>NC_084663.1:188641300-189266300 GCF_028389875.1 Rhea pennata
GCTCCAGTAAGGCCAGCTGCCTGCAGAACCACAACAAATTTGCCTCTCCTTGCACTGTCAAAAGATGGTGTAGTTTATTTATGAATATTTATGCATTTTTCAAGGGTTTCTTTCTCACAATTTCATTTCACTTCCCATTTCACTTTCTTTTAATTTGCTAATCTTTCTTACAAATATGTTATTTAGCTAAATTAACACAGATCTTCTGAACTACATGCAATGTATAAAAATAGCAATAGCCCTTTTCTACAGCAAAGATATAGGATAGCCATCATTTATTATTGAAAAAAAAATATGCAGGTTACGGGACTCCCTCATTACTGAAACAGTTGTTTAAAGGTTATGTACATTTTTTTTTGTACTTGTTTACACTGTCTGTGATGCAGGATAACTTCCCTGAAGTTATTTCTCAGGGAAAGGACAACAAAACCAAAATAAATTCTTAGTTTCTGAGAATTATTGAGGCCTTTCCTTCACTAAAGGAAACAAATTATTCCCCTTCTACGGCAAGGGTTCTTGGATCCCTTTCTAATGCTATAGAATCATAGAATCAGTAAGGTTGGAAGGGACCTATGGAGATCATCTAGTTCAACCTGCCTGCTCAGCAGGGTCACCTAGAGCATGGTAGACAGGGTTGCATCCAGGCAGGCCTTGAAGATCTCCAGAGAAGGAGACTCCACAACCTCTCTGGGCAACCTGGTCCAGTGCTCCGTCACTCTCACAGGGAAGAAATTCCCCCTCACGGTCAGGCAGAACTTCCTGTGCTTCAATTTCTGCCCATTGCCTCTTGTCCTGTCGCATGGGACAACTGAAAAGAGTTTGTCCCCATCCCCTTGACACCCTCCCTTCAGGCACTTGTACACATTGATAAGATCCCCCCTCAGTCTTCTCTTCCCCAGGCAGAAGAGGCCCAGCTCTTGTAGTTGTTCCTCGTAGGGCAGATGCTGCAGCCTTCTGATCCTGTACATTTCTCCAATGCAGATTCTCACAAAAGATGCTGTTACTACTCAAGTAGATGGGGTGGTGTACTACAGGATCCACAGTGCTGTCAGTGCTGTCGCTAACGTCACTGATGTCCATTCAGCTACCTTCCTCTTGGCACAGACAACCTTGAGAAATGTTCTAGGTACAAAGAGTTTGGCTCAGCTCTTGGCAGGTCATGAAGAGATTGCTCACAATATCCAGGTAAATTTAGTTCTTGAGATGATTACTGACAGCTATGGCGATTTGTTCTGAGTGGCAGGATCTTAGAAATGATGTCTCTTTTTTCTTTAATAGTGACAGCAAAAGTCTTTTTTTAATGTCTTTTTTTTATGTCTTTTCAATTATATAGCTCACTGCTAAAAGTAAGAAAGAACTATTGTAAAGATATTTCCCCAGCTTCCTATAGAAGAATTATTTCCTATCAAAATGCAATGAAGATTTTGAACTTACCCAGTGAATTGTATAAAACAGTGTAAGTAGTCTTTGCACAGAGATTGCTGCAAGCTCTTCAGAACTGAGTGATGACCAAGTCTACCACTTGTAGGAAGCTCTACCCTGAGCTGACCCTTAATTGGAGTTTAAACTGGCATTAGAGAAGCCACGCAGGAGGATGCCCTTATAAATTTCCTAGTTATGGGAAAAGCTTCAGGTACCCCCTCCTAGTCTCAAACACCAGTGTCACCCAACAAGAGGAACAGGGCTGCAGTACCTGCCATACTCACACCGCCTCTGATGTCTCTGCCAGAGGAGTGCTCTGTGTTTCTGTTGTATGGATTGTCGCTCCACATTTCCACCTAAAAGGCAGGGTAAATCACATGTTTTTCTTTCTGCCATCACTGCTATTATTGGGTTGTTTGTCTCTAAGACTATCCTTGACAGTGCTACGGAGCAATGGGGGATCAAAGTGGCTCGTGTGGAAATCAAAGACGTCAGGATTCCTGTGGTGATGCAGAGGGCAATGGCAGCTGAAGCAGAGGCCGCACGAGAGGCAAGAGCTAAGGTGAGGCCCATGGCAATGTTCACCCCTGACTGTCCTATATTTTTGTCTTGGACATCCAAGTACATATTTATTTTCTCTCTATCCTAAAGGTGTCTTTCCCATCTGTTGAGTTCATTTCCATTTCTCTTACTCTGCAGGTTGTGGCAGCAGAAGGAGAAATGAATGCTTCTAAAGCCCTCAAGCAAGCCTCCATGGTTCTGACTGAGTCTCCAGCAGGTCTTCAGCTGCGCTACCTGCAAACATTAACTACGCTGGCAGCAGAGAATAATTCCACCATCGTCTTCCCTCTCCCTATAAATATGCTTGAGGCCTTGGGGCAGAAAAATAGAGGGGGGTAGGTACTGTTTTACTGTAATTCCTTGTGCAGAGAGATTTTTAAAGGTTTCCCAGGAAGCAAGAGCTTCCGGGATGCCAGAATTAAATGAGATAGCATGCTTTGATCCTCTGTATCAAAAAAGAGTAAAAATAGTTCAATTATAGCCACAGATAGCTCTCACATCAAGAAGACTGTATTTGAGCACAGAAAATTGGAAAATGGAGACATCAAGCTGTTTCAGCTCAGACTTCTCTCCAGGTGAAATGGCAGGCAAAATGTAAAAGGCATGTTGGAACTAACATGAAATTTTAATGATGTTTTTCACCTCATTTTACAGCTTTATGAGTGCGGTAATAATCTGATGATTTGTCTCCTAACAAGAACCTGTGAGCTCTTGATTAGCTCATAAATCTACTCCACAGTAGAAGGGTTAATGCTGCCATTTAACTCAAACCAAGAATTTGTCCCTAACCTTAGAGAGATTCTTCCAGAACTACTAATAGAATTACTGGATAATTTGTATGTGACTGGAACAGGTAATTATTTATCTTATATAAAGTAGTATATAACAGTTGCTTTACTGGCTTCAGTGGAGTTTTTGCTTGTGTAAAAATATAAGAATCAAGATTTTGATTTATATGCTCTTTGCCATATCACTGAAATTCCTATCAGCTCTGTAATGAAAGGAAAAGAATATATATCTGTGTATTACAGCCACATTTCTTAAACTTTTGAAAGCTGAGCTAACCTTGAGGGAATTGAATTACCCTATGTGAATTTAAGTATCTTGCTTTTCTCTTCACGGGAGATTTCTTATCCTCCCTTGCAGATGTCATAAAACAGTGGTACCACTTTTTGTAGCATGAGCTTTCCCCACCCTTCATCTGTGCTGTGCCTGGCAGTTGAGGAGGAGAAGTTGGTGATATCCGAGTTCACAGCCTTCAAAAATGGCTGGCAAGCTCACATTTCGGACATGCTGATGAGCTACCTGCAAATGAAGCAGCAGGCTCTTGTGGTTTGGCTATTCTGATAGATGTTGTCCAGTCTCATCCACAGATGGCCCACCACTGTCTCCTCCTATCTGGGAGAGTCATCAGATTGCCAGGTTAACTTTGACTATCAGTTCTGAGATTGCTGGTACAGACCTATCCTATTTTAACTGAAGTATAACACAAGCAGTCCAGGTGACAAATTTGTGGATGCAGTAGCCACTGGCAGAAGGACAGTGGTGTGAACATCTGGGGATGGCAACTTGTTCCGCCAACACAGCTTGCCTCTGCAGCTCATCTCTGCCTCAGGTATGACCATCTGACATCCTCAGGACAAGACTGCAGGTAAAAATAAATAAATAAATAGAAATAACTGCATTTACTTCTCATCCTAGTTATCAGTGTTATCAATACTGTATTTTTATGGACACTACTATTTTAGGAGAATAAAGGTTTTAAGTTTTGGGGTTTTATTTGTCATCTTACTGTGTTATTTGTGGAAGCCTTTATAACTGTAGCATCAAAACTTCCCACCTGCCCTGTTGACAAATGTTACATCTCCACGAGAGCTCTCTGCATACCCACAGAAGCAGCAGTGCCTTTGAGCACACACACTCACAGACTGCTTCAATTTTTTAAAAGTAATGAAAATTAATTTAATTATTTAAAAAAAAATAAAGAGAAGAAAAAGAAAAGAAAACAGATTGAGGGCACAGAATACTTTTTAATTACAATGAGCTACTAGCACTAACTAGCCTGTGCAGGACTCCTGGGTCAGAAACATCTTGCCCAGTTTCTGGTCCATCATGTTGAGCCAGTTCTAGTTTCAGCTGCTTCAGAAGTGCACGTGGGAATCCTGCTGCAGGTACAACTTTAATGGTGAAAGTTAGAAATGAAGTCGTGCTGAAGTGCGAGTGTCCAAATCCCTTTTCTTTCAGGAAGAAGGTGAATGTGATAAGCCCACAAATGACCAGTATTCTTTTGGACCCATGCAAATTTCTTGGCCTCTAATGTGACAATGGCTGGGGCAGTTACCAAAACTGATTAAAAACACTTTTTTTCACTTGATCCCTCACAGCATAATTGCGTTGTTGAGTAATGGCCAGGGAAACAGAAATTCATGCTCTCTGTCAGTAGCAGGGACACTAAACACAGTAATTAGTAGAAAACTGCAATTTTTGATGTATTATCCACCTACATATACCTCTGCAGGAAGATATTTCACTCAACCATTCCATTTGTCTATGAGAAAGACAGATAGTAACAAAAGCATCTCTGCCACGTTTCAGCTGCCTCTGACAACTACAGGCTTTGCAAGAAAAGCAGATGGAGCTGGGAAGCAGCACAATCTTTCAAAAGTGGCACAGGGAGTCATGCGTGTTCATGAAGTCCTGCAGCTGGGCACAGGCTTGCCGCTGAAGGGTGGCTTGGCACATTTTGTCGTCTGGAATTTTCTCCACCCAGGCTTGTGAATCAAGGAAGTACTGCAACCTAAGTAAAATAGGGAAAGTAAAGGAGGTAATTCATTACTGAGCAGCTGGAGACCATGAGCCCCACAAGGCTGTATCCTTCCATTGCACCATCGCTGAGGTCGGGTAGTTCATTAGCCAAGAAACCTGCCTGAAACCTGGCTCTAGTTTCATCAACACGTTAACTGCACTCTGAATTAAGTTTAGGAAGGGTTGGTGCCAAGTTGGGACAAGCAGTTCCAGAAAGCAGTGCTCATACTTCTATAGAGATGGTCTCCCTCTGATAAGCTTTCAAAGGCACTACTATTCTCCACTTTGGTATAGGGAAATTAAACATGGGAGATAGATACATTCCTTACTGATATTTAATACAGACATACTGAATTTTCTGCTCAGGTAAATTCTTTTTTATTTTTTTCATTAGAACAGCAATGAGAAATTAGAAGAATGGGCCACACATAGAGATGATAGAAACTTTGAGAGCTGTTCTTAGACACAGTCCCATGCATTTCTTTTGCAAATTCACAAGCTGTACAAGGCATTCAGAGTAGCTGGAACAGTGCACAAATTCCCCATTCTCCTTTTCTGGTTGTGATTTTTTTTTTTTTTTTTTTTTTTTTTTTTTTGGATCCAGTAAAACAAGGGGCAGATTTTGATGCTGAGAAGTGTGGAAACCAAGCTGGGCACACACAGATGTGCCAGTAGCTTGGCTGGCCATGCTGTTCCCCACAGAGGAAGGGCAGCTGCCCTTTTGCCAATGGTGTGCCTATGTAAGTGGCACTCTGTGCATTTTTAGTAAAGCCCGCAGAATCGATCCCTAGGAAATTTGGCCCTCTCTTCACTTTCTGGAGGCATTGCACTACTTTGGGTACCCTTTGAATACGTTAGCCATGACAACAGCCACAGCTCAGAAAATGTTGCATTTACCTGTTGTTGTAGTCAACTGTTTGTCCGTCCTTTCCCATGAGGAGGTATCGTTTGCCAGTTTCCATGTTTAAGTTGCAACTGGAGCGCTTTATGAACTGTCGGTGGGCACCCACGGAGACGCTCTCATCAGCAGCTGCGGCATGAAAAGCGAAAGCTCCATAAACACCATTTCTAATAAAGAGTAGGACCACAGCCAAAGGAACACAACCCCGTGCAATCCTGTACAATACTGCTAACGCAAGGTAACATTTCGCTCAAGAGCTGCTACTTGACAAGGCAGTAAATGGCCATCCTGTGGCAGGATATTATGCCCTTAACATTAAAAAAAAAAGAAAAAAAAAAGTCATTTTTATCTTAGCTGGTTGTCTTGGCCTCCTCAACAGTCACTGGAGAAAGATTCCCACCTGAAGCACAAGGCACTGGAAAAACAGCAATACAACACATTCTTCGAATAGAAAAGAGATTTTCTTGTCCCTGCCATCCTGCTAACTGGTTTCCCAGCTACTGACTGCTACTGAAGAACTGACAGTGCTCCATTCCCTAACATATGATTTGCTATCTGAGACAAGCAGCTACACGGCTTTGATACAGTAGTGCAGACAACATCAATATAACTAAAATGCAGACAACATCAGTATGCTAACTTCTTTCTTACACTTTTTTGAAATATAGTGCAAAATGCGGCACATATAACTATGGTGCCAAATTCAACATTAAACTAGCTCAAATTGCAGGTAAGACTACAGTCTTCTATCCGCTAACACAGGCTTGTGCAGCCTCTGCTCTTTAAAGTGTTAGAAGTTTAGTATTCAAAATAACATCCTAGGAGTAAAATAGAATCAGAAAGGTTGAATATTTTAATGCTAATAAGACTTTAGAGAATTTGAGGTAGAGTGCAAATCTGTGAAATCTAGTACTAAAAATTCCTAAAATCTAAGAATCTAATTCTGGTAACTTGCATTAATTTTTATATCTAATACTTAAAGCCCAGAGAAAAGAAGAGTCAGTGCTCAGTAAAATATGCTGCTTTACATGAGCATTTTTTTTCCAAAGAATAATATAGCAGCAAAGGTTTTATGCAAGACTTTTCTATTATTTCTACTCTACATAGTAGATTACACTGATTTTTCATTTTGTTCAAAGAAGGCAAAGGAATGTAATGATGGATCAGAATTACTTGCAAAAATTATGAAGTTTTGTCTCAAGTTCATCATGTTTGAATTACCATGGCATTTTCACTTCCTTTGCTTCACAAATGACCTGACAGAGTTCAGACTCTGAGGACCATAAACATTTGAGCTCTTACTTAACAAGTAATTATGTAACTTGCAATTTTAAATCTCCGATTTAAAACAAAGATAAATTTAAATTACCATAATAGTCCAAACTATACAAGCAGAATTAAATTGGAATGGTTCCTTCAAGTTCTGGAATCCACAATAAGAAATATAAGACTGAATCTGTGCTATGTTACAAGGGCTATACTGCTCTTCTAACAGCCTCATAGGGCAGCATACACATTAATCCAAAACACAGGCACCAATTCTTATAATAATCAGAATAATCTGAGGAATGTACACGCGTAAGATTTTTGCTGACTCTTAAACACAAATAAGTTTTTCCATATCTCTTCTGAACCAGTGCTGTCTTTTCAATGACTGATACTGAAATAATGCTGGGAGTCCACAGAATGAGCTGTCACCCAACCAATTCTCATCTACTTTTGGTGCCAGCAAAACACCTTACTCTGCTCCCAGCTAATACCTTTTAATTTGTTCCACTAACTCCTAGAGAAACTACAACCTGGATAGTAGTGGGACTTGACTCTAGCTAGCTAACTGAACAGCATACCTTTTTTTCTAGTATAGGTATGGGCTAGAACAGGGGGAAATATGTCATTCAGTGTCATTCCTCAGTCAAAGTTTAGGTACAATAGTGACCAATCTCACCCCCAAAAAATCTTTCCAATGCTTGCCTGTGAATTGTAGGAATAAAAACAATGATATCCAGAGCTCTAACTTCTCTAGTTCCTGTAGATTTTCTGGAGGGATTAACAAATCTTTCCATCCAGGTACTGTAACCTCCCAGAGTCAGTCACTTGGTACAGTATCTTTTCCCCCGCACACAGAAAGTGCTGGCTGTTAGTAATGAGGCTAAAAAAAGTGTGGATTTGATCTTCCCATGGTAACTGGACTTTGGGTATGAATCACGAGTTCTGTGCCATAAAGTACTTGGTGACACCACCAGTCCTCTGGGTAGAGATCAAGGGAATAAGCTAATTATTCTGGTCAAGGCATGGAAGATTTTGGAACCTTTAAAGTCTTTCTTTAAAGGCAGTCTTCAGGCTAAAAGACATGAGAGACAGCCACATGATACCATGGTGGTTAAAGTCTGAGATGTCATCTGATGGCTTCTCCAGAAATTACTTGGAAGAATGTCTGTGTTCACTGATGCTGCCTGTAAAATAAAGTTTGTATCGGGACAGCTGGGATGGTGGGCTTGCAAGAGGATACTGCCTGAGAACAACATAGATTTTCACAAGGTAATCAAATAAATAGAAAAAAAAGAAAGGTTTCTTTTTTTCCCATCACTATTATTAAATCAAAGTTTCATAAGTTTTCCTTTGTTCATTGAATTCAAGCAAGTTCAATGTGAGAACTCTCAGCCTTTTCCACAAGGCACACACTGAATCATTAACAAATATTTGAGTGACAAACTCTCTCTTCACTCAGGATCAAAACAGAGGTCAGTGGGTATGTCTACAGCAGGAAAGAGTGGATCAGTTAGACCAGTGTACAGAGTGAAATACTTGGTGCTGAGGACCTAATATCCACACTATGTGTGCTTTCAGGGAGGTTATTTTAGACTAGCTCCAGGTGGGTCCCCCATCCTGTTACGAATGCCCCATTAACAGTCAGAAAGTACCTTCTAGTTTAGTTTCATCTGAAAAGATGCTCCAAGATTGCAGCACAATGTGAACCAAAGCATGGTATGCGGAGATGATTCATTTCAGCAACCTGCGCCTGAGCTGAGCTAAACCCAGCTAGACACTCCAAACAAGTCTTTCAATAAACCAGCCTTCTTGGAAGTCTAATAAGTAAAAGAATCTGACCCTACTTTCTACTAATCTTCTTGGCCCATGGTCGTTGTCATTTAATTAATCTAGTTTTGCTACGGGTTAATACAAGTGCTCAAGCATTTTGATACTTACTGGCTTTAAGAATTCTCTGGATTTTGGCCTCATAGTAATCAAACACATTCTTCTGTGTGCTATTGAGGAGCTCGACTTCATACACTGCAACAGACAACAATTGTATGAGGCCAGATGAAAACACAAAATTATGTCCAAAACTGAAAGTACACTTTTGCCACATGTCAGTACAGAGGCCCATATATTACCTATTCATCAGTCCTAGGAATATAAAAGACAATAGGACAGAAATTCTGTGTACCTACTATGCTTTCAGAAATTTAGATACTGATCAACATCCTCTAGATTTGTCATTTTGTTTTAGGAGCAGCTACTCTATGAGTAGGTTTCCACCCATATAGAGAAAGCTTTTTTTTTTTTTTTTTTTTTTTTTTTTCCTGTCCTTCTGTTAGTGTCTAACTCACCAAAACTGATGAATCAGTCTTCTGTGGGTAGCTCTTCCAATTTTTTAATCCAAGGAAGAAGCCAAAAAGGCAAATTAACAAAGGAGGAAATATTCACCTGGCTCAGCTCAGCAGAAGGAGCTGCTGGCTATGGGATGCCATGTACTAGGTACATTACTACCTACTGCTTACCCCTCTCATGCAACAATACAGATCATGAGGATGGTGGTACTCACTGGTCTTTTCTCACCTCTGTAATGTAATGGTACCCACTCTTCCTTCCTCCAGCATCCCACCACATCCTTCAGAGAGCATTCCTTTACCCTTTCCCTCCCCAAAGGACTACTGTAGCACATGGCCTCATTTCACCTCTTCAGCCTCCAGGCCAGATAGAGAAGCTGTTTATTTCCAGATAGGTCTCTATATATAAGACTCCAAACTTATCCTTAAAAAGCACTGTTTAAAATATATTGAAAATTATCTTCATGCCTTACCATAATCTGCGATTGGGTTGTAGCACACAAAATTGAAGCGTGTGTTTTCTGTTACAGCTCTACTGAAAGTTGATTTTTGTTTTGGGCAGGGCCCTGGAGTGAACAATAAAAGTTATGTCTCTATCTCTGTAGATATGGATATTTTGATAGACATAGCGCACACATACTCATCCACTCAACGTTTTAGCAGAGAGTACAATAAAACAGGAGAACAATTTCCTTAGGAGTGTAATGGAGAGTATTTACATATATACGTACATATACATCACATGTAATCTGACTACCTTTTAAACAACAGTTATGAATGTGGTACCAAGCATACTAGTGGATGCTCTGTGTCATATGTTATACATTGAATTAAATGTAAGGATCACAATGGTCCATTTTAGACTTAAAAATTCTCACGTTAACGGTTTTCAGAAGTAACTATCTTCTTTTAGACTGACTTATTTGGCAATTCATTACCTTCTGCGCACTGGCAAACATCTGCATGGCACACCTTTGAAAGCATTGCACTGTGCTGGGGTGCACTATAGAATACACTGCACTTTATTTCTGTAGAAAAGAAACAGGATAACTTGTTTCAGAAGGTTCCAGTGGGAGAGCTTAAGCAACTGAAACTACCTCTGTAGCCCAACTTACTCCTGGTCCAGAGAAGTCAGAGCACTAAGGAGTTAGATACACATCAACAGTCTACAAAGACCTGCGGTCTAGGCACCTTGAATTCAGACAGTGCCTTGTCTTTCAACTGGGCACTGGAATTCTTGCTTCTGTTTTGTTTGTTTAAGTTTTAGTCTTCCTTTTTGTTTTTTTGTTTGTTACTTCCCATAAGCACCCATCTTAAAAGCATCTGTTGACCATATGGTTACAGTGACCACTGCACCACTTTAGAGGGAGGAGATAGGCTCACCATCAGTTAATGGTTTGTACCTGGTACTCTTAGCCATCAGACAGAAAAGCCGACACAGGCCAAGCTTTGGGTGACATACACTGTCAGGGATCCCTCAGCTTCAGCAAAGTAAAGGTTTCATCCTATTGTTTTCATGATTGTGGAAAATGGGGAAAGTTTGCACCTAATCTTCCTTGAATGGTGGATGAGATTTATTCTCCCAGAAACACTGTACTTAAGCCAAATCTCTGAGGTTGCCTCTTAGATGCATAGAGAGACAGACTGAACAAAGATAATATGAATGGAATATCCCTAAAAATACCGTGAGAAGCAGGAAGTCAAGAAATCTTATTTAAAAAACCATGAGTGTAAAAGTATATATGTTCAGTATATTTGCAATGATGGACCTTTCCTGAAAAAGTGTCAGTGTAGGTGCTTTTGGGCGATTGCTCTAGAAAATACTCAGGGTAGGTTCTTTAACACTGGAAAAAAAAATCACATGATTTTGCACACTGCATTACAACTATCTTTCACTTTTATATTAAAAGCACTAGATCTCATTCCTAAAGCTCTCACTTTCTATATAGTTACATATTCTTTTTTCTATTCCCTTAAGTTAGCATACCAGGATTGTAAAAATCATATAGGATGGCATTTGCTGGCTGAACAAGGCCCATGGGATTGATTTGCTTTGCCCCAAATGATATACAGTCTGGTTCTGGTCCGCTTGTGAGCTGGAGGGAAAAGGAACAACAGCTGCGATGAGTAAACAAGCTCATTCTCCCCGGTTAGTTCCATATTCATTTGTGCCTGTGTTAGCTGCCAAATGCTTGTTTCCGATGGTGGAGGTATGTCAACTCTAACAGCTGTAGCCTCACCGTTACAAGCAATTTTTTCCTATTAATTTATTGGGAGATTTTGTGGATGAGCTAGGAATCGCTAAAGGCAATTTTGTGAGATACATGCAGTAAACTGACTGATCCTGACTCAGATCATCACTACTTTGAAGTTTACTTGAACAGGCACAAGCTTAATACATGATCAGAGCCTACCCTGTACTGGGGGCTGCTGTGCCTTGTATGTGCCCTTTCTACACCAAAATGCTAAGGTCAGGGTGACCTGACATGACCTATTTAACATAGGTTTTGATCTATGTCAAATATACAGCTTCTCTAGGACAGTCATAACAGCCATAACATTTAAAATTATTCCTTTGGCTGTTGTCTTGCCTTTAGAAAAGCATTGCTCTGTGTAAGTCTTCTACAGGGATTACCTGCTATAGGCTACACAGGTGGACTATCTCAAGTGGGTATAGGGTGGAGTCATAATGCAAAATATGGAGAAATATACATGGAAACTAGGGAGCTTGATGACTCCACTTGTTTGTTAGTGTATGGATGTTGATCCAGAAATGTTGAACTTTGCATGTAAGGTATCCACATGGAATTTACAGGACCATCAGTTAATACTTTCATAATCTCGGACATAAAGACCTCCTATTTTTTTAGCAACTGTTCTAGCTAGAAAGGATTCCTTTATTTTTTTGTCCAAAGACCAAATCTCAAATGTGGACTTCATTTATATTCTGCATATAAACACTATCTGAACTGGCAGAGGTTGAAATAAAAAAGAGAAATTGAGTTTGCTTACCTCACCAAAGTAAAGCAAAACCTTTCCTTCCTTGTACTCAAAGTGCTGAATGTATTTGTCTGAAGACATTACCAACTACAGTAAAGTAAACAAAAAAACAAACAAAACCTTATGAGAACAGAAATACTATTGCTATCATGCTTCATATTCTGATCTGCTTTGTTCTAACTGTTTGAGGTTTTGGATAGACATATTTTTGTTATTCTTGTTCTGAAAAAAAATGCTGAATATAGGCAAGAAATGACAAATTAATTATGTAATTTTGGTAGAGTCCAGCCTTCTTAGTGAGTTCCTTGTAACAGAAACCAAGACAAGGCTCAGGAGAGCACTTAAATACTTTCCTACATTCACATATATTGCTGTCTTCACTGACTTAAAACATTTCATCACTATACATACTTAGGTTCTGTACCTGAATAAGATTCTTAGGGAATGCAGGGAAAAATAGGCAAGGAGGAGTAAAGAAAACAGTTTTCCCATCATTATTCTGTGGACTTTGGGAAGTTTTCCAGAGGAAATTTATGTAGAAAAGGGTATAACAGATTGCACAGAAAAGCGTGCTTCTCACCTGTTCAAGTTCCTTTGTGTCAGGCTCCAAGCCACTTAATAGAGAGAGATCAACGAGAGACATCTTTGGCACATTGGCACCTGTAGACCTTTATAAAGGAGACTGTCGTCAGTGAACACTTACACTTAACAGCTAGCTTTGGTCTGAAGAGTTTAGCTCTTCAGCCATGCTCGTGATGAACCAAAAGATTATGTACAATTTAACTTCCCTCAGTGGATCTTAATTTGAAACTTAGCTACTTGACTAACAAAGAGTTATAAGGCAAAATTAGTCATCTAAACTAGTCAGCTAGTCATCTAAAACCAAGGTGTCTTGCCTCGTTAAATAGCCTTTCTATATAGCTGATGATAGGCAAAAACAGTCACCCTCAAAGGACAGCTCATCCCACCCTAAAAGCACTGTTGAAGATACGGAGGATAAGCAGCACTTGCAAGATGTCTGTCCTTAATTATTACCTGGAGGGGGAGGCTAAGCAATAGCTTGTCCAAATTCTTAATGGACAAAGTTAGATAGATCAACTCTACCTTTGCTGTCCTAGGCCCAAATCCTCATTCCCTAATGACCGCTTATGTTTTTATATTGGACTCCCAATCTTTTCTATTTCCACTTTCTCAAAAATCAGATTATCATATTGCTGCTGGATAATGAGGGCATTATGCACTCACTTGGGGTATCTTGAATACACCACCAGCATACACCTTGTGGTATTTCAGAAAATTTTACTTTGGCACCCTCTATTCCCCGTAAGGGATATAGCATAACGTAGGGAAGCTCTATAGCTATGGTGATGTAGTCAGTGTCTTAAGGCTGTCTCCTATGTCTTAACCACAGCAATGGGGACTTTCTCTTTTAAGTCTCACCCTAACACTCAGCAATGTCCTGTAGGACAGTGGGTCTGACTGCTGATAAGCTTCTCATTTATGAGAAAAATAAATGAGGAAAAATATGCCTCAGCTAGAAGGCAGAATTCACTGAATCCAAGGTTATTAGGGAGGGCAAAGCCATGGAATAATGGTAATTCTCATCCTCCAGCTGCTATCGTTCCTGAAGGTGAATAAAAAACACTGCTCCTGGGGCTCTGTCAAAAGCCAACGGAAAGGTATTTTGCACTGAGCAAAAGCCATCATTTCATATTTCTCTAAGCCTTACTGCTGTGGAAGGGAGCAAAAGCAGATATGCCAGTACTGCTCTGCAAAGGAGGATTTCCTTCTTACCAGCTCTGCCTCTGTCAATTTATTGATTATCACGATAAAAGGACATCATATCTGCCTTCCTCTAGCCTCTCCTTCCTCCAAGTAGTAATAGACATCTTTTCTCTTTCATAAGGGCAAAGTGGGACTAGGAAGGAGGCAAGTTGCCACCTCCAAGTGGCAGCATTTCCCCCCAAAGCAGTGAAACTCTGTAAATGTGTCATTAGCCTGTCCCTATTGTGTCTACTTTATTTAACAGAGGACTTCTTTCAAATGATTAGCTAGCCAGGTCAGAGTGCCAGACGTCACCAGTTGAGACAGATGGGGTAGAATCTGGAATTGAGTGTTCAGGGTTTGTGAAAACAACCTAAACCTCGTACTCCGTGTGGAAACTGTCTCTTTTGCTGTGGAAGAGAAAACGATAACTGCCCATGGGCATGTACTTGCAGGTTGGATGCCCAGCCTACCGATTTGAAGGATGTGACCAAGAATTCCTAACAAAATTGAATGCTTTTTCTAACAAAATCTTCCAATCTGCAGACCTACCGAACACAGACTTTGTAGCGTAGTGATTCTGCTTTACTGGGAGAGATTACATCTCTTTTCCTTCTGCTGTGGATATCAAACCACTCTATTTCAGACAGTGGCTCGTGCAGGCTGGCTTCTATAGCAAAGGACTCCTCATAATCATAGTAATCCTCAGAGTATGCAGCATCTGGAAGTGATAGACACAATCAGCCTTGCACAAATCTGACTGAAGGACCTGCTAATTTGTTTCCTTTTTTTTTGTATAATGGTAAAAGAGCTGGGGAGAATCATGCCATCTCCATGAACCTGTAAATCTTTCTCCATTCCATTATTTCTAATCTATTCGAAGTTAAAACTTTAGAGATACTCATAGCAATATTAACCAACAGATCTAGCCAAGAATGGTGTTTGGGCAATTCACAAACATATAAAAGACAATCTCTTTCTCAAAAGTTAATGATTCAAGCAGAGAAGGAAATGCAGATACAGGCAGAGGGGATGATGCCACATTTAAAAAGAGGGGAAAGACAGTCTTGCCAATATGAAAAACACTGATAACAGATCTGTCAAAGGAATGTTTAAGGACACACAGCAAGTTCCTTATCAATCTAGGAACCAAACTGAGCTTCCCCTCTGTGGCAGCCAGGATCTCCATCAAGAGAGATTATTCAGCTCTCCTCCCAGAAACAAAGAGTTACTAACATAATTGGTAAATCTATTAGCTAATCTCTGCATCTACAGTTGCCCTGACAGCTGTTAAACCATTCAAAAATATCGATAAGCTGAACGTAACAAAAATATCAGTATCTCTGCAGGTTCCAGAGACTTTCCTTATTGCATTCATTTTTTTTTCTCACTCCACAAGGCCAGAAAGCCATCAAATATTATTAGCAGCTGGCTGAACCTGCACCTTTGAGACCAGTTGGCCTTTTCACTCACCAGTGTACTTAATGCTTCCTTCCATTTCCACTGTCAAAATCAGATCATTACATGTGTTTTCCTTCAGCTCAGAAGACTGGTACACTTTTAATATCTAACAAAAAAACCACAGACAGTAAAGCCCTAAAAATACCATTTAAATGACAAGGGTTTTACTCAGCCAGAACTTTTAGTCAGTAAATTGCTGATGGGACATGGGAGTATGAAGAAGAGCACAAGTCTCCTGGAGGTACAAGCCAGTCTCAGAGGACTTCATCGATATAAGCAGGAGAGCCCTTATTGCACATCCCATGGTCCCAAACATCCCAGGCCCTTCGAGATAACTCTCCCCTTCCAAACGCAAAGGGGTCTTTCAAGTTCCAGCCGCCTCTGCCAGCAGCTTATTTGCACTGAGGACTTTCTGAAGCCATAAAGAGGTAAAATTGACCATCAAGTCAGTTTCTAAATTTTAGAGATTTGGGGGTGGGAACACAAAGGATGAGCCTGTGGGAGTGACTCTTTCTCTCTGCTTTCAAAAAGTCAGTGGAAGAAGCCCAAGTGGATTATGAATCTCTGAATTACAACTTACACTCATAGTCCCGTTTCCTCTGCCTTGTATGGACACTTGAAGTTTGCTCCCAAGATCAAACTGCAAATCAAGGTAAAAAACCAGACATTTAATGTATACTCAGAATATAAGCATTGTTTTTCCTGTGGTCTTGATGGTCTTTTTTGCCTTTGCCCCTCAGAATTGGGATATTGGAAATCTGTACTATACTAGGAGCTATGATAGAAGTTAGGAGACTCCACAGTTATAGGATTTTTAATGTGCAGGGCTGGAGCATTCTACTTTGTTGTTTTGGGCCCATGAGATGTGTTTTCCCCAACCTTAATGTCTCCTTTGCAGCCAAGCCTTGATATTTTCACAGGTCCCAACACATTGTATATTAGACTATTCCCCTGCTCCCTTTTTCGCTCATTCTCTAGGAAGACTTTGAATGGGCTGCTAGCTTTTCTCCTATAGAGTGAAGATTCAGGACACTAAAGTTCTCAAAGAGGCAGGAAAGGTCCTATAAATGCAATGAGTTTGCTGCTAAGCAGTTGTTGATTTTTTTTCTTTTTTTTAATCTTTAGAAAGACTCTCTAGTTGTTCACAGACTAAACTCTTGCAAAATATGACCCCATCAAAAGAAAATCTTGGAGCAATGGATAGTTATATACCTCTAACTTCTTCTGAATCTCTTCTTCACTATCAGTCAAAGTTAAAAGAAAACTGTTTTGCTTTCCAGGTGTTTCTACTCTTACACTCAGGTTGGTTGAAGTAGTTCCCAGTGCTTGTATGCTATATGCTGACAGAGCTTCCAGGGCCACTACTGTGTCCTATACGAGATAGGAACGGAAAGAAACAACAGTTATGCCAGTTATTGCCACAATAGACAAGATGATATGAACTGAGACTATTCCTCAGTTTCCAGTTTTCGCTACTTCAAAATTTTCTTGTATCTGCCTGTTCCTACCTGCATACACTATTCATTTCATTTCCCAGATTCTTCTCTCATCATTAAAATCCTAAAAACATTGCAGGCCTGACCTTCAACTATTTTGTCCTCATAAAGAGAAGGAATCTTCACTAGCTCCTAATATTTTTTATTAAAAGTCAAAAATCTTCACACATCGAAGAAATTCAAAATTAGGTTTTTTTGATGCTTTCAAATGGAAATAATAAAGTATTTGTGAGATGTCCCTTTTCTTGTGCCTTGCGAACTCCACCTGAACTGACGATCAGGTACCTGTGTAGAGCAGTATCCTCCACCGTAGTTCCTTCTTTCTGTCAGCCATGTAGCGATGGGCCTTGCATACGCCATGTCCCTCAGGAGCAATGTTTGCAACAGTGCGTAGGCAGTGGCTTCCACTGAGATTGCGTCTCTGCCATTTCCCCAATAGCGATGCTGCTTTGCTGTAAAAGCAACTCAATCTTGAATACAATTGGTAAAGATATTTGCAAAAAATGATTGTGATTCTGCACAATAGCTATTTCAGGTCATATCACTCAAACTAAAAATCACAGATGCTATCATAAGAGTAACAAATCAGTTGGAAGCAGAGGAAGTGGAAAAGGAAAAACAAAGTAAGTTTTCAGTTCTGTCTTATCTGACGACCACAGTCTGTTGATCACATCGTACAGCAATGCCCATCCTATGAAGTGGTCACATTGTTTCAGGTGGTACCCAAAAGGTAATAGTATTAATTAAAGCCATATGTCCCAGCTTGATTAAGAGAAGCATATTCTCTGTGCTTAATCTATGGCTGTCAAACCATGGTGGATTTACCAAAGTAATTTTGAGAAATGAATAGCTGTCCATGCAGCCACACAATGAAGCGACCCAGCACTGACTGCAGATGCACATGGGAGGGGAAGAAATGACACCTGTGTGGAGCTGGAGCAAAGCACTTAGGACTAATGGGAGACTTTGAAAGTGGGTGGAAGGGAAGAGATATATTCAAGAGATATATCAAGAGATATATTTGCTGGTAAATCTGTTTTAGACCGCTTCCACGTCAGAGGTTTCTTCTTTCTCAGCTGTTTTGAGCTTTTTTTTTTTTTTTTTTTTTTTTTTTTTTTGCTGCTCTTTCAGGGAGAGGAAACTGTGATAGGCAGTGAGGAAAGGGAGGAGGAAGCAGGAAAAGTAACTGATTATTTACCATGGTTTTCTTCCAGCTCCAGTGTCAGGTGAGGTCACAACACAAAATTCAGGATTCTAAGTTGTTACTTTAAAGTGATGTCAAGTATATACATTACATATTGTAATTTAAACAACAAAAATGTGTAATTATGTGGTTTCTACAATTAAGTGTATAACACATCTATACATACACACTTTTATACTGTTAAAAAGCCTTCATTTACTTGAATTTGCTTTATTCATGTAGCAAAGTGCTCAAAGTGTTTTACTTAGGAAGAGTGCTTTCCAAGTTTAATTTTTAAGATAAGTTACTAGTACCTTCATCAAAAGAAGAACAGCCTCTTAATTTTTCTGTTGCCCATTGGGCTTCCTCACTATCAGACTGAACAAGTGTCAGAGCATAAGCAGTGATGGCTGTAGAATAGAAATTCAGGTTTCTTGAAAGATAGTTTTTCATGTAAGCCACAGCTTTTTGAATCACGTCTATCTGTGAAAACAGAATGGAACCATTTGAAAAAGTGGTTCAAAAGCTAGTAAGTGCTAGTACCGATGTGATTACTAAGAAATCAGAATAATCTAGTGCAGCCATTTTTGAGACAATTTTAATAATTTTTACTTTGTGATTAAAGCCATTAATAATAGAGTGTCTAACTCAAAACAGCTTGCTGTGCACTAGGCTACTGTGTCTTTTCTTGCCCATCACAGATGTAGTAAACAGACTATTCCCACTTGCAGCAGTTTAAGATGGGAGGGTGGATATGCCTCAAAGTCCTTCAGACCTAAGCGTAAAAAGTCCTCCAGACTTAAGTATAGAAAGTCAGCCTTCTTACCGCAGCAGATGACTCATTGTAAACTGGTAGAGACTGCTGCAGTGCAATGATTACAAAGGCTGTCAAAGCCAAATCCTCTTCTGCTGACTTAATGCCACCCTGGAAGAAAAAAAACATGAAAAAGAAAAATTACATGTACATGCATTTGCTTATGAGTATGCTTATAAATGCTTTTAATCTAGAAAATCACTTTTCATAAATTCAAAGGCTCTCTTGCCACACCATCTGACTATAGGCCTTACAGTTCACCCTTTAATTTTGCTCAGTAACTTATGTCTGCCTAAAGTGTTATCTTCTAGGATGGCAGTTAGTTTTAATTAGGCGTTGTTAAGAGATGGAGAACCTGCCACATCCTTCAACTGCTAACCAAACATTTAATTATTTAACTCACGGTTAAAAATTTACAGTTTCTCACTGGAATATTAATGACTTCAATTTCCAGCCACTGCTTTATTTTTCTCTACTGCTCCCTATAGACTAAAGAGCCCTTTAGAACTCAGAATTTCTCCCCTGCAAAGGTGACATACTCATCCACATATGCCCTAGCCAGCTCATTTCTCAATCCTCTTCTTGATAAGCTAAACAGAATGCCCTTCTTAGTATTTTTTTCCTGAAGATCTGTATTTTTATTCCTATTTCTTTTTGAGATTCCGTTGCTCATGCTCTCTTTTTGCCAGCAGCCTTAGGATCCTCACTCTTTTCCCTCACCAGAATTTGTGCTTTGGACAAACTGTTTGCTTTGAGAGATTTAAGTCTCAGCACAAAAATATCACAAACGATTCGTGAAGCAAGTATGAAACAGAAGTTAAGTTCAACAGCATTACATCAACTGAGCAATGAGATTTGGCAGGGAAAGCCTCACTAGTGATTTGAAAAAGATCACTTAAAAATTGTCTTTTTTTTTTTAAGGTGGTACAGAATACCTGTATTTTCAATGAATTTTAGAAGGTGCATATTATTTTTGTATCTAGATACTTTGAGAATCTAACAAATTTGTGTTTCTAGATGCTTACAGGGGTTATGTTGGCTAACATACACTCATCAAAAGTTCTGTTGTCTGATATCAAGAATAAACCCCTGGGGCAAGGATTGCTGTTGACAGCTATGTGATCAGAGCATGCAGAGAAGATGCGGGGAAAAAAAAAATTCTTAATTCCTGATCAGAATTTACCATGAGGATAGTTAAATACTGGAACAGGCTACCCAGAGAGGTTGCAGGTTATCCTTGGAGGAGTTCAAGATAAGGCTTTGGATAAGGCCCAGAGCAACCCGATCTGAGCAGGGGGTTGGATAAATGACCCCTGGAGGTCCCTTCCAACTTAAATTATGATTCTATGGGCTTTGGAAATAGAAGGCACACATTTGTAGATAACACAAAGATCTCAGTACTAATTTTCTAAGTGCTCTAGAGGCCAAGGCCAGGTGCACAATTATCCAAGACAGATCAAAAAATAAAGGTATTGAAGTGCTAGCTATGCTTCTCTGACATAATGAGTCTTTTATTGGATCACTGCATTATATCTGTACTTCATTACTGATTACTTTTCTTTTAGATAAATTAGTACTCAACAAATAAGAACATCCCCTTCTATCCCTAACAGTCTTAAAAATGCTTCTTCAAAACACTAAACACCTACCTGCATAGTCCTGTCCAATACTGGGTGATGGTCGTGGAATGAATCATCTGCCTGCTGTTGATTAAGCAAATAGGAAATGGAACTGCTTATGTGACTATCTTGCACACTAATGTATTCTCTGCACCTCGTGAGTACTTTAACAATGAATGCAGTTAACCTACATGAAAAAAAAAGTTCAAAACTTGTGTTGACATATATTTATAGATATTGATGGGAAAAGAAACATACCTGTTCTGTACATAGACTCTGATGCAACACAATTAGCTGACTGGAACCCAGTGAGTTATCATGCACCATTAGAGTCGCAATGACAGTGGCATATGCAAAATAATCAATAGCTAAGTATAAGCCTCTTTCATCAAGCACTAAACCTGCTTAGATACTTATAGGGCTGATCATCCATGACAAAAGTACGCAGGCAACACTATGCCCACCAGATTTTGAAAATCAAGTCCAAATCCCCCCAAACAAAACATTTGATGCATCAAATTATAATAGTGATCTTTAGGGGAAAAAAAAACAGTCAATGCCGATTATGAAAAATACACTTACCATACACTACTAGGGGTTGTTCTAAATGCTCCATAGGAACCATCCTCCTTTTGAAACTCAAGCAGTCTGGTATAGCCTGCATGAAAAAGACAGCAAAAATACTGCTCAAAGAATATGCATGTTGGTTAGGCATTTTCATACCTCACTTGTATTAACAAGGAACCATGCAGTATTGACCAGTGGAAGAGTACAGGGAGATGTTCTCTAGTATGTTAAAGAGGAAATGACTGAGTTAGCTGATCTTTGAAACAGATAAAAGGCTAAACTTAGAAGGTGCTGTTTGATTTAGGTGAACTGTGAGAAGAACCTGAAAATTGCAGGCAGCTGTAGATATGTGGATACCAAGGCATCTTCTACATGGTGAATCTTGGGAAATTTTTTCCATACAGTCAACTTTCAAGTAGTTGACTTTATGGAGCATGGACTCACGAAGGATACAAAGAATCACCTGCTGAGTCAGACACAGGCTTAGAAATGAGGAGTTGTGGGCTCTGTTCTTCATGACGATGTTATTGACAAAGTCTGTATCATTTCTATAGAACTAATTTTCTACCTCGGGGAATTCCCTAGTAAGTATCAATAAAAGCACAATGTAAGGACTGAACGCTGTTGATAATAATTATCATCAGGATATCATGTTGCTTTAGGCAACCTTAGATAAATGACTAAAGACCTCCACTCTGCAACTGTTAGCATGCGTATCTACATACATTGATCTACATATCTACATAGATATATGTAGCTATATATAGAGATATGTATATGTACATTTTATACCTACATGTATAAAAATCTGCATTTTTATCCTTATTCTTCATTGATGAATTCTGTATTACATAGGATCTGAAGCTTGTAAAGACAGATGCATTATACTGCTTTAAGCCGTATGCACACCTTTACAATTTGGAAAGATCAGCTGTACCTGCTACAACACTGGTATCTCTTGGGACGTTCTTTAGTGCCTGTGACCTGGAACGTCTCCACTTCCATGTGCTATGACCCTAGCTTTGCTGTATTTAAGACACCTTCTGTGGATGTGCTTGCAATGGGCTTTTCAAGAAGCAGCCTTACAGCTGCCTGCTCCCTCCCTGGCTTCACTGAAGGCTATTGGAGTCATTCTAGCCCGTGTGATAAATATGGACAAGTGGAAGAGGAAGCATCAACTGAATGATTACCATTGGGACTTTCTCTGGTGATAGTTCTCCTGACACATACAGGCCTCTATAGCAGAGGCATCTGTATCCAAGCTGGTCATACAAAGTTTTCTCTGTTGTTCAGGGAGAGAAATAGGCATTTTTAGGACATGATTTATCTTGGCCTATTTTGCAGCTATGCATTAGGATGAAGAGATTCATACTTTGCAGCTGCCCTTTTTTGTCCAGTAACTCTGAAGAAAGATGACAGTGATCAGCTCAGATCTTCCTTTGGTCAAAGATATCATAGATATCACCAAGGAATCCTACTTCCAAATTACTTAGAAGAGGGATGACTGTGAATGTCAATACTGCTATCAAGTCAGATGTAAGCATTGGGCACATAAATCTTGTTTCTCATGCCTATCTGCAGGTTGTCCATGGTACTTCTGCATGGCTATGTTAAGGTAATGCTCAGCCTTTCTCCAGGAACAAAGTGCAATATGTAATGCAAGGAATAACAAGCCAGTGTAGACTTTTTTTTTTTTTTTTTTTTTTTTTTTTTCCGTACCTTGTCCAATCATCCTAATGGCTTCATTCTTCCGTTCAGGATTAAGGTTCACCCACTGCTCACTTGCATCTAAGTACTCAATAGCATAGACTGCAGGAGCCATTTTCACCATCGTCTGCTCTGCACAGCCTGTTGGCACTCGGATAAGCTTGTCAATTCCAGCAGCAGTAAGACAATTTTCAGTGGACTCACCCATAATATTCCCTGTAGTAAAATACATATGCCAAAACACTATATTTAAAGCTGGCTGGTGTAAAATGAATAAAATTTGATATTTACTACAGGTAGATATTTTAGCATGGCCTGACAGCTGTCTGATACTTCCGATTATGAAACACTGTTTTCAGGTAATTATCACTCTGTAAGGTAGGGAAGACCAAGGGTGACACAACAGGCCCTGGAAATGCTGGAAAAGGAGGCTGAGGTAATGAAGGAGCATGAAGGAGAAAGTCCTGGGGCTACTGGAGGCAAGGAACCAAGAAGAGAGAGAAAGACTGGTGTCTCGTGTTCAGGGTGGAAAACTCTTGTCAAACCAGACTTGGTTCTCCCACAGAGCACAAAGAAAACTGCACTATATGACTTTAAGCACATCAGACATTTGAGGCATTTTTTTCCTGCGATTTTGTTATTTGGTGAGTTCAGACATCCCTCTACTTCAGAATGGGGATAGGAAATGAATAGCCTCTGTAACAAGGATGCATTATTCTATAGTTCCTGGAATTTTGTTTTTATCATTAATATGTTTATTTGCTATCAGACGTTTTAAATAAATGCATATGTATGTATATATGTATTTGATTAAATGAATATAAGATTATAGCTATCTTCTGAAAGAGACTTAAAGTTCAGGAATTAAATGGCACTATATATGCACATTTATGCTACTATCAAAAAGTTACTGGCAAAAAGTTATATTTACCTTTCATACTAACAAACACATGACTGTCAGAACCCGGTACCATATCAGGCGGTCTGTTCAGGTCCAATGTATGGGACTTAACTGTAGATAAATAATACAAGCTTACATTTCTTAGAATGAAAACAACATACATTGTAATTTTGGAATGGGCTTTTCATGAAATGTCTCACAGTTGATAAATTTCTATTTAACATTTCTTATAACATTTCTGTCATAACTGTTATGAAAACAAGATATTTATCTTGCTTTAAGCTGATTTAATTTTCAGACATCCGCAATGTTTGTTAGACCAAAATTTCACTTTTTAACCTCTTTTAAAATCCTGTAATAATAGTAAGAGAATGATACATTGAAACACAGAGATAATGCAAATATTTTCTAAAAGCCTAGAATTAAATGATTTGGCTTTCCTGTGGTTTTTGGCATTTTTTGGATAAAGAAATTTATGACAAGTTTCTGGGGAAAGCAATCCAAAGCAATATTTTTGTGTTAAGAAATATTTTACCACACTTGCTGAATGTTCACACCAGACCTTATAGCCACTGCCCCTACTCCAAACCTCATCTATATCTCACTCTTCTGTGTAACTTACAGTCACTATTAAGGCAAATGGTCTGCTCTTCTCGCCGTAAAACACCTTCGGCCTGTACAATTGAGAGGGGGGAAAAATAGTCAAACTTTTCGCAGTCACTCACACTGGAAAATAAGCAACGTGAAATTATGGTCTCAGCCCTTACAGTAGACCAGCAGGTGGCAGAAATAGTTTATTTTGGAGTGAGATAACTCTCCAGGTAAAACTGAAGCTTGAAATCAGAGTTTCAGTCTCCCACATGAAATGCTAATGAACTCTGCTGTTTTCTTTTGTTATTATTGACACATTTCCCTGGATGAAATACTATAAACCAAAAATATCCTAGAAGAATGAAACTTCAAAGTTTGTTTTCAGCTCAGTGTATCACGCAAATCAAGTTATCAGCAGGATTTCATTTATACACTGCTCATCTACGAAGTTCACCAATTTCTGAGTTCATACCACTGGTAAAATTCAAATTTATTTTACTGCTGATTTCCACATATCCCTCTTCTAAAAGCCTATATTTTAACGAAGCTCTGTTTACAGCCACCTTGACTGTTTTGGTATAGCACTGAATTCTGAGACTTGCTATCTCTAGAAAAGCTATGGTTTGTAACAGCAGTTTCTCATCACATCTTGTCTTATCTTTATTGGTGAGACTATACCTTCAAATTAATGATGCTATTAATGGACATGTTCTTCCCTTTTTTGTAATTTAAATACGGCCCTCAGTGCACTTCTAGTGTGCTGTAAGGAGTCTCTGCTGGTCAGTATCAGTACTGACTTACAAAAACGGCACTTTCTTTTCATTATTTCAAAAGAGAATAGTGAGATTGAATAATCAATACAGCATCTTTCTTTGCCTTTATGTTCTCCACCTATGCAACTGTTTAGTCTGAAGATCTATTAATCAGAAGAAATAAAATAGGATTAAATACTATGATTAGCGGAGGCTACATCCCTCTCAAAATGTCAGTAGATGAACTGCGTCAAGCTTGACTTCCTAAGGGAAAAAAGACTTTTTATTAATATTGATGAAGTATATGGAAGCTAAAGACTAAGAGATGACCACTGACTGTATGGACAAAGTTTTAACAATGTTGGGGGTAGAACATTGTCTTTTTGCCATTTGCAATTATTTCCACATACAGTAGTCACAAGCCCACCCCAGGGAGAAATTTCTTTCCTCATCTCACTCCTTGATGAGAATTAGATTTATTGACATTGCTCCCAACCTTATGTTTTTTAGGATTTCATTCCCTTCATAAGAGTTCTGCACGTAAAGCATGATCTTATTTGAGGAGAAACACATATTTATGACATTCCAACCTTCTGCTAGTTATGCTTACCACAACATTAAGGTTCTTCCTAATACTATCACTGTGCCCAGAAACTGGGTCAAAAGCAGTAATAGTAATTGGAATTTCTCCTACAGTCAGCGGAACAACTGAGAAATAGGCTGGTGTCGCCGAGTTCCCCTCCACTGTCAGCTGCAGCTGCACAGTCTTCTCTGCTGTCTCTGCGGTGCACAGTCCCTTCTCTGCAACCATCTTCACTGTAACCTACAGACACAAGGCTTGAGCTCAGAAAGGAAACAGCAATACAGAAATTCTGCAAGACAGAAATTGCCTTCCACTTACCTCTCTCACATTTCTTATTCTCCACCTATAAAGGTGAGAAAACTTTTTTCTCCAGGTGGTAGTCAAACATGGCACAGATTACCTGAAGAGACTGTGCAATCTCCATCCTTTGGGATTCACTCTGTTTGGCTGGACAAGGCCCAGAGCAGCCTGCTCTACCTGGACCTGCTCTAAGCAGGCTTCCTGAGGTCCCTCCAACCTGAATGCTTCTATGATCCTATGGCCTCTCAACCCTCATCAACCCTGAGGAGGGCTATGAAGGTAAATTAGCTAGTATTTATTCATTACATTGAATATGAAATATAGTTTTTGAAGATCCCTGAACCACAGGGAAGTGAGAAGGATAGCGCACTCTGCTAGGTCTGCTCCTTTCAACACAGTTTAGAAGACGCTATCCAGCAGAGCTGGCTGAGGTAAAAGAAACAGAATCAGCCTAAGGAACCTGGAAGCCCTGAGCACAGCGATAGCGGAGGCCCAGCACAGTTCTGGATAGGTGCCACATATAAGAAAAGTGGCTTTGCATTGTATGCACAATAAATGAGTGTGATCACAGATGCAGCCGTGCTGGATATGCACAGTACATCTAACATATTGCGCTATGTGCTCACAATATACTGCTGCAACTTCTGTACCTGCTTTTTGGTAGCTGAGTGCTGCCCAGACTGGCAGACAACAAAAAAATAGCTGCTTTTTTCAATGAGGGGGAATTTCTTCCCTGTGAAAGTGACGGAGCACTGGACCAGGTTGCCCAGAGAGGCTGTGGAGTCTCCTTCTCTGGAGATCTTCAAGGCCCGCCCGGATGCAACCCTGTCTAACATGCTCTAGGTGACCCTGCTGAGCAGGGAGATTGGACTAGATGATCTCCAGAGGTCCCTTCCGACCTTACTGATTGTATGATTCTATGATGGAGGAGAAAACATATTAAAAAGTCATGGAATTTGGTTGTGTAGTCTAGTAAACAAAATCTGTCTTATACAGCAAGTGTGACGAGCAAGCAGAACTGGATCTTGTTCTTGGTGAAACTTTCAAAATGGGAGCATGGTATTCAGGTTTTAGGAGGGAATGAAAGGCAGTCGGGTTATTTCTATTATACTAACAGATAACTACATAGCTAGCTAGCTAGATCTGTATTGATATACAGTAGTCAGTGGTAACACTACCTGGAGGTCTTTGGGCAGATAGTTGTAAACCACTGCTTTTATTTCTAGTTGTTCATGTCGTTTAACCGAGTACGGTAACCTCATGGATATAAAAAAGTCTTTGAAAACCTCAAAGGTGTGAGGGTCAGCTATGCAAAATCCTAGGACAAGAAAAAACAGAGTTGAGAATTAAACACTTAAAATTAGTTGATAAAAAATTAGATGTCTAATCAAAACTCAGTGCCAGGACTCCTCCAAGGTCAAGAGCAGAAGGAGGCAAGTATCTCCCAAAAGCATCTTCACCTTGTTTTCTTTATATACATATATATGTAGCCCATGACATCTAGCTGAGTTTTAATATAGTATAAAAAGGAAGATTAAATATCTTGGCCAAAAGACCTCGCCTTTTGCAGTATAGACTGTCACACAGTCAACTTAGCATTGCATCTGTATGTTTTAAACAATGCACAATCTCTATTCATCAGTACAAAGCAGTCCAATAAAATAACAATACTTTTACCTTTTTGAGGAGATATACTTATTGCCTGAATTTCCCAGGTAGTTATAGAGTCAGGAACAATGCTTTTTACACTAAGAAACACAAAATAAAGTGTATTAAGAAGAATGTATGAAATATTAACATCATTTGCTGAAGTTTGAGGATTGTAAGGGAAAAAGTATTCCCTCAGTACTGGAGGGAATTTGATTTCTTGACATTGCTCCCAACCTTATGTTTTTTAGGATTTCATTCCCTTCACAAGAGCTATGTACATACAGCATGATCTTATTTGAGAAGAAACACAAATTTTCTGAATTCTTTGTACCAGATAATACATAAAACTGATGCGTATATAAATTTTACTATATAAAGAGTTGAATTCATCTATTTAGGTAATACACTACCTATGCTTTCCAGGATTTTTCAATTCTATTATATTCCACCACCAGCTCTCTGGAAAATAACTGCGCAAGTTGATGGAAGCTTCATCAAACACTTCATCTTCATGAAGATCATAATCTGTAAAACAAAAGTAGTGTTCTGTTCTGAAGCTTTTGTCTGCTTTGTCTTCATACTATCTTACAGAAGAGTGTCAGAGAGAAAGCAGCATGAAAAATATTGCATATGAAAAGACTCCATCTGGGTTTGATCCTGTGCATGTCAAAAAAATGCTGAAAAAGAGAAGCAATGACCAAAGATTGTCTTTGAACAAAAGCGTAAGTCTTCCTCCCAAGCTCAATAATTATATGCTGCCAAACAAGAAAACATTCCCCTTTAGTTGCGAGTGGCAAAGACATTCCTGCTTCCCAGTCATGTATTTGTGATAGAGCATGCAAATGAGATCAAAGAAAAATGGTGGCAAAAATCACACTTTGGTCATTTTCAACACAAAGAATTTTTTCTTTTCTTTTTTCTTTTTTTTTTTTTTTTGATGACATGAGCTCCTGTGTGATCAGAGATAGACATTAGGGAAAAGAAAAGAAGAAAGACAGAGATAAAATTGCTGCTTCATAGCAGGTAGTGTTTTGCAAGTACTTGGAAGCTGTAATAATAGTGACACTAATAAAACACTCATGACAGACCAGGCTGCTCAGAGAGGCGAACGGAGACCATCCCGTTACTCTGCTCAGCCACGTGTTCCCTCCCAGCGAGCGGGCAGGGCCCAACAGCTTAGTTCGGGTGGCAGAGGCTGCTACAGCAGTTCCTGCCTTTTCTCACCCCAAGAAGTCACCCTTTCACTCGCTCACCCTCACAGTTCGCTGCCCGCTCGGTTTCGCCGCGCAGCGGCGTGTGTGCCGCCCCGCGAAGGGGCGCGCTCGAAGGACTAGACACGTATGTGAGAACCTCTTCCCTGCCCTGCAGCATTTAACCCCCCTTAGCCCTTCCTCCTTCCCTGTAGGAAGGATATTTTTCTTTTGACCGTTTTGCGTATCACCGGTCCTTACGCCGGGCCAGTCCCACTCCGCTTCTTCGCTTTGCCACCTCCTTCCTGAGGGCCGTGGCCTTCTCGCAGCAGACTTTGAAAGCTTTTTTGCATTCAGTGGAACCAGCAACCTTTGTTAGCCTTTTCTCACAAGAAAACCTCATGGGATTTAATCTCATTCCATCATGACAGCATTTTCGTAGAGCAGGGTTTTCAAATTTGCTAGCTGTAACATAATTAAAGCCCAGGATTAGTGCTGTGAAAGCAGCAGGAGACATAAAGATATTAACTGTACTTATTCCTATCATTCTTTGCAGTTCACATTGACTAACATTGCACCAGTTTAGCTGCAGTTGGGGACCCATGTCCATCCTATAAAATGTACACAAACATAAGAGCAAAAGGTGGGCTTTACTCCCATCCTAAAGATTCTAGTCTAAGCTTTCCCTTCACATGGAGATTGTGAATTAAAAATGTCTCCTTAATGGATTAGAATTAGATACCACAATAGAGACAATCATGGCTTATTTTTGTTCTTGAAGAAAATGATTAATTTCAGAAGTCAGAAGAACCTGGCTTCAAGCTGTGGTGTCTTTTGACAAGAAAACATCAATTTATCTGGTACAAAAGGAAGGCTTTTTCTTTTTTAATTTACATTCAATATTATATTAGCATTTCTTTTACTTGTAGCACAAAGTGCCAAAACTGGCACAATTCTGAAGCAGAATAACACAGAAAAATGGGACTTAGAAAACAAATTATGAACATAAAAATAATTTTCAAAAAATAATCTTCCTCTTGAATATACAGCTGGAATAATATAAAGCCATCTCATTCCATGACGTGATATCTAGTAGAAGTACTTTGCATTTGGGCTTAGAAGATGGTGAATGAATTTCCATTTACAACTAGACCATTGTTTGTTCGTTTTGTTGTTTGATTTTTTTTTTTTTTTGATGAATATATCAGGTCATACACGGCATTGTATACACCCTTGTATGAGGTTATGTCATGTAACACAAGAACTGGGACTACGAGTATCTTGATGTCCTGTACTGTCTCATCACTTCTTGCCTATCATGTCCTAGCCACTTCACACTTCATTTTGCCTTTCCCTTTGGTATGTGGACATACCAATTCCTAACATTATCTTCTGGAAATCCAATGATCTCTTCTGCCTTCTGGTGTCCTGGGGGCATTTATAGCCTGGGAAAGCAGAACAGAAAGGTTTGGTTATGATACTATGATTTAAAGAGCCTGATCAGGTAAGTCAGAGAAGACTCATTTCAAGATCCAGCTCATCCACAAAAGACCTACAGTTTGTAGAGTTACCTTATAGCCCTGGCTGACTACCTCAGCTGAGCTAGGTGCCAAAGAACCAACAGCCAACATCTGAGCTACTTGCACTACCAGCACTCGGTGGAAGAACAGAAAAAGAAAAAGCCATATGGAAGGGAAGTCTCACAGCAGTACAACAATAAAATGTTTTCTAACTTGCAAATGATCAATCCCCCGCCCCAGTATGTTGTGATCTTGTACTAACATCTAAAGTAAAGGATAGATTTCACCTACCTTCCCGAATATTGGATTTAATTATGTCTGATAAAATGGCCAGACCAGCATCATTAAAAACTTGAACACTATTTGCACCACCACCTGCAGAACATCCGAGATCATAAGAATTCATAGCACTAAAGACCTGCCAAATAAAAAAGTATAGATGGATGGTGCACACTTGCAAAAGTTTTTCTGCTTTATACATAAAAATATTGTAAGCTATTGGGCAGTTGCTCAGTGTATAGAAGCAAGACAAACTGGTGGTACAAGCTACACTTAAATATTGAGATTAAAGCTGAGGGATGTTTTAGCTGGGGAATAATTTCTATTAATTCATGGTAATTTACAAACTTATCTGCCACAGAATGGAAATCCTCAAACAGCTAGTCTTAAATATATTGTGAACTACAAGAATAAAAACATTTTTGAGACTTTGAAGAGAAAGCTTTGATTAAGTAATTAATAGACATTAATTACATACTGGTTCTCTCTTTAGCCATCAGAAACTTTGCTTGACTAGTGGACATGATATATTCCTCTTACAAATGTCTTACTTTTTTGGATGTAAGCTTATTTCGCTTGTTGAGAATAAAAACTGCTCTATCAACCACAGCTAAGGCAAGCATTCCTGCATGGTCCGTTTCGATTAGTAAATTGACGTTTCCTGTTGGTTCGTATTTCTCATTTTCTGTTCTCACTTTAATCTAAATAGAAAATATTGAAACAAAAATGTCATGTTTGTTAATAAAATGCAAATACTTTCTGGCGAGGAAATATTGTCAGCTAGGACCATCAGTGGTTAGAGACTAGGGCATGTTGTGTTTCACAGAGTTTCTGCTTGGGATCTTGCCCTTTGAGAGAAACAGATGCAGGTATCTCCCACTGGGGCAAGTAAGAGAGGGCTCAAAGACTTGTGTGTCTGCGTGGGATATTCAACCCTATGTTTCAACAGGACTTAGGCGTCAATGGGAATTAAAAGTATGGATAAGGCCTTTGCTGAACTAGGATCTTCAACATCATTTTTTTTAATTTTCCAGTGGAAACAAAATCACCATAAAATAGACTTAAGAAAAAACAACTCATTAATACAACAATTGACTTAAAGCAGTTTTTATTAGTACTGTCCCCTTTCTGTGTCCCATTTGCATTTTTCAACATGATCTGAGTTCAGACCTGGTGCATATCTGATATAGTCCCTTCTGTAGTTTTGGTGGAAATAGCCATGGTGATTTTGAGCTTAATAGAATTATTAACAAAAATGCCAGCCTGAGTTAAATGGGGTTTTGTTACTTGATGAGTGAAGAATTGGCTCTTTAGCCAATTAGAGATGGATTTAGAGATGTTAGAGGTGGAATTTTTTCCAGCTAACCTTTTTTTCCTCAATGGAATATCATCTTTTTTTCAAAAAAAGATTTTGGGGAGGGGGGGGAGTGGGGAATCATTTTGAATGGTTTGCATTTTTCAGTAGCTGTGTTTCATTCTACTGGGAAAAATATTCTTATCTTACTTTCTCCTTTTTACTTTATGGCACCAGAAAAGGAGTAAGGTGAAAAAAGGGGGTTAAAGATGTACAGAAGTTCTGCTAATAGTGTTTCTCAGTCATTTTTTCTTATCTAAACAGTTGCAGAGGTAGATTTACCCATCTGAAACTCTATTTCCTGTCTTTTCCAGGTACAACTTGTCCTATAAGAACACTATCTCTGCCATCATTCTTTGGAAATTTTCCCAAATATACATTTTAGCAAGAATCCCGAGGACTCCCTTTTTCAATAGAAAGGAAAATTTCCAGCATGTGTGCCACTTTATAACTCCAATTCTGAAGTGTAACTGCACTGACTCACTCTGCAGATACTCCACGCCCCCCCCCTTTTTTTTTATTTTATCCTATAGTAACAAAAGCTCTTTACTTTGACAGTACCTTTCCTTCGCAGACATCCTCAACATCTATCCATACGGAATCAGCAACAATCTCCTTATGACCGTTGTTCTCAACAAAGTAGTAAGCTAAAAAGCGAAAGGCAGGCACCATCTTTTCTGTGATTTCAAGGTTTATTATTTTGTTTGAGTAGGGAACCCTTCCCAAAAGCTCAGCTTGCCCCTTTGCCACAACCTGCAGAGCAGAAACAAACACACAGCGCATCAAATATTATGAATGCACACTAGACTGTGTATTATATTGCATAATTTTATATTCCTATGTAAAATATTTTCAGGTCACTTCCATTTAAACTTTAATTCTAATAACATCTAGCAGTTTTAACTCCCTGGCTGGAGAGAACATCCCTGCGTGCTGACAGCCTGGAGGAGACATGGCATGCAGCACCCCTCGGACAGCAGCACGGAGATAATTCTCTGCAGCACTAGTCTTGTAGCCCAGATTTGAACACAGATCAACCTGTCTTCATTCAGTTTTACTACCTGAAAATGGGCCATCATAAGGCAGAATTACTTATATCTTCTATATAATATCACTCCCAGCAGGATATCAAGTTTATTTAATGTCATCTGTATTGAACTGATAGTATGAAACGTGGCAACTTTCCAAAGGCCACAACAGATGGGATTCAAGAAGAAACAAAGCCTGGCAGCCTGGTCTGAGATCTTCACTGCTCTTCATTTAAGTGACCAAAGTTCAGGAGAGAATCTCATCCCCCAGCTACAGCAATATCTCCTGTCATCCCATCTCCAGCTGTCAAGTCACCTGTATACCCTGCCTGTCAAACACTACCTCTTCCTGAAGGTAGGCAGCAGGAAATCTAATTCTGTGCTAAACTCCTGTAGGATAGGGTAAGGTAAGGTAGGGTAAATGGTGCACATGGTGTTCAGCAGCCTGGGAAAGCTAAACCATCAAGGGAAATTATTGAGAGAGGCAGTAGAGGAAATAAACACAGAAAACACATTTGACATTCAACAGATTTGCTCCTGGAACGTATCCATGGACATATCTGTCTCCTTCAGCAAAATAAACACTTTACAAGCCTGCTCTTAGGCTGAGCAGGACTGTTTCCTGGCTTGTGCATCAACATAATGTCCTTGGGTCTAATTTTGGAGTGGGATTTAGGGACGTAACACTCAATGCCTTCAGTGGCTCTTTATTACGTTATTTGTTGGAGATGACAGTGACTTGTGAACTAATATCAGATGCAGGTTGCACAGTAGTTTAAAAAATCATGTGTTATTCATGAAATGAGCAACAGCTGACTAAAACAGACATTTTCTGAGACATTCCATGTCCCCTGAAATATGACTAGGTTTGTTATTTATAGGAACAGAATCTTGTTTATGTGTACGCCTCTGCCACAACCTTTCATTCTGAAACAGCAAAAGAACAGATATTTATAAGAGTCAGACCAATAAAAATAATATTTAATATATCTTCTTGGCTTATTACAAGGACAGACTTCAGATTTGTAAAAAAAAATGAGATCTTCATTAAGAGAAATCAAATTGTCATAGAAATCATAGTATTTAATCTCTCTAGGATTTCAGCTTTCAATGTTGTCAGTTTAGTATTTTTCATAAATATACAGTCACATTATGCAGACAGGCAAACTTCACCCCGTATGGATCTATTTGCTCTAGACTATATTAGAAATGACAGAGTAAAATTTTGCACTCATGTCCTTCAGAAAAAAAGAAAAAGATTTATATACTATAGATCCAAAAATATATGTAAATATACAAAAAAATCACAGACTCATAAAAATATTTTTGGAAGAGACCTAAGGAGAAGTCTAGTCCAACTACCTGCTTGAAGATGAACAACAAATCTCTAGCCCAGCCTTTGAAAACTTATGGGGATGGTGATTCCCTGAACTCTCCCGGGGGGGGGGGGGGGGGGGGGGGGAGCTCTTCCAGTGCTGCATTCACTACTAGTGAAAGAATTTTCTCTTAAAGACCGAAATGAATCTTCCAAGCTAGTTTATAACATTTACCCCTTGTTATATTCCATGACACTACTCAGAAAGGTTTGTCTCTGTTACGTCTGTAATTCCCGTTAAAGTAATTTTAGGTTACTGTTAGCTCACTCTTTAGCATCTTCTTAAACAAGTTGAGCAACTCCAGTTCCCTCAGCCTTTCTTGGTAGGTCAGGTATGTTGGGAGATCGATCACCTTGTTTGTCCTCCATTTGACCACCTCTGGTTTCTGGCTATCTATTGGTAAGTAACTAGATAGATATTCTGAACTACATCTTTTAGAAAATAAATTATTAATGTTCTACTATTCTCTTTACCATATAATAGAAATAGTCAATCCTTCCACTGCCAGACTGATGAATATCATGCAAGGTAACGTGCAAGGTATCTCCAGGTGCCAAGACTGTATGTGGGACACTGATGCTGAGGTAGTCGCGGGTATCAGACTTGTAACTTTCAGCTCTGATACTGGTTTCTGGTGATTCTAATTTTTCTTTTCCCTCTTCAGCCTTCACCTGTGATGGAAGACAAGGACACAGCGAGTGGAACATCACTCAGGAGGCAATGTAAAGTGTCTCTCTTAATTCATATCTCTCTGAGTCATTCAGACAGTGCTGGAATCTGCGATGACTCACTTCCGAGACTTCATTAACAGACCTTGGCCTCATAAAACCATGATTTTCATTACCTTATTCTCTCACCCTATTTTGTATATTTCTGCATGTGCATTTGATAGTTTGCAGGTATGGCTTTTTCTGAATCAAAATTAATGGCTCAAAAATCACAAAGGGGTATTCTGACAGCTTTCTTCTCTTTCTGTATCGTGCACATAATTGAACTAAAGTCCAGAAGTAGCCTTCTGCCTGTATTGCTCAGGACCTTTTCCTTCATCCCTTCATCTTAACATTTGCTGTCCTTCTGACTGGTTACATCACTCATAGTATCACTTCCATGCTACATGCCAGGAAAACACACTTCTGAACCAAACAAAAAGGCATCATCACCCATGCAGATACTTCTAACAAACCACTACACCAGATCCACTTCAGTGAGACGTCCCTAGAAAAAATGCTTTACAAGATCAAGTCCCTGGTCTCTATAATATACTTTATACAGGCTTGAAAAAGTTTTGCAGATAGTGTTAAGAAATTATTTTCCACTCGCCATGCTAATTTCATGAAAACTGAACATCTTCATTTATTTATAATTGTCTTATGAGCTCTTCTCAACAAAATATTTTTAAACACTAATGTTTGGGGTTCTTTTTTACCATTATTTGAAGCATCTGTGCGTCTCCAGGGATGTTGAATGTGAAGGGGACCAGACCTTCTTTATTAGAAAGTGCAGTCTTTTTCACTGGGGGGGTTCCAGGTAAGGTAACAGTAGCAGTGACAGGCACAGAGGCAGCAGGAGACCCATCAATCAGACTGACAGAAGCCTATTGGAAAAAATGTCTTTCAATTACTTCAAGGAAATGTTTGGGTTAAAAAAAATGCCCCCAAACAAGAATAAATTATTGTTGTAAACCAGGAGGAAATACAGAACTATACATATTACCATTCAAAAATATGAGGTTCGAGAGAAGGGGTCACAACTGACATGGTCTGTACTCCGATTAACATTAAAATCTGTGAATACAGATTAACAGTTGTCCCAGACCTTCATTTAGCATGCATTAGACCATAGCAGCTCCCAGACACTTCAGTCTTCAGCTATTTTTAGGTAAATTTCTACTCTTAGTTTTCTGTAGAAAACTTTGTAGAAAGACTTCAAAACATGAAGTCTAAAACTCAATAAATTTCAATATATTTTTTAAAGGTCAATATTCTGTATTTTAGTTCCAGAATTTTAATTTGGTATGAGATTAATTTTATACAACATTATTTTCAATCTTTTTGATGTGCATGTGAAGAGGCTGCTACATAGTTAATAAACCCTTGAAGTGCAACAGTTTATGCCTGCATAATCTCCAGAACAGAACCACAGTATTTCCTGGCTTCCATTCCCTTGCTAGGGCTCTGTGTGTACAGAAGGAGACAAACCAGAAACACAAAACTGTAATTCCATGTTGGACCTCTCTTGGATATCTCTTCTACACTGGATCAAATAAGGATTTTGTAGACAGAGCAGATATAAATCCTTTCCTGGATTATTAATTATTATTTATGTAAATCCCTGGAGGAAAGCAGACACAGCCAGCTAAATACAACATACCACAACAGAGAAGGGGGCTCCAGGCACAAAATGTTTTTTGGTGTTAGACAGATCAACAACATAAGGAGATTTCACAAACTTCACATTACTGAGTTCTTCCTCCCTCATCTCACCACCTGTTGATATCAAACAGTATACATTACCATGACAGCCATACTTACATACCTGCATATTACTACAGCATCTATGGTTTCTAATTGCAAGATGAATTGCATTTTAAGCAGTGTATATAAAGACAAATAAAAGATGGTCCCCATCCAGAGAGCTGCAGCTGTAAGAAAAAGAAAATACAGACACAGACAGATGGGGGACCAATCCCCTTTAAACAGCAACAGGAAAAATCCTGCCCATGTTTGGAGGGTCAGCTTCACAGAAGATTTAACTTTAACTTCAGTGATCAATGCTCAGGTAACAGCTCTGGTATTAGTTTTGTCTGACTGATGATAGCACCTGTTACAACTCCTTCTTAATCACTGTGTTCAGCTCAACTCTCTGCTCCCCTGTAGGTAGCGCTAGGATTTCTGGTGGCCTTTTCAAGATGCTTAGTATTGCAACAGACAAATGGCTGCACAAATCCCTTGTAATGAACTACGGAAATATTTTTCTGTTCACAAGGAATACAAGGGAAAGAAGCCACTGAAAAACTTCTGGATAGGTACACTTGAGGCTTATGTCCCCAGCTACTGTCCCAAATGAATAATAAGACAGTATCGTATTTGTACATTTGCCACAATCCTCAGCCCCGCAGGAGACATGCTCAAAGCACTCAGTGCTCCCTCCAATGATGACCTTTACTCTAGCCACTAGCATGGATAGATGCTGAGAAAATACAATCTGCTAAAACTGTAGGAAGGCCTAAGATGACTAGCAGGACTCACAAGGGCTGGGTCTTCCTCCACATCGCTCTGTGGATGTACTATCTGTGCTTCAGATCTAGACTGACAATTCAGCCAGCTGAGGTACAAAGTAAGCTAAAATACCAAGCTCAAATAATAAGTTTGTGTGTAAGGAGTAGACTTAGCTGAGGTGAATGCTCAAACAAGAACACGAGGGGAGCAATTCAATTGCCTGCATACAGGTGTCTGCTACTGCCGCCGATATTCTAGGGTATCTTGATATCCTTGCAAGATGGGTGAATATTGGATGGATACTGCAGGAAACTACTCATAGGAGATTTGAGCAATTCTGGAGCAGCAATGGAAGACCAAATAGGGTCACATTGGGGATTTAAAAGAGTGCTGGATATTTGTGTTTAGAAATCTACATCCCACCTGAGATAAGTTTGTAGAAAGGAGTCAGAGGAAAGCTACTACGATGCACACAAATGAGCAAACTTTGCAGTGAAACGTGGTCCAATGGGCCAAGGTTTCCCTCATGAAGGATTACATTAGAGAAAAATCAATGTAAATATTACAGGGTATATCAGTCAAGCCACAGTGTACTCACTTGCGGTTTCTACAGTGGTAACAGCAACATACAAACAAAACCCTTCCAAAGTAGAAATCCTCTTTTTTAATTTCTCTTCCAGAAATGGTGTATTTAAAGTGACTCTTCCTTTTCCATTTTGGATCTAAAATAAAGGTGGAAAAAAAGTAACTGCCTTTTCTGCTCTCTTGCCATTACAATTAAAAAGAATTGCTGCTTATAGCATAACTACAGAATTACAGCAATCGATATTCTGACATTTTTTGACAACATTCAACCCTCCTGGGATAAATCAGCATAGTTCCACTGGACTCTAGTACTTACCGATAGCTGTTGTTCCAGGCCTGGAAGAAAGACTTTTTTCTCAGTTTCATCCACTATGCCAAATCGCACATATGCAACACCTTCAATCCCTTTTCCATAAGAGTGTCTTTGCAAAGAAGAAAAGTGAGGATATGGTCATCACATTAATAAAGAGCAAATATAAAGTAGACTCCTCACTTTATAATGAACATAAAATATCGATAGCTTTGTGTCTTTTTAACTAATGACTTGGGAACGAAAAACAGTCCCAATCACTAGTAAAACAAACAGGAAGACTTTTGCAGTTCCATGTACAACACAGTGATTCCAAATACAGACAAGCATATGGAATATATCACTTTGTCAGAATCACACATGGAGACATCCTTTGATAAAAGCTGTAATTTAAACATTTACAAAAACTTAATATACATTATAAACATCATATATAATGTTTCATTGATGTTATATAAACATCAATGAAAACTTTAGATGCACAGATGTATGAAGTCTCACACAACTCATCCCCTTCACAGGGAAAAGGGAAGGCATCCACTCTATTTAATTTGGATGTCTAGCTAATTCCTTTTTTTTAGGTACCTCATGCAAAGCGCTTAAAGTAGGGGACCGAAGAATCACATGGGGGACCTATCTGCAGCGGGTGCCCTGCAGACCTCCAGAGACAGATCCTGCCTGCTGAATTTTTAACATCTGCATTAAGCAGGGCGGATCCCCACATCTCTCTCACGCATTTAGGCAATGCAGCACAGAGGTCTCTTCTAAGCCTTGATGCCATGTGCTACATATGTATCTGGCCACCAGATCACTCTGCTCTCCGTATAGGTCATGGAAAGAGAAAATAGGACATGACACTGCATCTGACCAGCTCCTTTTTCAAAGAAACCCTGGCAATGGCATCCTCCTGCAGCAGAGCAGGTAGCGCCACGTGAAGCCTGCCTCCGCTCATGTCACAGCCGCAGTGGTGATTCTTGCTTTTATGTAACAGAATCAAGCACAGAAATGAAGGTAAACAAGAGGAGATTGGAAGAGTTGAGTTTGTTCAGTCTAGCAAAAGGAGGCCAGTGCAGGGATACAAGTTGCACTGGGGAAAGGAGAGATCAGCATCCTCCAGGCAAAGAACTCAAAGAGCTGCCAGAAGACCAAAAACATGTGAACTGGCCAAGGATGAATTTAAACCAGAAGTAAAGCCAACTAGAACTGTAAGGGGTGGAAGAGCCTTCCTCCCATTTGGATCCAACTGATGCCTGGTCCCTTTTAGGACAAGTAAGATTAAATTAAACGAAGCCGGTACTCTCCGTGATGCTGAGGCCAGCTGGTAAAAAGTGGCCAATGCCTGCTTTACTAAACCCTCTTATCTCCACAACAGGGTGGCCACATGTAAACTGCCTACTAGGAGTGACCTTGGTCTGTGTTTATTCCTGAACTGTTTCCAGGAACCGTTTGGCAGAGTACACTGTGGCTCAGGCCAAATGCATGCCAAGCACTAGCCCAGCAGCGCACAGTAGTGTTTCCTGGAACTGTTTAATTTACTACCCAGACAGTTCAAATATATTTTCCAGTATCACGTTTAAGTCCTTAAATATGACCATAGCCCATCAGTGTTATTCCTCAGGTAAGGAAAGTAGCTTTTAATCACATAACAGTCATATATTCAAATATACGCTAATATTTAATTCTTACCTAACTAAAGGCTTCTGCAAACCAAATTACATACAAGTTCAGTTGCAGTCAGTGCTTGACAAATTCAGTAGATCACAAACTTTAAGTTTTAGATTAGGCTTTTTTATTCTTATCTGAATATTTAATTAGCAGGTTTTATATCAGGGTCTTTTACTCTTCTATATTGACATTTTTCTCCTTGCCATACCCACCAGCTAGAGTCCAGTATAAAATAGATTATGTACAACTTTGCATTCCCCTTCATCAGAATGAGACCATTCTCATATCACTGAACTTTTTGCACTAAGTAACAAAATTGACTTTAAAGCAGATTTAAAATCTAGCTTTAAATCAGTTATTAAACATCTGAATAATGCAACACTGAACCACTTGGCTGAAAAGACCTGCATGTGAATCCTAGACTTGCAAATCTCATATAAATAAATCCTACCAAAATCATTAACTCCAGTTGCATGAATAATGACTTTAATGAATACAAAATACACCACTCTGGCTCCAGAGAACTATTTATTTTCTCCCTCCATCTTTCTAATACAGAAGGTGACAAAGATATTTCTAGTTCTTTCTCATTCCAGCCGAGTGGCAAATAAAGCAAGACCATCCTCCTAACATACAGGTATTTAGCACTGCCAATCTTAAGAGCCTTGAAAATTCCACAGCCAAGGAGGCCTGATATATGTGTGAGCCTCTGCTAGACCGTGCCATAAATCTAGATTTTGGTCTGTCTTTGTGGTTTCAGAAATACTAGAGTTACACAACATAAAATACTGATTCAATACAGATTCATTCTGATTCTTCACAGGTATTCAGAATATTTTGATGGGTTAAATTTTCACCGAGTGGCTTTTGAAATGACCAGATATTGTAGGTTGATGCTGTTCTGAATAGGTATGGCATGAAGCATAGTTTATTCTGCACAGAGCCCTGTCGTGTGGCTTGGCCAGTCTGGGATCTGTGCAGTCATGTCTGTTCCAGGTCAGTGCTGTACTCCCGTGCAGTAAGGGTCACAGAAACTCTGTGAGATTAACTGTATTTATTCAACTGCAGGTATTTCTGCTAAAAAATCATTATTCTCAAGTAAGAACTAGCCTGTTACAGCCAAACTTCATTGGGCTTTGAAGAAATTTTATATCGAAACTTGAAATACCTGAATTACATTAAACAACAACATCTGAAGCTTTAGAAAATTTCTAAATGTTTAAAGCAAAATGAATAAAGAAAAACACTTCTCAGTTTGTCTGGAATCTTATCTAGCAATACAGAAGAGTATTCTAAATCATCATCTTTTTACTAATAACTTAAAATATTTAGAAAATCTTCTTTCATTTTGATCACCAATTGGATTCAAATAGCATTTTACATTGCTGTCACAAGTTAGTAGTAAAGCGGAAACAGATTGTATAAGAGTTTAAAGTAAGATTCAAGTAAAATCAAAACCTGATCGTCTGTTAATATCCAAGAGAAGAAGCAGCAGCAGGGTTCATTACATGCTTTTCCATGTGCCTCCTAAAATGGCCTTGCTTTGAGTGTACTTACTTTGCCTCAATATTAAATGTAAAGCTTTGGTTCCAGATGTGATAGTACGGCTGGAGCGGGAGGAGTTTGACTTCAAAAGATGGAAGCTCTGCGGAAAAAAATAATGCAAAGGTTCATGGTGTGTGAACTTGAAGCAAACCTAAAACTCCCGGCACGAGGTGACACGGATTCAGAGGGCTCAGCTACGTTAATGTTTTGGTTTGGACTAGCTGTGCACATCTGAGGCAAACATGCTGATCATCATCCCTTATTACGCTTTGCTTCACACACTGTGGAACAGCCTTGGAGCACTCAGAATGGATTTCTTTCCAAAGAAAACGGACATTCAGTGCACCGAAACAGATTCGGACTGAAATATTCCCCTTGCCCTCAAATCTGTTTAATGTGGAGGTAGGGTTCTCTGCATCAGCTGTGTCGCTCGGCAAACGTGCTGCTACCAAGCTACACTACTTGCTACTGTAGATGTAGCCAGAGAGTTACTTGCTCCTGAGCACAGACATTTGCAGTAGTCTCTACTAGTCTGTAACCATTTCATCTACTAGTTAAAGCAAAAACTTAGTCTTGTAAAAGTGAGATTTTCTTATAATTCTTGTTTTTTATTTTGTCTTAAAGAAAAAAAATACATTAAGATTTAAAATAAAGCATAATTTCAGCACAAAGAAGTCAAGCCATTTATTTCCAAATTTTGAATTTCTGTATTTATACTATTTACATAATGCCCTTTCTTTTCCTCACCAAAAGCTTCACTGAGGCTTCAACCTCAGGGAACAGGGAACAGCTGTTCAGGGAACAGCTTCAATCAACTTCCAAACCGCAGTCTACTGTGAAGAAATTAATTATCACTTTTTGTTCTTTTATTCTAGTCTTTATTGGAAACTTCAGTTTTCACAGATGTTCTGCATTTTTTTCTGTAGTAGTAGGGCTCTACCAAAAAAGGATGTTTTTGAAAAATATTGAAGGTACTAAATTTATATAGAAATAAGCTTTCTATCAAATTTAAGCTCTAAATTTAACAGTCATCCAACAGTCATCAATCAGAGTTAGCAATGATGGGTTGAAACTCCACAAATCACATCTGTAATACTTAAATAGAATCACTTATAATCAAAGCAGTATATCTGCTAACCAGTAGGGGTGACTTTATAACTTTTTTTCCCAAATTCAATGTTCTCTTACCATAATTTTTAACTTCAAATTCAGCTGAAACATTTGACATTTCATATCCGTGAAACCAGGCCATGATTTTCCAGGTTCCAGGTCTAAAGTTCAGATTCAGCAAAAAAAACAGTTAATTAGGATTTCTCAGGTATCATATTGTGCTAATATATTTAAATTATCTCTAAATATGAAAAATAAGCCCCCAATAAATTGAATATTAATATTTTGCTTGCTTTGATCACATACAAAAGCAGTTTATTAACAAATTTCTTTTTGTCTGGAGGAGCAAGTACCGTGTTAACAAATGTACTGGATACCATTTAACAAAAGATTACGAGAAACAGCAAGATATCGTATCTTGAAACCGCATTTAACATCTGCCTCTGAAAAGCCCACAGAAATATAGAGCTCATCATATATTTGCTATAACTTATCTATACTATGAGCTCAATTTCATTCTAGGCTTTATTCTCTTCAAAATCTGTTCAAAAATGCTTCTGCGTTTAATTATGCTTTAAAGCTTAAATCCTTACAGAGGTCCTCTCCTGAGCGGAGTTTGTATGTACACCTTGAGTGTAGTCTTATGATCAAGCAGGTATTTCAGCAGCTTGCTGAGTTGTTCCTCACCAGCACAGACGTTACTAACGGTATGGTATTAAACCCTGGGCTCATCCTCTCCAAGGAGAGGTGCTTAACACAGAAGCATGTTAACTATAGGCTAAATCTCTACTCCACAGGGAGAAAGAGGCAACTTTGAGAGATAATTCAGGGTATTCAGCAATGGAAGATCTTAGGTACTTTAGGTAACTGTTAACAGGTGGTGGTGGTGGGGTGAATCCAGCCTGCTCGGACCTGCTCGTGGGAGGTGGGATTAGCCCTCCTTTCAGGAGACATTGTGAAGGGAGGTCTTCCATCCGAGTGAGTCACCCGGGCTCCTGTACAGTCAACGGGGAGAAATAGCTCGTCCTGCGGCATGGTATGTCTCCTCCTAACATAGGCATCTGAATCGCAGTCTGAGTGCACAGCTTGCGTCCCAGTTTTGGGGGAAGGCGCACAGGACGACAAGCTCGGACGCAGACCGCGGCGCGGGAGCAGCTGCCGACTCTAACGGTGTGCCACGGCTGCTCTTGACAGTAATCAGAGCAAAATTACCTGCTTTAGCGTACATAGTATTTCTTTGCTGCTCTACAAAAATGATGAAGAAAACAATACATATAAAATAAGTGAAATAAGCCAATCCTCTGCCCCTGAAGTTGCCCTGGAACCCGTTTTTAGCCTGAAGAAAGTACTTCTGCAAGTGGCATTTTGACATTATCTTTTTGATGAACAAGGCATAGTAACATACTCGGCAATGTCAGGTATTTCGAAATGTTCACTGAGCACTGTTTGGACTTTCCGGTTTAACTTTTTAACCACTATTCCTTTTGAGTTCTGTTGAGGGAGAGAACAAACAAATACAAATTTATGCACCAGATGCCAAACATTCATGTCCAACAGCTCATATTCATACCCTAGTCCTAAGGAAACATGCGAGTGGTCTATTTATTTTCTTACTTGATTATTCACATTTCACCACTCCCTTCATATTCATGATATTGTCCAAAATGACCAGAAATATTTCACAATATGTAAATACCACTCTTTGTTTAAAAAGAAAGAACCACCAACCACTAAACCAGTCCAGAACTTCTACAATGCCCCAAGGAAGGAAAAACAGAGGTGAAGCTGCCTTCCAAAATGGAGCTGCTTCATAGAGTAGTTTTGGCAGCTGTAGGATCAAGGGGCAGGGGGAGAATGAGAGCAAGACAGAGCTCAGTCACAGCTGTAGTCTTACTTTTGGATCTTTAGTGGAACTTCTTCATAGTGAATGTGGTAAAGAAACACTTGGTGAAAGTACTTACTAGCACAGCAACTTGAATTGGATCATTTGTCGGCCTCATAGCATTGTCCAGAATGAAGATCCTGTATTTTACTGTTTAACAGAAGAATAAGATGTACTTTTATATTCATTTATTGCCTCTCTACTCTCTTTCTAGATAGTAACTATTACGTGCTCTTAACTGAGTTACTGAATTTTGGACAAAACACTTTCTTTTCAAGAAAAGAAATTTGAGAAATTTCAAGGAGAGAATCTGCATTCTTCCACAAGCTTTGCGTGTTATGTAAGTGACCAAATACATTAGCCTTTTGGACACAACTTCTGAAAAATACACGGGAAACTTCACCTCACTGCTGTATCCCTTCTGTGATCAAGGACTGCAGTCAAACTCAATAGCTTTTTTGACTTATAAAGGTCAAATTTTTAAGATTTTGACCTCCTTGTGTTTTTACTTTAATAATTGTAAAAAAAGAAGCAAAACATTTTGGCTATAAAGTGCAAAGGATGCTTATGGCAGGAACTGTAAACTGAAGGAATAGGTTATGTGGGGGTGCTGGGGAGGGAGACAGCCTCTCACTTTATTCTGTTTTCCTTAGGAAAGTAATTACGATTTTTTGAGGAAAAAAGGAGCAGATTTTGACTGGCTCTTGACAGAAAGGAAGGGAGAAAGTCTTCTCGACTCCTGTGGCGTTTGTGAGGGTGCCAGCTTGGGCAATGCAGAGCGGGCAGAAGCCCTGGCTGCAAAACATGGGTTTAAAACCTAGTCTGGCTGACGTGCACACAAATAACTGGGATTAGAAGAGAAGGGCCTTGATTAGAAAGGATCAAGCCATTATTACTTCCTTTAATTACGCCCTTGTAACATCTATTTTCAATATCTGAAATGCAGCATTTGTGTGTTAACCTTTGGAATTTGGTGTGTATATAGGTTTATCTGTCTGAATAAAAATGTAGCCTTTCTTGGAAGATAGGAGGATGCGAGTATTTTGAACAGGCTCCTTGAAAAGCTCCCTGCTTTCGGTGACCAGTAAAACATATGCCAGCTTTCTCTTCTTGGACATATCCTTATGCACAGTTCCCTGGTTGACCTGAAGAAAACAAAAGGAAACACCCTATAAAATCAGATATGTAACTGGCATCTTTGGAACTACACCAACAGGGGGACAAAGAAACAGATAAAGTACTTAAATCTTTTATTAGCACTGTTCTAAAGAAAATAATCAATTATATCTTTCTTACTGGGTGAATATTTCTTTGTGAGCAGAAATATTATCTCCTTCCCCATTTTATGACATGGAACTATGGAAAAGAACACATTTTCATTTCCAATGGCAAGAACTCAAGCCCAGTGATTTTCTATTCATTCTACATGTATGACAAATTCCAGTTACTATGTCATCTAGTTACTGCAGCAGCATCCCATAATCCTTCAATTGCTAAAATCTTGGTCGGGTGATTAGATCCTTACCTCCAGCAGGTATGATGTTTCTGAACATCCTGTGCAAAAGGAACCTGATTCCAACCTTCAACTCTCACTTTGGGAGTAATTAGAGCTAAGCAAGGACTTGCTATGTGCTGTTTTTCAGTCAAACAGCCCAAATCATACTAAATCATACTAAACACCCCAAGATTTCAAAGAGTCAGGTCAAAAAAAAAAAAAAAAAAAAGAAAAAAAAAGAAAAAAGAAAAAGAAAGAAAGAAAGAAAGAAAAACGAGATGTAAAGTAGAGTCAATCAACTTACTTACAAAGTTACATTCACAGACTGTCAGTTGAGAGACTGCACATTTTTCAAGATTTCCTCTGTTTTGTAAAATAGCCAGCATGCCGAGGATATGCATGCAGTCTTAACTTAAGTGATGCAGAACACCAATTTAGAAAGTCAGAGAAATGATCAAGCCAAGAAACCAGTTCCAAGTATTAAATTGCTACTCTCTCAGGAAAAATTATATCTATATGTGCATACATACAAATATCATACATATATATAAATATGTATGTGTATACACACATACACACACACACACACACACACATATATATATGTGTGTGTAGGACAAAATTAAATAAATTACAGGATCTTCAGTGATGAAAAGATCTTTCATCACAATATGACAAAACCTTGGGCTTGCTTGCTGGGCACATAAGAGCGCTCACTGTCACCACTGAATTTTATTGACTGATCTGGCGAGCAGACTGCTGCTGCCGCTGGAACTAGTGTTTTGTTATCCTTCTGTAATGATCAGCGTTGTCTGTATTCCAACATATTCCCAACACAGATCATGTGATTTATGTTACCTATTTAAAATTATCATCTACATTGTTATGATAGTTGACTCACCATTATTTTTTTGATCTCTTGGTAGTTGTTCTTTTGGTTAAGGTTGAAGACAACCCTCTCTGACAGGAGCTCATTTTTTCTCTCATCTCTGAAGTATGCTGTAACTTGGACAGGGCTCTGTGCTCCATGAACTTGAACTGTTACTGTCTCATGTGTGCCCAAATGTACCACATTTGGGGCAGTAACAAGAAATCTAAAACCAAACAGAAATGCATTGACCAATGTGTTGGCAGATTTTCACATAAATGTCCAATCAATACAAAATTTAAAGAAAAAAAAAGGTCTTGTCAAGACCTTGTCAATTCCACTATTCCAGAATAGCTGGGATTGGAAGGGGCCTTTGGAGATCCCTCAGACCAACCCCCCGCTATATATAGTTTAGAAGAAGGCAGTGTCTCTCCAATTGATCCTCAAATTCTGAACCACCACATTTAGGTCCTACCAAAGATCAACCTCTATGGAGAGAAAAGAGAAAATAACTGCAACATGTCCCAGGGAGTGTCAATGTCCTCATTTAGGTAAAAGAAAATTCTATAAACTTAACTTTCTGGAAAGAAAATCAGGCTTTGTATTAAGAGCAAAACAATATATACATTTAATGCTATGAAGGCATGTATCTTGATAAACTAACACTGACATTAAGTTGCCTTCAAAATGACTTTAGTAAATCAGGAAGCATCAATTTAACCATACGTATGAGATTTCTAGCAGCTGATTTTCATTCAGATGCCTTTGCCACTGAAACCCAGGTAATGAGGAACCATGGACCAAGAGACCATACCAAAGGGTCAATAAGCTAAGTGTGATCCTTCCACTCCCGAGAAAGCTTAGGTGGAGTCCAGACAACTGTTTTGGATTCATTTTTTTCTCTTAATTACTTTGCTTTATTCTTAACTCTGCTATGGTACTTCTTGGTAATTATTTTCATTTTCTTTAGAAATCATCATTCTTTAGAATGATAGCATTTCTTTAGATTATCATTCTTGACCTCTTTTATCAAGTCTTCTTTTACCCTTCAAAAACAGAGTACTATGTGGAAAGCTATTAATGGTACTACTGGCACACAGAGAAGGATACTGTTCTGACCTAATGAAAGCAATTGCTGGAAAATGATCATTTTATAAAAGATTTCTAAATGGAAAAGACCATACCATTATTGTCTGCGCTTTCTGTTTCTTTTTTTTCTCTTTTCTATTTTTCTATTCACGTTTTGTCTTTAAGTTTATAAAATGAAAGGTGTGGGATAGCAAGGAGAAAACAAAACCAAAATTATTTTTCAAATGAAACTCAGATTTTTTTCCTTTTCTTCTTCTGAAAATCATGGGGTACCATATGAATACAGTAAAAACGATTTCTTTCCTTCCATACTATTCGTGAAATGCGTTATACATGGTCAGAGTCTTTATACAATCTTATGGATCTTGATAAAGAAAAACGTAGAACAACCCTTAATAATCATTAAATAGTTTTATGAGTCTGTTCGTGGTAGTGAAAGGTAAGTTACACACCAAACTTGTCTTCACACAGGAAAAAGAGAGCCTAATTGAGGCTCACTGCAGTAGCCTACAGGAGATTAGGGAACTTCCATAATGTCCTGGTTTGCTGCAGTTTAGCTTGTTGTTTAAAAAGTTATCTGTGTGGCTCACTCGAGCAGACACAGTCACCAGCCTGCTCTGCACAAGTCAGCTCTGGCCTTGAAGCATCATGGTCATTCTCCCCCAACAAAATGTTTCATACACCTGTTACATTTGGCATCTCAGGTTTGCCATATCCAATAACTTCAGATTAAAACTAGCTCAGTCCCTGGCTTCACTAGGATTTTGTCACAGAAAATAAAGCCTGTACTTCACTGAAGATGAAGCGTCCGTCCAGGTATATCATTAGCAATAGGTGCCCCAGCTTAAAATCCATATGAGGTCAAAGCACTGTAGTCCTGCTTTCTCAAGGAGTTATAAAGCCTATTTTCCCAAAGGAGGAACTGTCCAACTGGGAGAATCAATATATGTAAATCTTCACTAAAGCAGAGAAGAGGAACACAAAAACCCCAAAACTCCTCTGAATAGAAGAATTTTGTTTTATGCAATGTATTCCATCAATTACAGAAAGTAACTTTTTTGCAAGTTTTGTTGATCCTCCAGTAAATGTCAGAAAGCTGAAGACGAGCAAGCGAAAATAAGAGCACATATATCGTGCTTTAACAGAACAGTTTTGATTATATCTTACTGAATGGAGATATTTCCCCTTGGAAAATACAGGCACTTTTAAGTTTTTTTCTTTTTACAGCAGCTTTTTACCTTTTTAAGATTCCACAGATTTTCAGAGTTTCAAGAAACAGACATTGGTGATTCTCTGTCAGGACCACAAACTTTTCCTACTTTCTATTTCAATGGATTTTTTTAGGAGTGAAGAATTAATTTTAAAAATGTACTTACGATGGTGCTTGCTGTGTATTGGATAACAGTGAACAAAAGCTCATCAAAAATACCAGCCTTTCCATTGGAAACCTCTACAACATTCGTGCTGCAAAACAGAAATATCAAAAAGTCGCTGTCAATCCACCCTGAGATACAGATTGTAAGAAATGGGCTGATGGCATATGGTAGCAAAGAGCATAACCTATCTGGGTTATTTATTAATAACTTGCAAAACCATGCAACCAATAATGACTGACATGTTAGTGATATATGAGTGCAGATTAACGACTCGGGGGAGAGACATTCTCGACTAAGCCAGAATTCTGCATTTGATTATTCTTTCATTCTCTTTCAAGTTTTATTATTTTCACATTTTAGTAATTTAAATCGTGTGCAGAGAGAAGTTTTCGGAGTACTGCAAAGGCAATCCTAAAATCACACACAAAACCATGGCTAAAGCAGTGGCTCTAAAGCAATTCGTAATGGGGACAAATGTAAAAAACAGGTCCCTGCTCTATGACATTACTTAGCTCCAGGCATATCTGTAGTCCAGCAAGAGTGATAGTAAACCTTCTGGTCTGCATAGCACAAAAGGAGCTGGAGTGGAAATCTGCCTGTGCAATTCACTCCCAATCTGTAGTGCTACAAGGGAGTTCATCTGCTCTAGTCTAAGTGTGTATGGAATGGATGTCCATGGCTGAGCTGCTCAGCCCAGGTTTCCTTTATGGTCAAGACAGGGGGCTTTCCCAGAGGGTAACTAGTCTCATCTTAATATGATCCTGTAAGATGACTCAACAGCAGAAGGCATTCCTCGCTGCACCTAAAGGCACACAACATCATAAAAGCCAGGATATTTAAAAATAAGAAAAATGTATATGTTTGAAGAAAAGCTGTTGGTACAGGAATCAGTTTTTATCAAAGGCAAAATGAAAGAACAAACTGAAAATCTAATCAGGTCTTATTTTTGCAAGCCCTTACTGGATTTTCCCTCTGAAACATAATTTTGTTGACTCATGAAAATGGAAAAATGCCCATCTGATCTACACGCATCTCAAATCCCAGAAATGATCACAAAGCTGTCTGCTAGCTCTAGCAATAAACTGCTTGTTGGTATATTACATTTAAGCCTCTGCCCTTAATTATTAGCAATGTACACCTTAAAATGAACATGATGATAGACAACCAGCAAGCTATTATTTGTAAGGTGAACTCACAGGCACAGCGAGGGCCCCACTGCAGCTCAGGGCACCACCCCCCTCGCTACCCACCAACACGTTGTGCTGTGAGGGTGAAGGGACCTCCTCCCACCTCATCCCATCCCCTGCCCAGGGGACCCTATCTTCAGACATAACCAGCTCCTCTGTTTCACACTTTCCAGCACGATGTGCTGCAACACAAGGCGATGGGGAGCGGCAAGAAGCTGTAAGGTGCCAAGAAGCCGATTCACTATATTTTACAGTGATCATGCCACGAATATGGTAACTTCATCCACACATGGATGGACACCAGCACATTAACAACAAGAGAACTTCTGGGTTTAAACCCAAAACAGCCCATGGTTTTTTTTTTTTTTTTTTTTTTTTTTTTTTTTTTTTTTGGCCACTGTAGGCATGGATGTCTTCCAAGAGCCTGTGTTGACCAGTGTAAGCACTGACTTTGGAACAACAACTCCTGCACCTGGACAAATCAGGTCAAAAGCTTCTTACGGTTTCAAATGGTAAAATTATTCTGTTTTAAACTAATACTTTAAACTCTGGTTCTTGATTCAAGCTATGAGGTCACTGCAAGAAGCATGCTGATAGAGATGCAAGCATATTACGGAGAGGCAGGAATTACGCTGCAGTTCAGAGGAGCAAGAATTACCAAAAATAAATTGTGTAAAATATTGTACAAAAATTTAATTTGTCTTGTGTTTATAATCTGATTTTTAAAAATAATGTGAATTAAATAAATTAATTTCTTGACCTTACCAAATTATGTAAGAGGGAGAAAGATGAGCAATTTCAAATACCCAGCACAACAGCTCTTCCTCCCTGTTGTTCCCAAGAGGCAGACGCTAAACGCATGTGAGTGGCAGTACTATTAGTATGTGCTGTTTGCTACTATCTCCAAACTCAGACTTAACATAAATAATAAATACAGCTTTTGATTAAGGAAGGTCTTCATCTGGCCAAGCCCCTGTACACTCCCCTTATAGTCAGCCTTAAAAAAAAAAAAAATATGTAGAACGCTTTTCCTCTAAAGCGTCCCATTCATTTAAAAATACTTAAAGTAAGTATAACTCATGGGATTTTTGCACCAGAAAAAGGCAAATGGAGCACAATCAGGTTCTTAATTTAGGTCTTCCTGAAAGAAAAAAAAAAGAGAGAGAGAGAAAATTGTCGAATAAAAAGCAATTTAGGGGAAACAAGAAGCATTTTTAATCTCTGGAATCAAACATGACTCATGCACAAGACATAAAATTTTCATTATTACAAGTAAAAGGGGGTTTAAATTAAGTTTTGAGCAGCTCAGAAGAAGCCTCAAGCAGTGAGAAATGGCAGCCAGAATCTATGTTTTCCACTCTGCTAAAGTTGAGCTCCTAAATCTGTAATTTAGGCATATAGCTAGAAAAAGAATATTCACCAGTGCTGATTCTTTCAGCTCCCACTGGTTCAAACTGACTGACAAGTGCAGTCTTATACGCAGGCATAAAAGCTTTGGGTGAAGCCTCCTGCCATGTTAAATGCCATTTGCACTAGGGTGACATGATGGTGAACAAGACTTCCATCCTCTAAAGTCCACCCAAAGCCAGCTGCATGCTTAACCACATTTAATTTGAAATACAGAAAAAAGAGTGAGTAAAGAAAGCTCAGCTTTGCTAAGCACTGGATAAAGGTATAAGGGTCTGTAAATCTCCCCTTCAGTGTATGCACAAGGGGCCCTTCAGTGTCACTGCCAGCCCCGTATGAATATTTCTCCTGGCCCAAAGCGGTGCTGCATACAGGAGGTAGAAGATCTTGCAGTCTATTCCTGGAGAACATAATACATATTAAAATGTGAATAAATAAGGTTACATAAAGCTATGACTCTCTCAGTCATCATTAAAATCTAAAGCTAGACAGGAGCTTTTATAGGGAGAAAAGATGATTCTCTAATTCACTTAGCTGTCTACTCTAAGAGGACTCGCTTGTTGGCCCTGTGATAATCCAATTACATATATGGTTCTGCTATGTTATAAATGTTATCAGTTATTCCAGGCTTGCCGACCACACTGCCCAGAAGCCTCTGCTTGATTCTTAATAGCAGGCAGAGGCAATGCTCCAATCAGCGGTATACTGGGGAAATTTAGGGGCCCAAGCTGGGAAAGCTGAGGCTTGGTAGTGCAGAAACGATAGCTGAACTAAGAAGACCCAGGTCAGGGCCAATAGGCTTTGGATAATTCTCAGGATAAATTTAGGAAACATAGAAATAAGCTCTGTGTAAGACTGTAATATCTCTCACCGTTGTTCTGTGACTGCAGAAAGAAGACCAGACTTAAACTCATGTAAGGTATTGCTCCAAGTTTCCTTCAGCTTCTTCCTTTCTAGCAAAATGCTACCTTATTCGCACTACAATAACGACATTTGCTTGGATCAGCTGGATAGGCTCCTGGTATTGAACAAAAGAGAGAATTCAGCTGAGTAAGAGCTACAAGCTGGCCAGCAAGCAACACCCAGTCCTTTCCTTATGGCATCGGTCACCTTAGTAGGCAGCAACCGCAGGCTTAATAGAGCTCAGCTTACAGTGGAAAGAAAATGTTTGTGCCAGGTTAATAAGGAAAAGAAAAAGACAACAAATTTAGACAGGGAAAGAGAGATTAGGGTGAGCAGTGGCCATAAAGATTTGTTAACTGCCATCAGTGTTAGCAATTCTGAAGAAATGAGAGAAAATCTGAAATTTTGTTTTCTACAGCTTAGGAATCCACTATGGTTTCTCCTGTTCTCTTCATCCTTCTTCTTCTGACTTCCACGCTGACTTTAGCCATCAGCCAGGAGGGAGAAGATGAGAAACCATGCCTGTGGGTCCTCACGGTCCAAATCAATGTTTGTGTTTACAGGACATTAAATGGGAACTGCTGAGACCAGAGATATTTTCACAGTCCCCTTCCTTCCTCCCCATCCTCATATTCCCTGTAGTGTTATGACTTGATGAAACCAGTTTAGTTCCTTGGCAAAATCACATCGTTTCCCTCTGGGCCTGTAGCCTGTGAACCCAAGCAGACTGGTGAGGAAGAGCAGGCATTTCCACCCCAAAGCCAGTCTGCGCTCAGGGAAGTGACAAAGGTTTTGTGGAAGAACTTCTCTGGAGAACGGGGCTCATGTTCTCCCAGGAAGGCAGAAGAGACCTGTTAAAGTTGCAGCTAGTGAAATGAATTCTTCTTGCTGTTGTCTAAACAAGGAGATGATAATGGAGGAGGTTAATTAAGAAGAGCAGTAGCTGTGGAGTTCGCTAAGGCTCCTGCCACTTTCAGAGACAGTCAGCTACAGAATCACACAGAATCACAGTGGCTGAGGTTGGAAGGGGCCTCTGGAGATCATCTAGTCCAACCCCTCCACTCAAGCAGGGTCATCTAGAGCACATTGTACATGATTGCATCCAGGCAGGTTTTGAATATCTCTAGAGGAGACTCCACAGCCTCTCTGGGCAAGCAACTTGTCCAGAGTCAGGCAGATGCCATCACTGAACGATCTGGACAAACTCAAAATGTCACTAAAAAAGAACAAGAAACCGATATCAGTGGGTCATTGGCACACAAAGACCTTTTCATGGATCACTTTTTAAAGCGGACTTTGCAAAAACTGTTTTTTATTTTCATTTGTTTTTAATTAGATTCGCACACATACCTTGGAGGTATGAGAGCTGAGAGACAGCAGAGTATCAACACGACACATACACACATGTATGTAAGTAATGGCTGTGCATAGCTGTGTGTGGCATAACTGTTGCATACTGAATCTAAGGACGTGCACTGACTGTTAATAAAGACATATTTTTCTCCAAAATATTAATCAACTACTGTAATTAATTAAGGATTCTCTCACTCTCTTTCACAAACACAAAAGTTTATTTAGTCCAATAATAATTTATACAAATAAACTTAAAATTCCTTATGCTTATATTTGTCCAGGTCTATAAAATATATATAAAATGATCTTGGCACGGTATAAAGGGTATCTTAGCATGGTATAAAATGATCTTGGCATGAATAGTCTAGCACGGCAGACCCTGTCAGGCTGTTTGTAATTTCTAATATAACACAAAATGTTTAATTTTGAAGTCACTTAAAAATGTAAATACATATTTAAAAATGTAAATACATAATATAAACGTAATATATTTTCATATTTACATTATTTGTGAATAAATGTATTTTTACATTGTAAATATAAATACAATAAAATTCTGTCAGCTGAAAGTCTCTAGCACATCCATGCAAAAGCAAAACCAAAAAACTTGCCCGAAACTAACTTGAGCAACCATTCTTTCCTAAAGTCAAAGTCCTTTCATATTTACTCATCAACTATTTTTTTGTCAAGTACAATATTGATTCTTCAGCTGACCCAGAGTTCAGCACCATATGTGGAGAGCACAGTCTGGGATTTATACATGTGTAAAAAGGAACCAGTGAAACCTTAACTCAGAGAGACCGACTTGATTTATTTTGAATATATGATATCTTTCAGAGACTTCATTTGAACTTTGTAGGCTTTCACTGTATTTCAAACATCAGCAATAGTTTTGGGGTCTGCAGTCTGAAGTGCTTCCAAAATGCTTTTCCTGCTTCACTGGCCTGCAGACTAACAAGATTGAACTCTTCTTTCAGTTTCTTCCCGTAATATTTCACCTCTGCCCGGCAGAGCGGTACAAAGGGCACCTTCACAAAGCACACTTTGCAAATAAGCACTGCAGTGACACTGCAGAGGATTCTTTGCTAAGATACAGGAAAATGTAACAAATGCAAAATGCAGTATTTCACTTCAGAAAACACTTAGGACAATTAGATTTGTGAAATCCTTTTTCAAAAGCAGACCATGAGGTGTGCATCTAATTTGAAAAGGCCCTCTTAAAGGCAGGACAGCTTTGGCTTAACAGTGAAGTAGATTAAAAATATTCTTTTTTCCTTTACCATAATATAGGCAATAAATTAAAAAGCTAATCTAGATTCTAGCTGCTTTTGCCTTGAAGGACTGCTATTTTTGCCTGTATTTGTTTGGTATTTTAACTTTCTTATGTGTATCTGCTGCAAAAAAATACATATGTTCTCTTTAAAAGAGACTTTGCTGCTCTCACTGAGGAGCCTGAGTTTGTGTGTAGGGGGGCAGTTTATATAAATAATCTCATATTATTATGAATGTACCAAAGAGAGCCTTGCCTCAGCATGCCTCAAAAGAGTCATAAGATATGTCATGGCCAGAGAGGGGAAAAAATGTCCAGGAACCCAAGCAGCTCCTGGGAAGCAGCTCAGAGGGAAGGGACGAGTTGACAGAGGAGAGGAACAACGGTGGCTGTTAGCTATAGAGGTGCAGATGGAGCCCCTGTCTCCAAAAATCCTTCCATTCTCATGGAAGAGTTAGTCAAGTAGCTCTAATGATAAGAATAATAAGGAAAATGGAGATACATTTTCCGCTATTTGGAAAACTCTAGTGGTGCTTGCAGGAGTCCCAAGCACAAATCATTGGGGCCTTCTCCAGTTGTCCTGGCTATGCCCTGCACCGTGCACCCCAGGAGTAAGCAAAAACCCTCTGGAGATGAGGAAGAAAACAGCTAAAACAGCTTGGCCTAGATCATATCTAGGTATCTGTGGTATTACCATTCCTCCCAAACATCCTGGGACAGTCTGTGGTGTTAGTCACAAATCTTCTTCTTCTTTTTTTTTGTTTGTTTAGTTCCATTATAAAGACCAAAGGCAATCCAACTTTTCCTTGCTAACAATGACAACAAAAGCACGTTACCTACAGAATTACATATTCTAAATATTTTGATCCTTCCTCCCTTCTTCAGTCTTCTGAACTTGAATTAAATTAGTTGTCTCTTATTGGGATTTTTTTCTTCCCTTTTATTTGAGAGGGAAAAATAAGAAAAAGTAAAAAGAGGAAAACCATCCTCAGCATGTAATATCAGTTGCAAAAGCTATAATCTTAGCTAGCCAATAAGAATAAATGTTTCACATACAGTGCTGTGGATTTGGGAGAGCAACATGAAATCAAGTAAATTCAGCTTTCTATAAGTGCAGAATTTATAGGAAATAATTTATAAATATCCTCGACCCTTGTTCCTTGCATTTCCTGACTAACTATTTGATGGAGATACTCCAATGTTTTAGACAATTTCACAATTATACTCAAAAATATTTCACAACATAAAGAGAAAAAAAATCACATAAAATACAAAAGAACTGCTAGTCCTGTGCCTATCTGCCACTGGAAGTTTTTTTTTTTTTTTTTTTTTTTTTTTTTCCTCTGGTTCTGATCTCCGAATTAAATCTAAAACTTTTGTTTCACTCAGTAATTCACACACGAGACACAGGGAGACTCTTCACTTCTTTCAAGTCAGCAGGCTCTGCTCTGAACTCCACCACACTTGAGTAAGTCGAGATCAACTCTACAGTCAGATCAGAAGCTCTCCTACTTATTTTAATCCCTTGGTCTTAATATTGAAGGGTGAAATTCAAAAAGAACAAGGAAACGAAGACAGAATATGACTGATGGGAGAGTTTCTGTTTTTATTATAAATGAGAAGCTGCTCAGTTGTAGCACATTTTAGTGTTGCAGCATCTCCCTAGGGTGTAGGAAGAGCATTTGCTGTCTTGTTATAACAGACTAAAATCTTACAGCAGCTCAGTGGGATAGTTATTCAGGCAATATATGCTCATCTCTGCTTTTTTATTTTCCAGGAATTTAGCCACAGAACACAGATCCTGTGCAGCCATCACCTTTTAGGTGTTATTCGGAAGAGTAACAAAAAGTGCCATACCCAGCCCAGACATGGCAGTCAGAGCAGAAATCTTCTCTTTTGCTAATCTAGTTTTGCAGAAAACTATCTCCAGCAAAACGATGCAAAAGATGATAATTCTGCTTCCCTTTCAGTGGTGCTGGTGCAGAGGGGAACATTGATGTCCCCTCAGGAGATGGGCTGGATTTACCCAAAGCCCTAGTAATGGTGTATGGGTGACCAAGCTCAGACATACTCCGGACAAATTATATGGTTTTACTCATTGTTTACACAGAAAAAAAAAAAGATGACACTGTAATAAAATGTGAATACAAATGATGTTTTAATTTATATAGTCAACATATTTTGGGAGGAGGCAGGATCTGGCCATGCTAACATGTGAGAGCATGCATCCTGGCATATATTTTTAAGATATAGGTCACATTTCCAGGCCATTAGTGCTGGATTTTTACTTAACTTCTAAATGAGGAAGATGAATTTTCAGTAATTTTGTGAAGTGGGTTAAAAATAACTCTGCATCTGTGGCCCAGCAAGCAACCTTGATGGTATCATTGACAGCAACCACATTTGCAACATGTGTAGGAGTCCTTACTGCTGAGAAAAATGGGACTGGAGTTCGATCATTGTTCTTCTGCTGTCAGTGTGGCACAGTGGCGTGCTTTGGCAGCCATCCACATCTGGGCACATCTCTTAGCTTTCCTTCTGCATGTGCTGGAGGGTGCCTGTTGGTGTCTGCCTTAGGCTCAGGGGGTTGGAAGAAGAGGTGACTGAAGAAAATTGCAGGCTTGAAGGAGCCTCTTCCAATGACACGTTGAGCCTCAAATAGGCGCCCAGGTATGAGACTTACCTCACCTCCTGCTCATGCTGTTCCTTGGCTGGGACATCGTCTCATCCTACACCTGAAGCCTGCCAGCCCTGAGTCTGAACAGCAAGGCCGGTTCCTCCTCAAGGTTATGGGCAACACAAGGGTATTAAGCCTGGTTTCTATCAAGCTGCTCAGTCTGGGACCAGAAGATTTCTTAATTTAATTTGAGGCCAGCTCCCATTTCACAGACTTTTACGTCTCTGGTTGAGCAGTTACAAATGAATAAACAAACAGCCACTGGAGACTATAAAGAATAACAAAATAATGTAAAGTAACTCTAAATTTCCAAACACCTCCTCTTTCTTTGATGATTTCAGTAAAGTTTGTTGGCTTTGGTAAGTACGGTGCAGACACAGTATTTAAGCAGTAATCTCAGCTTCAGTTACTGTGGAAAACAGCACTAATTGGATTTACTTGTAAATTACTCTGTAAATATCTGCCATGGGTTTGCTGCATTTGCTCTCCACTGAAAGAAAAATGTTGGCTCACTGTGGCAGCACCAATCCTTCTGACCTGAGTCATATTTGCAATGTTAATATGCTCTAAGACAAAGAATCTCTTAACTAAAATCTGCTAAATCTGACAGTATGTATCTATCACTGTCATTAACAGCATCAACAAAGCTTTAAAACGATGCAGTTTGAAAATAAATTGTTCTCCTCTGTGATATCGTTGGAAAAGGCTAGACTAAAAATACACATATACGCTCTATGTGATTACTCAGAAACTGAAGCCTGTAGAGAAGGGACTCAAAGTACTATACAGAATAATCCTATCTCTGCAAAATGCCACAGCATGGTCATAAAAGGTTTTGTTCTTTTAAAATACTGTCTGCAGCAGCATTGCTGATCTTCAGTGACAGCCTCCATATCTATGTTTTCTATCTCTCTTTTGACTTCCAGTGATCTTCCTGCATCTGTTTGTGAAGCAGACAGACAAAAGGGCAGCTGTGCATGCCTCCAGCACTGGTGCATGTACAGAGTCCTGGTGCCATCCAGCGGTAGATGTGTAATCCACTAAGTAAGGAAGCTTTCACAGAGAATTGAGAAATTGCCCATCCAACTTCCTGAGACTCCTTGTACTGCTCGTGACAGTTACCAGGACAGGGAGTTAGCTGCAGGTTCATACATACAGGCAGCTCACTGCAGTGCAGGCTCCTCATACATGACTTAGATGTTTGAGCTTGCATGACAATCAACAGTCAATATTGTCTTAAAAAAACAATTTGTATAACCCTGATAAAGGCACCTATTTTGGTCTGCTCAAAGGTTTGCTTAAAGACTTGCATAGACAACAACAACAAGAAGAAAGAAAAACTTCAAAATGTGGCCCAAATAACCTATTGGCAATTCAGAATCACACACACTTTATCTTCTGAGACTCCTCTGGCATAATTCACTTTAGGATACCGAGAACAGCTCAACTCTTGGTATCACATTTTTCCATGACCTTTACTCATCTGTCTCCAGAATAAACTTGTCTAGTTACAAGTCCTGGTTTATATCCAGCTTTTTAGTCTACTGTCCAGACTCTCATTTTGCAAAAAATGCAATAGATAAAGCAGTGGTGTTCAAGATACGTTTCGGGTTAAATTTTTATAAAGCTAATGTGCTCTCAGTTGGCAGAGCAGTTCAGAGCTAGTCAGAAACATTGTGTGCGACCCAGCTATCTCAGTTTCATGGTGCTAGATTCTGGAAGACAAGATGAAATATTTTGTTCTGACACTGCAGTTTATTGCCAGTAAAGAAGTTTACTTCATCTGTGTCCTTTCTGAAGTGATTATTATAGTAAGAAGACTGACCACACTCCATGACCTATGGACTTTCGGATTTACTACAACACACACTTCTCCTTCTGCTCTCTGTGATTCAAGGGCTTATCTGTGAAAACATGACTTGGAAATGTTGGGGCCCTACTCTCTATTCCAGTTAAATTCTACTTATGACTAGAATGGAGAGGGGAAAGCTTACTCTCATTCTTCTTAAGCTCCCCATATTTCATGGTAAGCAGAGGACTAGTTTTATTTCTAGCAGAAATTAAAGCACCTTAAGTTATTGTGATATAAGGACAGCTGTTTAGGAATGCTAACACCTTTCTGGCACATAGGAATAGACAGAGAAAGTCATAACACCTGTCTCTGAAGTTAAAAGAACATAGAGGAAAAATACACCTAAAATGATATTTATCTTACTCTTATTACTTATCCCTCTTTGTGGTCTGCAGCCCTTCTACCAAGGGGGTTTGTGGCAGAAGTGAAGAATGGCTTAACTATATTTACAGCCTTCTTAAAGAATAAATAACCCTAGTCTCAACTCAGAAATCATAAAATGTCCTCTCTAGGGAGTCAGACAGGCAAGATTCCCCTACACAGAGCATACGCTAAAGCAAGAAAATGTGTATAAATAAGCAAGGATGCAGCTATGAATACTACAGATGAAAATGCAATTAAAGAACAAGATATACTATCTTTGGCATAACCCTGGGAAATGTACCCTGACCACCTCCCATCTTCGAGAAAGCAATCCACAAATGTATTTTTTGTGGCTATGTACATCCCGCATCCCTCATTCATGGCTTGGCTCAGCAAGTAACAGTAATCCATATACAGTAACTACATGCCAGGTTCACCCAGAGAGGCCTTACTGTCTTCCTCACTTTTGTTAAATCATTAGATAAGCAGAATTTCAATGTACTACTTCTAGCTGCTATGACCTAACACAGAATTATCTCCTGCTTACATTGTCTTCCACTGCAAAGACCTCAGTAAAAAGAAACTAAAAGACCATTGAACACAGCCTTAGCTTCTTAGGAAGAGTCATGCTACTCTTCACAATTAAGCACTCTTCACTGCTTCACTAGCAGTCAAAGGAAAATAAATCTTCTCTCATATCTAAGCCATCCAGACAGACTTTTCCAAAATCCATATTTACCTGACGTTGTTGTGGCACCTTGAATGGCAATAGAGGAAATAATGGGTAGGAAAATCTATGCAGAAGGATCTGCTTGTATCTATAATGTTCCCCTTTATTTGACTCTATAGAAGACTAAGATAATGGGATAAATCTGTGGAGGGGTAATGGCATAATAAATGCCCCATCTGCATTTTTAGGGAGAAGGAAACATCAGCAATATAAAAAACTCAGGTAAAAAGTCATGAGAAAACGAAAGCAAAACTTTGGGACTGGGCCTATGTTTGGATTTTCCCATCCCGTTGTTTTTTGTGGCAGTGTGCAAGTGGGGATGCCCAGGGTACCCTCTTCAGCACCTCTGCATCGAAAGGAGGGGTGTACACGTGGGTGTACGCGTGGAGGTAAGGGAGCTGAGGGTGGGCAGGAAAAAAAAAAACAGGTATAGCTCTTTGTCTAATACATCTATTGAAGAGATACTGAATGAAGTATTGCCTTCATCCTCCCCCTTCCCTTGTCAGCGACAGTGCTTGGAGTTGTCCTACTTTCTGGTTTCCTTGGTAACCTTTTAGCGAGCATGTTTATCGTAACAGCCGGTCTGCTAGTAGTGTGACTGAACAAGAGCCTGTGAATAAGTTGATAGTTCATAGGGATTTAAGAAATGTGCGAGTACAAATGTTTGCATGCATATGTGTGCGTGCCTCTGTATATGTGTGCGCGCACCCGCACAAATCTCCCAGAGATTTCTGGAGGTTAGAAGAGTTTTCTCGGAACTGTGCAATAGCTGAAAAGAACAGAAGGTGGCATGTTTTCAGCATTTCACTCAGAAAAAAAAAAAGGCCATAAATACAGGAAGGAATTACAGTAAAGGAATAGAGATGTAAAGAGCTAAGCCCACACCATATCCACCTTGATAAAGCTCTGCAGTTAACAATCCTATTAACAATGAAAGCTATTTTCCCCATTTTTGTAATGTAATTTACTGGTGACCTAAGGACTGGTTTTACTAGACTAGGGATAAAAGCAAGGTCAGCTCTGATGCCTTGCATTTTCAGACTTTTATTATTTTCTGAAAAATGTGAAATGCAGGTGTGTATTTTTCTCTGATTTTTGGAAAGACAAAATTCACACAGCATAATCAAGATCTCTATCAAGAAGACAAAACTGGCCCTGATGAAGTCATCTTTAAAGTGAATGTATGTGAGAAATGGCATCAGGCAAACTAGAAAATGAATTTACTTTCATCAGAAAATTAAGAAGCAAAAAATGAAAGAAATGGAGATGATGACAGAATTGTTTGCTTTGAAGCAACTAAATTAAGATCATTTCGTGAAATTGTTACCATAAACAAGTCCCTCATAACCTGCAGGCATCCTCTTGGTGTATTTAAAGGTCACACTTCTCTCTTTTCCTATCCATCTATTTTAACCAGCAATTTCACCACAGCCTGTGTGACCACAGCATGAGAAAGACCCTTTTGCCGTAAACACTAGTGACTTACCAGCTAGGATGTTTCTTGTGTCTCTCCAGCTCACTTTTTCACAGCTCATTTATTGAGAAGCAGACTGAAAGTTGAATTCAAGTGCGCTAGAGGGCTGGTGAGGGCTGGTCTGAGCCAGACCGAAACAACATCTCCCTTCCCAGGAGTGCCAGGAGCCATGGGAGAGTTAAAATCTACATTCACAGGGCACACAGGAATAAAGTTGCACTGCTGTTGCCTGTCTGAGAGAGCTGGGACTTGGTCCTACAGCAGACAGCTCGTCTTTGTTTAGCAGCCAAATTTGCTTGTTCTCTGGGCAGCTGGTATTTTAATTTCATACCTTCACCAAATGAAGGAGGTTCTCTTAAAATCCCTGGGGACTTGGGAGAAAGGACTCAGGCTATTCAGATGTTAGCAGCACAGCTTGGAGGTACACGTTTTCTGACAGGCTGGGCTGCAAGTTCGAGCTTGCTGCCTTCCTGTTTGGGTGCATTTCCAGGCCATTGCGTTAATGAGCAACATCCAACGCAGCTCATAGCAGTCGGAGAACGGCAGCCGAGGCAGCAGTAGCCCAGGAGAAGCACGCAAGGAGATGTTGCTGCCTTGGCTGATATTTTCCAGCCTCCCAGCTGCTGGTACTAGGGAGGCAGAAATCCTGCTGCTGCAACACCATGACATAAAGTGGACAGAAGAGGCACTGAAGTATGGACTTTCAGAGAGCCCATGCTCACATTAACTTGTCCTTTCTCAGAGCATTACTTGCAATTTACTGCTGCTCTCTGAGCACCTGGCATTTCGAAGGAATGGTTCTGTCATGTTCACACACTGTAGCAGACCGTGACTGAAAAACTCAAGCTGGAAGTAGAGATAGCAGCTGCTGGCCCCAGGAGGTGCGACTGCTCAAGTCACCATCTGGAAGACAATCCTGAATGCCACCAGTTTGCTTACTTTTGACTTTAGAGCATATCAGATTAGTCTCCCTGAACCAAGAACTGGGAGGTACATTCTCAGGTTTTAGCTAACGGTCTAGCTGCTACAATTCCTTTCCAGGCAAATGCAACTTGAATTCTGATTTATAGTTTGCACCACTTCAACCTTGTGACATTATTCCGAGGAATTAAATATAAATAGAAATGTGTATTATATAATATAAAAGGTAATCCACACACACATATATACAATTTAAAGTATACTTATAGCTATTATATAATATACACAAATATATATTAAATGTAACAATATAGAGACTCTAAAATATATATATTACACAATAGTTATATAAAATTTATATAGTAAAAAATCATATTCCATGTTTGTGTGATTTTTGCAGTTGTATTTTGAAACCAACCGCTTTGTGGAAGAATAAAAATGCTTGTCCACTTCATGAGGACAAGAACTCAAACAGAAACTGTTATCAGAGATACTGTTCTCTAAGTGTGGTACTACAGGATATGGAAACCACTGCAACTGAGAAGAAACTCAGTTGAGAGTACCTCTGAAAAGACTGTAGCTTTAGTTGAAATGTTCCTTTATTTCATTTGCTTCCAGAGACGTCTCCGTATTTGGGATTTTTTCATTCAAACCCCTCTTGAGACTAGCTGGTAGCTCCTCAGCCTAACATATGATAATAGAATCTGAATTTCCTGGGCAAGCTTTCTAGCTTCAAGGCTAGCACCCCAAATCCTAACACTAAGAAAAAGAACTATTGAACTGCCCATCCTTTGCCTAGCTACATAAAAGTAGAAAATAGGTTCTGCCTCTGAAACCTATAATTTTGGAGAAGCCAATCTGGTCATAAAAATTTAAGGCAGAAAAGGAACAGTTGCAAGCTGGTTTATTTCCCAGTGCACAGCTTGCAAGCTGTAGGAACCAGGCTTTTCCCTTGTACCAAAAAAGGCATGCAGACAATCAGCATGGACAATTGTCTCCACTGTTGGTACCTAACTTTTAGGTTTCTGTGCCTATTGTGATATACTGTATAAAACTTTTTTTTGGTTCTAATTCCTTACGTTCACCTAAGTTAGGATCTGAGCTGTGTTTAGGTGATTTGAACAAGGCCTGCTGTGACTTATGCCTCTGAAGTCCTTGAAGACCTGGAACAAATGAAGACATTCCGGTGCACCTTGGCGAGCAGGGCAGCTGAAGTCACGTCCTGGGATGGAGGAAGTCTCCGAGGGTGCGGAGGAACCCTTGGGGTGCCTGCACACTACTGCAAGTGATGCACTAGCACTGCATAGGAGATCCGGGGCATTACGTGGTAGGTCTGTGATGTCCTTAGCGTATTAAAATTGCTTAAAATTGCTGTATATGTGATGCAGGTGCAGCTACTGATGTCCAGAAATCTTCCTCTCCAGCTGATGCTCTTTGAGGGATGGAGGGTGGCATACAAACATTTCCCTTCCTCCCATGGGGAAGGCTTATTTTTGTTGATCAGGGTAAATGCTCCCTAAGCCAAGTTTGCAGAGACGGCTTCAAGATGCAAACACTTGTCCTGAGGCTGGGAATCCTGTCTCCAGAAGACTATATATGGTATAGCACTGATGAGGTGGTTCTGTGATATGTTCTGCTTTGTGATATAGACATCGGAGGACACATGTCCTTCTTGTGAAGGCAACATGCTGACACATTGCAATAATTTTTTCCTTGAAGGCAGAGGCTTGTGATGTTCCAAACAGTTAATCAGACTCTGCACTCCCTGCAAGGGTGCAGTGTAGCTTGCTGTACTGACACCCAAATCTCCTGCCAAGAAATGGAAGAAACATCCAGCTACATCCTCATGAGCTATTAAGTTTACAGAACTTGGTATTTATGCTTCTCTCTCTCCAGGATCACTTTGGTGCCATCAGAAGCAGAAGAAATAATACATCAGTAAAAGAGACACTTGATAGCCTAAGAAATACTCTTTTAACCTTCTGTTACAAATAGCAGAGAATAAAAGGAGCTTGTTTATAATGTAAATAAAATCACAAGAAGTATCTTTTACCTCTGCCTTCCTCTCCCCTGATTCTTTACCTCATTCCATCTAGATCATATGCCTTCATAGGATATGCGCAAGGAAAAAGCTAGCGACTCATCATAGCATTTCAAGTAGTCCTCAGCAGGAGCTCTAAGTACATATGAAGTGGGGGTAAATCAGCTGTTAGAAATCTAGGGTGCTGACAAATGAAAATTTTCAGTTCCTCTCACCCCAGGAAAAAAAAAAATATTTTTTGTATTTCATACTGTCAGTGCCAAGCTTGATACTGCTAGTTCTTTGTACACATGACTGTTAAGAGTAAAATGTGGCTCTTCTGGCTTGGGTGATCTGCCTCTCACAGTGCCCAGCAGTACTGTTATAGAGAAACACTAAGGGAGAGAAGATTAACAATTTGATCCTTCTTGTCAGCTTTCTTGGCTTTATCCAGTCTGGGCTTGCTGAACTAGCTGTTGAAACAAATAGCTGGTTTGATGGACCTTTCTACATGGGTTTTGCTAACTATTTTTTTACCCAATTATAGTTTGACATCCACATCATACTATAGCAATGAGCTGTTGGGTGACAAGCTATTGCCTACTCTGTTTCACCCTTCTAGCCAGAAAACTTTGCTGGGTGGAACCTCTCTCTTGTATTAGAAGAAATACTAAACCTGCTCACTGTCTCCATAACATTCAGGATTGAATGCAGCTCTATAACATTCCTCCATTGTCATTTCTTTTCTAGCCTAAAGTGTGGAAAAGAATCTTGTCTATTTAATATCTTCTTATGGCTAAGACATTCATTATCTTTAACCATTTTACTTGTTATTCTGTGTGTCCTGTTTAGTTTCATTATATGCTTTTTTTTTTTTCAGATGTGAATGGGAGGAAGAGAAGTAGAAATTAATGCATTATTGCAGAGGTGGGTGCACCAGGCCTTTATGCAGAATGCCTCCTCTTCTTTTCCATGGTAACTGAGTTTTGTCAAAACCATTTGATTTATTGGCAGATTCTTGTGATCAGATTCTTTGTTGATTTACAGCTTATGTAGTCATTTATTTGGAGCAGGATAGAAACACTTCCATTCTGACTTGGACTGGCATAAATCATGACACATAGCTCACATGTTAAATTGACTGATTCAGTTCAGACTAAGGAACTGCTAAGAGTGTAATTTGTATGAGCAAGTTTAGGCAGTAGAAGGAGACAAACCTAGCAAAGCAGGAATCTTTGCCTGGTAATTTATCCTTATTTTTAGCAGGTAATAGATATACTCTTATTGTTGCCCTTGTAGCTAGTCACATGGTGTTGCCTTTTCGGCAGCAAAGGAGGTGGGTGCTAATGAGAATTCTTGAGGAATTCTTCCGTTCAGACAGAAGTCAGGGAACAGTGTGGACCAGTTTACAAGGGGTGGGGTGAAGGGGAAAGGTTCTGAGCTGCCGTTTCTTTGTGCATCATAGTATACCTGACAGATTAGTCATATGTGTCTGTATCTCTGATATTTCCAGCCTGATATATTTGCCACTGGGAAAGAAGTCTCGTAAGCTGGCACAAGAAATGACTGATAGCAACACCAGTGCTGCAGGAGCACAAGAACAGCCTACTGCAGACTCGCCTTTACTCGCCAATGAGTATGGTACAACCAGCACTGCCAGCTCACAGCAGCATGACAATTAAGCCTAGAAATGATCTGCAGACCCACTGGTGATATCTACAAGTTCTAGAGATTTCTGCTGTTCGGTAATTGCATGAAGAATCCCATTCTGTGCTGCAAGTGCAACCATAATGAATAAAAAGGAACCTCTGCACTTAACACTTCAGGAGTAGAAAACAATCAGTTCAGGAACAAAGCAGTGAGATTTATTGCAAACAGAGTAGAGTCTGTCCTTCTGTTAATTAGTTTTTCTTAACATTGTATTACTGACCATTCCTCACAGTGTGATATTTATGCATAAATTTTAGATTATTAACCAAAAAGAAAGTAGTTTTATTTTTTTTCTGATACAAATGCCAAATATCAAAGTCATAAACATAAAGAAATTGTTCCAAATAAATATGTGTGGAAAGACTTCTCACAGCTTGGTAACAAATTTAAATACAGTAATTACTGTATAAAGAGCTTAACAAATGGTATTACTGCTAACAGAATAAGTATCTCCAGGGAAAGGAGGATTGAATACATAATCTGGAAATCGATTAAATATATATAATATATATTCAGTTTATTGCATGGATAGATAAATATTAACATATTTGTGCACATATCTGGGAACAAGGCACTTATTCAGGTTAGTATAAACAAGGCCACTTGTTAAGTAGAAAGGAAAATGTTAATAAGCCTTCAAAACATCTTGCTGAAATCCAAAACTTTGAAGCCATAATACAAAAGGCATGCAGTTACAGGTGTATTTATAGTTCACTGAATTGTAAGAAATCCAGTTTCTTAAGAATGGCAAAAATCCAGCAGGCCTTACTGAAAACATTGGGATATTTTTTCCTAGATAGAGGAAATGAACCCATCAATCTCTCTCATTCTTCTCTAGTTTTTCAATGTTCAGTTTGTGTTTTTCTTTGTTATCAAAAGTTTGCACTATTATTTTATATAAATTTTAGAATAATATTGGTCTGATAAACCTTTTAGAGAGATGTAATCAGATGCTATTCAAAGCAGTGATCAAGTTGTCTACTGGGCTCAACATCTGGCTTGTAGAACACATGGTTTTTGACGTAATTTCATCAAAAAAATAAAAATAAGAATGATTTTGCCCGCAAGTAACTTAATGATATTTCAGTTTGTTAAAATTTAAAAGCAGAAAAATAGCTCTAATGATAAACACCTAATTTCTTATTTATTATATATATATTTTTAAAAGATCTTCTCTGCTTATACAAAACAGGAGTTTTATAAATATTAAAATGTTCTATTATTTACATGTGTTCCATTTTACTGTAGAATCATTAACTGCTATTATCCAAATATGCAGGTTCTAGGAGACAGATTCTGCATTTCTCACAATTACAATGATTTGGTATAAAGGCACAAAGGCAACTTTTATCCCAGGTTACAACTGCAACTTAGCTAGTTCTCAACTTAAACTAAATATAAAAATATCTGTAGGTTAAATCTTTGATCAGTCTTGCACACATAACACATGGATCACAATACCAAAAGCTTCATTAAAAGAACATACTAATGTCAATTGACTAGGGAAAAGGTCTAATGCACGGGGCACATCTTGCAGAAAATTGTTGTGTCCTAGAAATCAGATTAATTAAAATAAAAGATGGCTGCATACTTCTAACAATGGAATTTGACCTTAGGTTATTGAAAACATCGTTCAGTTAAGCAGTCCCAATCACAGTCTTTAGAAAACCCAGAAAAAATAGGACATATTCTGACCTGATTCATTTGGTGAAAAACTGATGAAATCTTATGAAATGAAGGACATCACAACTATATATAATCAGAGTGAAAGGTTATTAGAGCACATCCTTCCATGGATATACTCACACTGTACCACGAATCATAGCGCAAACATTCCCAAGCTAGTGAATCTCAACATTTCTGACCTCTATGGCTCAGAAGAGAGTTGTGCAGAATTACTAGGTCAGCATTCCAACCAGGCTACTAAGCCTTTTGGACGGACTTTTTAGCTCAGATGCAGCATTGTGTACTTACAGCTACGCTGCTTTCAAAGTGGCTCATGTCCAGCTAACTCAGATCTCTGCATCATGGTCCCCAGTATGCCAAATGCTAGGTGTACTGCACTTGAAGATAGTTTGTGGGCTGCCTGTACCCATCACCACAGGTGGTGGAAGGGAACAGGTATGTTAGCAACAGACTCAGCAGCCTGATTCAGATTTTATACAGTTTATATGATTTAACTCCTTGAATTGAATCGATTTACACATGCTTAATGCTAGCATGACAAGTGGGACAATCTCTCTTGAAGATTACAGAGCTTTTGTGGGCAAGCATTTGGAAGGGTATCTTTGGGACAGAATAGGCCCTGTCTGGATAAGATCTGACACAGAGCACTGCTGATCCAAACTTCTATGAAATATCATGCTATTATATTACCTAAGCCAAGAAGGTTGAGAGAAAATTAGAATTACTCCTTCAAAAGTAGTTATGCATTAAAAAAAGCTCAACAGTGATCCAGCATGTTTGTCAAGAAGTTCCAGGATTATACAATGATAAATATTACTTGATTTCATCAACTCTTTTTTTTTTGTTGCCATTTAATATGATAATTGACATCACATGCTGGATCCAGTATCATGACTCCTAGACTCAGTTCAGGAAAAACCTTATCCTCTCCATTCTGAACCTAACTCTATCCTCTTCTCTAGCTACTAAAATACTAACAAAACTAAAATACTAATACTTGCACTTCCCAGCTGTGGGTTTGCACTGACAAATATAATTTACCTTACAAAACTTCTATGATCCATTATAAATTTGAGAGGACATAACTATTCAGTTTCTGTGAAAAACAAGATTCCTCCTGGATTTGTTGTATTCTTTGGCTTTATAGAAACATACATAAGTGAAAAAACGAGGAAAAAATTATCAGATTAAATAGTTGAATAAAAAGCTATGGAAAAGAACATGTATTGCATACTGTGGCATGTATCTGATTATACTGTTGTGCTGTCTAATCTGGCTGTCTTTTGGAAAAGTTCAGTTAAACATAAATGAAAAGAATTAATCATTAGTATATCTTAAGGGAAGTCAAAGGCTTAAAGGAGGGAGGAGTCATGACTGAGGCATTTTATCACCTTTCAGATTAATTGCAAACATTGAGTTCGTTGTGAGAAACAGTACAAAACTTAACTGAGGAGTGTAGGCATTCCATCTCTCAAGTATTCTCCATTTCAAAAGAAACAGAATTCCGTTTTTATAACAGAGTCAATAGCACCTTTGGATAGTTTCTTCTCCTTTTCTGAAATTTAAAAAAGATAAAAACAAAACAAAAGAAAACAAAAACCTCTCCCTTACAATGCAGTTCCTTGAATTGCTTCTTAACATTAGTGCATGATATAGGGATGTAAGAATTGCCTCTTGTGCAAAGTGGGAGATTCAGCATGGATTCTTCCTCTATGGTTGATAACGGCAGCAAGAGTTCACAATAAAAAAATTTCAAGTACATCTAGATGCATATGAATTTTTTACTCCCTGTAAGTCATGGTGATCTGCTGCTAAAAAAGTGCAGTTTGAGTCTGTTTTGAGGCACTCTGGAGATCAGCTTAAATCCTGCAGTCTTGGAATCAAACCTCCGAGCTGTCACTGGTATAATTATATGGTAGCATCATTGGTTCATTGCTGCCTGACTCCTTTGCAGCTTCTTTCTTCTCAGAATTTTGTCTCCTTTTTAACAGCAAAATTATGATTGCAATTAAGCAGATGGCAAGCAAAATTGCAGCAGCTCCACCAATGACTGTGACTATGCTGACCTCTGGGCTTTGGTTATTCAGTTCCCTAGGGAGAATGCCATTGACCACGACCTCCCTTTGAGGGACCTGCTTCTCGTTGGTGCGGTCTAGTGCTATGTGCTGTATGTTTGTTCCTCGTTTTTTTTCTACCCCAATATCTTTTGCAAGTTCTGGAGCTCCTTCAACTCCCCTCTTCTGACGTATCTGTGTGGATGCCCTTGGGATCCCACCACTGAAAACAGAATGGTACTGATGCTCCACGCTTCTTTTGCCAATTCCGCGGTTAGCATTCTCTTTTGAACGTACAGTGTAGATTGTATGGACATACCACTCCCTACCCAAAGACACCTAGAAAGACATAACATTTTATTTTTAAACACACACATACCCGCAATGTGGAGAGCAATATAAACCATGGAAATCAACCATTGCTTCGTATCTATTGCCTGGACACTAGTTTCAAGATCATGCACAGATAAAATCCATTACATGCCAATCTTCCCCAGTGGAATCACTTTTTCTGCCATAAGATTAAGACAGGGTAGTCTACGCTCCCCTCCACAGTCAGATTCTATAGCTACCAGGTGCAGATGAAGAAGCACTATCTTGACCTCTTTTGGTACTTCTACTACCAATGGCCATACAGGCCTTTGGGAAGGAACTTTAGCTGTAGACAGGCTACAGAAGAGGGATCCTCCAGGCACAACCTGCCAATCATCTAGACTTTGGCTCTACATACTTCCACCAAAATTAAGTATTCCACAGTTGGCTCCCACCTGTCTCATTTTAAGAGAATACTTTAAACACATCTATATACATCCTCCAAATTCCCAACATTTTCTTTTCATCAGAACATAAGCAATTATTGGCTTAGTATCCCATCTTTGAGAGAGGCTAGCAAATAACACTTACAAAAGAAAACAAACAAACAAATCTGCAGAAGAGGCATAAATACAGTTCTCTTCCTTTGAACAGTCTCCTAACTTCCAGCAATCAGCTGTTTAGGGACTTCCTGTGCTGACAGTTGTATCTTGATCATTTCCACTTAATTGAGAACCACAGATGATCCTATTTTCCCTGAATTTGTTCTGTCTTCTCAATACATTATAAATTTGGCCTCCACAAGGTCCAGTAGGGTTGTCTGTCTTCTATTTTTTTTAAAGCTACTCGCTTATAATTCCAGTGGTTGTATCCAAATTCTGTTATTGTGAAAACAGTGAACATAGTTTCTACTTTACTCTTGGTTTTTCAGTTCCTTTTCAGGACATTCTGTTGGTTCTTGACATTCTCATTCTTTTGACAGAATGAGGAGAAAAAAAAATCCATTATTGGAATGAACTCTCTAAATCAAAAACAAGTTGTAGATTCATGGGGATGGGGACAAACTATGAAATCCTTTTTATGCTGGCAAGTAGGCTGTTCCATTAAATATTCCATTTTTTACAAGGAGACTTTTAACTGTACTGAAGTGGCCAGAAGTAGGAATAAAGATTCCTCAATATTTCTTCCAGTAATTTGTAATTCCAAGTTTTTCATGTAGTTTTGCAAATACTGAAAAGAAACTACTGACTTGGCCATACAGATCAAAGGTATGAAAGTGAACAGGTGAAAGATTATATGAAATTTAAAAATAAGTGTACTCTTTACTTTTCTGTTTCTAGGCTTTCCAGTGCTCAGATGTTTTGGAATGTGCAAATCTGTGAAGAAAGACTTACACAGAAAATGCTGAATATCAATTAAATTTGGGTGATGTACACTATAAATACTCATGATTCTTTTATTTTTATCTTTGACAAGTGAGATGGAAAGCAACAAAACCATGCTATGCAACATGAAACTTAAAAGTTCAGTCCTTAAAGGAAATGTTTAAGAATCACTTGCATTATTTCTTATTAGACAACGGACGTAACAGAAGTGTATTATCTGCATAGGAATCTTTCATAAGTGCTTTAGCACACATAGATTTTAAGCATTTATTAAGTATTATTACTGCTTAATTGCCATTGAAATCAAAAGTAATCTTCCTATTGGCTTCAATATGACTTACAGTTAACTCTTAACACTTCCTGTGCAGGAGTGTTCTTGAGAGAGTTCTTGGTGCAGTATTCCAAGCACTAACCTACAGAAACCTTACCTGAAATAGGGGAGTTGAATCCATTTTAAACCCATCAGAGCCTGGTTGTTTAACTAATGGAATTGCTTCAGGATCATCTATAGCAAGTTTTGCATTAAAAAGCACATTTCCAAAGCTTCTGTCTTGTGTCTCTGGCTGAGCTTTATCCTGTGTGGTCATGGTGATTAAAAAAAAAAATGCACATTCATTTCTTTTAGGAAAAGAAGTTCTAATATTTATACAAAATATAATTTTCCAGGAGTGCAATTGACATGTGCTATGTTTTGCAATCCAATGTAATACCAAGAGAAAAACATATGAGAAGCAACTGTAGTCACATGTGACTTGTACTAACTTTTATTAAATCTCTTGCTTGAAGATTTTTTTTAGAAATAGAAAGGGGAAAAAATCTAGAGAATAACCATAGCTAGATTCCAGAATGAAAAAATACATAAATATAGTCTGGAATAAAAGTTGAAAGTCTATTTCCCAATTTAAAGAATTTACCTTACATTTGTAGTAAGAGACATATTCACATAAACTAGTTGAGACAACTAGGAGGGATTCACCTAACTTAACTTTAAAAGTTAGACTTCTGGTCTCTAGTCATCTTAAGTTTACTCTATAGCTACTTTCAGATATTTTAAGTTGGCTTTAGAGGCATCTCCCTTTTCTCATTGACTACAAAGGCAACCTAGAAGACTAACTTTATATTATACACTTAGTTTTAGATAGTTATAGTTAAATGAGACAAATCCATGCTTAACATACCCATCTAACTGGCTTGTCTTCTTAGGCTTTCTTTATGGTCAATGAAGACAGGTAATGCAGAGAAAAAGCCTATTTTGGGATTCTAACTTAGGTCAAACACTAAATGATGAGAGTCCCCAGAGAGATTAAGAATAGAACAAGGAGGCAGAAAGGTAAGGTACCGCCTTCATCAGGCCATGCTGGACTACAGTTGGAGTCAAAAATCTGATTGGTGCTCTCAAGAATATTTTAAAGAACAGTTAGTTTTGGATAACAAAGAAGATAGAAAAAAAAAAATGGGTACACTTTCTCAAAATTAGAAAACCTACCACAATCTTAAATCTGTACAGAAGGGATGGAGAATCAGCGAGACAACCATATTCAGTGTTGGATGGATTATACTTGGGTACATATCCATCAGCTCCTGTGCACAGGAAAACTTTCTCGATGCTACAGTAGAAGGAATCACCCAGATTCTGAACTGGATCCACCATCACTCGACCATATATGGTATCACCTGGAAACAGTACACAGTCCACATCCTATTACACTGTAACATTCAGCAAAGTATTGAGGCCAAGTTAATAAACTCTGTGAAGAAGCTCAATGCATCTGAGAGTGCATCTCAAAGGTCCAAGCTGAAGATTGTCAAATCTGTCTACAGGTATATACAAAGGCTACTTGTGATACTTGGCTTAGGAGTTGCCAAAGGTCATGATCTGACTGTACTCTCTTCCACACACTCTGGGCCACAGGATAGAGCAATAGGTGGCCACCTAGTGCTGCTATAACCTAAACCAGTTCAGAGGCAGCACTGAATTCTGGGGTTTACTGGCATCTTCATTCAAAAGAGTGACTTGCAGCTACATTTTCTACCACTCTACACCAGACTAGGATGCAGGTTTTGGTCTCCTGACAATGGATCTTGTTGAAGAGATGTTCCTTTTCATCTCATAGAACCCTACTCAAACAACATAGGGGTTTGGTTATACTTGGTCAGACTGGCAGCATTTAATACAGTACAAGAACATTATGACAGGTCACAGAGACATTTTCTGCAACTTTGCTCCTTAATGTGAGATTGTATTTCTGCTGGCTGATAAGATCTAAGAAAAACCTGCTTGCAAGGCCTATACAAATAACCTGGGCCAGTACTATGCAGGCAGGAAGATTATGCTGCATGCCATGGTCAAATATATAGAAAAGAAAGTAGTTAGGAAGGCTGAGAATTTGGAGAAAACAGTGTAGCATTGTTTTTACAACTATTTGTAGCAACTGTAGACTTTGAGAGAGATCAGGTCTCTGTTGATCTGGACCAGGCAAACAAGTCACTAGATAATCATGGATTCAAGGTCCTGACATTCTAAATAGGCAAATGAGGTACATGAGGAAAACAAGAATTGAAGTGATTGCTTAACGTCATGTAACAAATCACTGACAGATGCATCGACTGAACCCAGACTTCAGTTCACTGTTTCACACACAGTTTTTTAAAAACAACCTCTTCTGGGTCTGAACACAATATTAAGGAATTCTGAGTGTCCATCTTAGTTTTGACTTTGATTTCTGTTGGGCAAATTTATCTTCCTCACACACAATAAAAAGATTGTATAATAGTCACTTAGCAACCACAAATGTTGTTATCAGCTAAGCTTATGTTTATAAAAGTGCTTGCATATGAGAAGTGGCAGCAGTATTGTAACCTTCAGACATAACAGTTTGAATGAAGATTAGTCAACAGCTCTGATGTAAATTGCAAAGTAGGAAAGGCAGATACAAAAGAATACAAGCAGTAAGCCAAACCCTTATTCCTAGCTTGCTTTGATCAAAACAGGATCCTGACAGAGTGGACCACATTAAATATCTGTGATCTTGCACAATTATACCTTCTGCAAAAGCAACATCACTTTCTTGCCCAAAGCCCATTGAGCCATCAGATAGCCACAGGGTCTTCTTGGAGAGAAGGAACATCTGGGTATTCAAGCTGAACTCAGCAGCCACGGGGTCACTGACCTAAAACACAATAGCATAAGGTTCTTCAACATGCGTTCTTTAATCTCTCTTAAAATACAACACAATTTTCTCCTGTGTGCAATTTTCTCTCTCAATCAGCTTTGCTGATTAATATCTAGATGTAATAAGACAGTTTAAATAAAAAGAGTTCTTTGCACTGGACATATATTGATATATATTTTTTAAGCATACCATCTTCTCCAACCTTTTTTATGTATATAGCCTTCTATAACGGGATGACTGGTTGGGTAGGGGAGGGAGTGAATGTTGTCTACCTTGACCTCAGTAAAGCTTTTGACACTATCTCCCATAACATCCACAAAGCAAGCTTGGGAAGTGCAGGCTAGATGAGTGTACAGTGAGGTGGATTGAGAACTGGCTGAAAGGCAGAGCTCAGAGGGTTGTCATCAGTAGCACAGAATCTAGTTGGAGGCCTGTAGCTAGGGGTGTCACCCAGGGATCAGTACTGGGTCCAGTCTTGTTCAACTTATTCATCAATGACCTGGATGAAGGGGCAGAGTGTCTCCTCAGCAATTCTGATGATGATACCAAGCTGGGAGGAGCGGCTGATACATCAGAAAGCTGTGCTGCCATTCAGAGAGACTTGGACAGGCTGGAGAGCTGGGCAGAGAGGAACCTCCTGAGGTTCAATAAAGGCAAGTGCAGGGTCCTGCACCTGGGTAGGAATAACCCCATGCACCAGTAGAGACTGGGAGTTGACCTTCTGGAAAGCAGCTCTGCAAAGAATGACCTGGGAGTCCTGGTAGACAGCAAGCTAACCAAGAGCTGGCAGTACGCCATTGTGGCCAGGAAGGCCAATGGTATCCTGGGGTGCACTAGGAAAAGCATCAGCAACAGGTCGAGGGAGGTAATCCTCCCTTTCTATTTAGCCCTGAAATTTATTCAGCCATGAGGCCACACCTGTAGTACTGTGTCCAACTCTGGGCTCTCCAGTACAAGACAGACATATCTCTCTCAAGTATCTGAAGGGAGGGTGTCAAGGGGACAGGGACAAACTCTTTTCAGTTGTCCCATGTGACAAGACAAGAGGCAATGGGCAGAAATTGAAGCACACTAAGTTCCACCTGAATGTGAGGGGGAATTTCTTCCCTGTGAGAGTGATGGAGCACTGGCACAGGTTGCCCAGAGAGGTTGTGGAGTCTCCTTCTCTGGAGATCTTCAAGGCTCGCCTGGATGCAACCCTGTCTAACATGCTCTAGATGACCCTGCTTGAGCAGGGAGGTTGAAATAGATGATCTCCAGAGGTCGCTTCCAGCCTTACTGATTCTATGATTCTATGACATGGAGCTACTGGAGAGAGTCCAGCAAAGTGCCTCTAAGATGACTGGAACATCTTTCATATGAGGAAACACTGAGAGAGCTGAGACTGTTCAGCCTGGAGAAGAGAAGACTGAGGGGATTTTATCAGCATGTGTAAGTATCTGAAGAGAAGGTATAAAGAGGACGGGCCAGACTCTCCTCAGTGGTGCCCAGCAAAAGGATGAGAGGCAGTGGGCACAAACTGAAGCACATGAAGTTCCATCTGAACATGAGGAAAACTTCTTTACTGTGAGGGTAACAGAGCACTGCAACAGGCTGCCCAGAGAGGTTGTGGAGTCTCCTTCTCTGGAGATATTCAGAAGTTGTCTGGACAGGGCCATGGGCAACATGCTCTAAGTGACCCTGCTTTGAGCAGGGAGGTTGGACTAGATGATCTCCAGTGGTCCCTTCCAAACTCAACCATTCTGTGATTCTGTGAACCCTTGGGTTATCTGTTCCTATGATACCTGGTACAATTCTAGGCTAATTTCTTCCCACTCCATGTTCTTACAGATCCCAGCTAAAGATGTGCCCAGGACAACTCATGTGTGTGGGTAACATGACAAAAATATTCTGTGTTCAATTTTCTGCTCAGTATCTTGTCTCCCTCTGACTCACCATAGCCTCTTTCCTCTATCCCATTTACTTCTTTATACCTTTCTTACACTTCCTTCCTTCTATCTTTGCTTCTGATCGTCTGCCAATTTTTTGAAAGTACACATTATTAAGGACTTATTTATAAATATCAGTTCTTCTGATGTGCTACAGGTTATATGAGCTATCATATATGTGAAAACACACCAAAATATTGCTAACATTTATCTTTTTATATTTGACACAATTTTCTATAGTTCATCCTTGATCACATTACAGGAATTAAATAAATCAACGCTTTCAGTAGCAAGTTCTCAGTGGGCCTCATATTTCATAAAGGTAAGTTAGGAAGCAACCTATACCCCTGTATATCCCTATACCCCTGTACAAGACACAACAAAAGGGAAAAAAACACGGTGGACAGAAGTGCTGGGGAGAGCTCAGCATTCAAAAAGATGCAGATTGTTGAGGAAATAATATGAAAGATACATATATTCCCCCCCCCCAAAAAAAAAGGAAAAAGAAAAAAAGAGTAAGAGGCCTCTAAAGAATCACTCTCAAATAAAAAATGCTGACATATATATGTACATGTATATATGCATATATATTTATATATAAAAAATTATATATATAATGTGTGCAGAAAGAAAGGAAAACAGAAAGAAAAACATTTTTGCTGGCTTACGGCTTGAGATATGTGTTGGCTGATGGAATGAAATATAACAATACCAACAGAAACTACCGCTACAAGTTATTCAGCTGACATGCTTATTGTTCTTTGAATTCCTTTGCTGTAGTAAAGGCCCCGAAATATAGAGCAACAAGGTTTGACAACAAGAATATTTAGCTGAAACATTTTTTATAGATCCATTTTTATTCTGCAGAGAGGAACCCTATCCCCATAGCCTCTTCACAGAAATAATAGTAAAAAAATCATTTCTAATCTGTTTGGAATGCTTCCTTTTAAATGCCTGGATTCAGACTATCAGATTACAAGTCACACAGCTTCAAACACCTGACTGACACAGTTGGCTTCCAGCTGTGGTTTTGAAAGAAAAGCAAGCATGGCCTGATCAAGCTCTTCTTTTGTGGAGTAAATGTCTGGTGAATAGGAAACAAAAAGTGCATATTCAGCTACAGTCACTGGACTTTAGCCATGAAGTTTGTAACAATGGTAAGAGCAGTGGCATGTGAGCAGTGGGTAAATATTATGCAAAAAGCTGTGACTACGTCTCTTAAGCATCCTATTTTAAGTTACTACTTTTATTTCAGTTTCATAGGCAAGTCTTTGTGCTACCAGTGGCTGACTCATAATGGCAATGCATTACTGTACTTTGCACAGTTGAGGTATTTTAAACAAGAGTTCTTAGAAACATAATCCATTAGGATTTGTTGGGTGAGAAAAGTACCGTCAAAATTCTTTCTGCCTATTTGCTATGGCCATCAACTTTGCATATGGACAATTAGGGATGATACAAATCACTGATGGTGGACATCCCACCTCCATGGGACTATAGCGCATGAGATATGTGGTGCCTCAAGAAGCAGAAAGCCCTGGAGATCTGTCCATCTCAGTACAGCATGGATCCTGATTATAGAGGTGTTTCAGGAAACAGTTATGGGCATTTAGAGATAGGAGACACTGAAAGTAGTGGGATAAAGCAGAGCTGGGAGGTTGAATGCTGTGCATGTGCAAGACTTCTCAGAATGAGGATAGTGATAGTACAATACTCACTACTGTGAGTCCTTCCAAGTTGGTCAAATTGGTTAAATACCAAGAGAGAATATGTACAGTCCTCACTCAGTTTGTTGATAAGCAAGTAAATTCAGTTTCTAGCACTATTAATATAGGACCACCAAAGGCAATTTGAGAATTAATATAAAAGGGAAACATGACAAAGATAACACTGAGACGATACCTGTTGGAATCGGATATCCAGATCAAATGTTATTGGCTCTCGGGGATTGCAGATCACTGGTAGGCTGTACTCCTGGTGTGGAGCAGTGGTACAAGCTATCAGCTTCACAGTGTATGTTCCAGAATAGTCACGAACCTGGAGCGTGTGCGAGAGAGAGAGAGAGATGGCTGTTACAGAAACATTCTAAGTAACAGCTTGGGGTAAAGGAAGACACAGGAAGTGAAGGCTGAGGTTTTACCGCAAAATCTGAAACAAAGCTCCACTGCTGTCTTGGCTGATTGTATGTTGGCTCACTTCGGATGAGGCTGAGGCTAAATGTCAGGCCTGGGTGATCAGCTGACATGACCATTGAAGTTAGAGATGAAGCTAGAAACATGCCAAAAGACAGGTTTGTCAAATTAACTGCAGGCTCTCAGAGTCTGAAAAACATTCCCAATAATTCATAACCCATAATTCCAAAGTCAGTATTAATACCTCCATATGTCACTGGCTTTTAGTAACAGAAGCTAGCAAAACCAATTACAATCAACGTAGGTGTGCTCCCTGACTCTTGTTCAGGTATCTATGAAGCAGTTGCTTCTGGGCAATGTAACCAGGACTGTATGAAGATTAAATTTAACAGAAAGGGAAACCAGCAAAAGTAGAATTGCAAAGATCTATAATCCCACCTATTTTTAACTTGGAATGTCAAATCATAAAACATAAAATAATTTCTCTTAGAAGTGTAACTCTTTCAGCTCTGCACGATATACAAAACCTAACATGTAGAGAACAGTTATCAAGAAGTGGAATCAATATGAAGGAGTTTTATGGGTTAATAAAACCAAGTTAAACTAAATGAGATTTCTTAAAATGATTTTTACCTTCCCATTATTGTTCAGCAGATTTAATTTAGTTAGATAATCTTTTCCATTGCCAGCATTCATGCTCAGATGTATGTCTGTAGACAATCTTACGCCTGTGATTATTCTGAATAAAGGCAGTGGAATTTAAACAGATTAAATTGCAGGAGCAGGTCTTTGGCAATGACTAATTTAATGGCTGAGAGAATGTTTTATCAATAGAGTGATATAATGATCCTACAAGAGCTTTTTTTATTCTTGGAAACAGGTATAAATAACATACAAAGGCTGCAAGTTATAAAGGAAATTCTAACGCTAACCAAGTCAGAGAGGAACATAAATAGACAGATAGTTATAGCTTTTGGATTAAAAATGTATGTTTATAGATCCCTACAGGACAGTATGCCTACATCTTCACCGTTCATAAATCAGTCTCTTGATCAAGTGGAACTACCCACTTTGCATCAGATTCAGGTATATTTCATTAAGTTTGCCAGTATGACTACTATCATTAGTGGCAAGTAAGAAATTTTAAACACAGATTAAATCCTTAGCTGGAGTTCACAGTACATCAAAAATTCAGATTTCAGTAGCAGAAATAAGAAAAATGAATCATATAAAATACTGAGGGGATTACTTTGTTTTTAATTCTTTTTGTGATACTACCAAAATGTAGATTAAGCTTACCAGGATGGGACATCACAAACAAACCATGAAACCGGGCTTCAGTCTTGAAGTTGACAACTAAGCGCCCCTCTTCACTGATACGCATGCTGGTTGGGTAGAGAGAACCTGCCAGCAGAACCAATCCATAGAGATCATTTCACTTGCAGAGGACAAATAAGTTGCACTTTTACTAACATCAGAAATCTTCTATTTCCCCTTGTCATATCAGCTATGCAGGAAGGGCCCTGCTGGTATCTTTTGGGTTGACTCAAGATCCTTCTCAAGCAAGAATTTACATAGAGGGGCCTCTAGTTTTCATAGTGCTTCAGTCTTCTGAAGTATATGCAGAACTTCTCTGCAAAGTCATGGTTTTACATATATTATCAAGGACTCACACAGATGCTCTGCTAGACTGAGAAAAGTTCACAGCACAGAATACATTTGGTTTTGGGCAACAGCACAATCAGCTACCAGGGGCTTCGGTTGAGGGAAGAATCCTTTTGTTTTCAACAGGTATTCAAGCTGACTCCTACCAATAAAAGCTGCCTCAGAGATTCTTTTTATCATTGCCTCCCTGTATACTGTCCCAAGGCAACACCTGCCAGCATTGTGGTAGCAGCTGTCAATTGTGACTTGCATGGTAGTCAGATTGTGGGTGCTTGACTCCGTGAAACTCATTCTGACAGATTTTGTATTGCTGGCATTTCTAGCATGAATCTAGCCTGAAACATGGACTTCTAATCTCAGATTAAAAGGTTTGTTATATGTCAAAAGTGGTATATTGCTGTAGCTGGCATCCAAGTCTTTTTTTCTCTAACCATTCAAAGTTCCAGAGTTTAGCCATTTCCTGCAATGCTCACTTGCAGAGAGCCAGTGATGCAGCATGGGCCTGTGTGCAAGGGCAAGAAGAAAACAGGAAAGTTCCTTCATAGATGTGTTAGAAACCTGACACATTCACCAATGTGAATGTGTACCACCTGTACAAAATCACCTGCACCAAATACATATATTGGACCATTAGAAATTGAAGACCTTGACTCCTTTAAAATTTTATGTGGATTTTTTGTAGGACAATTATATGTAACCAGTGCTACAGAAGTGAACTGAGAAGTAGTTTACTTACCCCTCCCTACTCAGAACAACAGCTGTCCCTTGTGCAAGGCATGGCAGGGAAAAGTGTTAACTCTATACTGCTCAAATCAGATCAGGGTATGTTGGGGGCCTATTCTCATCACTATGTTTATCATATGTTCTGTGCTTGCCATTTTCAAAGGGAGATGTTAATGTTCAGCATCATCTGATGTGGGCCATCAGCTTACTGAACAGAGGAAGAAATTAAAGCATTAAAGTCAGTAAAATGGGGACCTATATGCACCACACAACTGCTGAGACCAGGGATTAGCCCAGCTGTTATTCAGTGACTAGTATGTCAGATGATCTATAGCATGTGGCTTATTCTTCATGCAAGGCATGACATGTGCCTATTTTCTTGTGCATTGCAGATTCCCCTTGCCACTCCTCATTTCTTATTCTTAATAGGAGGACAGGAACAGTATCACAATGACTTCTGTAGTTCAGCTATAGTATGCAGAAACAAAAAATGTTTTTATGCTCACACTGTAGTCCCAAGATTGTTAAGTGTACATACTTAGTCATAGCTGCCTCCTTTATTCTACCTGAGGTTGGGACACATATGGAATCTCTGAAACTTAATGCTAGGCACTACTAAGTAGATCCACACATACAGAACAAAGGAGCTTATAGTTTTGACCATACATTTTAATCTATCCTAAATAGTTCTATGTCACTGGATTTTTTAAATATGCCATCTTTTGGCAAAGCTAAATTCTATAAATATATTGTTTTACCTGTGGACAAAATACTATCACAAATATTTATCAGCAATATTTATCCCTCTTAAAGAATATTTTACTTTTACAGCTTACTACTTCAACACATGGGACAGATTATATCCACTATATACGTCTGTTTCTTTTGAATGTTTCAAAATTAACATTTTTAAAATAGCAAAATTTTCTGAAATTGTACATTCATGACCAGGAAAAAGTAATAGGTATCTCAGAAAAGTTTCAGTTTTTCTCATTAAAATGCAAACATCTTGTGTGCCAACAGAGTATAAATATAAAATGAACATTGAGGTAATGTCAAAAAAAGAAGTAGAACAAATATTTTAATTTTTGCATGCATACTTGAAACATAACAAGCATGTCATGTGCTAGGCAATGACAGATTGTTTGCAACTAATAATAAATGATATAAAATCTTTCTCTAGTATTAGAATGACTGAAAATCATCCTACTGTGTGCAAATCATAATCTTAGTAATGGAACAATGAGCTGATGCAACAAAATCCGACACCCACCTTGGAGCTCTGCTTCAGGTGGGCTACCAATCCCATCCTTCCACAGGATGGCAGTGTCATACACAAAAGTCAGCCGGAGCTCGGACTGTAGGTCAAAATGCTGCCAGCCTCCTACACCCACTGGGGAGTGGAAAACGTAAGAAACATACAAGGGTACTCTCAGGGTGACATAGGACTGTACTAGGTTGAGAACCTATAAAAAGGAAAATGATTTATTTAGGTTAGTGGTAGCAAAAGGTAGAATTCTATAGGTAATCCTAATGCAAGGGAAAAACTAGACAGATCTTGAACTAACTAAGTCAGGCGTGAGCCTGACTTAAATTCTCTCGTTTTCCAAATTACAGATGATGAGTAAAGCATCACATTCCAAGGGATTTCAGCTGAGCCTTTCAAGTTCCCTCTTTGTATTTCAAACCAAATATTTACTCTGGTACATTAAAAAAAAAAAAAAGACTTATTCTTGTTTACATTTTGTAAGTACCTAGATGAAATGGCTACAAAAGAAAACTATTAATATTTTTAAAATATCCTTGTGCATTTCCCCTTTAACCAACTCTACTGCTTACATTCTTACATTACTATCCTGTAACACGCTCTACTAAACGACCCTGAATTTGCCTTGAGTTGACTGCAAGACAGAGTCCTTGGACTGTACTTTTTCATCTCTGGAACTATTTCTTCCTCTGTGACTGGATAGTAAAAGATATAAAATTCAGTTTGCTTATGAACAAAAGACAAAAAAAATCTGCCAATGAAGGTACATGGAAAAAGAATATATTTCCATTATCTTCTTCAAAAAAAAGATATATAATTTTTAGTGATAAAGTAGAGGAGGGCTGGAATATCAGAGAGGGCAAATTTAATGACCTTGAGAACTAGAATAGAACCGAGATGAAATTCTGTAAACATAAAGTATAGGTAATAGAAACCCATGACAAGGATTTCTTCTAGAAATGAAAGGCTTTATTTAGAAACAATGGAGAACAAAAAAGATTCTGGTATGTTAGTTGATCATATCATAACTACGACCTTCCTACCCTCTTCATGTGCTATGATCCTAAGATAAACTGAGGAATGGAGTGGAAATTGGAAACATGCATGACATCATACAGAGCACCAGAGAGAGCTTATCTGGACCAGCTTTGATCCTCCATGCTTGAAAAAGCCTAATTGCCATTGTAGACTGTAGAAAAAGAAATCAACATAATCACAAGAATGGAGAAATTGTCTCTGGAGAAGATAGTAAATAGCTGACTTGTTCAGCTTAGTGCAACCAAGGCTGAGAGGAAGCAAGAACTCTGTTTTATAACCATGGCAGGGAAGAAGAACTACTGATGACAAAAGATGGTGCTGCCATGGGCATAAGCTGGACAAGCTAAATTCAGTCTAGAAAATCAGAAGAACTTCTAACTCTCATTGTGGTAATGGCTATGAAATTCTGTCAGTTTTTGGATGAACTTTGCTAGTATAGGCACCATGTTATACACAGTTAAAGTCCTTGACAGCAGTGGCCTGAATCCAGTGATGAAAAAAATTTCTTCTAGCTCTATGTCTTATGTCACTTTTCTTTCCAATCTTTTCCTGAATGGCAAATGTTTAGTATCATTCATGTACACAGTACATAAGGCAATCTATTAATGGGGTTTGTAAGCAACATTTTAGGCTTGTCTTGCCTCCATTCAACAAGGGCATAGTGTTAATGAGCTCAATCCATTTGTACTGACAGAAATCCAGCAGTACAGAATTAGTTCTGGGGAAAGTCTGCTTGAAGCACTGCTTCTTTGTCACACATTACCACTGCTCTGTGGGAAAATATGAAATCAGAGGGCCAAAGAATTGTTTCCATTTTTGGGATCCTAAAATTTAAAGGCTCTTCTCTCTTAGCAAAACCTGTAAGATACATCTGTGCAGTAGGGTTGCTTGCCCTACCCTAGGAATTTATTCTTGTTCTTAGAATGTCAGTATAGCTGCCATTATGTGTGATTCATGATATGTAAGGAGAGGAAATAGTTCTTGCTAAATTAACTGGTTTAATTTTTATGCACATGAGTCCCTCTTCAGGCACTCATTCACAAGTGTAGAGGATAATCTACAATAGTGATAGCCAGTGAGATTAACTGAACCAATATCTTTTGTATCCTAAGAGTAATTAAAAACTCATTTCTTGATGAAAAGTAAAACATATATGACTCTTCAGACATCAGAACAAAAATATCTCAGGACATTGTATAGCAAATACAGAGGATCTTTTTGATACAATTAAAATAATAAAGAAATTCATTGCAGAGGAAAACTGTGTCAGAGTAAGTGAGCAGAACCCTTCCCTGAAAATGAATCAGTGGAATGTGTTACATGATGGAGAAGCCCTACTTCTCTGACCCTATTAATAATGTCATTTAGTTGAACATGTAAAAACATTCTTTCCATTGAGTTATCTTATTTTCCAGCACTGCCTGCAAAGCCTAATGAAAATAGCCAGCTGTTCATATTTTATCTCGATGTGACACTGATGAAACCAAAATGGTAACTTAGAGCTATGTAAGTGCAGGATCAGTTTAACTGCTACAGAGAGACACAACAGGTGCATTATGTATGTATGCATCCTATGTACAGGAAATTTTAGCAATTTTATTGATGAACCTTTATTCATTAGCATTGATTTCATATAATAAAAAATAAAATTACTTATGAGAGTTGGTGTGACTTTTAGCCTTGTGATGCTAGAAGAGAACACAGACTCTACAGCTGCACCTGAATCTAAGCAAAAAAAGAAGGAGGATGATGGAACTGGGAAAATTGTTTAATACACTGTGACAATGTCATGTCTGGAAAAATCAAGAAGGCAGTAGGCAAATATTGTTCCAAGCAAGGAACAGATTCTTACAATTAATATCTCAAAAATGTAGATGGAAAATCATTCAAATAGCTCATCACAAAAGTAATTTGTGTGAAGGAAAAACATCATTTATATTAGACACAATATAAATGTAGGAAGTGTAGGAAGTAGAAGTTCACACACTTTTTTACAAGATAAATTATCAGAGCATAAAGCCTATTATTGAACATTGACAATTCCCTTTCAACACTTAAGAAATCTTACTGAGGTTTCTATACGTGTTGTTTGTTCCCCTTTCTGATGCAAGCGGCAAACTTCATTAAGTGAAAAACAATGGGTTTGAGAATATGCCATACAGTAAGTGAGAATATGTGCAACAAAAAATATTTTCAGTTAAGGCCTTCCAGAGCACAGATTCTATTCTGCATTTAGTACTGAATTTTATTTATCTGGCTTAGATTTCCAGAGGGCAGAACCTGGCCCAGAAAAATGGTCTTAGAACTTTGGGATGTGATGAGTAACAGAAAGAGATAGTGTGTGCGTGTACGCGCTCACACTGCTAATACCGATAAAATCAGAACTAGAAATTAGAAATAATACCATTTCATGTTTGATATTGTATCTCCTAATGAACTCAGCTTTTCATGAGGACGGCAATTTTCTTGTCCAAATTATCTTAAGCCTGATTTCCTATTGCATTTACTTGCTGTTTCTGTGAATTTGAGTCACACAAACTTAACAATGCTAACTTAACAGCTGTTTACACAAAAACAAAACAGTAAACTAAGATTTTGCCAAGAAGGTAGATGGTCAGGTAGGTTACAAGTGACATGCAAAGTAGGTTTGTTCAAAGAAGTCTGAATGGAGGTGAGAACGAAGCATAGCCCTGAATGCCAGCTCCTTGAAATGTTTAACCTCTGACTTTGTTACACAGCTGGTATAATAACATTACAATAGAGTTTTGTGTTCTTAGCACTTACTAACTTCATCTGTTTGCAGCTGGAAGAAAAAAAAAAGCTTGAATGTTACTATGCTTCGATGTCAAAGGAATACAACTTGTAGGGTTTTCTTAAACCTGATTGTGACAGCTGACTGACATAAAAATCTGAAAACAGAAACTTCTGTCCAAATGTACCAGCTAGTGAGATTTTTAGGACAGCTGACTTTTCCCCTTGAAATCTGATTTTATTAAAATTAGATCCAGTAAAGTTGGGAATATACTGTTTCTATATATATAAAAAAAAAAAAAAAAAACAACAAAAAAAAAACTCTACAAACTGCCTTGTATAAACTGAGGCAATATATTGATGTTTTTTAAATCTATTTTTATATGGAATTTCCAAACGCTTCAATGCCATAACATATGTAGTATAAATGGGAATTGAATATATTGAAAAAGACACTTTAGAGTTTTGGCCAAAAGTAACTGTTTTTGTTAGGGTAAAACAAACTACAACTACAGTAGCTTCAAACTATCAATCTGTACATTAAAATACTTTAGTGTATGTTCTTCATCTTGTTTCTGGCAAAGATTTGCATAACTAGCTGTTGTTAAAAACTTGTTTGTTATTGTTAAAATTGTTTGAATGGTAATTTCCTTGAGTCCCTATGCCAAGTCGGGCAATGGACTGGAACGAGAAAAAGTAACTTCCACAGATAAATACTTGGTCTGAATAACACAGAAGCCTTTAGATGCCAAACTTTCTAGCTAAAGTAAATAGTTACCACCATAGGAAATGAGATCAAATGACTCTTCATACACTGCTAAATAAGTGTAGTCCAATACTTCAATATATACTCCATTAAAGGATAATCACTTATTTGATTTTCACTTTCTTTTTAAAAAACTTTATTTGAAGAATGTCTGCCATTTTTCTAGCACCTCTGTCTGAGATTCTGAGATGTCTGTAGTATTTAACTCTGACGATGTCTTCATAATGTAAGGTCCAGACAGAGATCACAGTCCAACCTTTAGCAACTACCTGAAGACATAGGGAGGAATCTCTCATGTAGGTGACTTTCATTTTTTTAAGGTCTCACTACATCAGAAGACAGACCTTGAATTTCAGGCTGTGAGTAAACGTTGTCCAAATGAAAAATGTTGCTGCTAATCATCAAGGGTGATCCTTATTTTAGTAAGAACAAAGGTTTAATCCAAATGAACTGGCTCATTTAGAGAGCATTTTTTTTAATATAAGTTCATTAAACTGCACGTCTAAATCTGTATTTAGATATATAAATGCCTGATTTTTCAGATGTGGTGAATATGGCCTGATCCCAGGAACTAAGCATAAAGCTATATACTGAAAGAAATGCTGCTAGCAACTCACACAGGGTTTGCTCATGCACAGGGTAATTGAGAAAGAGAATAGGTCACATGTGAAAAAAAAAAAAAAAGAAAACTAAAACCTTCTCTGAATGTATTATGGCAGTTCATGAGTTCATGGGAACAAGTTAAGACAGCTGCAGCCTGCAGCAAGCACAAGGAGCACTGCCAGAGGAAATACACCAGCTGCAGGTCTCCCACCTCACTTTTTGTTGACTGAACCTCATCTTCTTCCCCTGCTATAGCAGGAGCTCCCATAAAGAGAAGCTCCGCATCACCAGGCTCTTGCCACTTGCTGTTGTGACATCTCTCTGTTTGAATCATCAGTGCTATTTTTTGACCACAGAGGTACTGGAGAGCTAGAATGGACAGACAGAATTTGGCATTAAAGATCTAGCCAAAATCTCTCTGGTAAATTTGAATACCAAGCTACTAAATTTGCAGTTGGAGCAGGATGTGGCAAAGAGATTTTTTGTTATTTCCTTATCTGTTCTGTTGGTATGGTAGAACTTAAGCTTCCTTTGTGTGCTAAAGAAACCATGGTGAAAGCCATAGCTGCCAGTTTCCTCTCAGAGAGGAGGATTATTAATTGTTCACTGAAGGAGAAAAAACCAACAATGGTGACAACCACAGAGCCAGGGCAATGACTGCCTCCCCTCTCAGCTGGAGGGGGTCATGTGAAGATAAAGACCAAACTTGGAGAAGAACTAAATGAAGGCGGGGGAAATGCGGAAGGCAGTGAAGCGCATACCAGCTGTGGGGTGATGTTTCACTGCAAGAAGTAATTCAGCTTGATATTTCACTTACCATGCTGTAACCTTTTAGCCACATCATACAAGGCATTAAAGGATGACTTTAGCTGCAGTTCCTTGGGTCTCATGTCTCATGTTCCTCCTCTACTTTTAAGAGAGGGATCTTACCTAAGATACATAAAGCTTCTGGAAAAGCAAGTTCAACGCTGTTCCTACTCCACACTACCATTGTGCATTCACTCTGTAATCAAATATATGTATTTTTTCATTTACTAGAATATAGGAATGCTTCTTATTTTCTTGTCTGCTGTATCCATGCAAACATATATAGGTTTTATTTATACTCTCATTTGTAAACTAAACTAAACTAACCACCCAGTCTTATTTTTGGGCCCTGTAGGGCACAAAAGACTTAGAAAAGAAAGGATTAAAACATGTCTTCCTTCCTTTTTCACTGTGGGAGAAGCAGCTGGATAGGCTGACAGCCGCTTGGCAACTTGGTGTGCTTATGATTGTGTTGTGTGGGAAAGAAGACTATACGGCTGCTTATTGTATGTCTTCCTGGGCATAAAGAGATAATCGAAGGAAAGATGAGTTAAAGAAATGAAATCATTCCGAGAACTGGGGAGACTGCTGTCATTTTTATCTTGTGGGAATGTGGAAGGCTTACAGCCCCCACTCGCATGCCTCCCCTTCTCTGACAGGGTCATGGTTCCAGTGGAATGTACCTGTAGGAGGATCTGCTTGTAGCACAGCAGCCCCGAGCAGATGCAACAACAGTGAGCTTCAAACATCAGGGCAGAATACCCTGAATTGGCATAACAGAAAAAGAACCAGTATAGAGAAGAAAGCACTGAGATGAGATAGTCATGAAGGTCTTTGTGTCTAAGAAGGGGACAAGCTCTATGTTGTTCTGGTCTTACATTTTAGAGAGTATATGGTCTCTAGTGAAAAGGGGAAGAAAAGGAAAGCATTTACCCACAGGGTAAAATTTAGGCATGTCAGTATAAAAAGAAGAGAAAAATCAGCCTGTGGGATTGAGTATCTTAAATGTCCATTGGCACCTACGCTGTTAGTAATAAAACAGCTTTGTCTGCTATTCTACTTGCCCATAGGTTTCTTTAGGCAACACCACACTGTTCTCATGTGTAAAGTCTCATGCCGTTTGGGACTGAAAAACTAAGAATTTGTCCATTTTAACCTACTGAGGAACAGATGGGTCACTGGCAAGACGAATACCCTTTAGAAAGCAGATCAGGCAAGGCCATTTCACACAATGGCCCCATCTCTTACAGTGGTTCACCAGGTAAGATGTTCCCAGGAGAGTGAGCTAGCCTTGCGACATAGCTCTCATGGGGTGGATGGATATTTCTGAAATAAAGTACTGCATTTCCAGTCTTTCTTTCAGGCTATAGGACTATTCCCCAAAGGAACTTTTCTATGCCATAAAATATTGATCTTCACAGCTACAGTTTTTGTACTCTGGATACTGTGGAGTCAGACAGTCTTACGAAGCAAGTGATTGTGCAGAGAAGACCTGGGGATAAACTTGGTTGTCACTGCAGCAAAGGAAATGCTACATCCTTTTGATTCCATATTACTACAGATTTCTAAGCATTTTCCAAGGGATATCTGAAGATCTCTCTTATTTCCTTGTTTTAATCCTCAAACTACTTACACAGCTTTGTTCTTTAGCCATCCCATACTGGTAGCTTCTTTTTGCTTCTTGCCCAAGGAACTTTCTGCTGAGTAACAAGAAACCACTGTGCTGTCAGCACTGACAGGTTTTGTTTAACAGAGAGCAAGAGATTAGTAGGGCCAAACAGCTGGTAGGACAGTACAGTCCATTGTTATTAGGAGGAAGGCCCTTCACTTTATTCATTCATTTACTTTTTTAGCTCTGTTTTAAGATAGTTACATCAAGACTAATACTAAATAGTATACTAAACAGTCCAGTATTATCAATGTGCTAACATTGATATTACTCATTCTCATTCTAAGAAAACACTAAAGTAGCTTATAATACAGTAAAAGTGGGATGTTTTGTCCTAAAATATTGTAAAACTATATTGAGTGAAAATCCTAGGAAATTTAACTCAAAAGAACTTATTCCTTTGATTTCGATTGGACTAGGGTTTCACACATAGTCTACTAGGATTTAATGGATATTGATAGCTTTAAGAAATAAGACAGGCTTAGGAGAACTCTATATATTGTAAGGAAAAAAAGAACACTTTTCTTTTTAGACTAAATTAATATTAAAAAGACTTATTTCTAGCATAGGTACATTAAAAGGGAAATCATTCATTTTAAGAACACATTACTGAATCAAGTAACAATTTGGTACCTGTCCATCTGTCCCAATGGTGCCTCCACAATCTGTGAGGAGCTCAGACATGTCATAATAGCTAACAAATTCCCATAAACAGGCTTCCAGGTTCAGATTGCGGTAGAAGCGTAAGGTATTGGAGCCTCTAATTATTGAGCTGTACTGATAGGGAATGGTTTCTCCAATCACATCTGGATTTTTTGTAGCATCAGTCAAGAAACTATGGTGAGTCTTTACTTCTGTGTAGTCCAACAAGTTAGAACATTTATGGTTTCCAACTCTAGTTCCATCAGGACTAAGTGTCAGCTCAAAGTTGGAGAGCTCTCTTGTGGAAATAACAGGCAGCATGCCTAAAAAGCAATAAATTATAGCAGTGTTACAAACTTTCAATGGCCAGAGTTCTTTAATTTAGCCCACAGTTTGCCAAATCACCAAGCATGTTATGAAGTACTTCCGTATTTTGAATTTATAATAATTAATGTACCTTAGAATTCACATAAAGATACCCTAAGTTTATATGAGAATGTTATTCATAATAATTAGTCTTTATATTATGATAAAGCAAGTAAAAAAATTATAGATTTCCTGAGATAGTTTTCAATCAGGATTGAGTGAAGTTTTCAGAAGCATGTAAGTGATTAAAAGGCTTATGTATTTTTCAAGGATAGCTTTAGTGGTGGTCTGTTTTCAGAAATATAATTTTAGATTACATTTTTGCAAGCTAGACCTAGTATAGTTTATTGATAGGACATAAAAGAGATTATTCTCAAATAATTAAAAATGAGCAGCAATTGATAAAATAAGTACATTTTTAATGCAAAAGTTTGATTTTTTAAATTATTTTATTTTGATTTCCCAAAAGGTAGTGCAACTTAGTGAGTTGATACTGTATCTAGCACAACTTGATAGAACAATTTATAAATATTCATTAAGGTTACTTAAAACCCCTGTGAAATGAGTGTCATTATATTTATCTTACAAATGTAAAAACATGATAAATAATTAATTCCAAGTAAAACAGCTAGTGACTTGCAGTTTTGGGGTGGGAGAGCTTGAGCTGTCTCTGTTGAGTGTTAGATTATGCATGGCCAGCTATTAAAGTAACATCTACACATTGCACAGGCAGTGCTCCTAAGTTTATATCAAACTCTGTTTTCTGAAGGGCATTCTATAAGCAATATTTAGACACCTAGGAGTATAAGGAGACTTACTTATTTTTCTTAGAATACTAGCTGCATAACACTTTATACTCCACAGGATAATTTCTTCCTTGGTATAACTCTATGGGCTTCAAAGGAGTTTTACAAAGTGTAGGTCTAGCCCAATTTATGTAAACTGTACAAGTAATCTGAAAACAATCTTCAGATCAAAGAATATATATCAATACAGTACCTTACACAACTTGCTGCAAACTAGACTTGTTTATGACATTTTTCTCTGACTGGATACATTAAAAAGATTAGATGACGACACCGGCTATTTCAAATAACATGACTAAAAAATAACTCAAATAACTTAAATAACTTGTTATATAACCCACATCTGGTTTTATCATACCATCAATATGTGGCATAGTGACTGTCAATTTGATGAGATTGGCATAATCTGGATCTTCTGGGCCAGTATAACGCAATTTGGCAGAGAATGGTTCTGCTCCAACTACTCCTGACATACGGGGTTGACAAAGACCTAAAGGAAACAGAGGAAGCAACTTTATGGTCAGACAAAATAATTCATTGCATTAATTTTGGAAGCATTTTTTCCACTATATAGATTTTCAAAACAAGGACAATTTTCCGGAATGACAAGTAAATGCTTTGGGCAGCATTAATCACAGGTTTGAACAGGAATTTCTACAGATGATGATTCAAGTAGAAACCATTGATCAACTGTATCACATTTTCAAAACCAGGTGATGACACTGCACTTGTACATATTCAGTTGCATGTGTCACTATACTTGCAAAGTAAGCAGCAGGTACCACACTTCCTTACTGAAGTCCTCAGAGGCATATTATCCCTTAATTCCTTGCACTCCCTTACACACGTATCTAATCTCATCAGTACTCAGTTGCTTTTAGCATTGGATTAAAGCGTGGGCCTGTATCTACCTTCCCAGGACCTCCTATGAGGAAGCCTCCTGCTCCCTCAGTGAGCAGTATGTAATTAGAATCACAGTGTCATAAACTATTTTGAGTTGGAAGGGACTTTTGGAAGTCATCTGAAACAATCCTATGCTCCAGGTAGAACCTGCTTCAAAGTCAGACCAGGTTACTCAAGGCTTTGTCCAGCTGAGTTTTGAATTTCTCCAAGGATGGAGAATCTATAACTTCCTTCTGTTCCTGTGTTAGTTTTGGCAGCCTCTTCTAGTATTAGTCCTGGCTTGTAAAATCAACCGATTAGGTTTGTAACAAGCTAACCATATGATCAGAGATCCATGCAATTTCTAGTCACATGATTCAACGCAGTGGTGTCTTCATCCTGCTCTCATGCACACTGTCATGGAATGGCTAAAGGTTCTGAAGGTCCCCTAAGAAAGAAGCTGGCAGAAGTGAAACATCAGAACAGTTCTCTTAGTTCATGTTCTGCTCTTTGCTGGCTTGAGGAGTTATGAGAAAAGAGGAGTGCAGGGTGTCATCTTCTGGTGGACTTCATTGGGCTCAAGGGTGTTAAGTTGGAACCTTATGGTGTAAGGTAAAACAAAATCTGTCTTCTGCACAAATGATGGCTTATTTTTTCTCAAATGCAAGTAAGATATGTTAAAGAGGCTACAGTGCAATTTTTTGTGCAATCTGACTTCCTTTGGAGAATTTAGTCTGTGCACTGGAGGTCAAACACCCTTAAAGTTGAAAATATTCACAATTTGGTCCAATCTGTTTGACCATTAACCTTCTTTCAAAATAGCACCTAGCACTATTTAACTTTTTGCCCTTACGTTGTACATGGTCTTCAGAATTAGTGACTTCTACATAATGAGTTAGCTCAGGTATTGCAAGTAATACCCACATAGCAGTTCAGTGCTGGGCACAGACCAATTAGCTCTGCTAATTTGTCATTTCTAATCTAAGTAATGTATTATAACACTGGCATAGCCAGTCTGTTTCACATAACCAGACTAGCTCACACAGCACCTGGTTGTCTTTCTCTGAAAAGCGAGGCCCTGCATCTTGTAGACAACACCCTTAGACAGAGTCCTCTTTTGGGTGTAGGATTCTTGGACACTCTGGTAGCATCAGACAAAGGTTATTTGAGCCTACAGTCAAAATATGGAATAAAGGAAGCAGACAAATAGAAATTCTGTAGAATAGATGGAATCCAAGTTCTTAAAGCCCTAATTCAGCAGAAATCAATTTTTTTAACTTAAATATTTAGTTGGAAAGGCCAAGGAAATTAAAAAGATAATGCAAATGAAGCATCAGGTAAATTATTAAGTACTGTAAGATCTTATAAAAAACAGAATAGTTAATGTAACTAGAAAACCAGCATAGACAATATAAAGAATTTGTATTATCTGCAGAACAGTAATAAAATACAATGTTTTGGAATTTTACTTTGGTTGCTGATAATAACTCATTTTCCAGATTATACAATAATCAGAAGTATCTGCATTTCCAGGATAAAATAGCATATGCCATCAGACTATTTGCATATCAGCTCTCCACCCCTGCTTTGTAATGCTCTTCAGTATAAGTAGGTAGACAAGAATATCTCCACTGACTGAAAGCATGCAGCATCAGTTCAACATTTATTATTTATCAGAAAATCAGAGAAATAAGGAGGGAGGAGGGGTGAATATTAGGAATAACCAAACCATAGAAAAAGTTTCAGTCTATGCCCTGCTATTGGATACCAGTTGGTTCCAGTAACAGAACCAAGCCAAATCAAAGTTTCTCTCTGGTACTGATTCTCATGTGTCTGTTAAGACATGAATGCCAAATGAACCTTTTCTTCTGTCTAGGTATTCATAATAGCACTTCCAGGTGGACTCTCCAGTGCCTAACAGAAAATGACATCATACTGCACCATTACTGCAGTTTCAAAGCCAACAGAAATCAAGCTTCCACTGGAATCTCGCAGGTAATATAAAAGCCAATTTTTAATTCCAATGCATACTGAATACTGTTCTCCAGAACACACAAGTTTATTAGTGGTAAACTATTTAAAGATGACTAATGAAGTCGAGAACTATTCCCTTTATACACTTTTCCACTGTGTTGAGAAAATGAATTTTACACCGCTTCCTGCTTTTGCTCTGCCTCCAAAGATGTATTTTTTTTCCTTTAGCAATCAAAGTTAAGGTTTTTCTGAGTCTGGAAATCTCTGGAAATTTCTTCAGGGAACAACCGAAGAAACTGAAGAAAAGGTAAGACTGTGACATTAAAACTCCTTGTCGTACCACCAGAATTCTTTAGGATGGAATTTAGGATCAAAAAGCAGTCTAGGAGGTTTTTAGCAGGTGATGATATCTTACCTTCTGATATGCTTATAGTTACAATAGGACTCATAAGCTCAAGACCTTCGTTCCCATCTGAATTCACAGCACGAGCTGCACACTGGACACGAGAGCCAGCTTGAAAGTAAATGGAGTCTAGTGTGATCATCTTGGAGGAAGTGAAGAAAGTATCAAAGTCAATCTCCTTCATCGGGCTAGTAACACCATCAGGACCAGTGGGTGCACTCACAAGCCACCGGTATTGTGTCAGAGTATTATTGATGTTCTCACTGGCACATATTGAACCAGTCTTGTCAAAGTCTTCATATTTAGGATTGCAAGCCTGCAGAACAAGGCAGATGTGTAACAATTTATTTGCTTTATGGCAAAGGAATTTAATTTATCAAGAGTCAGGAAACTCAGCAACACGGAACTGATAACTTCAGCAAATCTCTTAAGAAAACACCTTATTTTGACAGTGATGCTTTTATCACTGTTCTGTTAAATTAGAAGTAGGTTTAATTATGATTATTATTGAAATGAAAAATATCATTAATTTAAATTACGATTTATTGGTCAAAACCTAACATGGTTATGCAGGCACAAACTGCACTTCCATATACTAGTTTAACTTGAATTTCACCCTTTCATCCAATGTTGTAAATACATTTCACATTTCAGGCTCTTTGTGTTGTTTTCTTGCTATTTGTTTTGTATTTCAGGGAAACATTCCTGTGCATAATGAATGATGTCAGAAATAAACTGAAGGTGCAGATGGACCAAATCCTTCCTCAATGCATATGAATATTCATACAAACTATTTTGTCACAAACAATGAATGAATGCAGTAGTACTTCAATGAACAATATTCATTTTCAGTCTGTGACATTCATTGAAAACAGTGGCTCATCTGTTATCTATAGTGATTTTACCAGTACAAATTGCATCTTAATTAAATCAAGACAATCCAGGAAATAGTATACAGTCATGAAATCATAGACACTTTGTGTGCATCAGACTGTTCTTGGTGATGGACAGGTGAAACATATTTTTCTGATTTTTGTATTCTGAAAGTTGATTTGGTATTCATACAAATCAGATTAGCTCTTAGGTCAGTTCTACCTTAAACTCATGTGTAACTTGCAACAATACAGACTGGTAAAGAGTGCCTTTCTTCTCCATCCCACCAAGTAAAATACGTGCAATGATGATTAGACTGTGGTAGCTCTATGCCTCCCTATGTCAGCAGAACTCTCAGAAACTCAGATCCATTAAAGCATTTTTGTGGTTTTAGCTGTTGGAGTGTAAGTATATTATCTAACCCAGAACTGTAATGAACACAAACAAGATTTGAGGGTATATTTGGTATTTATTGATTTGCTTGTTTTCTAATTCTTCACTGTGAAAAGATAACTTTTTAAACTTATTTGATAAATGTAACAGCCAGTTTTTCCTTTTATGAGGCAATGACAGAGGGAATTGTTTTTAGATTATACACCATTTTATTTTTCATATTGCTTACCTGAACATCTTACGTAAAGAAAAAAGAAAGGTACCACACAGTCCTCTTAGCACATACTTTTATATGAAACAACTTTATCCTAGGCAAATAAAGAGTGTTTGCTTTATGAAAGACACAGAACTATTTATTTTCTGCTCTATAGTGATAAATACTATATGAAGAAGGCATCCTTCTTTGAAACGGTCTTTTACCACATCTCACAGGCAATATAAAAGCCAGTCGCCCCTATAAACAATCCCATATAACGAACAAAGCCATATACATTGCTCCTTCAAACAAATCCATATCCATATCCATATCCTGATCTTGTTCCATCTTTTCACATAGATACTCACTGTGATACAGATGACAGGATAACCAGCTACGGGACTGGTTCTGTCTTTAGCTCTAGAAGTATCGTCATATATCAAAAGGGACGCAACTTGAGGGACTGAGGGAAAGGTGACATCTGCCATGCTGTTCATTTCTTCAATGTACACAATGGCCTTGGCTGACTGATAATGAAAACGCAGAAACAGTTCTTCATGAATATTTAAATATTCTAGCTGGACTTTGATCAGAATATGTCTAACCTTTGAAATACTGTCCTAAGAGAAGTTATAAAACTCAGTTTCTTGAGCAGCTGAAAAATGATTGAGGCACTGGAATTGGAGAATAACTGAGGTTGGAAAGGACCTGTGGAGATCCTCTTGTTCAACCACCCCTTCCTCAAAGCAAGGTCAAATAGAAGGATGTGTGTGCATATATATATTTACACACACAGACACACACACACACGTATACACAAATGTATATGTGTGTATATATATATATTTTTTGAAAGCATATTGCAGATGTTAAAGCAAGCATTACAAGGAACTTTTTCTATTCAGACAACTGAAGATACCAGACTATTTAACTTCTCGTGTCTCAGCATTCTTGAATCACTTAAGTATTTTGGTAGAACTCTGATTTGTACTTTATGCTTTAACTGCCTGGTAGAAATGTGTTTTTATTATTAACAAAGGATGCACTTCTTCTGTTTGGCTACCTGGAGGCAGATCACTTAAAGTATGATCCTGATGAAGGGGCCAAAGAGTCTGAAGAAATTTTGTGGAGAATCAGAGGAAAATGCTGTTATGTTAAAAGCATGTATGATATAATGCCAGACTACAAAAATGTATGGTCATTTCAGTTTACATAATAAGCATAGTATTAACACTGTTTTGACAGCAGAAGTTGTATTTCATATGACTGCTGTTTTTTTCTGTTTAGAGGTTATACTGTATTGTTAGCCACTGTTTCTAAAAGGACACCAGTTTTTAGGACTGATTTGATAAAGCAAATTTATTTGGAAGAATATCTTGAAGTTTTCTGTTCTATATATGTTCTCATTGTCTCTACCATTCCATTAACCCTATTGAAATGGGAACAAAATATTTTGAATAGGTGCTACAACGTCACCTGGGATGATCTGCTTTAGCTTTTAAGTTATAAGCCAAGATGCCATATATAAACCTTGTAAGAAGAATAAAGCTATGAGCTGAAAAGCAAAAAGAGATCTGTTTACCAGATTTTGCTATTGAATATTTTGTATCAATTATTTACCTGTATTTCTGCAACCATGTTCTCATCAGGCTTCAGGTGCACAGTGAAGGCTTCTCTCATCTCCCTAACTCCATCAAAGAGAACTTCAATCTCCACAAAGTGCTGCGTTTCACCCTCCTTAAATTCAATTTCTAAAAATATAATAAGATACTTAATAAAATCTTCTGATCACAACAGTCAGGCTGGAATTCTAGGTTCAGTCACAAGATATCACAGCTGATACTTTTCAAATTACAAATATTCATATGAGTTCATTTAGTTTATTCAATGTGATGCTAAAAACAGTAGTGAATAGCAGGTCACACACACACCAAGAATTGAAAATGGAGCAACTTCATCATCATAAAGAGATTTGCAAGGACTAGGATTTAGCCTAAGAGAACTTAATATTTTGAAAGTGATTGGTGACTAACTATTAAATCATTATTGGTAACATATGCGAATGAGAGAAAGTTTATAGAATAGTAAGTAAATAGTATTGTGGGGGTTTAGTCAAACAATGCATTTTAATAAAACATTATAAACCAAAAAATAAGGCATGAAGCCAGAGTTATAAAAAGAGGAACTGTATTTTGAAAAGCATTGTCTCTAAAAAGGCTTCCGAGGTTTTGCTAGAAGAAAAATTCAATCTTAGCTGACAGTATTATAAGAGCACTGTTGCTCTTGAAAGCATTAAGAAAAAAATGGGAAATTATTAACATTTCTGTATGGAATGGATGAGAGTGATACAAAAACTGTAGATACATGTCTAATGTCTGTATTTTTAAACAGAATAACTGTTTAAACAGTTAATATATGAATTATAGTAATAACTGAAGATGGCACAGAAATAACCAACAAATACTATGTCAGGATCAAATGAAAAAAAAAAAAAAAAACCCTTACAAAAAGTGATGTGCTGATTAGTATATGTAAACACCGAAATAGAGAAAAAATACTAATGAGCTAATGCTAATAAGCTCTGCACTCTAAAGAGTGAGGCATAATTAGCTGTAGTGGACAGGAGTTGAATTACATGCATTTAAATGGGAAAGAAGGCATCAATTTTATTATAAAGAATGATAGGGATTGACCAGTGAAACAAAATACTAAGACTCATTTATCATCTTCCAGGGCTATGAAATTCAGACTGGATGCCCTTTCTGAAGCATTTGCTTTCTCTAACCAGGAGTTACTGGGCTCAGTGCAGAAGTACCAGGGGGAAACTTGGGGAATGCTTTGCTCTGTAACATATGAGATGGAGCTGTAATCCAAGATCTGTTACAGAGATCACAAAAGAGTAATATAGCAACTGGTGCATTTTCCAGAAGACTGATGGTTTGGCTCCCATCTTATGCCTTTACCAGAGATGCATGCAAATTAATCTTCAGTCACCTCTTCTTAACATAGGATGGGTTGATGGAGTCATGTTTCTCATATTTGTGCATGGAGTAGAGTTACACTATCATTACAGCCATTGAATACAAATATAATATTCCTAGCAGTTGGTGAGGCCAACTGACATGACCCATCTGAAGCTTGTTTCAAGTCTCGTAACTAGATTACGTAGACTGCCTTTAGTGTTTTGCCTTTCTTCTTGTCGTCTGTAGTCATTTTTTTCTTTATTGTAAAATATATTTCTAATTATTCCCTGACATTTCTGTCTTACATAGATCCTACTCTTATAATTCTCCTTTATTTTGCTTTACCTTTTCTCTCTCAAATGTTACTTTATTACTGATTTTAACTATTTGGTTATCAACTACTGTTTACAGGATAATGCTATGAATACAATCTCCTTTTCGAATTTCAGTTTAGCAGTTTTATGATCATAGAGGAGTACATTTCAAATCATTATAAATTTCTCATTTATTAGTATAACTGTTGCTCAAACTACAGTACTTATAAAGGCTGCTAAGACCCCACTCCTAATTGCAGACAGAACATTGCACATCCACTTTTTGGGTATTAGGTTTGAAAGGAACGGAATCCTGTTCCCATGGCCTTTTGAATTTGAGTAGAAAAATATATTAATGGATGTGATTGCAAAGTATTCTATTCACAAAGTTATTTCATTCTTCAAACATTGCACTATAGTCATGAATAAAAAAAAGCAGTAGGATATGATAATGCACTGGAGTGAAAGCAGGAACTTTTTCCTACCTTCTGATATAGGGTGATAGTCTTCTCCAGAAGTAGCAGACCCATCCTTTGTATGAACTCTCACAACAGAAACTTTGGAACTGTCACCCAGACGAAGCACTGGGATTTTTACCACTGCTACTTGCCTTGTGTCCTTTGGTTCACTCACACTAAATTTGGTCTCACCAAACTTAATAATAGCTTCTGTAATTAGAGGAAAAATGTTTTTAGAGAAGTACACAAATGGACTTCCAGATGCCACTTTGATAGTAACAAAATAATTTCTTACTGTCTGCATTATCATGAATCTTTATCAGAGTCTCATTTTGTTCACCAACAGAGGCACCAAAAGAAGAATCACTTCTTGGAGTACCAAGAACTAGACGTAGTTCTTCCTCTTCTTCATAGAAAGTATCATCCATAAGCACAAGTGTGCAAGGCTTCTCAGTCTCACCTGCAATTATTATGAAGGTAATATCATGCAGAACTAGGGTGTCCTCTGCTGTATTATAGCACATCTCTCCAAGTTCATAGACCCACAGGCCGCTTCTGGTCTATTTGATCACCCACAAATCTGTGTCTAAACTTCCTGAGACTCTGGGAACAAGGGATTTGTCTTAGGCCTTCTACAAGACCAACAGAAGTTGGAAGTGATATGCAGTGTATTGGGCTCCCAATGTTATGCTTAATGGTCTCATCATCAGGAGAATGATTCCTACATCCCTAACAAAAGGAATGGCACAGGACACAAGAGAGATGGGGACAGTTTACAAAGTTTTTCCATCACTATGTGTGTGATAATTATAAAGACTCTTCAGTATGAAGGGGATGTGAAGAAGCAGGCCTAAGCAGAAGCACAAGTATCTTCCCTTCACAAGGACAAGGTGTTTTCTGCAATAAAGAATTTGATATTTGTCATAAACATTTGCATAGCATCTGGGATGCTGACTGTGTTCATTTTCTGAAGTATATTTTCCCTATAGAAAATAAATTATCCATTAAGAGAAAAAAAAATCCAAAATATTTATCCTGATCATTTTTACAAGGGAAACATGCAGAAGACTGTACTGAAACAGCTGTGTCTGAAGCAGGCCAGAGGAGTTTATGGAAACAAAGTATGATACCAACAGACTTAATTGCTGGAGAAACAGTAGAGCGGCACTAGAAGAAAAGAGGAAAAAGTCACCCCGAAGGGGCATGTGTCTATTGATCGTAAAATGCGGGGCTCTGGTTGCTGGTTGTGCAGAAGCAAAGGCAAATGCATGGCGTACATGATAGCACTAAAGTTTGAGGCCAGTTCCAAATGAAAGCAAACTGAACAATTCTTCAAAAGAGTTCATGTATACATGGTACATGTACATGCAAATGTGAAGCTCATGATTTCTGTGATAATGGCATACCAAGGATTACATACTGCTGACAATACTTGTTCAGAGCTTTGAAAAATATTGTGTATGTGTAAACTGAAAAGGCAGAAAGATTAAGCTGTCTTCTGCACAAATAGAGAGCATCAGGCAATATTCTCTCAAGGTAGTGACATCTCATTTATTTGTGTTTCATCTCTTACGTGACATACTGATATGGAGGACTAGTTTAGGAAAGCCTACCTGAAATGAGAGAGCAAAGAATAAAAACGAGTATATCCTTGTTGAAAGGTCTTTTAATCATTTCAGTGCAAGTCAAATACATTTACCAGAAATCTGCCTAATGAAGGGCAGAACTTCCAAAGTTTCTTTCCTCACAGCAGGTCTGTGCTAATGTTACTGTGTTACTCTGAACCTGCTTGGACTGTGGTGGATCACAGAGACCCTTGTATTTAGGCTGAAGGCTGATCCTTTACGAAGAAATGTCCACTGGTCCCTATTGATCATCCCTATAGTTCGAAAGTGAAGCAAAAAGAGACAAGAAACATCTTCTGCCCATATTCTACCCACTGTGTATAGAGAGAACTTTGTTTTTCAGAGCAGTCTTTTGGCACTGTATTATGTTAAAACACTTTCTTTTTTAAAAAATTTAATAGACTAAAGGCTTCTAAAATAACAAGAGCTTACCAGGAAGGAATGTGATGATGGAACTGTCAGTATTAGGACGTTCTTCGAAGTCCATCATTACCTGGGCTGAACCTTGTCTTGTATAACATCTTACAGTGGATGTGTACTGGATATCTCCACTCCTGTATATCATGGCAGAAATCTGTCCATCATTTTCATTACCTATATATACAGGTTCTTTAAACTGCATCTTAGGCACTGGGCAGAAGAACATAAAAAGCATGTATAAAATGTAACTGCAAAAGTTATCACATCTTCCATCCATTATTTTAAATTTTACTGTGCTATATTACATCAGATATATAACATAAATCTCAGAATCTGCCACCTCCTGCATGGAAATACACTGTAAAATAAATATAAAAAGGTACAAATACTTAATACTCACAATCAGAGACTGAGTCATTAATGAAGATGGTGGTTTTGCTTGGTTCTCCAAGGGCAGCATTCATAGGCATTCTTAGCACAAGCTCAAATTTCTCAGTTCCTTCTAACACTGGCTGTCCAAGGTCATCCAGAATGACCATACGAAACGTCTGCATATTGACTCCAGGAGCAAAATCCAAATTACGACTGATGCCCACATAATCTACCCCAGCTACCGATAGAGAACAGATGGAAAAATATCAAATTTCACTGAATGTAATTAAAAATACAAATATCTATCATTAGGCAGTTAATTTTAGCAACAGGTAAATTTGTTTTTTCTTTAAATATAATTTCAAAAATTGCAAAATTCTAGCAGTCATATAAAGTAAAAATATCTCTTGGCCATTTAAGCTCTAAAATAATGATAAATAAATATAAAATCATATAAGACTATAAAATAAAACAATTTGGTATTGATTTTTTTTGTTTAGTGATATAAGCACATGACGAGTCTGATTCTTTTCTGTGTAAACCAAAAATTAGGTAAAATTAGTAAAGTTTGTTGTAAGTGAGAACTGAAACAAAGTATAAAGCTTTGAGAGAGAATCTGGAAATGAAGCAGAGTCTTTTGGAAAGAAAATTAGTATTCTGTAATGAAGTTGCAAGTTTTGTGACTAATGTAAAAAGAGAAACAGAAAAGTGAGCTAACTAAGGAAGAACAGCTGTTCAGAGGACTTGTGTAACAAGTCTGAATGGAAAGCCAAAGAAACAAATTCTGCCCAGACCATGTCAGGTGGGGGTTAGCACTTTCTGCTGTTAAAGAGAGTTTTATCTGGATTTGGTTTGCTTTTTTCGTTTTTTAGTTCGTTTTTTAAACAAATGAAACAAGGTTCGATAGAACATGATACTGTGTCTGGGAATCAAAGCAGTAAACATGTCTAGGACTCCAGTGAAAGACTGAGTTTTAATGTGTGTTTTTAGGGAGATTAAGCAGTAGCAGAGCTGTTGAAACAAATCTCTGGAGAGAATAAAGATTTGTGGAAGTTTAAATGGTTTGTCTGGAATTCCGTGAATTTGACAAAAGTTGGTCAGATGCAAGGCCATCATTTGATGGGCACTTGCCTAGTTGGTCTACTCCAGACCTGAGAGTCGAAGGCGAGGTGACAGGACTGATAGCTCAGCACAGCAGTTCTACTGCTGTGTCATATCAAGACTGAGAACCAGCTCCACACCTTTTGCAAGCAGACAGCCATGTCAGAGCTTCCAGGCTATGACCAACAGAGTAGAGAACCTAAGAGCCATGTCCGCCATGAAGTTTGGTTCCCTGCTCTAGAGTCAGGCTAAAATCCAGGAGCTCCTGGCACAATGAATCAAGATTCTTACTGAATGCAAATACATTTTTTTTCCCCATAGAAATAAAATAACTTAAAGATTCAAGATGAGATAAAGACTTCAGCTCATGTAAAAAAGCCCTGTAAAACTTCAGAAATGAAGTAATCACAGATTTTTGTCAGATCTCTTACTAGTTTACAACTGTGTTGAGCACACGCTGTTGAGGCAACAATCAATTGCTTTTGTGAGAAAATATTTCATATGAGTATTTGAAACATTTCTCTCAGTGCTGGACCTCAAAGTTGCTCCTACTTCTGTATTCCTGAGAGCAAATTCCATAAATAAGTACATAATTTGTTTAAATAATAGTAAGACTTGCTAAAAACAAGAGGCATAGGAATTCCATCTCATGTAGTTGAACCTATATCAAAGCAAAATCAAATGTACTAGTGTTCGTTGTTGAGACATACTATGAAACTAGAGTAAAACAGTAACTTACCCTCCGCAGTGTCTGATTCCGATTTGCGAGACCTCACTGTAACAGAGGCACCTTTAGACAGATCGGTTCCTGTCCTCCAGACACGTATCTCAACATAGCCAGCACTCTCGTCAACATAGTATTCATCATCTCCAAAGTAGAATGCTGGTTCTGGTGAAAGGGAAATAATGTCCATTAGTGCTTCTTTATCTTATGTTCAAAGTAAAAAGAGAGTATAATATTCACATTAGAAAATAGAGAGCAATTCACTATTTTCAACAAGTGAAATATAACTCTTTTTAGAAAAGCCTTAGAATTTTTATTAAGGATTCTTGACTTAAGTGAACACAAAGTTACATTTTGAGTATTTGTTTGCTTGTTTTGGGGCAATAATTGTTATACCTGCATTGTGCTCTTTTCCTTCCCTCCTGCACTTTGAACTTTGTGTGTCAGTAGATACCAGTGTGTGTACAAAAACAAGTGTGTTATCTCATGAAACTCATTTAAGCTGGGTCCTATGCACAACCCCAAAAATTCCTTGCATTTTTCACTTTAGTGCAAACAGACAAAGGTGAACACAGATAATGAAACCTTAAATAGAATGTTCTCACAGATTCCTGTTGTTGAAATCACACTGGAACATAATACATAACTGGAGCTGCTTTTCAAAATGTTTTCCAGCTAACCAAAGGAGTAAAGACTTAATTGTAATTCCCTACATCCAGCATTTAAAACATAATCAATCTTACTTCATTTCAGTGGAATGTGAGTAGCCTTTTATCTTAATATTTAAGTCCTACAGCCTGTATGAAAAAAAGAGTAAAAAGCAAAGGAGGATAAGTGTTACCCCACATAACAGACATAATTTTATCTTCATTTTTCCTCCCTTTTTTTCAGCTTTTCTATCCATAGCAATTTCACAAAGTAAACAGGCTTGAACAAAGCCCAGCTATAACATGAGTGTCTATCAGTTCCTCTTCGCTATCCTTTCCTTCTCTGTTTTGGACACATAAATGTAAACACACCTATGTGACCACAAGCAGTGCCTCAGTTTTCTCATTGTATAGTATAAATCATATCTACTTTCCTCAATGGTTGAAATGTATTTTGAAGACTTACACAAATTATTTTTCTTTCCCATTACATTTTTCTTAAGTTGCACAATATTATTACAGTCATACTGTTACAATACCAAAAATGTGCTTCAAAATACCATAAAGCATATAGCCAACTAGGTTTAGGTTGACAAAGATCACAAGAATTAATTAGTGCTCTATCAGTGGCACTATGAATTCTTCTTCTTCACTAGAATGCAAGGACAAATTCAAAGCAAATGACTGGAAAAGTTTATGCTTCTACAGAGATATGCGTGCTATAGAGAAATGCTATAGGTTACACAAAAGAGGAGACATAAAACATTTTTTAAAGGTAAGCTCAAGTTGGGTCCAATGTTTTCATGATACAGTCTAATTTTGCTAAAATAAAATGCATGCTGCAAAATCTATGATTTCTGTTACAGTAGACTTAATATTTTGGAATTGAAGAACCTGCTTTTGACTGTAACTGAGTAAAACTAAAGCATAAAGAGAGTTATATAATAACTGGACAGACAAAGTACCTAAGCTTTTCTCAAGGACTTGACAATCTGACTGATCACCATGATTTCCCCTGTGCTAGACTGACTATTTATTTTTATAGAAAATTGAAAAATGTAAAATATGATTTTAATTAAAACTAGCCACGAACAATATAAGGTAGTTACCGAATTATTACTCAGACAAAACTTCACCTAACTGAAAACGCAGTCATTCCTAAATATTTTGGAATTTGGCATACACACAGGAGTTATCACTGAAGTTTTGGAGAACAGAATTTTTTCTTCTGGTTTCAAGATTTTTTCTGTGTTTCACAATTGACAAAATAAATGATTAAAAACAAGCAAGCAAACAAAACCTCTTAATATTCCATATCAGTGAAAACAAATGCATCTGTCTCTCTACTTACCTGCTAAAATTAAAATCCTATGTTGCAAAAAATTGACTGAACGGAACGGAATGTATTTACTGAATGACAGTGCAGATTCATATACTGGTTTGGGCATTATCAAGGTCATCACCCTTTGCAGGATGAAAGACAAACTTGGCAAATGTTTCGTTTTGGCAGACGAAAAGGCTTTCAGTTCCACTCTAAAATTTTTATTCAGTATTATCTTTATTAAAATGTACATATGTTTGTGTGCACCAACAATCATACATATGTATTGTTTTTACATTACCTTTTTATTGGAGCTGGATTGTCAGTGATACTGTATTTTTATATGGGACTATGAAGCTCTCATCTGAAACATTTTTAATAATCAGGCAAATAGGATACTCTCTGGACCTTCTTGCATAATGACTATTAATTTTGATGAGAGTTCTACTTACGGGGAGACCACAGAACTGGATACTAGATCTGCAAAGAAATGTGTCACTTTAGACATATATTGGTCTTCTAAAACTCTCAAGATGGACAAAGACTCATCCAACCTCTAAAGATTAAAATACAGAACAACTACTAAAACCAGTTATAAATGTGGTAACTGTTAGATAAAGGTAGCTAAAAATATTATCAAATCCAATACATGTTGTATTTAAACAATTATTTTTAAAGGTTAGCACACTCTCCCAAGTCTAATCCTGTTCTCATAATCCTGTTCTCCCTGTATCGATGAACTGGTAGTTCCATAATCCAATCTGGATTCAGCCCTATCTAATTTTAGGCATTTAGTGAGAGGTACTCATATGCACAGCAGGCTTGCTTTCTGTAATCAAGACAGGTATAGGCAATTCTATAATGTTTTCCAGCATAACAAGTATACAGAGGAAAGGTAAAATGCATTCCCTACTGCAGTGAGTGAGTAAAATCTGAGGCGATCTAGAAGCACCCACTTCTACTCACTGACTATACAGGCAGCTTAGACAACCTACCTTAAACTAGATGGAAGACATAAAAGAAAATCCTATTGGTTTCTTGTCCTGTTACCCTAGCACCTGCTTTACTTCTGCTGGAAAAGAGCCCTCATGCAGTGTTTGTTCCCCTAGTCACAGTCAAACACAGAACAGCTTAAACCCTGGCTCAGCCTTCCTTGTATTCCAGAATGAGTTTTTCACACTTTTTGAGACATGTATCTTCAATAAAAGACACATTCTGCATGGTTACTCATCCTAGGAAAAAAAAAAAATCCTTACTGATGTTTTGTAAGTTCATTTCCTGTAAGTCATGTTAGCAGATCCCCAGGGGAAGCAACAAAGCCAAGTTACAAACAGGGAAAGCATTGTCCTTCTCAGGTCATGGCTGCAAAACACTGCTCAATGACTGTGGGCTCACTTACAGCAGACCTTTAATCTAGTAATCACTCTAGAGAGAGCCCCCTGCAAATTTAATGATCCTTCTTTCAGAAATACGAGGAAGTTTGTTGAGAGTTTTTGGTTGAGACTCACAGATTTCACTGGCATGAAGATACAATAATCAGAGGAGAAAGGTTAGCAGCTCTAGTCGCAGGTTTCTTGGCACAGAAATCAAATCTTTGTCCTGCCTTTCCACCTACCCAGTTAGGAGTGTGTATCAACTCGTGCATGAGTCAGTAATCAAACAGAAAAACAAACATACTTCTCATGCTATTAGAAGAAGTTCTATCTTTGAACATATAACAGAAAATCAACTAGATAGCACAAAAATATTTATTTCCATGGAGGCATTTGTTTTTAAAATGAAATCCTTACAAATTACTTTAGAGGGACATATTAAAAGAGCAAGGCATTTGTAAGATACACGAGGTGCCGCAATCAGTTTTGGCTGGCAGTGCAAATAGTGGGTAAGGCAGGATAGTTTGAACAAACACTAAAGAAGAGACTCTTTCCCACCATAAAACACCCTTACAATCTGTCAAATGTGCTGACACTGGGATAAGCCTTAATGCTAAAGTGATTTTCAATGATAAACATTTTCAGTGATATGTGTGTAAATATACACATATGTACACAATGTATACATTATGTATACATTATTATTGTATACAATGTATACAATATACACATATGTATACAATGTACATATGTATATATATACACACACACACATATATGTATAAGTATACACACACACACAAACATATACATACACACACATATATTCTCAGGAGGAGGGAAATAACAGAAGACAGAACCTGTCGCTCCCACATATTCAGACTGCAGAGCTAAGAGGAGCAGCCATTACGGCTGAACACATGCTTAGCGGGGTTAGACCACGCTTTTGCCTTCCTTGTTGCCACGCACAGTGCAAACAAGACTGTGATGTGAATGTCATGAACTGTCAGAGCTGGCCTAATTCTGCTGTGGTATCACAGAAGATGCAGAACAGTGCTTTGGAAGCTTACCAGCTTGTTCCTGTACAGTCCAGAAGTGCTAGTGTAACGCTGGGTGCAAAGTAATGAGCCCTGATTGTTAATACGGCTAATTAGCTTGGTAAGAACAATAGACAACCACGGCCAGATTTCCTCGGGGCTTGTCCTGGCTCATACCCAAGCAGCACATATGTCCCTACACCACGCTCATTTGCATTTCAGTATCACAGCTAGTATTAAATGACTGAGCTGGAGTCAGTCCATATGTAACACAGGAGACTCCACCTTTCAGAACATGGAATAAGTAGGCGGGTTGTAGATAGATTAGTTAAGAACAAGAATTCTATTATATTTGAGAAGAAATGTGTATTTTTTTGTTTAACAATTGCAAAGATCAAACTCTGTAATATCTCCCACATATATATGTTAATAGGAGCAAAAGAAAAGCGTAACAAAATCCAGTTCATTACAGAAAGTTTATATTATTTTAATACTGAAGAGAGCTTTTACATTGGAAATGAGGCAGCACCACTCTATGACTATTTATGCATACTTGAAGCTATGCAAATAACAGAGCTGGCAGTTAGCACACTGAATTTAATTTGCCAAGTCATCTATTTTTGATGAGTGCTGTGGGTGCATGGGTCAAGATTACAGTGAGATTTCAATTCTGGAGCAGGTATCTATTGTGAAAATGCCAATAGCTTATTATTTGATGTGGTCAAAACAGTTTACTTTTCAAATTCATATGTTGCAACCTTAATAGCTTTCATCTTAGCACTGTTGTCATAATTTTTGCAATAAAAAAGTAAATTCACCTTAAGATTACAATTATTAGTTGCAGCCAAATTGCCACACATATTCTCTCAAGCAAATAAAGTCCACATTTCCATTTGTATCAACAGCTTCTGTTCTGTGTCTTACAATGATTTTTAAAGGTTATTGTAACACTATAATGTGTAAAAGGACAAACTTAAATCAACACAACCTTTACCAAATCTAGTTCTGTTTTGTAAGAATTTTGTAATCCACAAAGGCAATGGCATAAATTTATTAGCCTGGTTCATCAAAGAAGTACTTGCATTCTATGCAGTTTAACTCATAATTTCAGTAGAGTAACAGAGTGTGAATCTAGACCAGTAACTGCTATAAAAAACTACTTTATATGAGAGTCACTTTTAATTAATTCACGGTGTATACTACTTCAGTACAGACTTTTACATTTTAAATCACCTTTTTATGTTAAAGTGCATCCATGCTTCATTTCTTCTACACAGAGTATGAGTACAGGACTACCTTAGTGCCCCAGCTGGCCTGGAATCCACATTTAACCACCCTGATACATGAGTAAGGTAAAATTAAATGTGAACAAAGTAGCACAGTAGAAGCAGCAGATCAGAGCCATAGCTGCAAGACTGACAGCTGCAGTAAGACGGCTGTAGTCACATCCACCCTTTGGTTATCTACTCTTCCCTTTTTTGGCAGTCTTGTCCTTGCTGCAAGGACAGCCTGCAATCTACTTCACAGCCTAAAGAACTAAGCTAATTTTGATTTTTCCTTAACGTCAAGTTACAGTTCATAATGGTTTGGTAATAATTAGGTGGGCTAGAGTCATGCCTGAAGCATGGACACGAAAGAGCTGAGAGTATGAACTAGTAGTGCCCACAGCTCTACTCTTGTTTCCAGGTGTGCTTTAACCTGAAGATGGAATTTGTAGCAGTTAGTTAACTATTATTTATAAGATGGTAATGGATAGTCTTAATCTGTAACTCAGCCATGACTGGCATTTCAGGAGAAAGGCTAATATGTGAGGTTGACTGTTTTAAGTGACTGTCCAAACTGGGAGCCCTCACAGATTTTACTAGTAACATATGCATGCCCAGGACTGTTCCCTGGCACTGAGGCCAACAGATGTGGAACAGCCCACATCCACTGAACGCTCTTACCTTTCACAGCAGAGTGGCTGCAGCTGAACTGGAAACTGAGAACGCTTCATTGTCTGGCTAACCCCAGAACTAAGCCTGGGAATTTCTGAGAAGCTTTTTCACTGGTTAGCATGGGCAAACAAAACCTCATCAGGATCACTCTAACAATTTAAGAGTATATGTGATCTAAGTCTAGTACAGGAAGACATGCCCTAGCACTATGCAAAAATGCTGGCAAAAGTAGCTGAGTGACAGCTGAGGCGTAGTCAGGAAAATGTTCCTTGCTGTCCCTCTTCTGAAAGTTACCAGAAATACCTACAGGTATTTTAGAAATGTAGTGGTTTTGCCAGAATTGATGATTTAAACTGACATTGCTCATAATTTATAATTCTATACAAAATGGAGTTGTTTCTTTCTCCTTGTAAGCAATTAATTTAACTTTGTTGGTTTGCTAAGAAACACTGTTACCTTTTCAAAACTCAAAATTAATATGTATGTCAAAATTTTTAATAGTAAAAGTAGTATTGCTATGATTATTGCACATACCATCAGGATAAATCCTACAGACTTTGACATCACTGGAACTATCACAGACATCAGAGGAGCTTTTCCTGTTCTAAGATTTTGGGGACAGGGCCACAAGATTTTTCTCACTACTACAACAGGCTGCATTTAATGCCCCAAATATTCCATAATCCAGAGAATTATTTCATTTACCAATATAAATAAAAAGATAAAGCCTAATAGCTGAAGATACAAACACTCTGGAATTTGGAGACACACCTAAATGTGACGGAATTGCCTGCAGCAACTATCTAGTTCACACAGTATTTTCCTACTAGCTAGACCTCCCACAGTACATAAAACTAATTCAAATCTTCTAAATGTTCTATTTTTAAAAATAATGAGATTGTTTTTATAGAAGTGGCCCAGGAAATGGCATCGGCAGCAAATTCTCAACAAACTGATGAAACAGAGGCAAGCAGATAAATGGCTTGGCAGTGGTTTTTAAATATACCACACACAAGGTACCTCACAAGTAGGCCAAGTGTTAAGGAGCTCAGTCTGTGATTCATACATGAGATAACTAATGAGAACTCCTACAAACAAAGAGGGTACGAGAAGCTGAGCTCTATTTTATAAATAAGGCTCCATAGAGATATAGTATGCAGCTGTTTCTTAGCAATTTTTTTCTTCTTTTATTTTAATTCAATAATCAGTATACTGATCAAATCAAGAAATATAACCACAAAATCACAATGGTTCATTCTGTGAATGCTTTCTTTATAATATCTTGCAACAACACCCATCTAAATTGTGATTATGATCTCTACTATTTCAAAGCCCAAACTCATAGTAATGAACAACTATGTTTTCTCTCCTGCTGAGATTTTCACTGAATAGCTAGCAGTAACAACAAAGCTTTTGAATGATACACCTGTGTTTTATCACTTGGTAATGAGAGCTGATGGGGAGGAAATTATGGGGAATTGATGTAAAGACAGAATTCTCTTTTATAAAAGTGAATACATGGTAAAAATGAGTAAGGTTCCTGTACAATGCAAACAGTTATATATTGAGAAAAAGGATATATTAATATTCTACCAAGATGAAGCCTAAACTGCATTTTCTGAGACTACTTTTCAACCTTATGAATTACAAATTTGAATCTTATCCAAATTATTCTATCTTTTTAAAAAATCTAAACCAGTAATTTTTCTCTTAAAAGGTGCAAATGAGCTTGGTTTCAATGAGAAATAGAGGAAGAGGAAGAGGAAGGGTCTAGTCTTATGGATAATCATTAAATCTGTTCTGCTTCTATGGATACAGAACATTTCCTGGATTGGAGACATCCTGACCACACGATAAGCCAGTATGATAAAGTCACTATCTTGATTTTGTCTTTAGATTTTTGCACATTTAATATTCAGTCACAACATTAATTATACTAGCTTGCTTATGTGTCAAAAAAAAAAAAAATCTTACAGGTTTTTCCCCCCAGATACAGTGAGAGTACTGTTGCTCCACTGACGTCTGGGAAGAAAAACATGTAAGAGATTTTTCTACAGTCCTTTCTTAGGAACTAATCGTGAGGATGGGACTCAGCAGAGAAGACAGAACAGAAAAGAAAATGGAACAATACCTTGACTTATCAGACAGCAAAGCAGAACTAGAAAGAGAGAAAATGCACTCTGCTGTATTTTAAAAGTTCTTGAATTCTCTCCCTTAGACTTCAGACCTCTCTTCTGGTGGGAGGGAGGAGAGAACAGCTACCTTTCAGACAGTAATGTGAAATAATAACTGAGTTAATTCTTTGAAGATTTGCATATTCTAAAAGAGAACTGATCTCATTAAAGCCCCAAGGAGGTGCACTGGTTACTTTGTTACTCCAAGTATGCTTTGGGTCTTCAAATGGTGATCAGCAAAATGGCAAAATCTCAATATAAGGAGCTTCAGGGGAAGCAAAATGATTTCAAAAGATCAGAACAAAACTGAACTTACCAATATATCCTACTGAACTAGATTTCCCAAACCTTAAACACAGCAAGGAAGACCCGATAAAACTGACTAGCTCACTAGACCCATTCCCAACAATCATAAGCAACCATGAACAAACAATTTAAAGCTGCCTGCTAGGCATTCATTACCTTTTCAAACACTCTAGAATAAACACAAGAACTGTAGTACACAGATCAAAGCCAGAAAAAATATAACATGTCCTTTAAGACAGGAGCGATCAAGAACCTCCTTCATTTTCAATGTCCCTGCAATAGGTTTCCAATGGTCTCTTCAGTGAACTGTCATAACACAATGATCTGTTAACCTCTGGCAATAACACCAGTACATGTAAGAACATCATCTCTCTTAAATTATTCTAGATTTAACAGGAAGTACTAATTTTCTACACTTCATGTTATTTCGTATCTTCTGCTTGTTAACTATTTTTATGTGCTTTGAGTAGAAAACTCAGAAGTGGTTCTCGATATTTAAGCACTCCTAAAAAGAACTACCACAATGCACATAAAATACATGTGCATCATTTAAGAATCTGCAATACTTAAGGCTTACAGACATGCTCCAGCAGCTGAGTCCTCTATCCTAAAGGAGTCATATGAAATAGAGGTGATAAGTCACTATCTGGAGGCAAACAGGGGCTTTCCAAAATTTTAAAGGCTATCATTATAAACTAAACATTTTTTACTGAGTTTAACTGGTGATAGTAAGAAACTGTAAGTAAAGAAAACTAGGAGTGTAACATGTCATAAACTGTTCATCATTCATTTTTTCCCTGATCGGGCCACTTGCCACAGAATGGGGAAACGGGAGAGGTCACATAGAGATTTTACCTAAAAAGAGGACACGTAAAAAGTTGTACAGAAGAATAACTGCTGGAAACAGCAGAATCACAGAATCATTGTAAATATGGAAAAGGAAGAAAGACGATGGCTGCACAGAGGACAAAAGAATGACTAGTCTGTTGTTTTGATTCTCTCCAGAAAAGGTGAATGATACTTGGTCAAATTTTGATTCTAGTCTCTAATGTAATACTGGGCATGCTTTCTTTGGATTATCATTAAAATTGGACAAATAGACTAGTTTCTTTGGGTTATCATTAAAATTGGACAAACAGACTAGTGAATACTAATTCAGCTGTCAAGATTAATCAATTACCCACACAGTTCATAGTTATGGCTCACTTATCCCTAAAAAGAAAATAGCACATTGGATCGCCTTTCTCAGAGGCCAGTGGAATTAAGGAGATACCAGATAGCCTTGTGAGATAAGGATGTCCTTCTCATTAACCACTTTATTAACAAAACATTTTATTATCATCAGTTGAAAATTTGGTTCAGTACAAACATTGAAAGTTAGTTAATTCTGTTTGCCTATTGGGAGACTTAAAACAAAGAATATATTTACAATCAGGTATTGCAGTGCTGATTTTCTGCATCTTTTCAGGCTATTGATATAAAAGGGGGGGAAGGGCTACAGAAGTCTGAATGGCTGCTTGCGTATCTAATATGAATGAAGTGGAACAAATGTTTGTAATGTACTTCCTGCTGAGAACAGCATGAGGCTTCAACAATTCCTCTAAGGCAAGAGGGAGTATTTGCCAGCTCTGCAGTAAGGCTGTGTGCTCTCATGGCAACACTCGATACGTTAGCATGGAATTAAAATCACTTGGGAAGATAGTGACTCACAAAAAAAAATGACGCAAACAAAATAAATGTAAATATTCACCTCTCTGTTGCAAAATTCTAATCCTGCATTAACAAAATAACTGTAAACATTCACCTCTTATCTGCAAACTTCCAAACCTGCATTCATCACACGTCTCCTCTTCTGGCTTCCAAATGTGATTACAAAACAAGAGTTTTAAATATGCATTAAATACACACAAATACAGACAAATACAAACAAAACAGAATAAGCAAGAAAGAGTGCAAATCAGTAGCCCAGTAATCAAAGCATTTGACTGGGAGAACGCAGAGCTTGCACTGCAGGTTTCTTTGCAGGGACTACTGATGTATTTTCTGTCAGACTTGTTCCACACAGTATCTCAACACTATTAAGTACTGGAACCAAATCACAGACTCCAAAATGAATATTAACAAAAGAGTTCAGTATCACTTTTTCTCCAGTAGCGTGAAATGCCTTCAGAGTTACACCTTCAGTAAGAAAAATAAAGAGTACTTTCAGGATGATCTTGCTTAGCCAAGTGCCTGGGGATTAAGGCATTACCACAGAAGATTGCAGTTGGAGAGTTTCCAGGGTCTGAGACTAAACCCAGGGAGTCCAACTCCAACAGCATCCTGATCTTCCTTTTTCTGGATGCATAATATTAATCTGCTATATAAATCACCTCCTCCAGATGAACTTTATGCTGAACTCTGTACTCTCCATGTGAGATAAGTATATCTTGAGCTGATCAACTGACCTGAAATTGGTTAGGGATTTCTATTCACCCCCTAAATCCTTGAGAGGCATGCAGACAAGAAGCTCACTCCATCAGTTCTGGGTAGATGCATTAGCACAAGCTCACATTTGTACGGACAATGGTTAGACTTGTTTGTTTTTGGATTTCAAGCATCTAAGTACCTTCTGAAACAGTATTTCAGTATTTATTTCTTTAGATTTTCCCCTTAAACCACTAACTTGTGTCTTTCTGTTTCACAGTATTAAACCCTGTATATTCTAAAACCTAAAATTACTTTAATATACACACTATCAAGTCTCTTACTGAACAGTTACATTTGAATTTTTCCCTTAGGAAACCCCTAAATAGTCTGGATATATTGCTATAAACCAAAGCTGCCTCACAGATTTTCAATTTACCTTTCTCAATTTCTAAGTATACCAGGGCATGTTCTACCTACTGCGATATTTTTTTCCAGACTTTGAGCATAGCACAACTGTAGAAGTCCTAATTAAAGTATTCAGTTCCCAGGAATTTCTTTAATATACTTTGGCTCCACTAGCAAGTTGAGTGCATCTCTTATTTTCTGTTTATTGTCATGACTGTATAGCAACACAGCTATATTAGTTAGACCATAGAGGCCTTTGCTAGAAATAAAAGAAGAAGAAAGGACTTTGAGGGTAGGTATTGAAGGTGAATGTTTCTTAATTAATTTGCATCCAGTGCCAGTGGAGCTAATGTGATGTTGCTAGTGCTGACTTGACTTCCATAGGAAAAGACCTGATGTAGTACTACCAAACTTTGATCTTTGCAGTTTGCATCTCCTAATCTGAAGAAGTTGATGCATGATGTTAATTCAGCCACAGTGTTTGGAGAAATCAGAACTTAATGACATGCTGTCATATCTGTCAAAAGAAACGTTGGTAAGTAGAAAATGAATTTAATCAAACAGTAATAATAATAGAGCAGCAGCTGGGAAATAAAGAGACTAAAGGGGACTACAGAATTTAGTAAGATAACATTACTGTAGCTTCTAGACTATTACTATATATGTGCCATAATTTTTATCTACCTCTATGTTAAGCATTTTCTAAACAGTAATAATAAAAGCTACGTGAAAAGCTTTTTTTCACATAGTATATTGTTTTAACTTATTACAATTAATTTAGTGCACTGTAAACAATAATACCAATTCTGCTTAATATTAATATAATAAAATATAGAATTTATGTTAATATAATAAAGTATATCGAATAATATTATCATATTAATATAATAAAATTTATGCAGAATTTCAGTCATGACTGCTGGGCTGTCAAACTGCTCACACATTACATAAATGTGTGTATACACAGTCTGAAATAAATGTGTATATATATGTGTGAATACATAAATATATAATGTATAATTTATATACTTTATATTCTATAAACTACTTTATACAGTATCTACATACAGCACAACAGATCTCAGATGAAACAAAAAGCATATATACCTTTCCATTAAAACTTACTGTTTTTCTAAAAACTAAAAAAAAAGGAAGTTGTGATAGAAAACTTTACTGATAAGTGAATTGTCAGTAAACTTTTGAAAGCTCTGGAATTTTCTATAGGAGTAGTTTCATTGATACAGTAAGGAACAAGGGAATACTTTTCCACATCACACTTCTACAGAACCTCACAAGATTACTCATATTTGTTAAATAATTCATGTTCAAAAGTTTACATCAACTAGGAAAGTATGTTCATGAATGTAATAAATAACAGACTCAAGTTCTGAAAGCTGAAAGACTGTACACAAACCAAATTACTTGTCATGTTTTCTATTGAAAGTGTTAAAAGAGACTTCTCGTTAATCTCCCTTATATCCTGTGGCAGTTTCATAAGCTGTACTATGTTGTGATTGATTAACTGTTATCATTTCTTATTTAAAGTCACTCTAGGTTACTGTTAAAATGAGTGTAGAAACTTAGGCGTGATAACAGCTTATTCTAGATGCTAAAATCAGATGCTAAAATTGTTCTGTCACAGGCAGTGAGGTCCCCACTTAGATGGGGGATGCCCTAATTGCAACTCTTTTCTATTTTTCATAGAAAAATGAAAAACATCTCCCCCATATGAAATTTTCAGCAGTCAGACATCTTCAATCTGGGTAGTCAGCTTATGCATGGACATATTTTATACGTCTACATTTTAAAGTTACCCTCCCAGTATCTTATGCTTTGTGATCTACAAATTGTGAACTTTATGAATCCAACAAAATTATTCAAAAAATAAGTTATTGTATTAAAACTACTAAGATAAACTACCATTTTCTATGACAACAAAGTCAGAGAAACATGGCATTTCTATTTCAGCCTGAATTTGATACATATTCTTTTACTTTACAAGAAGTGTTATTTCAAACTGCTGTATCTCATTAGTGCTGTATCTGCTTACTCAAATGTTCCACAGAGAAAACAAAATCACCTCTGCCACAGGATTACGCAGCAGCAGTTTCAGGCAGGCTAAGTATTTATGATGTGATTAGATGGGTGTCAACTTCCTGCCTTTAAGAGCTGCATTTATATCTTTAGCTAGAGAGAAATCACTGTGTTCGTAATAACAGTCTATCCTGGCATCAGATTTCCGAAGAGTACTATACTATGTAATTCCCCATGTCAGTCTTCAGGAAATATGACAGTTTCACAATCAATAGTTTATAGCTTCATGGAGAAGAATAAAATGGCTCATCAGTACTCCTTTCCCAGAAGTTACAACTGGGGAGTCAGCTTCCAAGCTCCATCAGCTCCATGCACAAATGCAGTCAACTGCACCAGGAAACCTTTTTGCTACCACTCCTAGAAACAGATTTGCCCCATCAGTGCTAGAGACAATGATGGAGACCCTTGAGACTGTAATAGTATGTATATATATTTTCTGAAGCAACCGGTGATACAGTATGTGCTGGTTCCTACTCTTCCTCAGTAACAGCCCTCTAATTCACCAAGAGAAATCTTTCTTTCAAAGTAATGCATTAAAACCATTGACTAGTTAAGTGCAGGAACAAATTCTGCTAACACTTTCTTACTGAAGTAGATTTCTAAAGCAACAGTCCTATCTTTTGATTATCTGTTCCATTAGAAAGACATAGAAAGGATACCTGGACACATCTAGGCAGAATATAAATGCAACATCAAATCAGCTGCTGCATGGTTTCTGGTTCATCATCGGCTCTTATCTGGCCCTTTGGACCACAAAGATTAATGGGCCTTAACACTTTATGGACACAATCTCAAAACATATAAAGGTTTCCATGTACTGTGATAGTTTGGATTTCACCCGTTCCCATGGCAGAATGGAAAGGTACATCCCCCAACTTCCAATCTGCTTATGTAATTTTCTCAAAGCTTAAACTATCTATACCAAATGCTTAAAAAAACTTCACATAATTATCTAATAATATTTTCATATTTCTTAATGTTTACCACCAGGAGGAAGTACAGAAACCAACTTCTACATGGCAGTTTCAGTGTGATTATACTTCTAGCTGCTGTCCTGCACGGGGAATATCACTATGTCAGGCTATGCCTTACCATCATCCTTGTCAGGCACAATGGTAATCTGAGTTCCTGGGAATTCTGCACCAATTCTTCCACCCATTGGCATGCTTAGCAAAACATCAAAAGTTTCAGCCTCTTCATACAAGGAATCATCTATGATGACTATCCGACATATTTTTTCTCGTTCATCTTTGTCAAAACGTAGAATGCTGTTATGATCCTCAGGTCTGGATATATAGTCAGAGTAAGAGAGTACAGAGCTTGGGGCAGTGCCAGATGCAGTTCCTGTGGTATAAAAGGCAAACAGTCACCACGGACAGAACAATTATAATGATTCCCTCACAGAGGCTGATTTTTATTAACTCTTAAATTTATGTTTACATTTATATGATAAGATAGGCTGAGATCTCTAACCAGGCTACATTTCTGAGCTTTCTGGAAAACTACTTCTATTGTATAATACGTCTGTAGCAGATATATGATTCCTCAAATTCATCTGCAGCACTTCAGCTGGAAGGAATTTTGTAGTTTACCACAGGAGACACAGACTGACAAAGGACATGTTGTACTGAGGCCTACAAATTAACTTCTTTAGCATATTTTATCAGTGGAGGTTATTAGTGGACAAGAAATTAATTACATCTAGATACAATTTGATAAAAACAAATTACTTTGATTCTAGATCACCTCACCAAAATTGTTGCTTCAATTATACAAATGAAAAGTACTAACAGAATCATAGAATCATAGAATCATAGAATCGATAAGGTTGGAAGGGACCTCTGCAGATCATCTAGTCCAACTCCCCTTCTCAAGCAGGGTCACTAAAAAAGACAGGTGAGGAAAAACATACTCTATGTAGTTAGAAAAACTCCACATGGATGTAATTAATGTGAAATTGGCGGGGAGAGGAAGGAGAAGGATATCAATTAAGTAGTATTATTCTACGATCCTTTTTTTTTTTTTTTTTTTTTAAGATACAAACAGGTACATGCTATCATGGGCAAATACTGCAGTACTTTCAATTCTAATTACTTTCAGACAATACAGGCTGCATATAAAAGTCTTGCCAAAAGATGAAGAACATAAATCTATGTCCCCTCCCCACAAGAAGCAGCAGTTTGGAACATGATAACTTTTTGGCTGTGTTCAATAAGATTTCAAGACAGATTGCCAAGATGAATACATATCTAATTGAGACTGAAGATATTTAGATCAAAAAAATCATTATCAGAGCTATAAACGTTATGCAATAGATGGAACAATTCATTTTGCTTTTCTTCTTTCCATTTTCACATTTTTTTCTATTGTTGATTCTACTACCTTGTCTTGTGTAGCAGATAACCATCAGTTCCTGGCTCACATCTCCACTTCTTCTGACTGGTATAAACAATTCACCAACATCTTCTTCGATAGTATAAGTGGGTTGTGGAATAAAGACAGTTGATTCTGCCGAAAACAGAGCATTTGTTTACTTTGTGTTATAGTCTCAGAAAGTCACAAGTGAAATCGTTAGAAGCATCTTAGCATATTCTAAAATGCAACAAATAACTTGAATTATCAGTGATAGAGTTAATTTTTAAGAAAAACTTGGAGGGTGAGAGTAAAAGATTTTCTTGGTCTTTTTAAGTATCAGAAATAGAAAATAATATCAGATTATTAGGTCTGATCTCACAACTTCCTACAAAGTAGTCTTTTATGTGATTAATTTACTTATTTAGGGTTAATGGTACAAGCCGAAGTTTGGAAGATTGGTCCACAAGGTCTAGCCTATTATTATTTCCATACTATTTAATTAGCTATTAATCACAGATGTATCAATACTGTAGCTCACACACAGACAGTGCTATGGTCATTCTTTAACTTACCACATTCTGATAACCACGGCAGTCACTTGGCGCTGAGGATGCTTACAAATCCAGATTTAGCACTTGCTATCTTATTTTGAGGGAATGTGCTGGCACAACATTAAGGACAATAGGAGTGAGAGTGAACTCCTAACTTGGACATCTGACTTGAGTCAGCTAAGTATTTACATTTCCATTTTACTCAGTTTAGATCTAGCCAGTATTTTAAACTCTTTCATTATTCTGTACTCCTACAAGCAGATGACTGCATTTTATGCAGTCCCTGGGATTCAGGATTCATTTTGTTCTTGTTTCCTCAAAAACTCAGGAACAAAGAACAGTTATATACAGCACCTTTATAGTTCCAGTAGTATGCCTGCAATCTAATTAAGGCTGATCTACTACAGAACATAATTCTGCACAATATCAAATCAAGTCGTATTTGCTGACTCCACAAAGTGAACTATTTCATTATTTCAGAGTACTTTGCAAACAATTCTCTGAAAAATGTAATGTGATTTCTTTAAAAGGATGTTCCAGGTTTTATTTCTCCAACAGGAAAACACTACTAGCATGACTTAAGGTCAAAAGCCTACCTTAAAAATGCTGTAATTCAGGTTTGATAAGATCTAGACACTTCCACTATTCCAGCAAGTCAAAAATTTGATATGAAAACACAGAAAAAAAAAAAAAAAACTTTCTGTTTTAAAGTGAAAACAGAAGGTAATACTAAAGAACTCATTTGTCCCTTTAAAATTAAGTTGATAAAATGGAAAAAATTATCTTTTGAATAAATGCAGAAATGTGTTTTGTTCTGCGCTTCCTGTCTCTATTATAACTATCCAATCAGGAATGAAATCATATACTAAAAGTTTAACAGACGTTATGAATAACAAAAAAAAAAAAAAAAAAAAAAAAAAAAAAAAAAAAACAGAGAAGAACAACGTACAGCACTGATTTAAAACTCAAGGCTGATTCTCTATTCTTCTCAACTAGCATACAAAAACACATCCTTATGAAATCGTTTTTTGGCATAAAACATTAGTTAATTTCCCATATACCAAAGGGCTGGCACAGCTTCCCACATAAGCTATTTTGGTACTAAGACTACAGTATTCAAATCAATGAGTTTTAAAGTCAACTTCACTGGAAAGAGGATAAAACTCTTGATGCTTCTTATTCAGTTAGCGTCTGAACTCATTAAATTCGACTTTTTAAAAAGATGATTCAGAAACCAAATCCTTCCCCTCAAAAGGCTACATATATTTTCCCTGTAGATATTCTTTGATAATGCATTTGATTTTTCTTATGCAAATTTATTACTTACAAAACTACTGCAAATAGATTACTGCAAATTTTCTGGGACCCGATCCATGAAATAGGAAAATCTATTGTTGGCATTAGGAAGACTCAGACTATCATGATCTGTCCTCTTTCATGGATCAAAGGTATTATATATAGGTCTGATATATTTTCAAGTCATTTCTGTCTCACATACACTGTGTTTCATGTTAAAAACTATTCTTCTCAGTGACTACATATGGCTGTCAGGTAACCTTTGATTTAACTCATGTTTGTACTAGGAACTAAAAAAATCTGACACAGTTTTCCTGCTCAGTCCTCTTCAAATGTTAATTAGGAAAGGTTATATAAAACTAGCTATTACAGTCTTCTAGCTCTTGAAAGACTTCTTAATGACGTTTTTGTGTGATTACAGCCTTCTGGTTCAAGTGTCTGGCTGCAGCTGAAATGTGAAGCCACCAGACTGCAACCAGAGCACAAACCTTTTTTTTTTTTTTTTTTTTTTTTTTTAATCAGTTCTTTCTTCACCTACATTTAACTGTCATTTTATATGTTCTTGACACCTCAGCTGTCAAATGTTATCCCAAATGCAAACTATTTGGACACGCACACTTCCTGCTTTTTCTCTTCCTGTACTGTGACTAGGGCCACAGTAGCTTTTGCAGCTCTCCAGCAGAAAGACAGCCAGAAAACCTATGCTAATTTTGTAGGCATCACTTATTTTTAAGCCTGTGTATCAGAAGGTGGGAGAGGAGTCACCTAAAGCAGTATCTTTGTCCAGGTCACCACCTGCAAAAACATTTGGTGTAGTTGCTCTCCTCAGCTGTCAGTCAAAGGCATCTTTTGAGAGACAGCAGGCATCCACACCGTGAAATAATGTGCTGCAAAGACACTGTACTGCTAGAAGTATGGTAAGCGCTCATAATGTAACAAAGTACTACAGAGCTGTAGAAACTCATGCCTAGATTTGGTCTAGCATCCCTAGCTTGGAGCTGTACTTGGGCTATTGAACTTTGCCTTTATAGAGATTCTCAGCTTTATATCAATGCTTAACTGATGCAATTAGTCTGCACCAGGACCCAAAATGGGTTGGGGTCAACCAGCTTACTTCCCTGTACTTACTTTCTCTCAATGAATTATCGTGGTAGAATAAATTAATTAGCCTCCAGTCTTCTGTGCAGAGACACTCTGTGTTTGCAAATACACTGGTGTCTTCTCAGCTGTTCATTCTCCTGAGGTTAGGATATTACGTTGTGTAGAATGTAAACCAGTAAACATGCCTAAAATCTGTAATGTTTCTTTCTGTAATTATTAAATACTATTCTGCTTTCACATCTAATCTGCTAAAATGCAACATGAAACTAAATATAACAAGAAATTTAGCACTCTATATTCAAAAGAGATGTGAAAATGTAACTAAGCTTTGAGCAGGCTGCATTAATTGAAAATACATGTGGAACAAATGCATTTCTGAGTTAACTAGAATGGCTTGTGATCAGCTAAACTTGATTACTCAGATATTGAATGAAGAGTATTCAGATCCAGGATGATTTTGGAGCTGGAAACAGCAGTTTTACTGTTGATACTTTAATTTCTCCAGTTTATATTTTGGTACATGCACACACCAGCAATACAGTTCTGGAAAGGTTCTTACCATCTCCTGGGTCAATGATCTCCACTGTGGCCATATCAGGAAACTCAAGGACTGCCATGACAGGCTCAGAAAGAACAATCTGAAAGGACTCCGACTGTTCATGTTCATCATCGCTTAAAATCCGTACTCGCCATGTAGCTACAGTTTGGCCAGGATTAAACTGCACCTGCTTTTGGGCTTTTCCTCGGAAGTCTTTATCTTTCTTGGCAGTACCATCTTTGGTACTAATACCTGCCAAAACCAGAAATTCAGATTAACAACATCATTGTATTTTTCACTCATTAGTTCAGCTTAAAAAAAATAGAAAAATATACTTTTCTCAACTTAAGACTTCTCAAACTAACTCTTGATCAACTCTATATTGGTGTCACAAAGGTGAAAGCAGATTGATTAACTTAAGGTAAAAGCAAAACTAGCTACTAGAAAAACTCTAAATTCTCTGAGCTGACTGGCAAGTTTACTTTTCTAAAATGGCTTTTCACTGATATGTCTCTCCTGATTTTAGGCTATCTGAAAGGCCTTTGTGCAAATTAAGACAATCCTTTAGAAATGTCTCCAGCTCATGCACCTGGCTTCTGTTCCAACCCCACATAATTCAAAAACCTATCTATCTCTTATCCACTTCTTCCAACTGTACCATTTAATATACTAAAACTTACCACTTCACCCTACAAACTTTGCCTTTCTCACTTCCTGCTTGCTTTTCCTCCTTCATCATAGCCAGTATTTTATATACCTTCTATATCCCTTCAGCCCTTCATATGGATCAGAAAGGCTAGTAAGTATCTTAATATTTTCTTTATTCTTTTCAACTCTGTAATTCCATTTTGCAGGACTAAGGTAGTCAACCAAAGGTAAATTATTCAAATTCGCTATTCTTGCTTGTCAGTTCTCTTTTTGGAGCTGGAGTCAGCTGAACTCAGAAAAACTTTGTAAACACTGTTATTTTAAAGTCAGAAGTCAAATTTGTATTTGTTAGCCAGTATCAGTAAATAATTTAAAAGAATAATCCTTAACTTTATGTTTTCCTTATCTCTATCATTCATTTTCTTTAAAAAAATATTACCTAAGTTAATCTACTGTTCAAAACAGAGCCCTTTAAGCTAGATTCATTTAATTAATCCCTAATTCCCTAATTAAATAGGTGGCCCAACTACATCTCAGTACTTGAAACTCAAATTCTAATTCAGAGCCTAAACAGAAACTCTATTTCTAAGCAAGAGCCTGTGCTTCATGCCAGGTAAATGCTTACACAATTACATATCAGCCTAAAATTAAGTGACTCTTCTAAGCAGTGTAAGCCCACAAGGAGTTTTGACTTGAAAATGTACAAGCGTAATGCTTTCTGGTCCAAATGCATCAGCAGTGTGGATGCAGAAGGAACAGAATGGGAACAGATCCAGAAGCTAGAGACAGGTGTAAGGTTGCAGTATGTGATAACACTATCTTTTTTTCACCTTTTCACTCCTCAGACATTGCAAGCAGCTTTCAACACCTCCTGTATCAGCCTCAATTGACTGCCAACATTGACTGAAGAAAATGAGCTTGCTGCTCATGCTGGTCACTGCTCAATCAGACCAGCTCACAACAACCTTCCTGGAAAACGAGGTATGACAATTGCTGTCAAGTTGCTATATACATATTTTCTCATTACAGAGAAAAAAAAAACCCAGATAGGAACTGTATTCTGTAAAACAAATACAAGATTGGTAGCAGACTTAAGCACCTGCTCATAAAATAATCCTAACTTGTACAGGCAATTAGTTAGCACTGCTTTTCATTAAAACTTTTCAATTTATTCATAAGACTAGTTAAGAGCTGCAGTGGTCTTTTAATAAATCAGTGTGCTACAGCTACAAACACTGTTTATGGATGACACACATACAGGTTTGTATACACAGACATACATACAGCTGCACAAAGGGATGTTCAGCCCTTTCAGAATACCTCTTGGAAAGAAGTGAACAACAGCATCTCAGCCTTCTTATGTCAGTTTGTGGGAAAATAGTGGTCTAGCCATCTAACTAGAAGAGACTCTTCAGCTGTGAATCTAATGAGATTTCTGAAGGTGCAATGGTACTCTGGAAATTATGAGTACATATATATTTGTTTATTTTAAAACAGTTTTTAAAATCTGACTCTTTTTCATTTCAATATTTTTAATACTGTGCTTTGTTAAAAAAGTGGCAGTATACTGCAGTGTCAAATGCATTCCTTTAACAGGAATTCTCTCTCTGCAGGAATTGCAGAATTTGGCTGTTAAAAAAAAAGAAAAAAAAAAGAAAAAGAAAGAATACTCCATGCTGGGAAACCTGTTCATTCATTTCAGTTCTGAGATATTTCTTATATGTTTCTTCATAAACTATTCCTTAGTTGTAAATACTCTTATTTCCTTCTGATAAAGGAGGATAACCCTTGGCAAATATATTTTTATTGTTCTGGGGCACCAGTTTGAACATCATCATCCCTAGAAATTTTGTATTTTCTAGAACTCTTAAATCTTAGACTCTCAATATTTGTTTAAAAATACTTTCATAATGTTCAAAAGCATAAAGAGCCTCAGTCTCCAAGCATGCTATTAGTAATTCAAGTCCCAAAAGAATGTCTTCCATAGACTACATTTGCTGTCCTCAGCTGCTGCTGTTTTTATTGGCTGAGAGCATTTGGCATCGTATTTGGCAATCACATCTTTGTTCTCATATTATCTACTGAGAATTTCAGATATATATGCAACATACATGCATCTCAAAAGACTATACAGCTAACAGAAGTATAGCAAGAATATATTTCATTCTTCTGTTTTAATGATGTTCTGAGTAATAGAACTTACATATATGCACCAAGCTGGTTTCAAAAACACACTTTCCATTACCTGAAGTCATAAATTTGTTCTGCTAGTGAACAAAGTTTGTTATAAAAAAATTGAAGTATTTTCCATGATTGTATCATGAAAATACTGATATTTTTGAATAAACACTTTCAAAATTTATTTATTTATTTATATTTATAAAAGAACAATTTCTTCCACTATTCTTATTTTAATATCATAAATTTTATCCATTCATTTTTATAATTTTTATATTTATATTCAGTAAATAATATTTAAATGATTTAAAGTTTTTTTAAGATTCAGCTTAAATAAAGTTATTTTTCGAGAAATAGCATTTTTGGGAACTAATTAGAATGACATGTGCTATGGTGAGTTTCAACTCCATGTCAGTTAACCAGTTCTGTTTATAAGATCCTTTTCTCCTAATACTGAAGCCAACAGAAATTTTAATGACTCAAATCCAAGGAAGAAGGACTGGGGCTTGGGCTGCTAAATCAAAAATGAATTGCAGAAGACCACAAAAAATACTTATGTGAAAATTTCACCATATAGTTCAAGAAATTATATAATTAACTTGATAAAAGACACTTACTTTAATAAATAAACATACTACTTCGTATCTAGTTTGCTCAGTATCATATACCATTAAAAGGATATAGCTGCACTGATATATTTTGGGAATTAGCTTGCCAGTCATTTATAGAAGTGGCTGATAGGACTAGAAATGAACTTACTTATAAAGGAGGTTTCTCCCAGGTAACCTCTCCGTTTAAGAACAACATCAAGATATTTGGAGTCTTCATTTACTAAATAATATTCCTTTTCTAAGGAGATCCATGCCCAGTTCAGGCGAAAATGTTGATTCTTCAGCTTATTGCCTCCTGCAAAACAAAATGATAAAAATATTTATTTTTCCTTTTTGTTAAATACTATTCTTTTCTTTTGAGATTAACATATCCTGTATTCCAGATGAGATACACATCCTAGAGGGCCATTAAAATTCAAGCATGGCAAAGGTTTGAAACTAAGAAATGACAAGAACTCAAGGCAACATATGAAACTTCCTAGATACGGTTAAATTAACAGAAGCACAGGAAGGCCCTTATTATCCTGGAAGATCGGAGATGATATCTACTGTCCTTGGGACTGTAAGAGCAAATTTCAGTGGGATTTTATTTCAAAATTGCAAATAGAATTAATCTCTGCCACATATGAAATTAACCCATGTACCCGTTAGCCTGCATACAGAACTGAGTATTTTGTTCACTAAATGCACCAATTTCTATTCTTATTAGTTTATAAATTATATATCAGCTCTGTATGATACAACTCCTTTATGATATAGCTTTCATATCTTACTAGCAAATGGTTTCAACAAGATTAAGTTTCCCTGATACATGCCACAGTTTACAGCTGAGGTGTTGCCCTCCTAGGATTAGATGCTTGTAATTGTTGGGTTAATCACACAAGTATGATTGCCCGTGTCATTAAGAGATTTGGAAGGACACAAATGCTTATTGGCATCCCCTTTTAATGACCGGTCTTCATGGTATCATGAATGTTCCAAACTAACTGAGATGCTGAGATGTACTTTGCAAGTTAAATTTTCAAATAGATCGTAGATCAAAATGAGTCCTCTTTTTCTTTTTTTTTTTTTGGGGGGGGGGGGGCTGCTTATCAGTAGCACCACAGTCCTGGAAAGAAACTGAACTCCAGGGATCCTTTCCTACATTTCTATTTTAGCTGCTGCACAACAGCTTTCCTGCAGGCTCACTGAAGATGGATAGTTGTTGTGTACTCAAAAGTGGGGAATTGAAAACTCAGTAAAGCAGTACACTCTGCTGGGGAAACTGAATGGTTAACATGTACCATAGGTTCTGGGTGACAGTTCTTGATGCTGATGGCATTGTCATTAAGTGGAAGATCAGATTTCCTCTCCAAATGATGGCCAGAATCTTCACAGTCCTTTTTCCCAAACAAAAATGGCCACATATTCATCAGCAGAGGTAGGCTTATTTTTGAAACCCAAGCAATGCAAGAATAGGGGAGGTATCATCCAAAGTTTTGGAGGGGATGTTTGGAAACCATTTAACTTCAGCTGCAAAACACTGAGTACCAGTCTGCAAACTGAGCAAGTCTCAGCCTAATCTTTTGCCCTCAGCAGAAATGTAACTGCTGTGTTTACATTTAACATGATTTGTACAAATGTAAACAGTAGTAAGTGCTTATTAGAATGACAGAATATATAGGTTTTATCTTAGTCTAAAAAAAGCATTACAGAAACAACTAATGTAAAGAGATGGTACTCTAAGACCCAGCTAAAAAAGCTACTTTTTTTTTTTTTCCCCTCCAGTTTGTAAGGTAAGAGTCGAAAAGAGGTAGTAACAATTTTACTGGCTATAAAGCAAGTATTTGTACTGAATGTGGCAAATTAGATTAGCACGTTTCTGATAAAATATAAAACAACTTTACTTTCTCATGCACATTTTACCACCATCTGCTTGCTAGTTTTCCACAGTAAAAAGGCACTTCTTGTCAGTGTAGGAATTCTGGACTCCACAGATAATAACAGCAGGACCAATCAAGTTCAGCGTATCACTCCGTTCGGTGTGTTTGCCATTGCTCAGGAGAATACTATAATTTCCATAACAAGAATAAAATAAATTGTTCAGCTCACTGAAGACAGATGTCTTCTTGGCAACTATCTTTTGTGAATGTTGGCTCGTGTGAAAGGATGTAATCTGATTCCCTTCCCACAAGGTGCTGCTACAGAGCAAGATTTGCTCAGGTAAGTATTATCTGAAATGTGCAAATAAATCCCTTCAGAATTTAATACTTTTGTACAAAAGCCAGTGAATAAAATAACTGAACATCAGAGAAATATATCTAAGTATTTCAGCTCACTCATGGCTTAACTACTGGAGGAAGAGGCAAATGGAAAGCTAGTTTTCCCTTTCCAGTTTCTTCCATTGTCTTCCCTTGAAATAGGCAACTTCTTCATTTATTTCCATTCTGTTTCCAGGATAAACCTCTCTATTTCTTTATGGAGCTGACTTGTCTACTAGAAAAGAAAAGCCAAACAACCAAACCTGTATAATCTCTCCAACATCAAGACAACGGTACTATGTAAACGCAAGGCGGGAAATGGTTATCATAGTGTGGCGTTGCACTCCTTGCCTTGCTTCTTTCTGTTCTTTTGATCTCTATTGCTACAGAGAAGGGGGAGGCTTACAAATTCACATACCAAAAGCTGTATTGAGCACCACAGTAAAACCACTGACCACACAATAAAACCACTGACTATAATGTTAGCTAAATCTGTACTTACCTTAGCTTAACCATATTCTAATAACTCAGTAAATATTAGTGTCTTTGCATTAATTTCTTGGGACAAATGCAAGAGAATTTTTTTTTGTCTGTTTATCTAGCGAGAAAAGCCATGTATACGTGTGCCACCTTTTAACACATGGGTCAATCTAGTTTGACAGAGGGATAAAAGCTTCTAAGGCACAAAAGTAAAGAAAATTGCATGACAATTAGAGGATATAATACCTATTTCTATCTCTACTGAGAAAAAAACATGTTGCTTCATGAGCTAATTTCGTATTAGAAATGAGAAGATCAATGACAGAGAAATTATAAATACTCTGACTGAAGAAAAAGCATCTACCAGAGTTTGCATAGTTTTAGACAGAAGAGATTGCAACCATGAGACCAAAAGCAAAAGGAAATCTTACATCATTTGTTCCACTGCACAAAGAACTAAGGGTTTAAATGTGCTGTGGACACAGGCACACAAGCCACAGCTCACTTTTACACACTTCTCTTGTGTTTCAGCTTTAGTGTCTCAAATAGTTCAAACCTAAAGCTGATCTATATTCGCATTTAATTACGTGCCTTGTCAGGCTCAAAATAATGGAATATGGCAAGATAGAGTATCTCAGAATGGTGCCCAAGGGCTTTCCAACAAAGAATGCTGACCATCGTATCTTAATTGCTGTAATTGCCTATGAGCATGTATTTTCAAAGCAGATACCCTGTAGTAGCAAAATACAGAATTAACAGCCCATCTATAGTTCAGGGATCATTTTACAGCATAACTATAACCATAGCAAGATATCTTAACACATCATTTACTTCCTCCCTCTTTTTCCAACTCTTTCCAATCCCTACCACTGTTTGTTCATTTGTTGCCACAGACTACAGCTTTTCCTTTTTGGCTCAGCATATCTGACTCCACTGGATGCTCCATTCAGACCAGATTATCAGAACTGGCACTACCCTGTCCTTTTCCTTGCTATGGATCTCCCCATGTAGCAGGTACATGAAGTATCTGAAAAGGAAAATTCACTCCTGAACTTGAGCTCAGCCTGCAGCAAAAACAAAGATATAGAGACAGAGGACAGAAAGGAAATTTTCTGTCTTTAGACACCTGTTTTATTTTCCAACCTCCAATTAGCCTCTTTCAGTGAAGCCAAGTTAGTTACTATGTACCAGGATAAAGTTAGTTCAACAGTTTTATTAGAAGTAGAATCGGATGTGGAATGTGGAAACTTTTGTCTCCAATATTATGATTCCCCATTTAGCTGTGAAGCTCCCGGTCTCCAGCCTCAGCAATTCTCATAGTTTTCTGATCCCCACACTATTTGGTAGTCACAATCGTGGTTTGTGTAAATATGTAGAAAATAGATAATAAATAATCTTTATTCGATGCACTGAACAACACATTATATGTTATTTTCTCTTCTATGAAAGATCATCAGAAATAGTGTATTTCGTAAAGCTGCCTTAATTTCATCTAGAAAATTTGTAGTATTTTCTAGAAATAGTAGAAAATACTATATTTCTATTGCAGGAGTATTTGCAGAAGTGAAATACATAAGCAAGACCAGCATACAAAATCCTCCATTAAAATGCTCTGAATTAACTTCAGCCATGTGTGAGTTAACCTAATAATTCTATCCAATTAGAAACCCATTAAAATGCTTCATTTTTACAAGTCTTTCTCAAATGTACCGTAATGGAATCCAATCACTATAATAACTTAGTGAACTCTGCACCCTTCTGCACTCTGTCTGCCACTGTAACTCAATATATTTGCAGAACAACCAAATCCAACCCCCTAAACCAGCCCCTAGTGATTAGGAACTAAAACAATGGTTTCTCTGACTTCTCATGAGAAAACACACACTTCCCAGCATTATGGAATTGGTTTGCCTGGAGTGTAATTGCTGGTATCCAGTGAACTGCAGACAGTTTCCATCTTTCAGTAGTTTCTGTAACCTTTTTGCTTCTGTTTCATGTCTACCCCCAAGAAACAAGTTGGTATGGCTGCGTTTGCCAGTGCTCAGAGTAAACAAATGTTTGAAGTCACATAGTAGAAAAAATATTTGAAGAATACTATATAGTTGCTTTATCAGAAAAACACATGGGGAAGTGAGAAAAGACATGAATGGGAAGGCTAGACAGTGCATATTACATTTTGATCCTGGTAAAATTCAGCTAAGCATAACTAAGGAGATCTCCAAGTATAGTCGGGAGAGTCATGCTGGGTTAATTTAAGGAATTCCCAATTTGAGTTTATGCCCTGTTCTTCTGATGGAGATTAACTAGTTTCTGATTAAGAGATTAACCAGGTTCTCATTAACAGAAATAGTGAAAGCAAACATGCAATAGCTCTTCAGTCACTGCATTTCTTAACTTTACAGCAATCTCAGTTTAAATCAACCTAAGAAAAAATTAGTTTACTAAGAGGCTGGATACCTTCATTCTGCACTTCATAGTTGCACTGAGAGCCTGTGAGATTTCAGGGAAAAGCAAAACAGACAAATTAGTAAGGAAAACTTGTTATTGACTCTGGTTTGAATCACCAAAGATACATGCTGGAGCAATGTGTATGGTTAATAGCCTGTAGAGCTACTAAGTGGTTAGTTTTGTAGCTGATTTCAAGGGAATCCAAAAGATCACAAGTAGGTTGGGATTTTTGCTGGAAACAAGCTCTGCAAGATGCTGAACACTTCCTCTTCCCACTTCTACAGCTCTAGTTCAGAATGGTCACTATGTAATAATTTCATGGATCCAGAGGTACTATTAAAATGCTTATGCACACATTTACGTGCATTGCTGAATCAGTGTCCTTAATGAAACCAAAGACATCAAGCAACTCTGAAAGTTCTTAGCAAGACTGAACAAACTAGAACAGAACAAATATTATTCAAATGATCTCTCTTCTACCAATCCATCAAAAAATAAAGCTGTTCACAAAAAGACTGACTTTGATTAATCTCTTTACTGAAATTACAGTTAGGTAAGAAATTTGAATTTCATTGTTTTATATAGTCTGTATTGAGTCTTTTAGATGTATATAGTGTTTCATGTTAATATTGTAAGAAATTCATTCCTAATGTAAAAAGTTAAAACATCCAATTCAAAATTTTCAAACGAAATGGTCTAATGGACAGCTGCTCAATTATTCTGCAAAATTTTTTAAGAATTTTGACTTTTCTGACCTAATTTAAGATAAAAATATCTCAGAACTTTCTCATGGGATGAGAATATTTCTTCTCTCTCCATTCAAACACTTAGTAATTGCTCAGTGTTTATGGCTGGGCAAGATGTATAGAATACTATTCACAGAATCACCTTAGCTAATACCATCTGCACACAGTCATATTCTAGAATATGATTCATCTCATTTCAAAGTAGACATTTAAAATATGCCAGGTGCAGCCTAGATTTTCTTTCAAGAGAGCAAAGAGTTTAAGTGAAATTAAGGGTAAACTACAAGTAAACCTCTGACAGCTCATTAGGCACAAAACCCACATTTTTCAGCCATTTCCCAGAAAATACAAATCTGCAAATTTAGAAAGGAATAGATATAATATCTGGTCTATGCACATACCAAAGAGAAAATATTATATAATTTTAAAATGCTGCAATGTACACAGTGCAGCCACACAGGTTACTGGGAAGACAATGACAAAAAGATCTGAGCTAAATCTCATTGATCCAATGGAAAGATCATCATACAGTTTATATGCAAAGATTTATTTGGAAATTGAAGGTACTGACTGCCACAAGTAGCAGTTCCACACAAAGTAGATTTATTACAAGTCTCTTCTCATTAAAAATCAGAATTCACACGGCTTTCTTTCCAGAAATACTTTGTCTCACTGAATGTCAAAAGCAGTGACATGGTCATTACAGAATGTGGTCAAAACAATTCATAATCAAACTCTAATCTCTCAGGACGTATTTAATATTGAAAAAAGCCATAAGGAGACATCTAAAAGTGATGAAAGCAAGCATATTATGGGATCAGGAAACACTACAAATAACGCACAGCATGAATATATTATATGAAAGCCTGAAGTTATGTTGTATTGGGTGAACCTGCTCTTGCCCAATATTTGAGGTCAAACAGTCCTGGGCAGGTTAGTATTTGGATGACAGACCTTTAAGAAACTGACAGGCACATGCCAAATTTCATGCTATATTAAACACGCAGCAGCTACCAGGCCACAGGAAATGAAGAAGAAAAGCTTTATTCTTTCCTGTTACTGCTTCTAAACCGATGAACAGGAAACAAAAATAAAACATAAAAAGTGTGCTGTCCATTGATCGATACTGCCTTGTTTGCCAGTCAGTTATCTGAAATTAATTTTGACTAATCAGCAGGTAGTGATCACTTCTAATAGCCTTAATTTTACAGTAATAAGGGACAAGGAAGAGAGTCAACTGTTTGGAGTCTATCCTCCCTTTTGGAGATACAATCAGGTTCAAGAGAAGCAGGACAAAACCCCAAATAGGGCATGGACAGCAGAGGATACGTGAAAGGGGACAGAGGACAGCTGCATGACAAGGTCCCTCTAGACCTAGAAGTTGGAAGGTATCAGGAAGCAGGGCTGTCTGTAGACAGCTGTATTAGTAGCACTTCACTCCTGTTAAGCTTTGCTTGTGCTATACAGATGAGGTAACTCTGTACTTTGAAATGCTGTTTTATGTTATTGTATATTGTATACATAACAGTACCACTGCTCCTCCGCAGAAAAATTTTCAGAGTGGACAAATTCGGTAGTTCCCACTGAATAATCACTACTGAAAAGCAACACATTTTTGGTCAGGTCCCAGTGCAGAGGAACCTAATCAACTGGCTTCTGTTACACAACAGGTAAAGACGAGACCTGCCACTAAATGTAGGATTCATTTAATCTATTTTTATCATTTAAAAGACAGATATTTAATTTAAGCTAGCTGTCCAGGTATAAGCAATGGAAAGAAAAGCATCTTCAGGAACTGTAGATATATCTAATAGGATGGAGTTGATCGCCCTCTGGAAGGATCTGGCTCACTCCATTGATTATGAAGGGATACGACAGAGCCAGCCAGACTGGACAGCTAACATTCAGATATCTAAAACTGATTTTCATGGGAGCACAAAGAAGAGTCCTGAGAAAGCTCAAAGATACAACTTGTCCTGAACTGGTAAATCTGCAAATTCAAACACTTTAAAATTCATCTTCTGAATATTTAAAAATAACAAAAAAAACTATTCGATTTAGAAGAATTATTGTCTTATTAAACAATTATTTCTGTGTTGTTATTAAACTGATAATCATTTTGTGTAACTAAGTTCACATTAGAAAGATAATTTAAACTCTCTTTTGAGTAGTAAGGGAGAAAACCCAAACATACCCTCAAGCTGTCATGTCTATCATTAAACAATGCCCACATTACCTAAAGCAGAATACCTGTTTTCCTAAGGATCCACACCCTGTGCCTCTCTCTGAAGGAAAAAAAAAAACAAAAAAAAAACAAAAAAGCCACACCTGGATTAGTAAGATTTCATGAATGCATGGCCTGCAGCAATAAGTAAATTTATTAGATCTCTGGCAACACATGCTTAAAATAAACTTAGTAGTCTTCAGGTTTCTGCTTACTAATTCCTTTTGTGGCGCCAGATGATGACTCCCTAAAAGCTGGCTCCAGCAGAATTGAGAGCAAGGTTTATTTTATGTTATCAGAAAATAATGGGTCTAGCGCTGCTTGCTTAGATACTGCCTCATATGGGACTTCCTTCTGGTTTATACGTGTAAGTAGTGCCACACACGCATATTAATTCACAATAAAATTACTGTCATTGAACACCCTAGTCCAAGTGTTAAATTTGAGGGTCAGAGGGTTTCCACAGACTGAGACATGCAAGTAATCAGTATGATCAGAAATGTAAACTGTGATCTCACAAATAAATAAAAGACATTCTTTTAGAATAGAAGCCAAGAGAAATATACTTACAATAAAAGTATTATCTTACATATTGTATTATTTTAAGAAATTCATTTATTCTGAGCAAAGAATCTACTGATTCCTCTTTCTTTAAATCACACTTCCTTAATTTAGGCCCTACTACTGCAAATTACGTCATATGTGCCTAAATGCTTCTCAGTACTGAGTATATGAGTAGGTGTGACCTGAAACTGAGGTCCTTAATTTTTCATAATGAATTAGAAATAAGTACTTTTTGGCAAATTAACAGGTAAACTTCTCTGCTAGTTGAACTTAGGTCTGACTGTTGAATGTAGTCTTTGCAGAGAATTCCTTTCCTTTTCAGTTGACAATCCAGACTCATAAATTTCAGATTTACAGCCTAAACAAAAAATGTACAAGAGAAGTATTAAAGCCACTGTTCTTATTTGTAAAAGCAACTATAAATAAAATGGAACTGCTTTTCCATTTTAACAACTTGACTTCTGGACACCATTCTTATTGTAACTGAATGAGCATTTATAGGAAAAGTACTCCTTTAACTCCATGTCAAAGTGATTGAACTTTTTTTTTTCTAAGAATTTGCTTCTACAGATTTGAATTTTGGAACCTTTTCTGTTCTGGCAACGCAACAAATAAAATGCCCGACTGACCAGAGAACAAATGCCTGGCAGTTTCACTTCATGTTTACTTTTAATTCATTTCAGATTAACTGTACCAGGTAATCTTGAATACTGAACTTTAAAAATTATTTGATTGGAGAAACTCCTTTGTGGTAGTTTTGATCTCTTTTAAGCTATGCCAATCTCATAACCTCTTGCAAGTAATTTAACTCTACTCAAGAAGGGCAAACTAAAAACATAAAAACATACAAAATAAAAACAGCTATTATTGATATAGACAAAGACAATAAAAGGTCCTTTTTAAACCATTATAAGTTTGCCTTAAAACATGCCTTGCACAGGAGGCATTCAAAGATATTAGCTCAATAAATCATTTCAGTTATATTCCTCCATTCTTATTTTCTCTTAAATTTCTAAGTTCCCAGTGCTGCAGTCACTACGCAACACAAGATGAAGAAAAAGAAAATTTGGGAGAAGCCCCAAATTCCTTCAAAGATTCTCATCAAAGTGTAAAAAATCTGTCTAAATATCAAAATTAGGTACAAAAAAGAAAGCACTTCTGAAATCAACTGCAGAACCAAAACTCCAGAGTAGTATGATCACTGGACAAGAGAACAGCCCAGGCTCAACAGGAATCTTGCAGCGGGACAGAGGAGAGAAGTGACAGTGAAATTATGACAACTCAATCTTGATAATTTTTCAGAATAGAAAAACTGTTCCCATTTTACTCAGCTTTAAAAGGGATGACAGATTAAAGTATTATTCCATGTCTTCAAGTACCAGCAAAATAGTGCAAAATACTGCAAAACCTTGATAATTGAAGGGACCTATTTAAGAGCCTATATTTGTATCACATTTGGTAAAATTCTTTTTTATAAAATCACACACTGACCTTCAAATACCAACGTAAATTTTTTTGATGTGCCAAGCTAAATATACTTGGTATCACTCAGGCTTTCAGGAAACCCTTGATCAAGATTTCTAAGACCATGCCCCCACACGTACTCAGAAATTAAAATCCTTCAGCTTTCTCCCAGAGGCAAGGGAGGCAATGTTTCCAGCAATGGCAAAGCCCAGCTCCCACTGAAACCGCTGGCTATCGCATCCCGGCGGCTAAAGGCATGGGTTGATCTGCAGTCCCAAGCTGACATATTTTCCCTTGGCTTTCATACAGCGACGTGGGGAGGTGTGACCACAGTACTTTTAACATGCGAACTAGCACAAATGTTTCACATTATGGGAGAAAGTGTCCCCCACCCTTCCCTGAAAGGGAGCAGCACAGCACTCTCCTGCCGGGACACGACTTCAGCCTCCCTGTACGTGGTCCAGTGCAGCTGATAACATCACTGGCACGTACAGCAGAGTGCTCCCGCGGGTCGCAGCGCAGTGGGGTGCTGGCGGTGTCCCGAGGAAACCTCCTCTCGCCTCAGGCCACAGAAAGAGAGCAGCAGCAGCAATCCCAGCTACGCTGAGGAGATGGGGCTGAGCTGTCAGCTCCTGCCTCCGCCTTTTGGTTGGCCACATTAAACTTGTGATTTTAAAGTATTTTCATGGCCGCTACTGATCCTCCTGTGTAAAACAATCTACTCCAGATACATGTATCCATATTAAAGCAAGAGATGGCAGGGACTCCCTTCCTGTTTAGAGCCGAAACGATATGTGATATATAATAAAGCTTGAATTCTTTTAACATGTAACTTTACTCATACAAATGCCCACTCTCTTGCTAATCAATTTTCTACCTGCTATGGGCTTGTCTGAGCCAGAAAAAGCTTTACTACTTTAACCCTTTCAAAGAGTTGATACAGCCAACAGGTCAGAATCCTATCTTATCACTTGGAGGCTGGATTCTAGCCTTAGTTTTCCAAAGTATCACCAACAACATAACTTTTTAAAGAAGTTTATTCTTGTCTACCTAGGCCTCTTAAGCCTTTTGTTTGTAAAGTGCACTGGATGAAAACACTATATAAAATCTGAATACATAAATTTTGGCTACTGTTTTTAAGCTGCAGTTCCTTCCCTCTCTCTGCCCCAAGCCAACAAGAGCAGCTCTATCAGTGTAAAAGTGCTTATCAGTTCACGTTATTGACAGCAGTCAGTCTGCCTGTTCTTGTATAACCATGAATCTGGTAATTATTCCAGTTATTTTTTAGTTATCCTCCACACCAGAAAAGAAGGCAACACCATACATAACCATACGTATGTAACCAAACACAGTCTTTGCTTAAGTTCTCCAGTCCAAACTCATCCATTTTTCTCTATCAAGTTTCATTCCAGTAATGAATCCGTGATCTCTATTCTAATGTTTAACTCTGTAAGAAAACTGAAAAGGATTTCTTAGATCACTTTCTCGTGCCCCTTATGGCCAAACACAGCCAGAGGGGATAACCCTATTTCTCATCACAAACTCATTAATCTACGTCTCTGCAAAGCAAAGACTTCTTGTCCTTCTTTCCAACTTCTCAATTTGAAGAGCCCTTCGAAAAGTGGTGATTAATGCTGGGCAATGCAGTCCAGACGATATCTCACAACTTTTTTTCCCAAAAATCCAGACTCAAGAATATCAAGAGAACATATTGTGACCTTGAAAAGTCTTTGTCCAAACATATATCTAAATAATCCTTTGAACATGATTCTGACCTTCTGTTATTACATTCATATATGTTGCAAATTCCTCAGCTGCTGGAATTTGAGCAATAGCTCTGCTCTCCACCTCTTCACATACTCACGAAGTAGCTTCTTGGAAAGATAGTGAGACTAGCAGTATAATGATCACATTATACTGGGAAAACACCTTCTTTTCACTATCAGGGCAAGCCTGATAAAAGTCCGTATGTTAAAGAACATAGGAGGGAGGGATGAAAAGAAACCTGAGAGTGTACTGTCTCAAAAACTACTTGAGGAAATGAAGATACATTTGCTATAATTTAACTAGCAGTGTGTGCTGACATTGAAGAGGTCTTTACTTGTAGTCACTTTGTTCTTTTATTGACAGATATTTCAATTTACAATTAGCAACATGCTTTCATGCACCTTGGTACATGAAAATGGGGGCAAGATACAGTAGTGCATCATGCTAGAGACATGCAAGCTAGCTGCAACTGAGCCAGTATGCCTACATGGCACAAAGCATAATGCCACAAAACTCAGGTCCTGCCAGAATCAAAGCTGTTGCAGTCCAGCAGGCTGCTAGCCCTACCTAGCCTTGCTGGTTGCTGATTCTCGAGCAAGTTGATTAAGATCTACCTTGAGCAACTCAGTAAGGGATTGTGCTGCTCTATACATGGAAAAGTTTTATTTTGGTTAGCGAGAAACAAATGAGTTGGGCAGTTTTTATCTTGGATTGTCTCAGTGTTTTTCCACAGTGTACTTTACAGGTTGATGGATAAATTCTTCTCCTTCCTACCCATCTGTGGTTGTAAAAAGTACTTTCTCTCTGGTCTGTAACCACATGGCCTCCTTGTGGTAAATTCAGTTATTGCCTACATGGATATATTGGCCAAGTCTTCCATTTATTTCAAAGTTTTCATTTAACACTGCTCAACAGGTAGAGACAAGCAAAGGTCCCAGAAAGATTTGTCAGACAAATTTACATCCAGTTTTCACACTAGGAAGCATCCTCACAGAACTCCACTTTCTCTGCATCACTTTTTGATAAACAGAACAGCAGCTGTTTAAAGGTATCAGAGAACATGATGGAAAACCTCATTCCACTGCTGTGAAAAGTCTCATTTGGACTATGATTGATCTTTTCTTCCTAAGATATCTCAGAACACTGACTGGTACTCAAAAATTGCTGGATAATGAGAATCACACAGTGTATTACATGGGAAAATCATAGCCTTTTAGGTTAATCTTTTGCTCCCTTATCAAATATGCCACGTGTTCTGAATAAAAAAAATGTTATGCGTAAGTACATGGAAACCCCACATACTGATTACTGATTTGCACTACATGTAGGTATTACTTACAGAGATATTTATAATTCTGGTAATAATCCAGAAAAACACATAAAAGTTTGAACATATCCATTAATAGGTATGCTATATTTCATCTTTAAAGTAAACGTGGTCTCTTTTCAAATCATACAGAACTGAGCAAGACTGGCTTTGTAACATCAACTTTCCACTTTCTGAGGACTGATACAACTGACTGTAAAAGCTTTGCGCGTGAAAAAGCCTAGAATTAGAATGTCCAGAGGACAGTATTCTGTACAAATGAAGTCAGATTTAGTATGAGCAAGTCTTTATGCAAGTAGACTAGAATACATTGACAGGGAAGTCCTTATATCTTGCAATACTGCCATTTATGCACTCCTTCATGCTGAATGATATGGTGAAAAGAAGCTATGGTGAAACCAAAATCAAGGACAAAAGAACTAAAGAGATATCACTAACACTACTGTTGGCATATCAATCATCTTTCATCATTTCCGAAACTGACTTTTCTAATTAGGAAACTATTTAATGTCCAGCATCTGGAAAGCAGGAAGACTGACTTCATTTTAGCAGAAGAAAATCACTGCACCTGTTTGTTCGTTCCAAATGCTAAAGTATATGTTCTCTCTGCTCTGTTTCCTTAAAAGGACATACCACTTTGAAAATATTTTCTTCTCACAGATGGTCCTACCTGCCATTTTCCAAAATAAAACAACTGCCCTGCAAGGTAATCCTTAGCAGAAAAGGACTCTAAGACCATTCATCTCTTTTGTGCAAATACTGTACCATAATTACAGTTCTAATATTTCCTCTCCATATACTTTTTTTAATATCTCACATATTACCAAATTGAATCTTAATTTCACTTTGCTCCATAATTTCAACTGTCTTAGTGTCAATCTGACACAACTGATTTGGGTTTGATTTAAAATCCAGCCTTCTCAGTAGCTTTCAACAGGATGCAAGAAAATCCACCTATGGAGCAGTAAATCACAATAAAATGTGATATAAGAAAGGAATGTTAGGAGAGAAAAGAAAACCATTTGAAAAAACAGAATAAGTTTGAACAGGAAATAAAATAATGGTTTCCTATATGAGCCTGGTATCAAAAAAAAAAAAAAAAAAAAAAAAAAAAAAAAAAAAAGTAACAAATACACTTTTGCCTGATCTACATTATCTAGACCAAGTTTCATCATAGAATATATTCCTTCACTTAATGTTCTAGTAAACCCACCGTTTGCAAAATTTAGAACAGATATTAATATAAATAGTGCAAAACTTTACGTGAACTTCTACCCCTGTGAACCCTATAATCTCACCACCTGTAAAGCGATAATTAACCAAGTGTCTTGTGGAAATTTTGTAAAGAAACAAGACAGACTCACATGGTGATGGAAAGAAAACTAAGTCTGATTGGTTAGCTAGATGAAAGAGAACACATTTTAATGCTGTTTTTAACATAGTATTATCCAAAGGTATTCTATAAAGTATATATAGAAATTTGAGTTATTTTTTAAATCAAATATAAAAATTAAAAACCACGCTGTTATCAAATTCTCCCAAACAGTATAATTAAATAACAGAGGATATTTATTTTAGATAAGCATCATACATTCATGAAAAAGCATAATCTATGAGCATAAACTTAAAAATAGGAATTACTCAGTTTTATAGCTCCAAGTATTGGTAACATTTTTTGTCACCTCCTCTCATAAAATGAGACTCAGTGAAACACTTTCTTATGAAATTTGAAGTCTAGCAGCAGACTAGACTTCATTAGTTCATTAAATATACTGAATTTGAAGTGGGAAAATGATCAAACTTCTCACCATAGAAAAAATATCATGTGCCTTCTCGTAACTCTAAAAGCCATGACCAAATGCTCAATGTCTCTCTCCACAAAACCAACACTAATAAATACACAACATGAGGGAGAGGTAGTGGGAGGCATCCTGTGAGGGGATTTGCTAGAGTTTCCTTCAGCCTGCTGCAGAATTTGATCTCAGAGGTTAACTGTTTAGGGAAGTTTTATTTGTGTCATTGCAGAAGGTAAAAACTGAAAAAGTTTACATCATTTACTGTCAAGCAATGTACAGTATTGGGGTCAATAAGAGAACAGTATGTGAAAACTTTGATTATCTTCCTAGAAAGCTAAATGATATGTCAAGCAAACAGCTTAAAGTATTTAAAACGCTTTTCAGAGACATACCCAACATGGTATAAATCTTCTGACTGTAGTAAACCTAATATTTACATGCTTTAATCTTTTCCAGAATATTATTATTAACAGAAGATGAAAAATTATAAACATTTATGTTTTTAGTGAATATAATTTCTACAATTCCCTCCATGCTTAGGATTTCAGCATACTCTATTTCTAGCACCAACAGTGAACTCAAGTTCAGCTTTCACTTCTGTGGTTTGAACCTACCTGACAGGCAGTGTAAAAGGCAATTATCAATAAACAATGCAATATGACTGTCAATGTTAACACGGATGTTTCAAATCACACTTCTGTGCAACAGCAAAAATATTATTAATGCTAAAGAACTTCACACCTGGTATACACAAATGATGGATGTGAATATGACTGGCTAGGTAGATGAGAGAAGAGCAGTGGACGTTGTCTACCTTGACTTCAACAAGGCTTTTGACACTGTCTCCCATAACATCCTCCTAGAGAAGTTCAGGAAGTGTGGGTTAGATGAGTGAACGGTGAGGTGGACTGAGAACTGGCTGAAAGACAGAGCTCATAGGGTCATCATCTGTGGCGTGGAGTCTAGTTGGAGGCCTGTGGCTAGTGGCGTCCCCCAGGGCTCAGCACTGGGTCCCATCCTGTTCAACTTCTTCATCAATGACCTGGATGAGGGGACAGAGTGCCTCCTCAGCAAGTTTGCTGATGATACCAAGTTGGGAGGAGGGGCTGATACACCAGAGGGCTGTGCTGCCATTCAGAGAGACCTGGACAGGCTGGAGAGTTGGGCAGAGAGGAACCTCCTGAGGTTCAACAAGGGCAAGTGCAGGGTCCTGCACCTACGGAGAAATAACCCCAGGCACCAGTAGAAGCTAGGGGCTGACCTTGTGGAGAGCAGCTCTGCAGAGAAGGACCTGGGAGTGCTGGTGGATGATAAGTTGACCATGAGCCAGCAATGTGCCCGTGTGGCCAAGAAGGCCAATGGTATCCTGGGGTGCCTTAGGAAGAGTGTTGCCAGCAGGTGGAGGGAGGTGATCCTGCTCCTTTCCTCAGCCTTGGTGAGGCCTCATCTCGAGTCCTGTGTCCAGTTCTGGGCTCCCCGGGACGAGAGAGACATGGAATTATTGGAGAAAGTCCAGCACAGGGCTATGAGGATGGCTAGAGGACTGGAGCCATCTCCCCAAAGAGGAATGGCTGTGAGAACTGGGTCTCTTTAGTCTGGAGAAGAGAAGACTAAGAAGGGATCTTATCAATGCACACAAATACCTTAAGAGGGGGTGTCAAGAGGATGAGACTAGACTCTCTTCAGTGGTGCCCAGCGACAGGACAGAAGGCAACCGGCACAAACTGAACCACAGGAAGTTCCACCTGAATATGAGGAAGAACTTATTTCCTGTGAGCGTGACCTGGAACAAGTTTCCCATAGAGGCTGTGGAGTCTTCTTCTCTGGAGATACTCAAAACCTGTCTGGATGTGATCCTGTCTAATGTGCCATAGGTGACTCTGCTTGAGCACGGGGAGTTGGACTTGATGATCTCCAGAGGTCCTTTCCAATTTCAAACATTCTGTGATTTTGTGATTATGCATGTTATTGATTTATTTCAGACTGCCAAAGAAAATTAATCTTCAGCCCATTACATAAGTTCTTCTAGGTCTGAATAAAGATTTTATTTTTCTGTAATATGAAAAATAAATCCTGATTGTGAACATTAATGTGAACATTAAAAAAAAAGATTTGTAAGTTTGTATGGGTGTGGCAGTGTTAAGGGATTTACTGCCACAGATGTATTTGAGGAAGCCCTTCTTGTTGTCCTTAACATCCATTGCCAGATTTAATTCCAAATGGGCCTTAGCCTTCCTCATTGCATCCCTGCATAGTCTGACAGTGTTCCTATATTTCTCCCAAATGGCCTGTCCCTTTTTCCACACTCTGTATACTTTCTTCTTCTGTTTTAAGTTTACAGGAGCTCCTTGCTAATCCATGCAGGCTTCCTACCCCATTTGCTGGACTTCTTACTCATAGGGATGCTGCACTCTTGAGCTTGGAGGAAGTGATGCTTGAATATTAACCAGTTCTCTTGGACCACCCCTTCCTTTTAGGGCCTTCTAGGGCCTTACCCCATGGGATTCCTCTAGGCAGTTCCCTGAAGAGGCCAACATTTGCTGTCCTAAAGTCCAAGACTGTGATCCTACTTATTGCCCTGCTTCCTCCATGCAGGATCCTGAACTTTATCATCTAATGGTCACCACAGCCAAGGTTGCCCCAGCCTTCACATCTCCAATCAGTCCTTCTTTGTTTGTTAGTACAATGTCCAGCAGCACACCTCTCCTCCACCACCTGTGTCAAAAAGTTGTCATGAATACTCTGCAGGAACCTCATGGACATTTTATGCCTAGCTGTGTTGCACGCACCTGTTGGGGGTATCCTGACTTCAGTCATGTTTTACTGACTACTCGCTCTCTATAACTCTTCTCTTCCCTCATCTTTCCTAATTTAAAGCTCTCCTTACCAGGCTGGCCAATCTGTTGGCAAGGACATATATGCCATGTTGAGTGCAGTGGATCCTATCTGTCCCCATCAGCTGTTGATCTTCAAACAGGGTCCCATGGTTATAGAAATCAAACCCTGTTGCCAGCACCAGCAGTGCAGCCAGTTGTTAATTTGGAAAATCTGCCTACTCCTCTTCCCATCCTTCTCCCTCACTGGCAGGATTGAGGAGAAAATGATCTGGGCTCCAGACTCTTGACTACCATCCCTAGAACTCTGAAATCCTGATCGATGGTTTCCAATTTGCCTTTGGCATCATTAGTGCCCCATTGGAAGAGCAGCACAGGGTAATAGTCCAACCCGTGGACAAGCCTTGGCCGTCTTTCCATGACATCTTGTATTTGAGCCCCTGACAGGCAACAAACCTCTCTAGACAAGAGGTCAAGTCAGCAGATAGGTGCTCCATCCTCTGCAGCACAGTCACCTACAGCAATCACTTGCAGCTTCTTCCAGGTGTTCCCGCATGGCCCAGTTGCTTCCCTTGAGGCCATGCCCAGCTCCTCCTCAGCCTGGAGGGCACTAAACCTGTTCATCAATTTTAAGTCTTCAGGAGGTGTAAGAGCCTTTCTCCTACAAGAGGTGACCAATTTCCAGTCATGTTCTACAGTGTTATACTGCACCACTTCACACAGCACAGAGTCCTCTGGCAACTTGACTACTGTGAAGCTGGACTCCTAAAGCTGTACGGTCTCCAAGAATACCCTATTTCTCTCTTGCACATCTTCTCTGATGCCATGCAGCCTACTGACTTCCTTCTGTAACTCCTTTACCTGATGACACAACTCTTCAACAACAGCACACCCTCTGCAAGAGAGCTGATTGTCAGCCCAGGTCTCATGAAGAGGCTACAAGCACTCTCAGAAGCCTGAGACCTGTGGAGCTGCATCTGCTGTCAGATGTCTGGGTCGAAGCCTCTGACACAGCTGATGCAGCAACTTCAAAGCTACTAGAGAATGAGCTCTGCAGCATGTCATGACCATATCTGAGGAAGTGTACTCTACTCAGATTGGAAATGAAGGTACCTTCTTGTGCCCTTCTGTGCAAACTGCTGCGTCTGTTCGCTGCCTCTGTTAGTTGTGCTCATAATAATATTATGGATAATATTTCATCTTATGGTACAAAGTGAAGTAAACTACATACATGCTAAGTCATGTCCCATGTACTATAAGGTTCCTTTCTATCTGCCTCTCACTAGTCTGGAATCAATGTGTGTTTCCAAGACCCTGGTGATTCTTACCTAAGACTGCTGCAGGCTCCCACACTCCACAGAGAAACTCATACAGTTTCCCAAAACACACAATTACTATTTTCCCTTCTGCAAGTTAATCAGCTTCGGTACTGTGTTCTTGGGTGAAAAATTTATACTGCTCCCTTCCCAATACATTAATGTCAGACAATCTCTCCTGCCTTCAGTAATGCAGTTTAGGTTGGTGTAACACACTGAGCTGTCATCTTCCGTTATTCAGATTTTCACGTGGAAACTCTTAAGCCTTCAGGCTGAAAAGTACTAAGCCCTTGCTCGTTCCACACAGCTTGACACAATCCTTGCTAGAAACATCTCAATAAAAAAAAGATTTTGGATGGCAATATTCTGGCAAAAAAAAAGTGTTTCTTTACACAAATTTCACTACAAGCAGAATATCCTCTTGGGTGCCCATGGCATTCCTTTTTCTCCTGTAAACATGCATACTCATGCAACTCTTTGCTAGGATTACAAGCCTTGTATATCACAGCACAGGCCTTTGCTAGGCAAGTAGAAGTAGCTCATAATTGTAACCACAGCCAAAATCATTGCCCATTTACAAGTGGTCTAGTTTGTAGATCGACAGCTTCTAATAACTGCAGCTCCTTGTCTGTTCTTGCCAGCAGCATTTTCTCCCACTTTCTCTCTCGGACTCTCTATGTGACATTACTGCTTTGAATTACACCCATGTTATGTTTTACAGGGTTTTTATGAGAAGCATTTGTTGGGATTCCTTTCACCTAACTTTAGACACTGTAGCTATCAGTATCCAAAATAGTCATCCTAAGCATCCACTATAGTCAGTGAAGGTCTAGTCAATGGATTGGAATTCTTTTGCCTGAAGATAGCTACTCAGAGCCAGTTAAGGTGCTTTCAGGTATCTGGGTCATCTGCAGAGGTCTGGCAGACATGACAGGATTGACAGGAAATCCATGTCCTCCTGCAGGGGCAGATAGAGGTCAGGCAGATTGCCCAGAGCGCATCAAAATGTGCTCAATGCCTATGCTGAGACAACAGAATCCTAACCAATGCTGTCCAGAGAAGTATTCAGCTCATCTTAAACTGGACACCTACATTTCATCAGCTGAAGAGTCCTATAATTTCCATTGACCGTATTATCTAGATCTTCATGTGACCACAGACATCAGACACATTCAGATACCTGCATTTAGATATCTAACTTCGGGCATCTTCAATGTAGCACAAACTCATATGCGTTACATTTAAACCTTCTTTTTTTCTGGGATGAGGAGAGGAAGATTGAAGACTAAATTTCACGCTACACGAGAGATGGCTCTACTGCTAGAAATGAGATTTGCAAGCTCTATGTCCTGGCTACATAACTGTGAGGTGAATGTCTGGTAGTTTGCCTGTGTCTAACAGGTAGCTTGAAACAAAACATAGGAATGTATCACTGAGAGTGGAAATGCAAAAGAAATACTATCCATTTTGGTGTCAGTCTCAGACTGGCTTAAACTGGCAGTTAAACTGCAGCCTTGAAACATAAGTTCATGTATACCTTCAATAACCATAAGCTAAGCACTGCCTATGAAAGCAGAACACTGCAGCTGGCATCAATGCCATCTCTCGGTACTGAAAATAACTCTTATGCAGTCATTTTTGCTGGTACAAATCAGTGTGCAAAAGTGCAAATCTGGTCATTTTTCCTAAAAATGTGTTTTCCATACTAATTCCACTGAGAAAAAACTTTATCCAATGGTCTTCTACTTAATGCAGAGTGTAACCAAGAAACACACCTTGGTGCTGACACAAACAGTATCACTTTTAACATGAAAATGATTATTGATATAAGTCCAGAGTTGTTGTAGCAACCAATCAGAGAGATCACAAAGCTTCCAGCCTTACAATATTTCTCAAGAAAAACAAAAAGCCTATGGATACCCAAGTTTTCATTAAGGTTTCCTTCCATCAGGCCCATTCACCAGGACAGTAATGTGACTGAAGGACAGAGCTTTCTGAAATGTTGCAGCTTGCTCCTTTTCCTCATTTTTGAGGCATCACCATGCATCCACTTGCCTTAACCCACCAGCCACCCACTTTATAGATAAGAACACATTTCAGAAAATGAGGATTTGATGTCCTAACAGAAAAAAAAAACTCTTCCCAGCAAAATATAACCCATTAAAAATTTATTCCTTTCAACTTTATGTTTTACATACACATCCCACACTTATGTGTACCACACAAATGCATAACACCCACTTATATACTACCCACAAGAATGAAGTCTACAATGTGTGCAAGATTAAAACATGAAGAGAAAGGAGTAGAAGTCCAGTTTCAGTTTCTCTGCAGAAGACCAAAAACAAAAAAAACTTTTTGACTAATAGTGTGTAACTGAAAGCAATCTGCTAAGTACCAAAATCCAGATAAGCATTAGGATATACAAAATACGTATTATTTGTATTATATACAAATATACAAAAAAAAGTATATTTTGTTTTTGCAGATCCCATCAGCTTGTGAAATATGTTAAAGGAGCCATTGCTGAATGTGTTCATAATTGTATACCATTTACTAAACCATTCAGCATCTTCAGCTTCCATAAAGAATGAAAGATGAAGAATGTGGAGCTCATATGAAAACCAGTATTGTATTTTAGTTGCTTTCTTCTGTAACGCTTCAAATAAGTGCCCCTTAAATACACACTAACTCTGAAAACACATGAGTGACTTTGGGATAGTACTCTAACTGGTATCAAATCTATTCATTAGGTTAGTATGGGAATGGCTGAGCCAATAACAGATATTTGCTGGAAAATTCTTTCATTGTTTTTTTATGTCCTAGAGAATAAACACAGTAATGTGACATACTAGGACAAAAGTAGTGAAGAAGCTGCATTCTCCATGTGAGTAAGAAAGAATCTGTACGTGTTCTTTAGTTGTCTTTGTTCCTCTTGGTCTTGTTACAGTAAATGCAACTAACACACACACACACAATATAAACTTCACATTAACCTCTGGCACCAATTAAACTATCTCAGCATTTCATGTTTGTTCAAGTTCATTTTAAATGCAGTGATGTTTTAATAGTACATGACAGTGCATGCAAGAGAATCACCATATTCTCTTGCAGAAAGGTCACAGAGGGTATGGAAACAATCTCAGATCTGACTCAATTTCACTGTTTTTTACACTAATCTGAGCCTACAATAAAGCAAGGCTTGCTTCCTGCTTACACAGTAACAGTAGGGGCACATAAAAAACCATCTGTAAAACATGTACAATCTGCACACAAAACATGATGGTAATCATTCCAGACACATAGGAAAATAGGTCTGTGAATGAAAAAAAAATAAAAAAGGGCAATAAAAACTGAAGGAGATTTATGCATGTACGAGATTTAGGGCCTCATCATGATGCTTCAGTGCCTCACAATAAGAAGTAAAATAATCAACATCTAGCTCACAGACTTTATTATTTTATCAAGCCATCTTACTAGTTGTTCTAGTTGCAAGAACTTTATCAGATATTTATCAATGTATACATTAGCTAATTACAGATTCATTTTTATTAAATCTGGCTAATGACTTCATACCGGCATTTTTAGCTTTTTGATTTCTTTCACACAAACTAAAATGAGTTAGTTCGTACTGTAAAATGCAAGCAATCCCATTCAGTTTTTTTAAAAATACAAGTCTTAAACACATAATATAACTAGCTAACAAGGCCAACCATTCTGAGAAGACTCCAGTCCATTTCCACTCTACTTTAAACGAGGATTTTCTATTTGTTTCTGGTAAATGTCAGACCAGACATGTGGACTTTATACAACAGCCTAGTGACTGGACTAAAAAATGTTGGAATTTCAGACTTCTCCAGAACAATGATGGAGACAGAATGAAAGAATCTTGCTTCCACCCACCCAGAACTTCTAGTCTCATATAATTAATATAATATTTATCAATTTCAAATGTGAAAAGGCTTCAGGGAAGCTGGCTGGTTTTGCAGTAGGTAGGACCTCAGTACAAAATTGTAAGCAAATTACAGCTTGAAGATCAGCATCAATAACATGAATGTTAACCTAAAGGTAAGATGAAGTCAGGATAGTCCTGGTTGTGATGACATTACATGCTTTCAGAGATTAACAGTATTAAGTAATATGGCTGCAGCTTTCCTGCTCAGCATGTAATCTTCATCTAAATTATTTAATGTACGTAGGAAAACACTGCCAGTAGGTCAAGAAAAGCGATCCTTTCCCTCTGCACAGCACTGATGAGACTACAGTTGACTGCTGCATCCAGCTCTGGGCTCCCCAGTACAAGAGAGAAATGGACATCCTGAAGCGAGTCCAGCAAGGACCACAAAAATGATTGCAGCATCTCTCATATGAGGAGAGGCTAAGAGAACTGCAATTGTTTATCCTGGCGAAAATAAGATGCAGGGCAGATCTTATCAGTGTGTATAAAGTCCTGATAGGGCAGAGAGTAAAGACAGAGCCAAACTCTTCTTGGGGGTGCCCAGTGGCAGGACAAGGTGCTATGGGCACAAATTGATACACAATTGAAACACTATTTAAATTTAAGAAAACATTTTTTGAGTGTAAGGGTGGTTGAACACAGGAACAGGTTGCCCAGATAGGTTGTGGAGTCTCCAGCCTTGGGGATATTCAAAAGCTGAATAACTTGCTCTAATCGGCCCTGCTCTGGGCAGGGGAGGTTGGACTAGATGATCTCCAGAGGTGTTATCCAACCTCAGCTGTTCTGTAACTCTATGAAGTGATGGGCTGAAAGAGAAATGGATTTGGGAAACAAAGCAATTGATGCTGACACCCCAAGATGGAGATTCATTCCAGTTCCAGGGAAATTCATTCTGGTCTGGCTCTGATCTGGTTGCAGACACTGAGCATGCATTAGCAGTTGCAGGTTAGATGTGCTCCTGTAGGGTATCTCTTGGCTTCGTACCTCTGAAAGGCATTAAATTTGTGTGTTCAAATATCACTCTGCAATGTTAACTGAAGTGTGGAAGTAGAGACAATTAGGAGATTTCCATCAAAAGGTATACTCCTTATTTGATCTAAAATGCTAACATAGACATATTTACCCTCTTAGAAACTTAGCAGGAGTGATTTCTTGGATGCGATGCTAAAGGACACTAGTTATTCAAGCCTTACCATGCCATCATTTGTGCTGCTGCTGGAATAAATAACGTGACTCTAAGCTAATCATAACATTGAGGGCAAAATTTTCATAATTGTGGGGGGCATATCATTTACTTTTAGCCATCTAAGAATTTGAAAACTAAGTTCATTTTATAATCTTTAATGAGAACAAGAGAATAGAGAACAATTCATCATGTTTGTCTCATCTTAGAATCTTACCTTAGCATGTACTGACCATTTAGACTAAATGACTAAATGGCTTTTAGGTGTCCACAGTTCAGGAAAATGAATCCAACTTTGGATGATGCAGTAACCAACATCAACTACAGTACAGCATATAAGGATCAGTTTTGCCCTGGTAACTACAGCTGAATCACTGAATGAATGGAACAGGACAACCTAACTCTTCATATTCATATGGTCTATTTCTTTTTATTCATAAAATTCCACACAGATAGCTAAATTCAAGGTTTATGTACAGCAGTCACATTATAGGCTTAAAACCCGAGATGTCAGGCTTTTTTTTCTTTTTACTATAAGCAATATAGCTGATGTTAATACAAAGAAGTTTGAACACAGGTGTAAAATATTTTAAGCACTATAAAATATTCTAATACTTCACAAATCATAAAACAATACGATATACATTTTAGTTTCTTATACTATATTGTTTGTATAAGGTTAGCACAGTACAGTGTAGCCTATATTATATATTGTATAAGATTAGCATAGTACAGTAAAGCTTTTGTAAAGGAGTTTAGTAGTTGATACAAAATTTTTGCATTGTTTAATCAGAGTATTCCTTTAAATTAATCTTATTATCATGACATGGAAATTTAGACACCAAACTGTTTCTCAATGTAAAGGACAAAATGATATTGTAGAATACAAAAGTGTTTCACTTTAGTTAAATAGCTGTGAAGAAAACACTCTGCAGGCTGCACAGTATTTAACATATAATTTTTACTTCATATGGAAATGAGCTAGATGACTGAAACTTAACATAGAACCTGAGGGAGATAAAATTACAAATAAATTCATTAGCACTCTAGCTACTATACCTTTAACAGATTTATAGCTGTTAACAGATAAATAACATGGATGAAAATGTGGAAAGATATTCTATTTTAAAAATGAGTTTTTAATCTGCAAGCCTTTCATATGGAATCTAATAAGCTGATCTTACTATACCAGCAAATGTCAAATCGTTTTGCCAAAAACATAGCCTCCATTCATCCCCCCAATTTTTATCTAGATTATATTGTTTAATGTACAGACTAATTTCCTCTAGAATAGAGCCAAATTTCTTTCTGTAATTTTTTTAGGCTTCCTTTTTATGCTAAATCATACTCAAGTAATATTAATTAAGCAGCAAAAATTATTTTGCTACAACTTACACTGTGACAAAGTTGCTGTATCTGCACAGGTCTTAATATTTAAGCAAGGCAAGAATAGTGAATAGCAGTATTTTTATTAGACCTAAGAGAACTAATTAGATTTAATTGAATCAAGCAGCACATTTCTAGGCATAAAAAGCAACATATCTAACGGCCTGTTCTATCCGGCAAAAGTGGATTGGTTTCTTCTAGTTAGAGTAGTTATACGACTAATAGCTTCAAGCCTAACAAGAGATGCCATCTTTGCAAAAGCCTTGCTGTGACATCCTTGCATTCATATTAAATACGACTAAGTGGGAAAGACTAGAGAACAAATATTACAAATGATCCAAGGCTAAAATCAGGTAGCTCTGACTATTTGTATTTCTGAATACTCTTCTTTTGTCTATTTCTGGTTATTTGGGCATTTTAGAATCACCTGTTTCCACGTATTTTGGATTTTCTTGATAAAACATATCTGCTGAAGATACAATAAATTAAAAGAGGTATATCACATTTTGGTTACAGCAAAAAATGAAGACCAATGCAAAATTCAGAAATGTAAAGACAAGACTCTAAGTTTTGTTAGGGCTTTTTTTCTTATGAAATGTAGTATTCACTTGTATCACATTCCCAACAAAAGATACGCAGTTTCAAAGCAAAACCTGATTAATTCTTCCGGAAACTGCAGAACTGAAGACGACTGAACAAATAAGGTTGGAAATGATGAGGAATTATCTGTTCTGCAGGTTCATGAAGACCATGTTGCTAAGCTAGCTTTAACTCTCAAATTTTAGAGGAACTTTCATTCTCAAGTTTTAGAGGAACTCAAAAGAATAAGATATAGTAAGGTCTAATGAAATTATTGTCTCTTACGATAGGTTCTTAATAGTCATTAAAAAAATGAAGTTTACTTCCCTCCCCTCCTCCAATTTGTGGTCAAGTTTGACAGAGAAGAATGATATCAGGAACAATAGGAACAATTGTGCACAATCTCTGTATCTTCAATGGAATAAAAGAGAGCCTCCTTCTAGAACTAATATTGCTCTTTATATTGCCTGACAAAGAAATCTTCAAATTGCTCTCTAAGCCAGCACTATATTAATCTAAAGAATATTTGACAAACTAATGCCAAGAAGGGCCAGCAAGTACAGTTTGTCAGACTAGTGCATTTTTTGGACATGGAATAATGACCACCGGGTCAAGTGAAGTTCAGAATTCTTATCATACCCATGAACTCAGTTGCTCAAGTAAAGGCACTGATATGAAGAACCCTCGAGTCTTTTTGAACCACAGGAAAAGGAAATAGTAGCACCCACTAAAGGCACACAAAAACGAGCTTCTTGTAAATTTTCCAGTTGAATATTTTTTTTTGTAATTACAAAATGAAAGTTAGTAAAAATTGAGTCACTTAGTGACACATAATCTTTCAGTAAAGCTTCTGATGGAACAAGTGTTTGGTTCCAAAACAGTTGATTAACATGGCTTGCAGCAGCTCAACTATAGAGCAGTCACTTTCAAATTCTGAAACCAGTTGAAAACACGGCCTGCTTAAAAGGGGAAGTTAGCTGAGCTGGGAATCAGGGAATGTAATGAACTGGCTGGACTAGAAATCAAAAACTCCAGAAAGCCTAGCTTTGAGCAGGCCATAAGATAATGATGCCTTACAGCTGCAAGTCTTGAAAGTGGACCCAGCATAGAGATGTAAAACTGGTATGTGACCTGCAAATTCAGAGCTGTCAGTTACTTAGGTTCTTTCTATTTTCAGTGGAGGGAGGGAGAGGTTTCCAGTACACCATACAACTTATCTGCCTTAAACCTTCATCCTAAACACAGATGACAATTTATCAGCCTGAAAGGATGAAGTAAGGAAGTCTTAGGGGCAAGTAGTAGGAGGCACTGTTTGTAGATATCATTGCATGAGAAATGACATCTCTGAAGGAAGTGAAAGCACATATTGCACTGAGTAGTCGTGAACAAGTGCCTTTAACCAAAGAAATTATACTGCGACTACAAACTCTAAAGTAGTTTCTAATGTTTGGTCAGGATTGAATCTAGATTTCATGTCTAAGACACTAGCTTTGAAAAATGGACTTATATTTGACCTAGATTTGGTTTTGATGATGGTAACTTAGCTATATAAGATACTTCAGGTCATTGCTCATGTCAGAAAGTAATTGCAGAAAGCATTGTTCTACTCATTTCTACCAGCTCTCTTGCTCGCAGTGATGCATCTGTCTCTACTAGGCTGCCTTCAGCCCTTAGGAAATGCTTGCTTGGGAATTGGGTGGAATTTGTGAAATGAACTCACTCCAGTAACAAAGAACCATCACAGATCTTCCAAATCGAGTCAGAGTACAAACCTTCGACTTGTCTTTGTCAAATACATAGCATATACATTAAAAAACAAAGTACTAGGTTGCACTGCACACATAGTTCAGCCCCCAGGAGGGGATGAGAGAGAAAACATTTTGTGACAGATGCTAATCATGTTAGTTCATGCACTACTGGAAGGTGTCTGGATACAACAACAAGGGGGTGGGGGAAGTGCAGTAAGAACCAACACAGAGAAAATAACTTCACCATCACTCATGTTCTGACACGGCCAAAAGAACTGCTTCCCTGCCCCAAGGCACTTCTCTGTATTTTATCAAGAACACATTTTCTTTGCCATCTTCACAAGCTCACATCTTAAGCAAATTATGACAGTTTATCCATCAAGCCACCTTCATAAATCTAATAATATTACAAAAAATATGTCAACATAAGTTTGATGGTCAATAAACAAAAAATCTGAATGTAAAATAATACTGACAGTAGAGTATATTATCAATAAGTGTGATCTTAAACATAAGGTTCCACAAATTTCTACATGTGCTTCTATTAGCCATCTACAGTTTTCCTGCTATGTATTCTACTCTGGAATACATTTCTGTGGGTTTATCAGTTCCTTCATTCTTATTTCAAGTCAACTGAATACTATGCTGGACATCTGTTCATATGTAAATCCATTTAATGCTCTCGATAGGGTTTCAAATTCTTGTAATAAGTAAAACTTTGTTTTAAATACACATCCCTATTTAGAAGTAGGCTATTGCATTAATCCTAGGCCAGAAAACTGATCTTAAAGGACAGTGTCTGTTCTCCATTCTAACTGGCCTTATATTGACAATAGCATGTTTTATCACAAGCAGCATCTGTGTACTCCTTATCTGACTGCAGGCATAAAATAAGAGAAAAGAAAGAAACCAGTTGACTTGATTTGATGGATGAGTGAAACTAAATACAGTGTGCAAATGCTGTGTTTCTTGCAAAATGGTCATGAAGCCATTTTATACACTGAACAAACTGACAATAAAACTTTATGCTGAATGCTTTATTGTGTTGCATATGTTTTCATTTAACTAAGTATTTATCATGACTGACCTTGTAATCTTATCACATTTCTCAAAGTGACAGTTTCAATAGAAGTAAGTTGCACTTTAAAGAAGATTGCTGGTGAGATCTGTACATTTAGGACCAAATTCTACAGTCTTTCACCCAATTGTCTACTTGGGCACTGAAGCCAATCCTTACCTCTGTAAGGATGTCAGGATTGGTCTCTGGTAATATGAATTAAATCCTTGCATAAAAAATTACATCGTAATTGTGACATAAGATTTTCCTTTTTATATACGAGAAAGAATTATCACCTGTATGTAACTATCAGGTAGCCTAAAAGGTCTGGAAGAAAGAGCAACAGGGAAGCAATTTTAAGGGATTACTCTAAGTTTCTGCTTTATGGCATCACTTATACAAGCAGTACTGACAAATGCTGTACTAAGTTCCCATTGGCAGTTGATGCTTTTCTGGTATCAAGATACTTTCCTTTCTCTTCCTAAGCTGTCCTTACTGCAACACTGGTCTTAGTCCATTTTCAGTGAAACTGCCTCAGATTGCTAAAGCAGTGCACAAGCGGTCATCTCGCTACTGTGGATTGGATGCCCTTTCAGTCCTTGCCCTCTTGTGAAAGGAATAACTGGCACTGCAGAGCAAATGAGTACAAAATCAACACGGAGAGAAAGTCTGTGCCCATGCCGTGGATCCCATCTGCCCTCCCAGATGGTGACATTGCTAGCCAGGCAAGCAAGAAGCTATGGAAAGGGGTATCTCTCTTGAGCCAGAATCTCTCGTGGGCACTGCCGCACTCTTCAAGAGAGTATGACTTAGTATCCATAGCAAGGTCCCTAGCTATTGCACCCAAAGTACAACCAGCTGGAACCTCCACAGCAGATGCAGCTACATGTAAAGCACTGCAAGGGGTTACTGAGTTCAAGTGTACTCTGGTAAGAATCATTACAAGTATTCCTGGTTTATAAGACTATGATGCCAACTGTAGAGTATTTTATGTTGCCTCCACAGTTTTTGGTTTCAAGGCACTTAAGTAACACTCCAGTATCACTCCAGTATACATACATTTATCAGACAGGGAAAGCCGGAAGTGCTGAGATGAGCAAATGGCAAACCAGAGATTTTAGTGTCCAGTTAGTCTTGGAGGAAGACAATACTGTAAAATACCAGAATGAGTATATGAAGGACACTAACTGTATCACTGCAGCTATTTAAACTGTTATTTTCAGTGCCATGCTACAGTTAAACATCTACTAGAGAAATGGCTGAGATGGTATTAGAAGCTAATATATGTTGGCTGCTTATTTTGCTTCATTGCTTGAAGCTGTCATCCCTCTAGGAAATCAATCAAATAGCTCTTATGAGTACCTATCATCTATTCCAGTCCAAACTGACCAATTAGTTTAAATTCCTTTCATCAGCAACTTCAGGTAACTCAGATGACATTATACTGAAGCAGATGAAGACAAACTGTTATCTCTTCTGTGAGGTTGCAGTTTGTAGCAGAAGTTTAGTAATGAACAGCTGAAGGACAATAATATCTTAAGCCACTACAGCTGTTTCTGCAAGGATTGTCTGAGAGGGCCTCAGTGTTAACTTACTGACATGTATACATGGGGCAGGTCATGTATTTCATGCCAATTGCTTCAGTATGCTTGCAGGTTCAGAAAGCAAAAATAATCTTATTGCTGGGATTCAGGTTCCTAAACACTGGCATCTAGTGCAATTAAGATGCCTACAGGTACCAGATGTTTGAGCAGGTTGGTAGACATGATGTAGGAGCTATGTAAAACCTGAACTGTTTTGGAGGGGTAGCTACAGGCCAGGAACTCCCTCACAGTTCTACGGGACCTGCACTGTTATTAGACATGTACATTTAGGCAACTGAGCATCACCCATAGGTGTAGTCCCATTCTTAAAACACTTTTTTTTTTTTTTTTTTTTCCATGATTTATAGGGCTTGGGAACAGTTTTTAAAATAAAAATGCAGGAAGAGATCTTTTTAAAATCTTCTGGTAAGATCAACAGTAAATTTTCTATAGTCATTCAGCACAGATAGAATTAGGTTAACACTGAATTGTTTTGAAGGTGACACCCTTCCATTCTGAAGTGCAATATACAGGCTGGATTCTGCCGCTGTACAGTATGAAATGCCTTCCCTATACGACACAAGTGAGCCCCTACTGAGTATGTAGTCATTACCATTTCCCAATTCCCACAGGCATCGCTGTTACCCTTCTCGGTTGAAAACAGTCCTTCAAATAGTTCTTGTGTGCTGAAGGTAGCAGTTCTCAAGAAGAATCAATTCTTTGTTGCAAAGGTGCCTCTGCAAGTGGCACTTTACCCGCAACAGTAACCTCTGCTTTGAATCACTGTGCCAGCCTGCATGTTCAGCCGAGCTCAAGTGCTGCACTGCACTTTCTGCCAGCCACGAGCTGGCAAAGGTGTGAAGGATTCAAGGGTTCTACACTGTTTCTGGATGAAGAGGCAGCTCAGTCGTGTGATGACATCTACTGGCTAACCAGAAAGACTCTGACCCACTTCTAGGGAGGCTCAATCGAACATTCTCCATTCCAGAATACTTCATGGACATAATACATCCAAACTCAGAAAGAAGAGATTATAACAGCAAGGAAAGTAAGGCAAATTCTAGGAAATCTAGACAAATTCTCTCTTCCCTCTGCTGCTAATGCATATTTTGACTATATGTCTTATATATGTGTGCTGAGCTATTTTTGGGATGCATTGCCAGCAAAGATTTCCCTATTGTAGCAGTTTTCCAGCTTTGCTTTTTTCAGTACTGTTTTCCTCTGTTCTGCAAACCTCAGCCCCTTCCAAAATATCTGTTGTTGCCTGTTTCCATGACTGCTTATTTATTAACTTCCCTCTCTAGCCTGCTGAACGTACACAAGTCAAACTCTCTTACCTAACAGTTTTGCAAAAGCATACTTACACATTTCTTTTCTATCAAAGTCCTCATCCACTAAATGTAATTAAGCCATCCCTTCCACAGTCCAGCCAATCCTCCCTCCCAGCTGACTCCCTAACTTTTCATCTTGGCTCCCAGTATGTGCTTAACAGCACCTGCTTCCTACTTGCACCTTACGGAAAGCTGCTTGATTCAAAACATCACCAGGGTCTTCCCTACCTGCACCCAATCCTTGTATCACTCCTGTGTACAAAGAGGGAAACTGCCTCTTCCACCACAACCCAGCTCTTTGCAGCTTTGCCCCTCACAGCAAACCTGCTCTTTCCTCTCCTCTTTTCCAATAAATAGAAAGCACAGCTTGCTCAGTGTCTTGGTACAGGCACAGTGCAAGCCCTGGCTCTCTAGAAGGATGCAGAAAGGCTGCATTCCTCCAGCCTGCTGACCACCCTCAGCGTGCTGGAGCCTGAGATTTCAGGCCCTCTTAATTCCTGCCCTCTGTCAGTTCAGCAGGGATGATAAAACTGGAATGGAGTAGAACAGAAATTCTCAGTGCTTTTTCTCAAGTTCCCAGTCTGCTGAAGAGGTTGTTCATAGCCTTTATCCAAGCATCTTCACTACAGCTGGAGGAACTTGGAAATAATAGCATTAAGGAGAGTCAGGAAATGAAAAAGATTATATAAATAAGAAGCAAAGAAAAAAAACAAATCTGGTTTTGCTAATCAAGCTACATGAAGTATAAAATGCAAACAAACTATATAAAGTGAGAAAAATCTGTTAAGAACTTTAAAATGCCCTCATTTTTACTTATCTCAGAGTTTAACTCCATAGGAGCAATATAAGAATGCAATTCAAAGGACCTATCAAGCATTCCTTTTAAAATACATATATTACACCTTCCAAAAACATCATGCATTCCTTACAGTTGTAATTTTTTTTTTCCGCCCTTGACATATTATTCATATTAAAATCGAGTTCATTCCACTCAAAGCAGTTTAAGCCAAGTGAAAACGGACAAGCACAAAGGAGCGCTAGAATGGCTCTCGGAGGACGAAGGCGTTGCGTTAGCGGCTGATGAGCTGCACTGAGGCGAGCTGGAATACACTCCTCTGCCAAGCCAGCCAGCGCAAGGTGAAAGCACTAACCTGCTCTGTTTAGCAGATTTTGTAGGCAGGCACGTCTCAAACTAAAGACAACTCTAGAGTCCTAACTTGCAGAAAAAATAATTTGCCTTTAACTGAAGAGCAGGGTTTCCTGTTAGCAGTCTGGTGCTCATGTAGATATTGAAGGCCAGAAAATTAAATTTTCCCCACCGTATTTTCATATATTGGCAGTCCTTTAACATTTTTTTTTTACAACACAGTTAAAGATTCAGTCTACTAAATAGTCGTTATTCCTGATTTTCAACAATAACCCTTTAAAGATTGAAGGTAGGGGACGTGCTTTGGTAACATAAAAGCTTTTCTAAACTAAGTCACATGAATAGGAGCATTGCCAGAAGCTAGCTATTATTCTGGAAGCACCCTTCAGTGGTCATTCAACCTGTTTGTGTGGTTTCATTCTTCTTTTTTTCCCCCTAGGTAGAACCAATTATTGGACACAGATCTAAAAGCACACAGGCTCCTCTCTGAGGTCAGGAAATAACCACTTAATGTATCCTGCTTTCAGCTTTGCTAATGAATGGGTAACTCCTAGGTTAAAAATTATCTTTCAAGGTTTGTTTATGTACCTTATGCCAGAATGGGGAGTGGGAGGAGGGAGAGTAAAATTAAAATTACTGCTTATTTTACGTTTAAGCTATGTTCTTCACAATGAATGTGTGAAATTGCACTAATCACAAAATACCTGTCAGTTTACTAACAAATATTTTTGATGTTTATGCTAATGTCATGACCTAGAAAAAAAGTGCATTAATATTAATGTTGCTCCTACAACGATTTTTAAGCATTATTTTAATTACAAAGCCAGATAGCTTTCACGCAACTTCTGTTCCAGTGCTTTAGAAGATTCCCTCTGTATTTCTGACTCTGAGGGAGAAAAGATGGTAATGCTTAGGTTTCTAAAAATATGAACATTGTCTCCTTCATTTGGCCTAATTGCCTAAAAATCTGGCCCAAAGATAATAAACACCACATACAAGATTCTGCGAACAGGACAGTGCTCTGAGTTTAGGGTTACATTTTCCAGTGACCACAAGCATATACACCAAATAAAAAAGGGGGAAGAGGAGAGATAGTACAAAATGTCAGTTAATGTACCAAATATGATGCAAAAATAGCACAACCTGTTATACTGCAGCTTCACTTTAAGAGGCCATTGGGAACTTCCTAGCTCTTTAGGAAGGCATCAGGTTTATTTGTGAGTACAGACTTTCTCAAGCAAGCAGAAGGCAAATATTCTTAGATCCCACGGCATTATCCCCATGGCTTACCCTGTACCTTAAACACAGGCAGTACCTGCCCTGGCTCTTTCTCTGCTCCAATCGAAGACTGGATTTTGCCTGTTTTGCTAGTGAGACAGGGGTTGCTATATTACATAGTCATAGGGGTACAACCTACTAGCCGGCCATGATCAGAGGAGCCCTACTAGAACACGTGCTCTCCAGCAACAGCTTAGTGTCACAGCCTATCTCTTTTCCTAGGACTTGTTATGTCCCACCAAGTGACGTGACGTGGCCCACTGGCACAAGTGCAGCAGGGGGGCTGAGAGCAGCCACTGCACGTGTGCACCTCACACCTCAGTGCTCTGCAGGTTTTAACCCTCTGCCAGTTCCCCAAACCACTCCTGAATTCCACGTAAAGTAAGAACTCCTTTACAAGGCCTGACAGTAATAAATGGCACAAACGTGCTCATCCCAGCCCCTGAGAGTTCCACTAAGCAAATCAAACAAGTATTCCCAGCACCGTTCCTCAGGCCAGCCCAGTGCAGCAGTACAAAGGTGCGGTTTCCCTGGCTCGATGCCACGGATACTCCCCTCGGCACTCAGTAAAGCATGTTCTGCTGCTCTCCCACACACAGTTCCCTCCATTTTGGGCATCTCGTCTGAACCCTTCTGGGTAGCTCTCCTGTTTGCTGTGGCCCTCTCTGCTTCCCTTGCTGGTAATAAATAGCACAGCTTTCCAACCGGCAGTCCATCACATCAGTTCTCAGCCTTTTTTCTTTCCAAAGCTTGTATCAATACTGGCAGCTTACTTTTGTAAATAAATAAATTTATTATATAAATAAAATTAAGAGCTTGGATTTAAAATAAGATTTTCAGAAATAAAATACATTTCATTTTGTACATAAAATGTTATTTTAACTTGTATTTTCATTTCTTTTCTGAGCCTTTCAGATCTAATTCTTCTTTTTCCACTCCCTACCTCCTCCACCTCTACCTTATGCATTTCTCCACTTAAACTGGAAACTCAAATTTTCTCATTACCTTTCCATTCCACAGATGAGCTCTAAGATTCAATCCCCCCCCCCCCACCTCCGATCTCTCCTCCACCAACTAAAGATGCATAGGTTGTGATAAGATCATAAAAGGCAGTAACACAGAGTCTCCAACTTTGACACAGCCTTGGGCTCTTGACCTTTTACAATTCTTTCCTTTCTTGCATTCAAAGGGCATGGCCTGCTTTTGCACTGTGTAAACAGCAGATCCAGTCAGAACCAGCAGGCTTGCTACAATCCATCCATCAGTTACAAAAAACCTGGTCTGCAAGATGCACAGACAATTAAAAAAAATCTTTTTAAAAAAATGATAATGGATACTGAAGACTAAATACAGTGGTTTGGTCAAAATGTAAGGCATAGCACTGCTAACAGTCTATGGGCTGAAGATTATTACTCTAAATTTTCCAGTTATTACTTGTGGGTCTTCCCCCCCCCCCCATTGGATTACTTTATTCCTACACATCCAGAAAGTCCAAGGAAAACCTCAAAAAACTCATCTTTTGACCATATAAATATAGTTTGTGTGCATGCTAACAGCCTCTATTTGTGATGTGTTTGTTAATGGTAACTGAAACTCAAATCATTTTATTCTAGGTACACCGTGATGCTCGAGGATATACTAAGGTGAGAACAAAGGTAGAAAGGTACGTGTAAACATTATACTTCAGTTGCTTAAAGCTCCTTTTCTGTCAACAGAGAAAAAGGGTAAGATTCACTTCAGCTCAAAAAAGATAAATAAAACAAACCAAAATTTTGATTTATATGAAATAAAATCTCTTCTTCAAAGATAGCTTAAAGATCTCGTAGTCTAAATAAGGACAAAGAAAAGGGAACAGAAAATTTACTCTACCAGTGTGGACTGAATCAGAGAGGCTATGGGATATACCCAAGATTACCAGCCAACAGAGGCAGGGCTGAAAAACTGAACATGGATTTCAATCACAAGCTGGTCTGGTGTCTCACTCCAACAACCCTTTATTTTCTCAAGCACTTTCATTAAAGATCCTGTGAAGAGAAAATAGAGGGAGAAGAAAAGAGAGGTATAAAACGTAATTTTTTATATACCTGTCTCTGTGACCACATTTAAATAACTTGAGAAAAGATCCATTTCTCTGGATAAATTATTTTGATTACAATTGTCGAAAGTAGAATCTGTTTCATATTAAATTTTAGACTGTGTTTTTCAATGCCTCCTTAATCAGCTCACTGAAAAAATCCTATCCTTCAATGGACACACTAGACATTCATATAACTGTATCTACTCAGTGACAGAAGACCTGTTTGGTGACATTTCTCTCACCAGGAAAAAAAAGCAGGTGGTGTAAAGGTTTAGGACTTAGGACTGGACAACCTGGATCAAAACCTCTTTTGTATATTTTAAAATACAGCCCTAGTACTATAGAATTCCAGTTAACTCTGTATCGTCCAATGTTTAAGGTTAAGGGCCTGGTAAAACCCAGGAAATGGAAAAATAACAACAACGTTATTATGAGACATGTTGGGGAGGATGATGTGAAAATAGACAAGCAACTGCATAGGGCACCAGGTCAAATTTAGCACAGAGTAGAAGCAATTAGTTTGGTCCACAAATAACTGAGAGTTGGCTTATATAATTAATTTTGAATTCCTTTCTCAAGTTCTCCCTTCCTATAGGATAAAGCTTTCAACAGCATCTGAATAACTTGGGAGCCACCACTTTTTGGTGAAATTTGGCATGCATCTCTAATACAAAGGGACTAAGCGAGCAGTACAGAGATCTCCAGTTCCACTGTAGGGGGGTGGTATAACAAGGTGTTGTTAGTTCAGCCTTATGAGGCCCAGAGGTGACTGCTTTGGGTGGCCGAACTCAACAGGTATGAAAATTTAAAAAATGCTGTATCTGCCTGGAACAATGAAGAACTCTCCCTGTCTTGCAAGGCAAGCATTTTCAGGTTTTCCTTCTACTTCTACATTTTACTTTTTCTTTCTTTTTTCTTTCTTTCTTTTTTCTTTTTTTTTTTTTTTTGAGTTACTCATTATATGGACATGAGCTGTGAAAAGAAACAAGTGGCTTTGTAGCCAAAGTTTTCATGAATTAGCATCATTTATTCTAATCCTATAAACCAATAGCGCCTACACAGACAGCTTCTGTTCCTCCTGCCATACAAAGATACAAAAGCTTCCTTGCTTGCTTGGAAGTAGCAAGTAAAGCAATGACAACAGTACCTTCCTGACTTTCTGTACTGGTCACAGAAATCAACAGTGTCCTTAACATTGAGTAATAAAAGGCCTCTAGGCCTCAGTGACTATAGCATATGCCAAAGATAACAGCAACAAAAAGAGCAAACACCTCACAAGTCCCCCCAACCCTGTCCAAACTGCTTATGTTTTACATGCTGATACCACGCTGATGAGCCAAAGCACTTTTCAGACTAGTATAAGCAAGCATTTAAGGCAAACTCTCAAAAAGCTCCAGACAGATCTACTTCCTCAAGTACAATTTCTAATTCTCATTATTTGTTTGTTCTAGGGATACCTAATATTGCAGTCACTTGATAGTGCACAAGCAAAGACAGTCCAGGGAACTGATGCGGTTAAGCACTCCCTCATCCAAGTACACGCAAGGCTTAAATCTTTTAAGAGCGTGATATGTGGCTGAATGGTACTATTCAAGAATACAGTAGATACGAGACTTGTTCAAGTATCAATACTGCAATCTGCATTAGAAGCTCAGCTCTGCATCTAGAGAACTGGCAGTCTTCACCTTATCTGCACGCAAGCTACGTGATCATCGTGCTATAACTTGTTTTATCTTCTCAGGATCTCATACCTCTCAGCCTCTATGCCCTTCTAGCTACAGCAATCAAGATGGCCAAAAGCAGAAAGTACTCACCAGACTGTGTTGGATGCTGGCACAGCTGGAATGGACAGGTGGAGTAGTACACTCCCTTATAAGCCAAGAACATCACTTACGCAGTAGTTTGTATATGTGTTCCTCATAACTTCAGGAAAAAAAAATCCCAGAGCAGCTCATTTCAGTGAGGCTGTAAGAACTCCTATCTGCACTTCAGAAACCAGTTCTGGCAGTCCCAGCATGGAAAGCTACAGGCTTTGAGTTGACTTAAGCTCTACAACATGAATGTTTACAAGGAGATGTGGATCACGTAGCTGCGTTAGATCAGCTCCTGGACCTAGGTCATCACTGCTATGGTAACATACTTCTGGAGACTTTTTTGGTCAGCCTGTTTAGTGAAATCTTCCAATCAACCTTCACAGAAGTCCCACTAGTTTCCTCTAACAAAGGTTTCTTGATTTACCCAACCATCATATAATAAAAGGGATTTAAGTCCTCCTACATTTTTGCTAGGTCTTCCTAGATTTTTTTAACGTGTAATATATTTTTAATTATGAAAATACAAGCCAAATGATCTTCTGTTATATATTACACAGATCTGCTTCAGAGACCCCATGAAGAAACATTTTTCCTTTTAAAGTGAAATTGTCAAGAGTATATTTCTGCCAAGTCTCAAAGATCTCTCATTAAAACATAGAAATGGAAATTTAAATAAATAAATAAAAACATTAAAAGTGATATTTCACTCTAGTATTTCACACCACACCTCTGTTCTTAAAGGAAAGAAAAAGAATGCTCATTTTAGCACACGATATAAGCTTTGGAGGAGATAAGAATCTCCATAATATCTTTAAGTATATATATAAGTAAAGCTCCAACTAGCAAAGAAAGAACATCATGAGAACATCAATTACATAGAAATCTTCCTACCAGGTTCACTTCCCATTTTGATTACTGTAATTCTGTAGACTTCCTAAATCATTACCCTAAATTACCCTAAGCCTTCTCTGAAGGGCCACAGAAAGCCCCGCAATTTTGTGTTTCTCCACAGAAAAATCCTTCTATTATCTCAATTAATTTCATAACAACTTTTGTTGCCAACTTTTGTAAGGGGTCTCTGGAAAGTATGACACCTTCCATTCAGCCCCTCTCTTGCTCTGTTAAAACCCTCTTTCGTCTTTGTTCTTTGTCTTTGTTCCTTCTCTACCATAGCCAAAAATCGAAAGTCAGTCTTTTTTTACAAGTACAATTGCATCTATACCAATACATCTTCCCTTTTTCTCCAAACACTGTCTCACAACTTATAAAATCTTATTTTATGTTATGATAGTCTATACAGTATTTTCAGTTGATCTCACAATTTTATTTGTTAGTCCCCATGTCCAAATTTTAAATCTCTGTTAACAAAGTATTCTATGATCGTTTACATGTGTTGGCGAGATATAAGCATATTTTAATGCATCTTTTATCCAATATCACAGACATGAGTAATGGAGATATTTCTGTAATACAAAGAATTTCTAGCACTGTAATGCTTGTGACATTATTCTTTAAAGCAATATTTATTTAAAGTAGAAAAGTTGGACTGCATCTACATCATGCCCAGTGACTGAAGAAGGCATGCTTAAGAAAAATACATTCATGAGTGAATCTGAACACATTTTGCTTTGTTACAACCATAGGTGGTTTTTTATTTTTAATTAGGTAAAAAAAAATAAAAAGAAGTTCTCTATGCCCATTAAATCATAGGAGTGTTGTTCCTAACATGCTATTCATGATCTGTACTGTACTAACATGCAAACTACCATAATTGCAATGAAAAATGCAAAAACACCTCAATTACATTAGCGGGTGTAGATTCAATGACAATTAGACTGTCAATGTAGTGTTTTAAATCTGCACACAACCTGGATAGCTTTCTACACAGCAGGTAATAACTTAGATGGGCCATATACATATATTTCAAATAATCAGTTAATAAGGTTATTAATATATTGTTATCATACTGTACACTTTGATCCAAATCTTGACCTTGTAACAGTATCAAAGCAGTAGCAGTTTTCAGATGCTGCCCTCCCTCCCCCAGTTATCCACCTCCTTTCTATAATACTGGCAGAGCTCTAGCAGAGTTAGTGAAGTAGAGTATGTGTTTGTGCCTCTACCACCTCAGTTCAAGGTTCAGCATCTTAAACTGCTGCAAAGCCAGACTAAGACTGGTGTGCTAACATGCATTCCACTCTGCTGACTCTGTTACATGGCACCTACCTCTGGCAGAGGGGGATTTAGTAACATATTAAACAACCACACCTGTTTTCTCTGTGAATGACTGTCAAATCTTTTTTTTTTCTTTTTTTCTTTTTTTCTTTTTTCTTTCTTTTCCTTTTTTTTTTTTTTTTTTTTTTTTAAGTCATTATTCCAGCAATGCCTCCACTATCTTTAAGAACTTAGGGGCAAAACTTGCAACAAGTGGCATCAGCAAGCTTAGATATATTCGACTGAAGGCAAAAATGTCAGCTTGTAACCAAAAAGAGACTAATTAAGCAAATAATGGCTAGATCCTTGCCTTCACTGAAGTTCCCTTCCTTGACCCCTGTCCCAGTGCCTCCACTGGAGCAGAATCCTCTCAAGCTGCAGAGGAAGCACGGGCATTGATGCACTGGCATCATGTACTGGAACCCAAATAGGCAATTACAGCACATACAGATACACTGCACTTAGCTTTAAACTAGTTAAAGAATCTACAGCAGAAGCAATGCAGAGCTCAGCACAAACAACTGCTCCAAGGACTCTCCAGGCTGTATCTGTGGATCAAGCTGAATGCCAGGCTGCCATGGCCAAAATGTTATCAGTACTTGGGCCAGCTGCTGGTAGGTCTGTACAATCACTACTCTTGCCTTACAATGAGCCTGCTGTAATTTATCTACAGCTTGCATCATGACTAGAGGCTTTAAGGATTATTTGATGCAGCCTGGAATCATAATGTATGTCATTCAAAACAGCAGTACAAGTCAACTCACCAAATCATCTTATCTGGAAGTGTAAAAACGTTACCTTTTATTTCTAGGTGAAATTAACCTTAGATTAACTGTGACAATGATTTAACATTTGCAGATGCTCTTCATCAAAACTATCTTTGGCAAATCCTAAGATACCTCATTACTACACTATCTGGGAAATCAGAAACAGCTCATCACTCTTGCATATGAGAATGTACATTACTGTGATTCTCACTGCTATACATTATGAGATTTTAGGTTAGATTTAAAAATTGCGACACCAAAGCAAACACAAACAGGACATTGGGCATGCACATCCATGTGTGCTCTCTAAACAAAGATGTTTTCAGAAAGAAATCTCCAGAGGCAACATTTGTCAAGCAAGAGGAATAGTAAAATGTCAGAGTAAGTTGGCATCACTACAGACAGTGCATGTCTGAACATAGATGCTGCAATTTCTTCTTGTATTATAGCAACATCCTTGGACTCTTCCTAGTAGTTTCAGAAACAGCAATGTGCAGTTACTGACTGAAAAGGAAGTAACACCAGAACAACAGTTTGTGCAGAGAACATCCAGAGCTTTTGTATCAACTGCTTTCCTTGCTTACTGAACTCTGCACTTCAAAATAACAGGTATGTTTTGATAAAGGTGAGCAACATTGTGCTATACTGGAATTAAGGGAATCAATCTCTGAGCCAGGAGTAAATCCCCCATTCTGTGGGACTATTTGCACAGTCTAATTTTGTCAACAAATTTCAAGTGCCTAAGATCAGGAGACCAGGCTCCGTAACTTTTCTTGAAGTATTTGCAGGGAGAAAAAGGCGTCTTCGGGGCAGAGTCAGGTCAGAAGTGCACTACTCTGAGCTGCTTTCTAAAGGAGTCTTTCTGTCTCCTGGGCACAGGACTAGGAGTGTGGACTCCTGACTTCATCCCCAGCATTAAAATGCTACTGACACACTACTATATGCGTTGCTCCTTCTCTTAGCTTACGCAATACAGATAATTACTTACAGTTTTTAAAGCATGTCTCATAGAAAACACATATGCGTTCTAAAATTCACAAAAACTTTTCTCTTAAAATGAAGAGGCGCTGTTTCTTGTTTTTTAAAAAAGTGAATGTAAACAAAAACAAAAGTTTTTTGAATATTTCAAAGAAGTTAATTGATATTATATTTCTCAACTAGTCTTTACTTGAACACTGAAGCATTTATCTGATGATTGCATACCTTGGTTCCTCACTTGTCTGTTTTGACATCTCAAAAGGAGACGTTGTTTCAATGATCTATCTACTCACTACATGGGTGCTGCATGCAGCCTCTTAATCAAGTATTTGATGTAAGGGATGCTATTTGGTGCAGTAAAACAGAAGATACAATCAGCAGTATCTTTCTATTACACAAGCTTTAAGCAGTATAATGCTAAAATATATAGAAACACCACATGAACTAGTAATATGAAGTCAACAATGCAAAGATCACTAATTAAAACCTAATCTGAAAGGAAATGACTCCTTTTCACTCAGAACTCCATATGGTTAAAACATACAAAGTAAACTTGATAAAATAAACCTGACATTCTCGCTGTTAAGGAAAACACATGGAAAATTACCAAAAAAATATTTTTTCATTTTAATAAATTGATCAAAATAACTGATTTGTGTCTTATCATTCCAAAGTCATGATGATGTATTACTCTGTGCAGTCAGACATACACACAGGGAGCAATGAGGGTTAGAAAACAAATGGATCTCACTAGGCTACAATAATGCAAAGAAATACAATGTTATATGCTTGGAAATAGTAGTCTTGTTTTGGTAGAAATATGACCCATCATGTCAACTATCAAACTGTATGCTTCCTACAATATACAAGCCACTGTCTTATGTAATGTACTTAAGATGTTTAATTCACTTTGTGCTCCTATGAATAAAAGCTAATCAATGTGGCACTATGTTCCTTCCATAAGAGTAGCTAAGTTACATTTTCGTCACTTGTTATTTGAAATCCCAGCTTAATTCATCCTCTACATTGATGCTTTAAATTTTCTACAGAATACAAATAATAAAATATAATAAATATTATGTTTTATAATGTGTATAATGCTGTATATACACAATCTGTGTAATTTCTCACCTTTTCCATTATTTTATTCTTTTTAAATTTTATATTCTTATCTAAAAAATACACCATCTTCTATGGCATTCTCAATCCTCCGAGAGAAATCCTTTTGAGTGTTAAAAGGAGATGTTATTCTGGAAGACCATTCTCTCACAGTAAAGGACTTGCAACATTTTAAAAAAATTCTATACTGTTAGGTCAGTAAAATTGCTAATAAAATTTTCATAACAGCAGCTAGAGAGCTGTTTTCTGCTTAAATGATTAATTACTGTACGCTGTTGGTAGGGGCAGCCCTGCCCTTCAAGTGTGGCTGCACCATTGCTAGTGCCAGCACGGAGAAATTGAGTGCAACCAGATGCAGAGAGGTGGTGGGACTTCCCCTGCTGTAGGCAGCACAGTTTTAGGGTGCAGACCGTAAAGCCACATCTGAACTGAAGTGCAAAACCAGTGTGGCTGGACAATGAGCAGAACCCATCTAACAGCTCAAAGCCATTAAATGGGGAAACTTCACTTTTTTCTCCCACCACCTCTGGACCACTGTCCCAAGCCACGTCCCTGCTTCTCAGCCCCCTGGTAAAGCAGTTCAACTCCCTAACACTCATCTAACCTAAGAAGCTACTAGTTTTCTTCCGGGGTAGTAAATTCAATCAATTTAGCATGCTATAAACTACAGTGAGATGAGATAGGAAAAGATGAGAGAGGGAGAGGGACTGTTTCTTTTATCAGCTTCTAATTACTACATCAATTCAACTATATCATCTAACCACATTTAACAAGAGGAGCTCAAACTACCTAAACTCTTTAAATACGATAGAGAGAATCAAATATCTCCGGAGAGCTACTTGGCCTGCCTAAGATTTGAAATGCTCTCTAGAGGTACCTAGATTTCCTAAAATCTTGATAAAGCTTTGGAGGCATCACATTTAGGCATTAAGGTCTAGGTGTTGGGGACTGCAAATTCTCTCCCTCCACTCCCTCCCATTCCCTTGGGCCAATGAGCATCTGTTTCATTAATTTAAATTAAAAATTGGGGATGGAATTAATTCCAACCATAAAGCAGTACACTTTTATCATACTTCATATACTTTCAGAATACCGCTCCATACTCCTTAAATAATTATTTTGACGGGCCCCAATTTTAGGTAGTTAAATTGAAAGAAAAAATAACACTTTCTAGTTTTCCTGATAGCTCTGTGATTCTTCTAACTTTAAGCACTGCTGTACATAGGAATGTCTATGCTCAAGCATATAATACTTATTTCATACAAATAGGATAAAGGGAAAGAGATAGTTTGCAGCTGCTTCACCTTGAGCCAAAGTATTAAACACTAATAAATCAAGGGAGCTGCTGAAGCAGCCTTTTATGCAATTTCCCCCAATCCTACCATAAGATGTATTCTCTTCTCTTCTTACAATTCTCTTCTTACAATTAGCGTTCACTAGTCGTGCTGTTGAGTATAAGACTCTGTTGCTAGCCTCAACTTAAATATCAATAATTCCTGCTAATTTGGATATGCTTCTTGCAGATGAAATGTAGGCAACTCATATACACATACAGTTCATAGATCCGAAATATAACAGCCTGGCTTCTGTACATCTGAGTGAAATAACATGGAATTGAACATTTCAGATGGTCATAGTTTGGGTTTATCCAGATTGATATGAGACAGCATGAACCCTGCTTTGAAGAATTCACAGGTTTACAATTTTTTGGTAGATTCAAGTATTTTTGCTTATTGAACTTCTTGAATGTTCACATGCAATCTACAAAGTATAGGCCAACTACTACTCAACAATCTAACCTTTTATTTATTGCTCACATTATTTAGTGAAGTTAAAGAGTATAAATTATTTTCAGAGTGTGTATCTAAATACCATTGCCAACATGGTAGTACTGCAAGTACGAATGGAAACTAGAATCCCATTGTGGTAGTTAGGACACACAGACATAGCATGAAAATGAGACTTTGGCTCCAAAATATGTCGGAAAAAGAAAAGTGATTAAAAAAACAAATACTTATAAAGGAGGGACAATCAAGGCTGAGAGATACAAGAGTTGCAGCCAAGACCACCACCAACATCCTGGGCTAATATCAGGAAAAGCATCGCCAGCAGGGCAAGAGAGGTGATCCTCCTCCCTCTACTCAGCTCTGGTAAGGCCACACCTGGAGTGCTGGGTCCAGCTCTGAGCTCCCTACTACAAGAGAGGGACATGGACATACTGGAGCAAGACCAACAAAGGGTGATAAAGATGATTAACAGACTGGAGCATCTCTCGTATGAGGAGAGAGCTGGGACTGTTCAGCCTGGAGAAGAGAAGACTCAGGGCCGATCTTATCAATGCATATAAAGATTTAATAGGAGTTGGGGGTGAGGGGAGAGGGTAAAGAAGATGAAGCCAGACTCTTCTCAGTGGTGCCCAGTGACAGGACAAGAGGCAATGGACACAAACCGAAATGTAAGTAATTCTATTTAAATATATAAAAAACACATTCTTTTACTCTGAGGGTGACTGAACAGGTTGCCAGAGAGTTGTGGAGTCTCCATCCTTGGAGATATTCAGAAGCTGACTGGACACAGTCCTAAGCAACTTGCTCTAATTAGCCTGCTTTGAGGAGGGAGGTTAGCCTAGATCATCCTCAGAGGTCCAAGTGCTAGTTCCAAGCACAACTGTTCTGTGAATCTATGACTTGCTTGAGGCCACATAAATTGTCTGAAAAATTAGGAATAAACCCATTTTAACAACTTCATCACAAAGCCATCCTTTCTTCTTTTGGAGACACAAGAAGACTCAGAAAGCACCAGATTCTTTTCTAATCACATTATTCTTTTGTACCTAAAACTGAGAATATTCAATATAACCACAATGTCTTTGTCCTTTATTTCACAACTACTAGTATCCTTGTACTTGTTGTATGTACATGCATGCATACTTACATTATCAAGACATTCCATACTCACACCAAAACTTAGAGAAATATAGCTAAATATTTATTAAGACATGTTTGCAGTATTTTGGTTTCAATTCTGTAATCTCCCATGCTCCACTCCCTATTTTCTCTAATCATTTGTAAATTAAAGGATTATACGTAGTAGATAAAAATTTTACTTGCATCTCTAAGCATTTTATTTTATCTGAATCATAACTTCTTGGTATTTCACTCCACTAGCAATTATCTCTGTATTCTTTCCCAACTATTTAGATAACAGGAATGGCCCAGTGCATATGAAAGTAGTTTGTCAAATTTACACTGAAGAGAAAGATAATACAATCTTACTTCCATTAGTTCAATCAACTCATTAAATCTGTTCTCAGTTACATACTGCATCTGTTGTAGTAATTATCTTTTTAAAGAAGTAAAGTGGAACCAGGATCATCTCTAGTTCCCAAAATAGGTGAAAACAGAACTTCAGTCCTTGTTTCATGTATACTACATATGTAAACGGTATACAAACACACTGAAATTACTGTTTAAACAGATTAGATAGGATAGCAATTTAAAAGACTCATTATATTAACTGATTAGTGCTCAGTCTCTGACAAAACTGATAAACAGACACTTCTGATAGGCTCTGAAATGCAGAGAACACCATGATAAAAATACCATGAAGATTAAAAGGACTGCAGATTTTTCTTAGCTAGGGAAAGATTATATAAATTTTACAGAAGTCTTAGTATGTGCAGTTCTAACTTACCCAGTATGAAAATCAGACAAACTTGCATGCCTGCTTTTAACTCCATTCAATTATATTCCCTGTCTTAAAAAGAATTTAAATTATTAGACTCAATCTTTATTTATTTTTTAATGAGATTAACACCTTAATTTCTCCACATTAATTTCAGCAAAAGAAACTATGTGGGAGTTATGAATTGTGCATCTAAAAGCAATTTTTTTCTAACTTCCATCAGCGACTAAGATGTACCTCGACATGAAGTAGTGTTTCTCAGTTCATACCTGCTTTATTGACAAGAAAAAATGTATTCTACATCATTAAATTTAGATTAAGTTCCCTTATAAATGCCTAACCTTCTTTAAGCATTAAATGGCTTCAGTGTAAGCTGTGTAAAACAGCGTTACTTTCATCCTTTTTAAAATATTTTTCAGTTTCTTTCTCCTTGCATGAGAAAAAAATAGTATATAATGATCACTGATAAATCTTCTCTACACCAATCATTATTTTTTTATTATTATAACTACCATCCTTCTACATATTCCTTCTTAGCCTCTTTCATAAAACAGTGTTGACGATGACGTTCAGGAGCTATGTATTTTGCAGGAACTCAGCAACCGGATGAACAACTCCACAACAGAGTCTGGCAGTCTTCAGACTTATTCTGCGGGGGTGCTGTGGTGCCACAGTCCTCCATTCTTGAGCAAGGACCCATTCAGAATATGCTGCACCCCCCCCCCCCACCTCCTAACCTGCAGGTTCCTCCCAGTGGATGCTCAGCAAAGTCTCACACTTACATGGTGTAAGGATATAAATAAGGCACATAACAGACCTGGGAGATCATAAGGGAACTATACCAATCATTATAAATATCTCCCCCCACCCTAAGCCTCTGGAGTTCCTTGCTTTTCTCTAGGTATGAGAACTCTCAGTGTTTTGTCATATGTAAAGATGCCTCCTCGCTGCTCACTCATGTTTAAAGATTATCACTAATATCACAAGTTCTTCATGAAAAAAATTGCAGCATCCTCATTACTAACACTCTGCCCAACTAAGAGTTAAAAGTTAACTTCTACTATTCCTTACTGTTTCATAACTCAGTTCTAGAAAATTACAATGTGTATACAGAGAGAAAACCAGACTGCAGAATTATAAAGTCATAATGTTGATAACCAAGGACATTAACTGATCCTAAAATCATATTAGAAAAAAAAAAAATCATTAATGTATTAGAAGGCAAGATGACAAACTGTTACGATAGCTAGGATTTTATCAAAAGTGATAAAGTCACATTGATATCAATGTATTCAGGTACTTGTTTAACAATAAAATGCACAGACTCAAATATTTGGAAAAGGAAAATGACTAAGGAGATATTTATTATACTCCAAGAGAACTTGCGCTGATTTGATATTGTACTTCAAATATTTAAACATAGGCAGCTCCAATGATATATACCCCATAGTTAAAAACAATAAAATAGCTTATCCACCTACAAGATTTTGATCAAAATTCTGATATTTTAGGAACTATTTTTAAATGCTATTTTTAACAGTTTGCCCTCACTAATAAAATTGCTGAGGAGTAGGATTCATCTGTTTATCTGTAGATGTCTAAATCTGTGCTAGTTATCCTGGGCTCTCCTTACAGTAAATGGAGAAACCAGCACTCCAAAAGAGAAATTGAACTGATCTATTTTAAATCTTAAGACTGATATAAATCACCCTTAATAAACTAGACGAACAACTCCGTTGCCTATAGAGTAATCCCAAAATGTCTAATAGATTTAGAAGCATAATTTTTGGACATCTAAGCTAAAATAAGCTAAAATAAGTCACACTCATCCATTTTGGTTTTCATCTGAATTTCAAAGAGCACAGTGTTTTTGAGGAGAAGCATTTTCTGCTATAAATAATTCTGTTACAACAAATAGGCAGACTACTGAAATATATTTGCCTATTTAGGTAATGACTCTGTGTTACGAAAAAAAAAAAAAAAAAAAGGAAAGAAATTGCCCAGGAAAATGTACTTGAAGTCCTGTAAATTTGGCCAGCTCTTACTAACGAAGAGAAGACATGTAAACATAGCAATATTAAGATATAGGTATAAGCACATAAGCATTGCTTGTGTGATCATCTGATTAGTACTGAAACATTAGCAATGAACTGATTGGCACATGGATTTTGTCAATGTGGGCTATTTATTTAGCAAGTATATCCAGAATCTCCAGAGAATCTGTGCTTGGAATAACATATGCTAGAATTCATGCCTTGGCTTCCCCTTTTAAGCTATGCAGCCAGTTTAGAGTAAAACAAGTAGGTTAGCACATACTATTAATCATACCTTTGTTCCTCCTATGTATCCTAATTCAATGTCATTTAGCACACAGCCCTGTATTTTGGAATAGAGCTGCACAACATTGCCGAAAGGGAATTCTCAGAGGGAATAGTATGCTTAAGGAGAGGAAAGGAAGAAGTGATTTTTCATCTTAGCAAAGAATAAGGCAAGTCCTACTAAACTCCTGAATAAACAATTGAAAGATTTAAAAAGAAGACTAGAAAAAAGGTATGTAAAAAACATAGGCCCACGTTTACTCATGGGCACCACTTTGCACTGAAAACCCACCCCAAATATTTTATTTTACTCTTAATCCCTGAACCTGTGTTTATCAGCTTCTTGATGATCTCTTATCAGTTCTACAGTGAAGTGGTGGGTTGGGCTTGAGAGTTCTAATTTCAGATATTGTGAACAGCGGAAGATAAAAGTTGATTCAAAAAGTATTCCTTAACAGTATGAAAAAATCTCCTGATTTCCTTTTTTCCTTCACTAATTTATTTTTCACTAAACTTGGAATCTTCTCTATGCAGAACAAATGTACAGTATATATACATTTTAAAATTCACTGCTGCTTACAACAAAATGCTGCTTCCTTCCAGTGTAGTTGGCTGACTGGATTACAGTATGTATAAGCAAAGGTCAGGGTAAAGAATTGTTTATGCAAAGCTAAGCACGGAAGGAGGAATACTTGCTTTTCTTCAGGTAGAAAGCCAGTTCAGGCATGTCAGGAATTCAAAGTCCAAGACTTAGCCGGGAACCAGGCTACCTACTAAAGCAACCTCAGCTTAATACAGTAAGGAATATGAGAGAGACGGAATATGAGAGAGACAGATTTTATATATATATATATATATATATATATATATATACACACACACACATATATATACACACACACATATATCTCCTGTTTGAAAATGTCCTTGTTACATAAACTCAAAGCTCAAAGAAACTAGCTGGCTCAAGGGATTGATGCTTGGTTATAAAACCTTTAGCTTATAGATGATCAGTTCAAGGCAGCGTAATTAAGGAAAAGCAATGCAACTGTGCACAGACTGCTGGAGAGCTATATGACAGGGTAGTCTAGGGATCTAATCCAAGCAGAAAATCATTCACATCACATTTGGTATCATGCAGCAGCGTGTCAGCAAAAAGCCAGCAGCATGAGGGTGAAATCATATTCTGATCTGGCAAATTAGTATTTTGAGCAACACTAATCAGGCATGTTGGATAAACTCTATGGGAACAATTTTGTACAAAATTAGAGAAAATTAAAGAAAATCTGCCTGAGCTTGTTCTATTTTCACTTACATAAGTAGGGAGTTATTTCATTTGACGATATTAGACTAACCCTGATCTAACTAAGCAGAACAGAATAAACCACAGAATTCTTTAAAATATTTCATATATATCTATATATCATAGAATCATAGAATCAGTAAGGTTGGAAGGGACCTATGGAGATCATCTAGTCCAACTTCCCTGCTCAAGCAAGGTCACCTAGAGCATGTTAGACAGGGTTGCATCCAGGCGGGTTTTGAACATATCCAGAGAAGGAGACTCCACAACCTCTCTGGGCAACCCGTGCCAGTGCTCCGTCACTCTCACAGGGAAGAAATTCCCCCTCACGCTCAGGCGGAACTTCCTGGTGGTTCAATTTCTGCCCAATGCCATACATAATATTATTTAGAAAAAGTCAGCACACGATGTGGTTTTGAACATCAACAATAACATACAATTTTGCAATTTTCAGCTATTTAAATTGTTAACTGCGAAAAACTTGCTTTTATAAATTAGCATGTTTGTAAAAGTTTTTGGTTTTTTAAAGTGCTGCTTATTTTTATGAAAAGTTGTCTGGGGTGAAAAATGTTAAGGTAACATTAAGAGTAACAAGATATACTTTTCAAGAATGTGGATGGGTGGGTGAGTAAAGACTATGAGTTGTTCTCTTAAAACACATTAGGCAAAAATATTACTAGAGGCCATATGAAAATACATAACAATCCCTAGATTTTGAGGACTGTACCATTCAGCTTTAACTTTTGCTTCTAACTCTTGACTCCTCAGTTATGTTATTTAAACGTCCTTCTACCTGTCTTATAACACCACTTCTTAATTTCCTTGAGGATACTGGGAGGGAGGAAGTAGGATTTTTTTTGTCTCTTAAATATGGAATTTGGAAAAACAGCACTGACAAGAATGTTTTGCAAACAGTATGTTCTCTTTTCAGCTCTTCCTTACTGAACTCTAAGCAAGCTTTGCTGCTGACTCTAGTTGCATGTAAAAGCAGTAAAAGCTGAGTTTCTGTGAGTTCTTGCTCTGTAGGTTTCAAGGCCCAAAGAAGCATTTCTAATCATTTAGCTTGATCTTCCACATTAAAAGAGCATAAAATTCCAGTCAGAATCTCTGTGCTGGATGTAGTTGGACTGTATTTCAGTTAGCTATCTGTTCTTGAAGACAGCAAGAGATGGAAAATTCACCTTACCTTGAGATGCTGCTATAATAGTTAAGTGTATTCACTATAAAAAGCTATTTCCTCATCTCTAATCTGAATCAGTATGCATTCAGCTTCCAACCTTTGACCCTGGCTGTGTCATGTCCTGCTACAGGTGAAATTTATAAATCTACCATTCAAAAACTTCTAGCAGGAAAGTCACTACTTAGACTCTGTTTAGCAGAATTGTAATTACTGTCAAGTCTCATGAAACAAAGCACACTCAGGAAACTAGACTTTCCAGCTTTTGTGAAAGTTGACAAAATCTGCAATTTTTCAAATAAAACTCATTTATTAAACCTCATAAAACTCCAAACTCATTTTTTAAAATATTAACTCAGTTTGGACTGAAAGTTTCAGAAACACATGACAAAACTCGTCTATGTCAAATGCTGAAGAAAAATAAAATCCACATTAACTCTTTGTGTTTATCTTTGTAACTAAAGCATTCCATTGCATCCAGTCTAATATATCTATTCAAAACAAGAAGTGATGTAGAAGTGATGCAGGAAAAAGAATAGAATAGAATCTAATTTTTTGACTAAAACAATACATTGTCTATTGATGACATGATCATCAAGCAAAGGCATGTGAAGCAAAATCAAGGCATACATGCATTTCAAAAGCATGTTCCAGTTAGGAAATGCAGCCCTATCCCAAACAGCTTACACATACACACTCTTATAAAAAATGTAAACAAATCCACAGGTAAAAATAGATTTATTCTCTTGCAATTGTAGAAGCCAAGCAACAAACTGTAACAAATTATACCTAATCAAGAAAGAACAGATTCATCCCACATAATAGCAAACTTTAAGGTACCTGAGTTGAGTGAGGTTTCCCTAGACAGGCAGCTCCAGATCTAGCCATTTGAGATCTGAACAATTCACTAATTGGAGAGTTTTTCAGTGCTCTTTACACAGGTAAAAGAGGGAAGTGGAAAAATCCAAGTATTAATACATTGTATTGCTTCAGGCAGAACCATCGCTGGTAAAAACTGTCCTACTTATTTGAACCCAGCTCATAGATCATTCTATCGATCTGAAACAATATACTTGAAAATAAGCACAAGGTATATATTAATTGCATGCACAAACCTTAGCCTTCCTCGAGGCCCAGTGTTGTATCAGTGGTGGAACAGTGCTGAAGACAATCTGTTGCCTTGCCCCAGTCAAACTTGTAAGTGGTGTGCAAACGACAGGACCGTGCTGGAGCAGAGGCTAACTCAGCTCTTCCCAGCGCCTGCTGTCCCTAGAGGATCTTAGCCACCTGATAACCCCCTGATTAGCCCCCAGCAATTTGATTCTTGGTACAACTGGGCTATGGCAACAATTAGAAGGCAGAAAAACAGCAGAGGAAACAAAAAGGTTGCTGGGATAGAGACTTGGAGGACAGAAAGCTGAACACTTAACTGCGCAATCCCTTCACACAAAGGTAAGTGGAAACTCCCCAGGCGGGCGAGATGCAGGGAGAATAAGGAGCTAGGCTCTCATACAGGGTAAGACTGAGGGGAAAGAAAGTTTTCTACTGGGCTAGCTGGAGCAGAGAACTCATTAAATAGCAGCTCAAAAGGGTCTGGTTTTGATGAGATGGGATAGGGAATCCTAACTGTGCTTGAAATACTCGTTCCATGCAAAATTAAACAGCTTCAATAAAAGAGATTCACCTCACATCTCCAATAACCTAAAGCAGTTGTGTAAGAAATACCTGTGAGTTTCCTAAGGCAGAGAAGAAAATTGTGCACAGGTATCAGTATTAATGAAATAAGCAGTGAACTATCAGGTAAAAGCAGGACACTTGTAATCTCATCTCCTTTTGTATGTGTGGCTTAAGGCCCAAAACAGTCAATATATCTACTCAACCAACTGACCTATAAGTCTCGCTAAAATTTAAACATGCCCTGTTTAATGCTATTCTAAATTCATGTGAAAAAGGAATTATGGGCAGAACTGGATTAGAATTCACAGCAATTGTTCCTGCACCACTTCTAAATCTAATCACGCACTAGAGGTGTCTGTCACTGATTATAGAGGAAACTTAAATTTATTAGGACTACAAATACAACAGCTTAAGGACCTGTCCGAATCGAGGACATAATCCTGCTTAAACTGCCCACTAGAGAAGCCCTGCCATTTCTATCTGCCAGCCACACTGAATTTTGATTATTTTGATTCATCTTTTCACGTGTACAATAGCCTAGCATCTATCCCTGAGAAGGAGATTTCAGAACATTTCACTGTTCAGCTTACCATGCAGCTGCAAGGAAATTTAAAAGGTTTCAACTAGCTTTCTCTTCAATAGGATCTTATATCTCTAACCAAACTGTCCTCAGTGCAGTCCTCTCAGGAGATATGTGCTTGAGCACATGGTACTAGAAGTCCTCTTCTGTAATGAGGAAGCAGCCCAAAGTGCACTTCTGCGGTTAATCAGTGTAGATGACAAGTCTTAAAATTATATAACTGGTTACAGTTGCTCAGGTTCTTGAATTCAAAAGCTCTGCCTAAACACAGGACATTTTACTGGAATAAGAAATCCAGTGCTTTGGGGGGCCCTTAAATAAAAATCTTTCAGTTATAAAAGAGTTTTAGTGATTGTAAATAACAGAATGCTATTAGTTATGGAAAACTTCTCTTCTATGACGTGCTCATGAAAATCACTTAAGTCAATGAAAATTTTTACCAGTTTCACTAATGTAGTATCAAACCACAAACCTTTAGGCACAAAAAGCCTTATTGGATGAACTGGGCTTTGAATCAGACTTCAAATCTGCCTTTAACAGTATTCTTATAATTCTCTCTTTAATTATTATGTTCCATCCAAATGACAAAACTTTAAAGAGGCAGCAAGGTGTGTGGTAACAGCATTCCTATGGTCTTGAGGAAAGCACACATCACACAGCAGAGTGACAGAAGCGCTATGTTGGTACTTAAATTAAAAGTTACTGAGATTGGAATCCTGGCAAACATTCAGGAAAATGCTATATCAAGTTGAACGAATTAATGTTTTACTAATGACTTGAACTTAAACAAGCTGAAGCCCTTCTCTGGAAAGAGAGGAGAGAAAAGAAAAAAAAATAAAAAGGAGATTTGTCTTTTTAAAGAGCTTCCTAAGTGCTAACTGCTAAATGAAATAGTTTATATTACTAAAACTAAAAATTAATTAGTTAAGTCTGTAAAGGAGAGATTAACTAAAGAAAATCCCATGGAAACCAAGCCACAATATACTGACTTAAGACATTGTCATCTCAACCAAACCCAAACAAAAAACAACACAGGTTTACTCTAAGAGGATTTTCACTCTACTTGTATTACTCCTGGTTCTGAACTTCCTCTTCTTAAATTCTTCAATGCCAATTACAAAAAAAAAAAAAAAAAAAAAAAATAGTCATGTAGTTTCAGGGAAAACTTGAACATCCAAACCTAGTGTGTTTTTATGAAATCAAGCTTTTGCCAGAAGAGAATGGTAGGGAAGTGGTCCCTATATTGAAAGATTCAGCAAGGCTGAGTACATGAATATACCAGTGCTTACAGCTTAATTTCCCAACAAAATCCCTTTTCAGCCCTCACAATCTTATATGTGCTGCACTTTGCAGTACCAGATCAGAAGAGAGATCTCCAAGTGCATTGTATTTCTTAAAAGAAAGTTCTTCTAAAAAGTTTCACACAAAAACTCTGAATAAAATTCATTATCTTAAACTAGCTCCATTGTTCTGCTGCAGTAATGCTAAATTAGCAAATATCTAAACTCATAGCTAAGAGTGCTTTTCATCATACCAACCATTTGATACAGGAAATCCTAGGTACACAGATTGGATCTCTTTTCTTAAAGGAGGCGTCTAATCCCCCATCACTCATTGATTATATAAAGTTTCAGTTTCGGCACATTCCCAATGCCTGCCAGCCCACAATGAAGATTTGGCAGAAGTTAGTTAATTACATAATGTAATACAAATAAGCTTTTGATTTAAGATCATGAAGAAGCAATAAAATCCACCATGTATTTGCATGCTATGTGGGCTAGACTGCCATGGAGAGTGTTTCTTACAAAAGCAAGAATGACTTAAATTAAGATGCAGAAAATGCAACAGTTTAATTACAATGGATGCCTTCATTAGATTTTCTCCATTTTGAATCTATCTAGATTGTTGGTGTATTTCCATAAGTTAAGACTCACTAACTTCGCTTGGTGGAAAGCTGTTCATGTAAATGCAGTTACTATAGATGTGTTTGTCCCTCTTGAATAAAAGGTAATCTCATTTTTAGAGAAATCAAGAAACTTCCCAGATGCATCTACTCACCAGGTGAACCATTATGGAAACTCCAGAGACTATATACTGTTAACTGACAAGTGAAGTGATAAATGCTCGACTCATCCTGAAGGCAATTTTGAATCCCTCAGTGAAAACAGGCTGTGAAACCAGTCTGAGCTGCTGTGAACACTGCTTATCAACAGCAGCCAATGTCCCTTCTCTCATTTCATTTTACTCCAGAACTGTTTAGTCTGTCCCAGCCAAAAATATCTGCAACCAATAACCAATGTTATTTCACAGGATTATTATAACTTACTTTAGGAATTCATGTCTTTCTGTAGGGTCTCATCTCACTAGCAATCAACCAGTGTTACTCCCAAGAGTTCCCAGTTTTTCCACTTGGGCCTGTGTCTCCTTAATCTCTTTAATACTTGCATTTTGACCTAATCTTATTGCACTTTGGTATTCTTCTTTTGCTGCCTGCTAGGCCTTGTTACGTAGTATAAAGCGCAACTTAACTCTTATATTATTATTTGAAGTAAAAAGTCTACCAAGTACTTAGAATGCTACCTTGAGCACAATATTCTTTGCCTTTCACCTGAGCAGGTCAAACTAAGTCAATTTGACTATTCAGCTGGGCAAAGCAAGCAGGATTCAGTTACAAAAGCAGAGCCTGGTCATTTTTTTTTGGTTGCTTTGAGATTTTTTTGCAAATATATTTTTCACAAGAGGTGTGGTTATTTATCAAGTCATCTCAGCCAGAAGTTACAGAAATCTCTATTACAAGGTTATGGTGCAAAAACATTTCTCTTCTGCCTATGCAACCCGAAAGTTGGGATACTTATTAACACGGAAGACAAGGCTACTGACCCTGATTCAAAGCGAACTAGAACCAAAATACAGCCTGCCCAAAGCAGTGATCTAAACCATCTGCCTAAAAATTATTCCGGAATGCAGTGCTCCAAATCTGCCTGTTCAAGCTGCTTTATGTTGTGGAAGATAATGGGTGTTAGCAGAAAAAAAATACAACAAAAAGGAGGGAAGGAGGGAAAAAAAAAAGAATTTGGTATTTAGTAGTCCTGTGGCAACAGTACTTATTTGGAAGCTGGAACATTATGGCCATGTTCCAAACAGTATTTAAAAGTGGGGAGGCAAAAGGGAGGCAAACAGAAAATGAATATAAACCTGCCCAGAATGTAAGTGAGGGCACATTATTTGGACACCCTAGAGATGGGGAGTATGGATTCACATCCTAAGAGATAAAGGAGGGAATTGCATCCGAGTCTTCCCTATTTGGGCGAAGTGCCCTAACTAACACATAAAGGGTAATCACAACATGATTGGCTTTCTTTCCTAGTCCAAAGCAGTACTCTAAAACTATTCTATCAATTACACTGTTTTGCTTTTGTTAAAAGCAACCAATATTTAGGTGGAAGAGAACACCTAAGAAAAGCTTTGCTTTTGGTTAAAACTACCTCTTGAACCCAAACAATAATAAATAAATATAAATAACAAGAAAAAACTTTGCCAAAACAACTAATTTTTTCCCTCATCCTTCTCCAAAAAGCATTTCATTTTAGCTGGAAAAAACAGACTTTTTTTCTATGTATATATTTGGATAATAAAGATTTAAGGAACAAACTGAAAATGCAGTTATTTATTTCTACCAGCCAGTCTAAAATGCTAGTACAAAAAAACAAACTAATTTGTACTAAAGTCATGGAAAGACTTTCATTGTCTTCTGTAAATCTGTATGAGACTTTATGACTTTATATGCCCCATGTAATCATCTCTGCCCAAAATACACAGCCACTCCTATACACTCCTTTAGCTATCCTGCTTAGATCTTCATTTTGCTGTGGCTGTGCAGCCACACTGTTGAGAAACCCCCAAAGTAATCTTTTAATACCCCCCTCCCCTTAAAAAAAAAATGTAGTGTCAAACTACTATTTAAATCCTCTGGTAATATTTACAGTTAGAAGTGTGACGTGTGGAAAATTGTTTGGATCCCAGACTAAAGTATATCAAGATAGCAGCAACAAGCCTGGCAGCAGACCAGATTCCTATTCAGTAGCTGGCAAATGATTGAAAGTACTGCCAAATATGCCATGCCCTCATTTTTAAGCCAAAGATGAACGAAGATGTAGTCTCTTGCCAAGACTGATGTGCCCAAATGTCACATGTCAGGTCAAGCAAGGATGCTGCAAATAATTCCCAGTGGTATTTTAGTAGTCTGCTTCTTCAAGAACTGTCAGCTATTGAGCTCCAAATGCCTGCTCCTCCACTATTATTATAGCTCATCTGGAAAACATCAATGTTATGACTTTGAAAAACAGCACAGACACCTGTTTTAGCTCTATAATTATACTCAGGAGCATCATATTGTTCTCTCACAAAAGAACAAAGCATACTAGAATAGTGAAATTCCTAAAAATAATAAAGAATATATTTAGTAAAATAAAGAACGACAGAGATGAAATAATTATTTCACAAATTAAGTGGAAGATTTTCTAAGCAGCAGAACAGTGTTTCTTTAACTAACATTATTTCTTGCACAAACATACTTCTAAAAAGCCTATGAAGTTTTCTCAGAAGTTAAAGGCTTACCTCAGGGAACTGTTTCTGAAAGACTTTTTTCGATGAGGATTTAACTAACTGTTAATACAGGAAAATACAATGCTATGCTAAGGCATTTAGGGATCTATAACAAAAAGTTTAAATGAGATTTAGCTAATGATGTAAATCACTGGTTTGTGAGCCTCGACTTTGCAATACTTCGACTTGAACTCAAAAAAGACTGCTCCAAAGAGCAAAAATAAAAGAAATTCTTTTTCCTTCCCTGCTGATCTTCTGCAGTCCTAGAAGAGCCATAAAAATCTGTCACTATTTCCCTCTGAAATCATTCTATCCTTAAGACACTATGCTGCAAGATGCCACTTAGCAGTTTAAGGAGGATTCAACTCCTAAAGCAGCAGTTAGAGGAATCCACTCATCACTGATCGGAGAATGGAGTGAGGCGAGGATGGGACTGATTATGATTCAAATTAAGGCTGTACAGGAAACGGTTTCCCCCACTTTTTTTTTTTTTTTTTTTTTTTTTTTTTTTTGGTGTTCTGATCCCAAATCAGGGTTAACAGCTAAAAATCTCTCTTATTTCCCCCCCCACCCCCCAACAGGAAATTTTTATGGAACTCAGTCTATAATGCAAGCCACTTAGTACGGCATCAGCACCTTGCCGCAAAAACCGGAGCCACATAACATGGTTATGGTCAGTTATGGTTCACAGTACTTCAAAAGCTTCAGACAACATACAGGGGGAAGAGGAGCAAATATGTCAGACTACTATGACCACAACACTAGCAAGAAATGACAGGGTCATGAGCAAGGTTATATCTAAAAAATATTTGGGATTTGGTAACTGTAATCTTTAAAAAGAGAAGCACTACTTTTTAACTAGCAGTTAGCACCCTGCTAAAACATGCCCAGCAAACAAAACCCCAGTTGCAATACATTACTGGTATTGCTGGTTGTCTGGCCTTGTCCACATGGATGTATTTGCCTCTGTTACTGTCTGAATGCTTTGAGTTTAGTGCCAGTTTAATGGTGTATTTGTTTTATTCTACACCATCAGGAAAATCCATTCATAAAATTAAAAATAAAAAGGTAAACTACTTCAACTAATTTTGCATTATTCAAAACACTACAATGACACTAGAAAAAGGGACAAGCAGGGCAGAAATTGAAGGTAAATTATGGAGTTCAGTTTTAACTGTGTATTCTCACTGTTGGTTTCTCTTATAGGAAGAATGCCTCAGATAACCGACAAGAGATGTGACAAGAAATTTTAGTGTGGCATTTTCTGAAGCAGGCACAAGAGCTCAATACACTGGAGCTAATTTCTGTGTCAACTTTCATTCCATATGGATCAATACCATTTTGCACAGCTGAAATACCAACTCTCTGCATGTGTTTGATGGCTTGCAGCTTCTCTGACTCAATAATACAAAGTTGCTGCAGATACTGCAATTTTTGATCAAGTGTATTGTATTTTTATTTAAGTTACTCTGGCAATCTGTTTCACTAATTAAAAGGCTCAGGTATTTTCAATTGATTTTTTTCTTCAGTCTAGTGAATCTCAGTATTTTGCAATTTTGTATCTTGCAGATCAATCCAGGAGTTCACCTATCAATCTGAATTTCTATCTTTTCCTATCTCTCCATCTGAAAAGAATTCTGTTTTCTTCCCTGTTTTTGTAGGATTGGTTCCTTTATTAGTCATTGAATTAATATTATAATTTAAACAATAAGCTTGTATAATTTAAACAATAAGCTTAATAACTTTGCACTTATTAAAAAGAAGGGTTTTTTTTTCCACCTTGTTACTGTAATGTGAAAGCCATTTTTGAGAAAAAGAGGTGCAACTGAGACTATTTTACAACCTCTGGGGCAGGACGGGGAGAAATCTTTTTCAAGGTTCTGCTAAAATGGACTCATATGACTTTTTCAGAATCAACAAATCTCTACATGATTATTTTAAGATGCATCAAAATTCAAAGCAAAACTGAAAGCCAGTTAATTTGAACTGCAATGGCTTCTTCTTTTTTTTTTTTTTTTTTTTTTTTTTTTTTTTTTTTAATCACATAGAGCAGTATCCTACACTCCAGTGACTTCTTGTTCCAAGCATCATGAAAATGGAATGGAAGACTCACAACATATGCTTTATATATCTTGAGTCTGAAATCTCAAACATGAAGAGTCAGACTCTTTTCTAATACAAAAAAGTACTGATAAATAGCTCAATTTTGTTACATTTATTTCACTTTTTAAATTATTCTTTAAGAATCTTTAAGACCTTAAAACTTCAGCCAGTCTTCTTTCTGGTAAAACCACTTGACTGCAATTTTAACACATCAGGCCTATGCTTTAGCTTGTAGATTGCAATCCTAAAAGGCCTGCTTTTCTTTTTACTCCTGTCTCTTCCTATCAAGCCTATTTTTGCTCTATTTAGTTATACCTAAAAATTTATCACTAGACAACCATAATTCCTGAACTAGTCTCTATCTGGCTAGACTACAGTTTTCCTACTTGGCCAATAAGTAAACAAGTCCCCTTTAGTTCCATATTTTCAGATCCTGAGTCATGATTTGGTATGCAGCATGATTTTTAGCTTGCCCCCACTGTAAACAACAGGCAAAGGGCCAAGACCTGGGAGATCCCCACTTGGCTCTTTTCTCCTCGTTTACCCACCTATTTTACTGTTGTCCTAACTTGCTTACCACAAACGCTGGCCACATTTAAGAGAATAAACAAAATTCCAGATCCAAAAAGAAACTCACAGCAGAGCAGTTTAATGCTTCTCAGTACTTGGCATGTCTCCATACAGTAGGCTGAGATAACAGCCTCAGACTATCATTATTTAAAAGAGACTGAGGAAACAGCTTCCAGGTTTACAAATAAGTCAGTGTATAAGTGGAGCAGATCAACCATCAGAAGATGGATACAGAGATGATTATCTTGTCCTATTCATAGATCACGAACAAATATTGGAAGACCCAAAGGACAGCATTTTACTGCTTCTATGAGCAGCTCCAGAAGTAGAGGGCACATTCACATTAATTCACATTACTTGAAGAGAACTAGGACTGGTGTTGTAGGTTCTGCTGGCTGAGACACAAGAGAACTAGAAAATACAAATGCTTAGGTCACAGGATGTGTCTTGATTTGTTTTTATTTATTTATTCAAAATAACATTAACTGAATAACACAAACAAATACTCATTCATCAAGAATTCCAAAGCTTCTCCTGATTTCAGTGGGATCATTTATGGAATATGGCACAGTTCAGCTTAAGTGAAGACCCATCTGATTCATTTACAGCATTAGAGGCCATCATTACTTTTTTTACTACTGCAAAATTCCTAATACAGGAAGTGGAAGAAATCTGAAACATGTAACTCAATAGCAGTAGGTGTTGGTACTCTGTGCTGAATCTTTCACTCTGATCTTGTCTATAATCTCGTAGAAGGATTTGACTTAAAAATCAAGAACATTAAAACAATAGTCTTGGTACCACTAGCATTCCGCCAAAACACACCTGAGCTGCAGAACATTGGCTTTGATGTTTTTCTGAGGAGGGCAGAAAAACAGTTAAAGAACCTGCTGGATTTTTCATGCTGTCATAGATTCTGAAGACGCTGCTAATAAGCCTGAGTTATTTTAAGCAGTCTAACATTAAAGTTTTGACCACAATTTTATCCCCTTTAAATACAATTTACCATATTCAATCAAACAAATCTTACAAAACATTCTGAAACACAATTCTGCATTTTTCATTGTGTCATTGAAGAGACTCAGGAATGCAAGTACCATGTTGTCACCTAGCTATGTAATGTGCAACTTGATAATGTCTTTACAGCTTCCAAAGGTTCTAAAAAAAGTCAGCAAGCACTTAATTATCATAATGATTCTTTGTATTATCAAAAATAGAATACTGTACACAGACTGTGGCAGCAGACATGGTAGGTCAGCTTTCTAGTAAAATAAAAATTGTCAGTAGAGTCTCAATATATTAAGTGCTATTTATTTCAAACTATGTATTTGCCACTGGAAAGCGTTCAGATAAAGGAAGAGAACCATCATAAATGTTGGGTTCTGAAGGAGCAACTCAGTCTTAAGAATTGATGTCTACAGATTGTTTCCGGAGAGTAAACTTTCCTCTACTTGAATTGTTCCTCTCACAGGAAACTTTGAAACATCAAGAGTATGAGTATTTGTTCACCTACTAGAAGAATTTGAAAATCATGTGCAATGTCACCATGTGGTGACGTCTGTCATAACAAAATGATAGTAGTACAATGAAAATACTTCTCCCTTTGTTCCATTATCCTTCCTTAGCTTTAAATTTCTCTAACCTATGTCTCAGTTAAAATATTTAAGGAAAACAGGCCAAATATTACAAACTTATCTCACTACTTTTCTGAGGTAGCAGAGATTTGCAAGCACATTTCTCTAGAGGCACTATCTCCTCTGCAGTTGCCCACCACAATGAACAGCAGAACATGCCTTTAACATGCTATGCCTAGCAGCAAAGGAGGGTGACATAATTGTGCAATCTGTGAGGGACAGGATAGATCCATATTCACTGAGCTTAATACTGCAGTCAGACATATATCTTGTGAAAAGAGTAAAAGTTGAGTATACAAGAGCTGTAAATAAGCTGATGTGAAATATTTTTTCCCTAAGAATATTTTTCAATCAACTAATAAACTCATTATGCTAAAATGAACTAATCAAAATCAACTAATCAATTAATAAAACTCATCGTCAGTTATTCATAGAGCAATGCAGCATATATTTAAGAGATATTAAAGAGGTATAATCTAGCCACCTACTACCACACACAGGAATATCCACATTCAGGAATATCCACAGACTTTGGAGGAGAAAAGCCTGCCAGCATTGTTTCGATTACCCCTCAGACTGCTCCCCTTTTTCCTGTTTTATTAAATAAATAAATAAATAAATCCTCTGAAGACACTACAAGCTAATAAACCTGGATTTGTTTTTACTCCTTTCTCTTGCATCTTTCACAACCCTCCAAAATATTATCAGTGACGAGAATTCATCAGTCACCTGATGAAGATCTTTAATATAAGAAAAGTCCCTCTGGCATGGCAGAGATAGAAGAGCTTCGTACATCAGGGAAAATGAGTATATGTGGATATAGGAAGAGCAGCTTTATAGTTGAACCTTTTAAAAGAGGCAGACAACCACAACTGCACATGAAAATCTAGAAGGTTTTCATCATCATCAGGTTTTCAGAAACTTACGTGTATAGAGCCTGGATGGGGAAAACACAGGTAAAATTGCATAAAGCCCAGAAATCTGAGTGGATTTTGAGAATTTCACTCTCCTGTCAGAGTAGGTTGAGGTGTGTGTTTTTTTTTTTCTTTTTAAACTAAGAGGCAGTTATCACTTCTTCAAAACATCTATTTATAGTCACCAGAAATACAGCCCACGATATTGAAAAGATTTTTTTAAAAAAAAATCACAGTCCAGCAGTTAACATGGATTCTCCTTAATCAAATTCAGCGCTTTTGCAGTCCCAAATTATACTTAAGATCTTTCTCTTTCAAGAGCAACAAAAGCAAAATCTTATGAGTACTCACCACCATCTTCAACCATAAAATGAAAAATGTCACTGGTGGCATTGTCACCTGCTCGTAAAATGTAGCATATCTTCATATCATCAATATCAGCTGAAAAAATGAGAAAATACATCTTACTTTAAACATCACAGCTAAGAAGCTACAGGTATAAAAAAAATTGACATGTCTTGAATAGCTTAGCTTCAACATAGAACAGTCAAGATTCTTCAGCAGAGCTCAAGCATTTCAGTTTTAGCAGAGTTCAACAAATATCATTCATTACCCTCCCCAGTGCCCTCTTCTGTATTGACAAACAGAACCCCAAAGAAATGTAAGCAGATGGGCTCAACAGTGGGAGCTGTTTCATGTCTTTTGTGGTGCATTTTCTTAAACAGAACTATATTCACTAAGGTACTGATTCAGCTGCTATTCTTCATCCCGGAATTACTGTGGTCTGCTCTAGGCCACTCTGAGATGCCCAACAAGCTGCATGTTATTGACCTAAGAAAGCACTGCTAAAAAGATGATCCATAATTCAGTATATTTCACAGCTTTCCCATACATACAAACAAGCAAACAAAATGGAGTAAATAAAGAATACATTTAACCTAACTTTTATTTGATAGTAAATAAATATATTTTGGCACGATCGCACAAAACAGACCCTGGATTTGTTGCATTGTAATTAACACCACTAAGAGTAACAGAAATGGCCTTAAGCACTTCTGGCTCTTCCTTAACATTAAGTAATGAGAGCTGATCAGTCTTCTGTAAATCCATATAGTACATAGTTCAGCACCAGTTCTCAGGAGACGATGGACCTAATAATCACTGCTACCATTGAAAAAATGACAAAGAATTGCCCACTGCCACCACCAATGAGTGCCGTCAGGCACAAGTGCACTGCTCACAGTGCAGCTGAATGAAAGAGCAAAGAGATCACAGTGTATGGCAAAGAAGTGTTACTAATGAAGTTATTGATATTGATATTAAAATATTCCTTTGCTTTCCTACCTCATCTAAATTCAACTTCTGAGTTCTCTCAGAAATGCTTTTTCCTTTATTAGCAGTTTTTCTTTTTAAAACTCTAGTAAACCGTTAGCCTATGCTGTATTTTTACATGACTAGTTTAAGATTGCGATTATTATATGCTTCATATTCACGTTAAGCAACATATATTTTTATTACATTGTCTTTGAATATGCCTATGTCAAAGAAACACGTAGCCATATTCTATTCTGTTGTGAGGCAAATACTATGGCACATTCAACACTAAAGAATCAGAGTATCTCAGATATTCAAATCAACATTATCAAAGCAAACTGTATCCTCAAAGCAGGATACGAAAGAATGGTCCATATGTCACAAGTGCAGAGGTGAAAGAAAGCAGGACTCAGAGAAGGACTAATTTGATCAAATGGAAATCTGTATCTACTTCATCCTAATATAAGCCAGATTGATTGCACTCTAAAAAGGTGAATCCATCTGCATTAATAAGACCGTCCTTTGGCACAAGGTTGGGATGCAGATCTCTACCCTTATCAACGTCTTTAAATACTTGAAGGGAGGGTGTCAAGGGGATGGGGCCAAACTCCTTTCAGTTGTCCCGTGTGACAGGACAAGAGGCAATGGGCAGAAATTGAAGCACAGGAAGTTCTGCCTGACTATGAGGGGGAATTTCTTCACTGTGAGAGTGACGGAGCACTGGCACAGGTTGCCCAGAGAGGCTGTGGAGTCTCCTTCTCTGGAGATCTTCAAGGCCTGCCTGGATGCAACCCTGTCTAACGTGCTCTAGATGACCCTGCTTGAGCAGGGGGAGTTGGACTAGATGATCTCCAGAGGTCCCTTCCAACCTTACTGATTCTATGATCCTATGACCCTGCAGATGTCTGACATGAGAAAAGAAGTCTTCTACCCAAAGGGACCTGGCAGAGGTCACAGGAAATCTCTGACTGAAATGACAGGAAAAAAAAAATCATGGTATTTTCTCCATTGAGTACTATCGTCCATTCAAGAGGCAAGAAAAATTAGCTCACAGAAACCCCCTCTGCTTCCACAGTTGATTACATCTGGCATGTGACCTTGCTTATTTAAAGTAGTCTCAGATATATCTACACATTCTCTACTACAGAGATCGCAATCTCTTAAACTGCAAAAGTGCCCTAGACCATCTTTCCTGTCAACATCTTTTCAAAGGACATGGTATACAATCTGTATGACTGCAACATCATAAGTAGCGCTCAAACACTACAGTGAGGCATTCTGTTTTAAGAACCCAGACAGCTGTAATTAAAATCTAGACTAGACTAGACAGACTAGACTTCAGCAACAAGTTTCAATTCATGTTTTTGAATCATCAGTTACTACAGAAAAAAACATGCAAGAGGCAAGCAAATGTTTATCAATACAATGTTTTCCAGTTTTCTTGAGTGGTGACAGGAATGTGTAATACATTAAAAGCTATTTTTGTCACTTTCCTTGAACAAAAAGATAGTTATTGGTAAAAATCCATTTCTGATGCTACATCAAACAGCATGGAGTAATTTATTTAATTTATTTTTAAGGAAAAGTTGGGGAAATTAATAGCGTTTAAGTGGAGCTCAAGTACCACAGAAAATCTTCTCCTATGTAAAGGCAGGTACATTATTAAAAACAAGCCAAAAGCTCTTTTATTAAAGCTCTTCAAGATCTACAGTTCCAAAAGTAGCCAGACATCTTCTAGGGCAGACAGGTAAAGAACATTATCAGTAAGTATACAGAAGAGATTCTTTAGTGACATAATGTTTGAAAGAAAGTTAAAGATCAAAAATTAATAGGGCTGTAAAGAGGATGCAAACAAATACCTTTTTATGCCAGTGTAGCAAATAAATCTTTCATCCTGCAAACACTTACACAAGTGCTTAGCTTTGCCCATATGAGTAGCCTTATCAAAATCAATAGTTCCAACATATATAAAGGTAAGCACTTGAGTCAATGTTTGCAAGACCACCTCATCAAAAAAGCCACCTGTCATCCAAAAATCTTATTTTTAATCAAAAGAATCACAAACGAACAATGTGCTTTCTGTTCATTAAAAATTATAGAGTCACTTAAAGAATTTAACACTTTCCTGCCATAGTTGATTAAATTTACGGTAGCTACATTAATACTTGCTGAGTTGCAAGCGTAATTCATTACTGTTTAACTGCAATGTCTGCTAAACATTTATGGGGACGTTGCAACTCTCCCCTCATTAGAAATTCTGCAGATTTCTCCTATAAAAAATTTGTTTATCTACACTAAATTAGGATATTGCTTTCCCATTTAAAACTATGCAAAATAGATTTGGCTATTAAAAGCTTCTTTATTCTCCTATATAGTCTTTAAGAAACAAGTGCACTAGACAACATAATTCATTCTCTCTGAAAACTCTTGCCTGGAAAGGAAGGTGAAATCCACTGTCAGGAATGAATTCTGAGTAAAATCCTGGTTCACGAACTGCCGGATATGTGGCTGGAATACCCATTTATGTATTTTTGGTCTCAGGAGGACACACTGAGCACTGAGACTTTAATTAAGCTCTTTTATTGCCAAGGCAGATTCTTACTCTCCTCTATCCCTTCCTCTCCTTCTTTTTGGCCCCTCAGCACACCAGCAAAGCAGCAGGATGCAGCCTGGCCCTTATTCACAAATCAAACCATGTGGGACTGCAGGCTCCCAAAAATAACATTTGGCACTCCATCACATTTTGTGCACTCAAAACATTACCCAAACACTAACTAACTGCTTGTTACATACCACTGAATTTTAAATGTGAAAGGCTTGGCAGATCCTTAATAGATTTTTCTCCATTTTTAAACAAATCATCTAATCTTAATGCATACCTGTTATGAATAAATTCCAGCCCTGACGTGCAGAGATGAATGCAGTGTGATTATTCATGCACAATTTTCTTTCTATGTATTTTTATACTAGGACAGCACCAGAAACTAAAAATTACTATGTGGCAAGTGTTTTTCTTTAAGCTTTCTCTCTGTTTACTACCACTACATTTTGAATATACAGCACAAAGAAGTAATAATGAATTGAAAATGCTGCTTTCAGGTGTAATATGAAGTATTAGTATTTGAATAAAATTAAGAACTCCTTACTGTATTTTAAGAATATCTGATCTTGTTACTGTCACTTGCATCCCTCTTATTCAGATTATTTTAATATCTAGGTATAAAAGGATAGAAAGCACCAGATACTTGCAGAGTATAGCAACTTTTTTTTTTTTTTTTTTTTTAATCAAGGACTTAATTGTCCTATACTCTAATACTCCTTCCAAGTAATCCCAATTAAGTCTATGAGCCTCATGAGCTAGAGATTACCTACTGTATTTCTGCCAGAAGTATTTAATGTGTACTATTTAGAGAATCTCACACTGTGAGATACGCAACAGGGAACAAATCTCCTGGACACACTGCATTCTGCACAGCCAAATTTTGACTGAAGCCTTTCAGTTCATCTTGTGAGCTGGGCTAATTTCCCTTCTAGCACTTGATGAAGTATTGTGAGCAGGTACTGAAAAGCAATAGAGTGTTTGTCAAACATTCTCTCTGCCCCCTCTTTCAGCTATAGGTAATCAGATCCGGCAGTCTGATCAAGCTGCTCCCACAATGATTCCTTTTTCAATCCATGTTACCTCACTCAATGCAATCTATCTGTTCATACAAAGATGACCCAAATACCAAGAATGGAGCATGAGGTAGAAGAATATTAACACACACCTCATACTATTGGTAACTCTCAGAATTCAGCTGTGTATGGTCCTGAACAGCCCGACCTGACTTCAAAGTGAGTCCAGATGGCTCAGGGGTCAGACACGATGACTTCCAGAGAGGCACCCTCCAACCTAAATTTTTCTACAATTCTTTACAAGATTGTGAAGATGCTCTACAAGCTCCATCAGGACCCCTACTTGCCAACGAATCTGGAACATATTTAGCATTTTCATAAGAGCTTGCTCCACATTGCAAGATGAGTCCTCTAAACTGGGAAAAGATGAAAGCACAAAAAGATAGCATACAACAGCAGGCTCAAGGGTCAACAGACAAGCATCCTAAAGTCAAAACTTTTTTTTCATAGCTGACTGCAAAATCTCCACTTTCCGAAAGCTTATTAAAAACACAGACAAAGAGGGTCTTATTCACTCCTGCCCTAAGCAGTAGATAATTGTCTTAGTACAACATGAGCATAAAACATGCATGAATTAACTACTTCGGATTTGACAATGCTTTTCACATTAGTTACAGTGGGATACAAGATAAGGCACAACAGTGAACTACATGCAGAGTTTTGAGTATGCTGCTTGGTCTATATAAGACCTCAGCATCTCACAGTACTTTGCAAAACTGTAGCTTTCTAGGTCCAACTAAGAATTTTCATCCTTCTGCCACTCACAACCTCTCCCATATCCAAAACGGTTACAGAGAAGAGGACACCTGAGGAGAAAGGAAAGAAGACAGCATCCTTTCATCCATAACGTTCGTTCCCACATCATTCTGTGACATCCAATAACTTCTCTTTCTCTGCCCTTAACAAATATATTATCCACATCTGGGCCTAATGTCTTCTACCTTTCACATAGCCTTTCCAGACATCTCTTCTCCCTCAAGTACCTGGGCTTGCACTCATAGAACAGTTCGATGAGTTTCTTTTGTAAAAATATAAACCATTTTTAAAAGCCTTTAGGCAGTAGAAAAGAGATACCACAGACACGACATACAGAAGCTTAGGATTGTATGTTTAGAGATTGTATGGAGGTCCAAGAACAAATACTAAAGAAGTGTGTTTCTTAAAAATACTCTTCAGCTCAACACAAACTAGTGCTGATACCATCAGGGAACTTGCAGAGTTATAAGACTGTCTCAGGACCCCACTAGCTTTAAAATCAACTTTCAGGTTGCAGGCTTTTCATCCAGCTCAATCACCCCCAAGTCTGTGGGAAGAGTAGTAGGCCGGGACCAGCCACATACATTTGCAGAGCCATTAGATGGATATTAGATTAACCAACCAAAGATATTTCCTCAGCAGCAACTATGAAGAGGCTGTTATTTCTTGATCACATTGACTGTGGCTGAGGGGTGTGTGTGTGGGGGGGGTAAAAGTTCTTGTCCCTAATAGTAGCATCCGTGTAGAAAAGGTATTGCAGGAAAATAAATCTGGAGCATAAACATCAAATAATATTAAAATTAGTTAAGCTTTCCTATTTTCTGATCAAAACTAGGTTTAAATTGAACCACTCAGATACTGCCCTTCATGTAAGTACATGTTTATGGCCTTGTTTCCACCACTATACCTAATATGAACCTAGTTGCCTTTAAAGGCGTATAGATTCTCTGGCTCATTTCTTACATATCCTTTCCATGTGACCATTCTTCTGCTAAGCAGAAGGTGGTGACCAAACAGCTAGGTACCCTCCACGCAGGGTAGCAAATAACATGGTGTAAACACCAGCTCCCAGGAGAACTGGAGTATCAGCTCTGCATATGGCTCAGACCTAGCCTGCCACAAAGCCTGCAGCTTTATCCTGCCAATACTATTTCCTAAGAGCCCTGCAGGTCCTCATACGACCAGAATGCAGGTGCTTTATTCCAAGCTATGTAGGTTTCTAACCATGTGGCAGGGCTGCCAGTTACGGACCAGAAAGCACTTGCATTTTGGTCATCTGAAAGAAATACACTGATGCCACATGGCATAAAAGAGGATGGGTTGTACCTATCCTGAGTGCCCCCAGAAGATATAGGATATCACTATGCTATGTAGCAGTTAACTTTCAAGGAACAGTCTCTCAGTAATTCTGTGTTCTACAGTGCAAGAGAAAAATATGTTTTAAAAAAACATAATCTATTTACTCATCTCCATTCTCTTTTGTTCCTCATGTACACTGACAATGATACTCATAATACAGCTAGCAGCTCATTACTGATGCTTTATATTTAAAGAGGTTGTTGATTCCCAAAGCTTAAACAGGGTTTGGTCCCTCCTCCCTCATCCTCTTTTCCTTTTCGTCAATGCATCACTAACAGTGTAATAGTTAGGGCATACCAGCCATTCAAAAGTTCACCAGGTCTATTTGCAAGATTTGGTGTCTCTGACAAGAACATCACTACAAACAAGACTGTAACGGGGCATACATAGCAGTATTGGCTTTGTGAAATGAAACGTAGCTGATTACAAAGCACTCCTGTCTGCCCCTACTACCTACACAGCCCAGTCTGCCTGGGCCCCTTTAACTTTGAGTTTCCATGCAGTTGTACTATCTGCACACTCCACAGCTGCAGCAGGCTCCAAAAAAACCTCATTTCACTTTTAATTACCCAGCTATTAACTCATTACAAAGTAACATGGAAAATTCTCTGGAGAATAGCTAATGCTCTCCTTTCAATTAAAGAAAGTTACTTCATAGCCTTGTTTTAAGGCTTTATTTTAGTATATACAGCACATGTGGTTTTCATCCTATGTATACCACCCAATATTTTAGTTCCATGTAAAAAGTAACACTGACATAATTTTGAAACATTTACATTACTTCTTAATTTACCACAAACACTTCAAGGTTAAGGCTTGTGTAATTAAGGCAACAAATGCAGTCATGATATATTATCTCCCTCTGCTTGGGAAATGATTTTGCTTTTATAGTTAAGTGCACTCAGGCTGTATTAGCAACTGATATCCTAGCCATGGTATGATCATTAGTTAATAATAGCATGGCCATTCCTGTAGTATTTTCTAAGTAAAACTTTTTTTTAAAAAAGCCTTCAGACTCTAAAGATCTGGAGTCACGTGCAGGCCAATTCTGTTATCTGCATTTGTATCACTAAGTCCTCAATACAAGTATGGAATTCCAAGTTATTTGGCCTGTAAGCTCTCCAAAGCAAAGACGCTCCATTACTTTGTGCTTATCCAATGGACCTTCTTTCCTGCCAAAACAATCATAAACACAATGCATACATAAAAAGAATTTTAAAAGAGTAATAAAGCCATTATGCTATACTTGCTTTTTGGAAAGTTTCTCCCATCAATCACTACACAGTGTAACATGACCAAGAATGTTTCCATGTGACCTAAAGAAAGCATGCAGTATTGCAATACCTTGTGTGAACTGGCTGATGCTATGGTTGCCTTTCCCCAGGTGGATCAGGAAGCCATGGCGAGGACCTTCTGTGATTCTGATCTTGAGAGCAACATGTAAACTGTCTCTGTCTTCTACTTTGAGTACCTTGTTGGTAATCAGAAACCCTGTGTGACCTGTGGCCAGAATACGGAGAGTTGGTGCACCCTTATTTATTACAATTTGAGGTACACTATTGTCCACAGCCATTATCCGAATCTTCATAGTCTGAGGTTTCCTTGTTTCAAACACAGTGTTTGGAAAGACATAGAAATCAGTATGAGTCCCATCTGTAACAGTGAAGGAGAAGCTATCCTCAATTGATTCTGTGCCATCATGGTTGTAGCTGATTAGATTTTCATTCAGATCTTGTTTTGTGAAGGCAGTGACTAGTTTGGAGTTATTGAACATGATCTGACCATGAACTGGTACTTGAGTGATGACAAATTTTAGAAATGCATCAGGTGTATCTCTGTCTTCTACTGTCAGTTCAAATGGGGTTATCAGTTTGTTTTCATTTTCACTCACCAGCAGGTTATGTATTGTGACTACTGGTTTCTTATTGTCCACGTCACTAATAGAAATTCTAAAAGTACGAAAAACAGGGTTGTAGCCATCAGTCACCTCAAACTCAAAGCTGTCCATTTTCACCTCATCTTCTGAAGTGTGAATATAGTAAACTTTATTGCCTGCTAACAAAAGCTGAGTGAAAGTAGAGATGGGCACCCCAGGCTGGTCTGTACATTCAAGATGACCACGAACAGGTGGTCTGGTAATAGTGAAAACTAAGTTCTCATCCGGACTATTCAAGTCACTGGTGCTAAGCAAATCAGTAGTAAGGGTTACCTTTCCTCCTTCCTTCAAGGAAACCCCTTTGCTGATTACATCTGGGAAGACAATATCAACGCTGCTTATTGTCACATAAAAGTAGCGGTCAATTAGAGAATTTATTCCATCTGTAACATCAAATTTGATGAGATCACGAACTCCTTCTCGTCCAAAATGCATATACTGAATTAAGTTTCTATCCACTTCATCTTGGGTGAAGTTCATCCCCAGGGTGATATTCTCAACTCCTCCTGAAGACTTCATTCTCTGTAAGAGGCCTTGTCCTGGCCCATATCTTACAATGTATGTCAAGGTTTTGTCTTCAGAGTCTAGGTCAGTAGCCTTCAATATTCTGTTATGAATAGTTCTAGTTTCCCCTATTTCAATCTCCAAACCATCATTGATGGCCATTCTGGGTGTCTCATCATCTACAGGAATAACCATGATGAATACCCTTTTCACTACGGTATATTTACCGTCTGTGAGTTTCACCTCAAAACCATCCTCATTTGTCTCAGAGTCATCGTGTTCATACAGTATGCTAGAGCTCTCCATTATCTGATCCACAGTGAAGCTCTCCACTAGGACAGTTCCATTGACCAGCTGATTCACAATGTGGCCATGCTTAGGAAACCTGGTGATTGTGAACATTAACTCATCAGCTGGAACATCCCCATCGACTGCATTGAGGATAGGGGTATCAATAACCAGGCTCATACCTTCCATCACAACAAACTCTCGCACAAAGATTTCAGGCTCTTCATCATTGGTTGGGATAATGACAATGGGGAAGAAGTGCCTCTGGGAAAAATTAATGCCATCGGAACAGCGGAAAGTGAATCCGTCTTCAACAGGCTCCACACCCTTATGTATGCTTTGGACATAAAAAATATGCCCTTGACGGAGGTCTTTCAAGGTAAATGCACTTATAGCTGTACCTGCTCTGGACTTTTCAGAGCCTGGAGCTGGAGAAATGTTTTCTATATACCCAGAGGTGGGCTGAGCAACAATGGTACAGAGTATATCATCATAGGGAGTATCCGTATCTTCAGCCCTTAGGTGAGCAGGAGTAATGACCTGTTTTTCACCTTCCATTACCATGAACTGCTCCCCCACAAAAATCTCTGGGGCTTGACTGTCAACAGGAAGAATGGTCACCAAGACAGAAACTCCTTGAACGACGTTGCCTTTGATGCTCCATTCCTCTGACAGGTCAGATAAGGTAAGATTGAAGGTATCTACTTTGGGCAGAAGGCCTATTTCACCACCAGTATGAGCATATACCACAGCACCGTCCAACAGATCTCTCTGGGAAAATCTCTCCGCAGGCACCCCTTGGACCAGAATGTCCCCGTGCTGAGGAGGATCCTCTACAATGAAGGTCAACATTAAGTCATCTGTATCCTCATCTGTGCCCTGGATGACATTAGCAGTGATTTCAGCAGCACCATTCTCCAGCACATCCAGGTAGGAACCAACAGTGCCCAAAGGCAATCGTAAGGTAGGAACCTCATCATCAACAGGGTGCACATTCATTTTCAATGTGATGGGCACAACATGAACCCCATCACTCACATCAAGACTGCAAGTATCACTGTTGGTCTCTGCCCCACTGTGTACATATACCACCCTCCCTTGCCTGATATCATCTAGGCTAAAGGTAGCTCCCAGAATCAAACTGTACCCAGACAGCTGCAACTGGCCATGCTGGGGAGCCTGGGTCAGAATGAATCGGAGACGGGCAAGTTCGGTATCTGTGTCACTGGCATCCAACTCATTCTGACTAAGCACATGACTGCCTCCCTCAGGCACAGTAAAGCCAGTATTAGTGATTTCAGGAGGCTGGTTATCCACAGGCTGCAGATAGATGGTAAAAGTCCCTTCAGCCACATTGCCAGCTGCATCCTCCACTTGATACTGGAACTGAACCAAATGAGGGGCCACTCCCAATTCCTCCTGTGGAGGACGATAGGAGATCTTGTGATGGTTGATTTGGGCCTGAGTGAAGTGGGTCACTTCCACAGAGTGATTCTCAGTCAGTACAAGGGATCCAAAGCGGGCTCCATGCACATCTGGAGGGTGGTTAGTGTCAGTGGGGGGCTGGATTATTCTATAGCGCAGTTCACGGTCCCCTGAATCCTGGTCTGTATAGCACAAGTGCTTCCTCCGCAGCGGGGTCACCTGCTGTTCTGCAACTACTAAGTGCAGGCTGCTACTGCTATGCAGCTCTGGGGCTAATCGGTCTATGGGGTGTACCCGGATCACAAAGGTCTGTGGTCCAGAGTGGTTGGGTGGGTCATTGTCATCCTGGACCCTAAAGATGAACTGGTCCAAGACAACCCCAGGTCCAGGGCTGTGAGGCCCAAAGTGGTGGTAATAAAGACGCCCTTCTGCAATATCCTGCTGTAACCATTCCCTCACTGGCTTTTCATATATTAGGGAGCTCCCCATTAAACCTGGCACCCTCCTCCAAGAAAAACCCTTCTCTTCTTCCTCTTCCTTCTCCCAGTCAGGAGGTGGCTGGGCTTGACGGAGAAGAAGCTGCCCTGCAGCAGGGCCAGACTCCACTGTGAAGAGCAGAACTGCATCCTGCGAGTCTATGTCAGTAGCACTAAGAGCACGGGTAGTGATGGGCACTGTTTCACCCTCAGCCACAGACAGCCCCGTGTTAGCATTGAGTAGGGGTGGCTGGTCATCAGTGGGCACCAGGGTAATGGGGAAAAGAAACTCAACACGGTGGCGGGAGCCACCATCTTCCAGCCGCAGCACAAGGTTGTCGCTGAGAGGAGACTCACTGCCATCATGCTGGTAAACGACTTGGCCTGCTGCCAGCTCAGCCACAGTGAAGTGTTTACGAGGGACAGCAGATGATGGGGTATCCTCCAGCAGAGTGAGATGGCCATGTCTCAGTCCTGCCACCACGCTCACTCGCACCTCCTCCAAGTCATCCTCATCACTGATAATCAGGTTGGGGCTGGGACCAGGGCCTGAGAGAGGACGTGACTGCCCCTCATAGAGCACAAGGCCAGTGTTGCGGGTCACCACAGGTGCCAAGGTGTTCATGGGCTTCACCACAATCACAAAGGCAAAGGGCTCTGAAGCAGCACCCTCCGGGTCTAACACCTCCAGCTCCAGCTCAAAGAGCCGCTCCCGATCAGAGTCCTCTGCAGGTGGCTGGTAGGCAATGCGCAGCTCCCTCACATCCTGCTGGCTGAAGGAGGAAATGGGCAAGCTCCGGTCATCAGTGCTGACCATGTGCCCCTGACCAGGGCCAAAGGGCGAGGTGATGTTGAAGAGCAGCAAGTCCGGGGGTGATTCGGCATCCTCGGCTGCCAGCATGTCAGGTGTCACAGCAGTGAGAACAAACTGGTCCACTTCCATCATGAGCATGGCCAGGAAGCTGGGCTTGGGAGCCACATTCTCTGCACCAGCTCGGATCCGCACCAACACCTGGAAGTACTCACGCTTCAGCAGCGCCCCATCACCTGCTGCCTCCCTCAGCTCAGCCACCAGCGGCACCAGGTCACGGTTGGGTGAGCCACCAGCCGCCGTGTGCCGGTAGCGCAGCCCCAGCCGCAAGAACTCCTCACAGTCCCATAGCGAGGCGGGCACTGGGCTGCCATCCCCCGTCACCTCCCGTCCCGTCGCCGGGTAGTTGAGGATCTCACCGTAGCGGGGCAGCCCAGCCAGTGCTGGCAGCAGGCCCACGCGGCAGCGCTGCCAGCTCGGCTCAAAGGCAAACTCTAGGCTGCGAGCATCCAGCGGGTTGCTGGTACCCCGCAGGCGCTCCACGGTGAGGGGCAGGTTGCGGGTGACGATCTCCAGCTGCGTGAAGAGCACCTCCACCTCCAGCACCAGGGGCAGCACCAGGGCGCGGCTCGGCGAGTCGTAGCGCAGCTGCAGGCGGACGCGGTCCCGCGCGGGGCTGCGGCCGCCCAGGTGGGAGTACTGCACCTCGCCGGCGCCGAAATCGCAGGGGAAGCGCCGGGGGCTCAGGCGACCCGGGCGCTGCCACAGCGGGTCCTCGTCGAGCACGGTGAGGTAGCAGCGGTCCCCCGGCTGCACCTGCAGCACCAGGTCCCGCGCGGGGTCCAGCCAGGCAGAGCGGCCCAGGGGCACCCGCAGGCCGCGGTTCGCCACCACGATGGGGGCCGCCTCCGGCGCCCACGGCGAGGCGGCGGCGGCGGCGCTGCCTGGCGGCGGCTGGAGCGCCCCAGCCCAGCCGCAGCCGCAGCCGGCCAGCAGCAGCAGCAGCAGCCGCGGCGCGGCGGAGAGAGCCTGCATGATCCCCGCCGGCGGAGCGAATCGCCCCGGCAGTGGCCTCTCCTCCGCGCAGGGGCCGAGTCCCGGCCCTGCTCCTGCCGGCGGCGCCGCGCGTTCCGGCCCGTCCGCTCGGTCCGCGCACACGCCGCGCTCTGAGGGGCAGCGCGCCCGCTCCCGAGGGGAGCCCCGCCGGCCCCCGGAGCCCCGCCCCCTGCCCCCACGCGGCCAATACGCACCCGCGGGGGGCGCCTCCGCCGGGAACGATTGGGCAGAGTCTGTGTCCATCTTTGAGCCTAAAGGCGGGGATAAGCCTCCCCCCTCCCCCCAGGCACTCCGCGGCGCGACAGGTTGTTGAGGAGAAGGCGCGGAGGGAGCGGCCGGCTGAGCCCTTGCTGTGCAGGAGCGGGAAGGAAGGGGGAGGCGAGGGCCAGCATGGATCACCCTGACGGCCGCGGCCGCAGGCCGCCTGGAGCCCTCTCTCCTGCCAGATTGGAGGGGAGGGGGTGCTGGCTGCCTGCATGTTCCGCACCTCTCCTCAGCCCCGTGTCCGCGGGGCGCGCCGGCGCGTCCTCCTCCCCTGCGCGGAATCTCCCCGTTCTCGCCTTAAATCATGCATCCCTGGGGCGGAGATGAAACAGGGATGTCGCGAGTCGCCGCAGGGGGAGGCTGGGGGCTTCCCTCACCCCCAGGGAAGCGGGGTGGCAGGAGAGCGCGGCGCGGCCACGGTCGCGGGCAACGGCCGCCGCTCGCGGGCAGCGGCGGCGCGACGCCGCTGGTTTTCCGCCCTCGCGGGGCTGCCCGAGAGCCGAGCCGGGTTAACGGGGGAGGGCAGGGGAGGAAGGTGCGTGAGGGAAACCGGGGCGGAGCAGCGAGGAGCGGTGCCCTCGGGCTCCCAGCCCGGCGGGGGCTGCCGCCGCGGAGGTGCCTGTCAGCGTCACGTTTCTTTGCGCCAGAAAGAAAGCTGATAAATATCTCCAGGGCAAAACACATTAGCTAATATCCATTTTCATTCCTCGGAGGTGACTAGTCGCAGCAGTGGATGAATAAAAGCTTTACAATATTTTTGCCCTCTTGTGTCTGCAGTTAAAAGCATACTAATAAAAGTATGAGCGTGCAAGAGTTGCTCGCCTGTAAAATTTTCTAATGGCAGGCTCTGACTTCTATTCATCTTCCTCAGCAGCTAAATTTCTGTCTTAATGAAATGTGATACACAGCCTATATAAAAAGAAAAAAAGTATCCAACAGTTAACAAAATTACTAAGGAGGGGCAGATTCAAGGGCAAAGAAGGCTGCTTGGAAATGACTTTGCGGAAACCTGTGACACATTTTGTTAAAAAGAGTAACATTTAAAGTTGTCCTTCAGTGCTACAGTATTATCATGTGTGGTCTTGTTTGCTGTATGGAAAACTTGAATTTAGAAGATCGGGTTAGACACAGTCCATCATGTCTGCATCTAACTGTTGATACAAATAATTCGGCTTGACTGGAGACAATGGCATCGGTGGACATAGTTTTTGCAACATCAGAATTGTTGTAATCTGTAGAGTAGTTCTATATTCTGTGTTAAATGTGGAAAGCTGCAGAAAGCTGCTTTGTTAAACAAGTTATGTTGACCTGTGGACTTGGACACTGCTGCAAAAGGTAGTAATTTTAGGAGTAAGCCAGCTAGCTAGTAACCAGCAATAACACCAATTTACCCACCCTTATAAGGCATTCACATTTTATTTCAGAAACTGAGTATCTTCTTCCTAAGAAGCAACAAAAGATAATTTAGTAGAAATACTGAGTCCCAGAGCCAGAGTTCTCCCGTAGTTTCATAACCATGGTGTTAGTACTTTTCAGAATTGACAAGATCCAGATGGTGTGATTGGAATTGCCCAGATGTAATGATGGAGTGTCAAGGCTTCTCTTTTAAAATAAAACCAGAAAAACTCCCACAAGCAATCCAGTATGGAGGCAGGAGATGGCACTGGTGTAATTTAAAGGAACGTCTACCTTCATCAGCATGAATGTATTAATATATAATTAATATATTAATATGTTCTTGTTAAAGAATATTACTAAATTTGATTCCAAATTTAGGCTGTGTTATATAAAAGTGTATTATAAAAAAGGAAAAGTTATAATAAATGCTCAGTAGAAATTTTCTCATTCATTTCAAAGGAGAGTTTTATTTTCTTTACATAAACTCCATTTTGCAGAGTTTGCAACTCAAACCATGTGTGTATTTGTGCTGTATGTGCATGTGAGTATATACAGAATTGGAAAATGAAAATGAGTAATAAATCGTTTACAAACAAAATCATTTAGCTTTTTCTTATTTACCAAACAAGAAAAAAGTTATCTTTGGAAAAGTGCAATATTTTTCAGTTTTTAATAATCTTAGAGTACTAAGGATAATGGATAAAGACGTACCTTTAAAATATTTTTTTAATGATGGTGTCTTTTGAATATTTTTAATAAAGCAGTCTCTTCTATTTTAAAGTCAGTACAGTATTTGTTGTGGCATTTCTCTAGAGAAAATGGGGCATTTCTCTAGGGCATTTCTTTTTCAATTGGTAGAGAGCTGTGAAATCGAATAGACAGAAGAACATATTCTGAAGTACTTATGCTGAAACTAAAGGCAGAAGGGCGTTTCCAACAACTTAGTTATGAATTGAGAGACAGCTTTTTGCTTTGAGAGAGAAAAAAAAAAAGAGTTTTCAAGTGGTAAATAGTGAAGGAATGGGATTGACCCTTCTGATAATTCACCAGAAGTTTCTGACACAGAAATCTCTAATTTTACCAGAATTTAATGGATATAGGGTCAGATTCTTTGATCTTTGTCATCTCCATTATCAAGTAGTAAATCTTTCTGTACAAACAACAAAAGTCCTCTTTATTTTTAACAGTTGTCTTGTTAAACAAGTCAATGAGCTCTTGAGGAACAGACCAAGTAAAAAGTGAGTGATACGTTTTTATCTTCTTCTCACAGCACAGCATTAAAAAAAAAAAAAAAAAAAAAAAAAAAAAGTGTCCCAAATTACTGAGTTGATAGGAGTTTTGAAGGGGATTTTCCTTGCCTTGTTAACTGGCTGAACTCTTTGTTCCAACACTGGTGTCCAAATCTCACTTGAAGAAAATTCACCTGGGCTAAATTCTCATCCAAAGGATTTACACAGCTGTAAATCCAAAATGTCTTATCAATTGTCACCAAAGTCAGTGTAACAAATCAGTCCAATGGAACTGGAATCAGAACTGGGTCCAGTGACAGGTCCATTATCTCTGACATAAATTGTTGATGAATAAAGTGACCGGTATTTGACTGGGAGAAGAAAAAAAACTCTAAAGACTTTTAGAATGCTTGCAGCTCTGCTACACTGGATATTTAATATTTTAAAATATATTTATGAGTTTAAACAGAAACAGAAGGGTTTAAAACAAACAAGACCTGCTCCTTTGACATTATGCTCATGAAATTCTACTGAGGAACATTTCTTTCTAAATTATTTACCTGTGAAGTTCATCAGGATATATTTTAAGACATTTGTTTATTAAAAAATGAATGTAAATCCATTCTTATTTTAAATGCAATAATTTCTGAGGGCATCTGACTTCTGTTTCTGATGATGGATCATAGATTTATGTTCCTTATTGATGCCTACAACTCCAGTGAGAGAAATAGAAATTTACTGTCCACTAAATCTACATAAAAATTTATAGTTATCAAAGTCTGCCCTCTGTTGATATGGAATAATCTTAACATCTTAATTGTAGCCAATCCTGACTTCTATTACAGTACTTTTCACAGGAGTTTAGTAATTAGTTACAGAATTCCAGAGATTCTCTTAAAATAAATTAGCAATAGCAAAATAATTTTGATGATTTTGATGATTAGGAAAGGAGACAAAATACGACATCCAAATGTCTGGGTTTTTTTTTAACAGTTTCTAAGTAGATAGCATCAGTGTTTTGTAACTACAAATGCAAAAAAGATGTGAAGTTTGTTGTCAGTATATATTAATTATCTTGCCAAGGAAATTAAGCAGAAGAGAGGATGGGGTCAGCAAATGAGATTTATGGGTGTATTTGAATACTTATTGATGGTATTAGTATTTTTGCTATTACAGTTCAGCTTTGAAATGCTACCCCTTGTCCTCCCATCTTGGTCTTAGTCTGTGAAAGTTGGAGAAGTTCCATGAACTCATATTTAACTGCTTTATATGTAAGACCAAGGCATAAAGGATTTTACAGTACCCACTGTGGCACAGAGAGTATTTTTGTCCTCCACAGTATGATAGATGATTTAGTCAACAAAGACAAAAGAACAATCCTATAGAGATAGACTGCTATAACAGAATGAAGATTTGAAAATGTTAAATCAGCCAGATGAGAGAGCTTCTAAAATCCCTGTGTATAGCTGCACTTTATCAGCTTTGGGGTTTCTTCCATACTTACTTTTTCTTTTCTTCTTTCAGGTATTAAGACAAATTATGATCTGAGTAGTTACTTATAAATTATTGAGACTACTTATTTACCTGGATATAAACAAGAGTATCTGTAAATCATAACTTTCACGTATCCTTTTTCTGCAACGAATCTCAAGAGACAGATAGCTGACTCTCAAGAATCTTCTTTCTTCCTCCTGAGATTTATTCTTTATCCTCCCTCTTTACAAACATGACATTGTTTGAATCTGAATTTCATTTCTTTCATGACTTCTGTAATAATCTATACATCTGTTGCCCTGTGGGCAGAGATGTTCATTAAAAGTCCAACCCCACTAGATCTTGCATACATATTTATCCCTTTGCAATAGGTAAATCATTCACTAGTAGTATGAAGAAATGTCACTGGCTTCTGTCAGGATAAAAGGATACTCTTCCACAGTCTGTTCTCAAAACTGTATCCTGTTGATGCTAGGGCAAGTATAATGCTGGTTTCTACATTCTCCTGTATATACAGTAAATGTGACACATGATCCTGCCTACATTCATTCCAAAACCCAATCTAAAATAAGGCTCCTTGTTTCTAAAGCCCTTCTTAGACTTCTGTCTTCGTACCCATGATGTTTCTCCCATTACTACCCCAATAATTGTTCTCACCTGCTTAGCACTGGCCCTCTGCCTACCCTCCATGTCCCTAGTGCTTTTTTCACTACAATCTTGACACTTTGAAAATCTACTTTTCAAGGCAACTTTTTTTCAAACTCCTTCCAACTTTAGATCTCAGCAGAAGCTTTTTTTGTTTTTTTTTTTTGTTTTGTTTTGTTTTACATTTTCTCCTATGCCTTTTGGTCACTCCTACTGCTTTTGTTTCAAAGCCAAAATACAACTTCTTGATCTCCTATTAACAATAACCAAAGACTTGTTAATTAACTAGATTAAATAAGTAGTTCCATCAACCTTCCTTACCTATATACAGTTTATGTTTTGTATTTAGACACTTCGAAGTTTTTTACTGTGATTGTGGAATTTATAATGTTTCTTCTAACATACACACACACTCTTTGATGTATCATGAAGGCAACTGTAGGGTCACTCTAACCAATAACTACTTTCATAATATAGTTAGGGAAATGCTCTCTTTGAGATCTCTCAGATTTCCTTTGGATGAAATTGGTGAATGAATGGAAAAGGTGTTTGTGGGAACAGAGCAAATGCTGTCAGAAGTGACAATGCTCGGCATGCAACTCAGAATAGACATATGTTAGAATGGATATGTATTGTGTTATAGCATATTTATGTCAATTGTGATTATGACGTAGATCAATATATCTATTAAACATTATCTGTAAAACATATTTAGTGATAGGTAGATACCTAATAACTAGTGTAGGTCAACACAGTTAAATCCTCCATGTTTGTAAATTTATTTGAAGTGCCAATTTTCTTTGCAAAAGCTTGAAACTGTCTCTAATAGTAATCTACTCTAATTTATATTGATATGTTTTAATTGCAGGTCATTGAAATTCCAGTACAATCAAATGTGTGTATATTTTCTTAAAGAACAGGGAAATATTCCTGGCATCACTTTCTCTGAAAAAAAAAAAAAAAAAAAAAAATGAAAATAGAAGCTACTCATTTGATAAGAGATCATACCTAAGCTAAGTAATTTAACTCCTCTTTTTCCCAACATTCACTACAAACACATACTTTCTTGTTAGGAAGCATATAACATTGTTATTTAGAAGTAAAAGTAAATTGATCAAAAAGTTCTAATGAAAAAAATGCTGTCTGTTGGAGAAATCCTCTGATGTCTTATATTCTGTCTACATTCATAGAGAAATAACCTTTCTTTTTCCTGATAACATATGCCTGTTATAAAATAGAGTAGCAAACATTCACTTCCTTTCCTCTCTTTCTCTGTTTTTATCCTTTTAGAGAGGACAAACAATGACTCTCAGTAAATCTGTTTTGTGTTGTGGCTTGTGTCCATTTTGACATTTGCAATACACATATTTTGGAAGTGAAGCCTTCAGAAAACATTATGGCTGAAAGAGCATAAATCATTTGGTTGATCCTACAGTTAAGGTTATTTAACTCATAGTGGCTTGTTTTTAACTGGTTAGAAAATGTGAAGGAATCAAATGTTAGTTTTAGTGGCAGAGCTGTTTATGAATAGACAGGTTAAATTTCTGCACTAATGACAGTGAGTTAAAAAAGTAGCAGTGTAAACTTAGATGAATCAAATGGGGTGTCTCCCTAAGAATCTCACTTAATTTCAGGCTGAGCTGTAAGTTAATGAAGTTGTGTGTGGAAAAAGAAACTTATATAACAAAAGCTGAATGAAAGATGAATGCCACTGTGTAGTTTTGTCCCACAGATGAGTTGCCTCTGCATAGCCTTGAGTGGGGGACTTAAGAGTTCACAAATATAAGAAGTTATCCAATAGGATGGTGTGAAGAAAATTTGTGGCGCAGTTGAAGAATTGGATAAATAATACATTTGGTCTTCATTATCTTGTTTTCACAGAGTGAATTCTAACATATGATCAGCTTATTCAAGCACTGAAGTGAGCAACTTAAATCTGAAGTATTTCCTCCCACATTTCCCTCAGGGTTGGAGTTTATAATGCAATGGGTAAAACTGTAGGATTGAGGGCTGTAGCTTACAACTGTAAAGATCCTGAGATAATCTTGGTCGTCCTTTGATCTTGTTAAATATATTGTCTAAAAGGTAGTTTACTTTAGACTCTAGGAAGAAGAAAGGTTTTCAGGTGATTTTCAATATCATTATTATTATTTTTGGATATTTGTGGAAAGTTATGCTGTGGATGAGGAAGACCAATGATTATTTTAGACCTAGAAGTTTAAAGAAGAAGCTGGTCTAATATTTTTCCTCCATGTTGTTCCCCTTCAATGTCTGCCAGAAATAAGCCTCTAACATTTCCTGTGTGAAGAACATTAAAGAGTCAGAGAGATGCTGCAAACATCAGAATAAAAGCCAAGGGAATGCAAGAAATGAGATTAGATTTGGTATTAAATCCAAGTCATACCTTTAGTGTTAGCAAAATCAATAGAATCAAAACAGTAACGGACTCTTCAGTGAATGCAAATGTCTTCTTTTACACTCTCCTCATCTTTCAACTCCTGAAGAAAAAGAAATTGCTCATTTGGGGTTTGATTACCAACAAGGAAACACTCTGGCTATCTGTTTAGATGCCATGAGGCCTTTTCTATGGCAAGGTTCATTTGTGTCTAAAAAATAACCCCAGGCACCAGTACAAGCTGGGGGCTGACCTTGTGGAAAGAAGCTCTGCAGAGAAGGACCTGGGAGTGCTGGTGGATGACAAGTTGACAGTGAGCCAGCAATGTGCCCGTGTGGCCAAAAAGGCCAATGGTCTCCTGAGGTGCATTAGGAAGAGTGTTGCCAGCAGGTGGAGGGAGGTGATCCTGTGCCTCTCCTCAGCCCTGGTGAGGCCTCATCTTGAGTCCTGTGTCCAGTTCTGGGCTCCCCGGGACAAGAGAGACATGCAGCTCCTGGAGAGAGCCCAGCGTAGGGCTACAAAGATGCTCAGAGGGCTGGAGCACCTGCCCTATGAGGAAAGGCTGTGAGAGCTGGGCCTCTTCAGCCTGGGGAAGAGAAGACTGGGGAGGTGGGGTGGATCTTATCAGTGTGTACAAGTACTTGAAGGGAGGGTGTCAAGGGGATGGGGACAAACTCTTTTCAGTTGTCCCATGTGACAGGACAAGAGGCAATGGGCAGAAATTGAAGCACAGGAAATTCCACCTGACTGTGAGGGGGAATTTCTTCACTGTGAGAGTGAGGGAGCACTGGCACAGGTTGCCCAGAGAGGTTGTGGAGTCTCTTTCTCTGGAGATCTTCAAGGCTCGCCTGGATGCAACCCTGTCTAACATGCTCTAGGTGACTCTGCTTGAGCAGGGCGGGGTTGGACTAGATGATCTCCAGAGGTCCCTTCCAGCCTTACTGATTCTATCATCATCAGAAGAACCTGAGACTTCAGAAGGAATTCAGCAACCTCAGAGAATCTATTCTGTAGTTTTTATTTCTCATCATCAAAAAGGTTTTAAAAGCTCTCTAGTATATTAAGTTTACATCAAATACATACTTAAACAGAACATTGTCCAAAGAAACAAATCAGATAGAAAAGATAAAAGAATGGAAAATTCTTTTCAGGGTACTCTGTGCATGGTAGATTTCTTTAAAGGTTTTATTTCAATAAGTGTCCTTCTTTTCTCCCTATCAATGAACTCAATTCAAATTCTGGTTTGTTTTAGGTAAGATACATTAAGGATTTTCCTGGTCCAGATTTTACTGTGAAACCTACTTTGGCTTATTCTGACATTGATGAGCCCTCAGAAGACAGTGTTTGCTTATCGATTTATATATGCCTAACCATACCAACAAATAGTCCTCTTCCTGGATCTTTTTGATACACAGACATTTATTTGGATTGTTTATTTCCTCTTCCTCACACTTCCCTTACTCTGGTTATAAGAAACTGCAATGGTGGGTACAGGAGTTACCTGTTTCCTTGATAAAAATTTAAAGTGCTATTCTAGCTGCATAGTCTGCCAAATTTATGCCCTTTCATGTATTTTTGTGATTCCCATTGTGGCATTGTAAAACACAAAGCCTATTATATCTTTTTTGAGGGACTTCTGGTGGTATTTCAAGTAACATTAACTCAATACAAGGACTAATTGTTGACAAGCACTGTACAAAATCAGACTGCAAAAAGCTGGATTAACTAACTGTTTCTCTTCACACACAAAGTAATAAAGTCTAAGAATATGACCCTAAAATCTAATCTGTGGAAATCTTAATGTAGAAGCATTGTTAATAGAAGTATCAGGTTATTTCTGCAAAGATAAGGGGTGAGGTTTTAATTTTTTTCCTCTATTTTATAATATTCCTTTATTTTTATCAGTGTTATCAGTGAAAGACAAAAAAATGTGTTAGGTGGGAGGGTGAAACCAAATAGATCCATGTCACATGGATCCATGTCCACACAAAGACAAAGACGGGTGACTGCCCATCTGGAACAAACTTCCAAAGGAAATAGTGGATTCTTCAGCTCTTTGGTGGAATCCGTCTCACCTAATTTTAAGTGGCTAAGAATGAGGAATTTTGTCTAAGTTTGTTTTCTGAGCCACCACTATGGCTAGCTATAAAATGTAGGCATCCTCAAATTTATTTCATTGTAGCACAGATATTAAAGGTGGCTGAGACAAAGCTTCAAAGAAGTTGTCTGTCTCTCTCCATTGACTATTGATCAGTGTCCCTGATTGGGAGTGGTGTTATTTTGGTGATGATGATTTAAGAAGATGTCTTTAAATCATAGCAAGACTTGTGCATAAAAGTAATATCTTTTAATAGAACTAATAGAAATTACTGGAAAAAAATGGAGGCGCCTTTGGCAAGCCTATTTCATCTGTTGGCCTGAGATAGAAAGAGTAAACTGAGAATATTTGCTCAAAAATAATTTTTTATGATAGGTGTATGAATCAGTTTGAGAGAAAAGCTGGCCAGTCAAATTAAATGGAAAAAAAATGAAAAAAATTGGAAAAAATGAAAAGAAAGAAGCTGCAAGATACTGAAAAGAATAGTCTTCCTCCATCATGGGTTACAATGGTTAGTGCTTTACTGCATGTTTTAGTTGAATGATGAATGGTGGTAAGAGATAGTGTTGCACTTAATACTCATGTTTTTACTCAGCTCATTCAAAGATGCAATATGCTTTTCTATAGAATAGTGATCTTGTTGGTCGAGAGGCTTTCTTTAATAGGACAGATACAAGGATTATTCTTCTAAAGCAATTGTAGCAGTGCCTAGATGCATGTTACAGTCTTTTTGATGTGTGTTGGTTGGCTGCTAGTTTTATGGAGGTGTGTTTGTCCATAAATGAATAAATTGAATTGTTGATAACAATGCAGTAATTCTGCACCTGACAGAGGACTACATTTAGTAATAATATTTAGAATTATTTAAATTTATTTAAGATGTTGATTTTTGCCAGAACTCTCCTCTTTTTCTATCATCTAAGTATTTTTATACACAGTTATGCTATAAACATGACATACTGTACATTTTATATAGTATACAGTCATGTTCTTTGACAAAGATTGTTAAGCTGGGTCCGGAACTTTAGTCAAACAAACTGTCAGATATTCCCAAATTGAATACTTTCAATGATTCAAGGCACTATGGTATGTGTCATAAAATGAAACAAATTCTTTTGAAGGATGATCCTGCTGTCTCTGTGCTGACCTTGGATAACTATTAAAATTGCATATCAAAGGCTGAAGAAACTGTTGTTTAAGCACTTACAGTGCCCTTCACTGTAATTTTCTCTCTCCTGCTTCACAAGAGAAATTTTACCTAATCTTTGTAGCTGCAGTTGTCATAACAAAACCACCCCACACAGGCTGTTTCATCATATTATAATTCAAATAGTGTAGCCGCCAAATACACACACATACTTTCCGGAGTCTATAAACTACTGGCCATTGTGTTAGGCAGCCAAAGCCTGGAAAATGAATGAGAACTAAATCTTAAAGACTGTGAAGAGGACAAGAAACAGCATTCCTCCCTTTTCATATCCAGGTAATGATGTTAACCACTTACTGTGTTTCCTTTTTCCACAAAGATGTCCTTAAATTGGCCAATGTTAACTTTACTGTTAGTATACACACAACTGATGAATATGAGAAGTCTTAACCTTTGGGTCTGATTCTATGACTTCTACTTAAGTAAAGTACATATCATCTTTGAGAAGTTTTGCCAAGATAAGAATCACAGGCAGCCCTAAACATGACAAATAAGGATTTTGTTAATGTGTGAGAGTCATAAGGATGTGGATATCTATCTGTTGCATTTACATGCCTATTAAAATTAGGCATTTGAATTGTTGCAAGTTGAACTCTAGGCCCTTCTGTAAATCTGCTTCAAACCTGTCCTCCAGGCTTTTATTCACGTTTGGATGAGTCATCTGTTAGTGTCAACATATACTATGAAATAGGAACTACTCTGGAGCAATGACTGTAGAACCCCTGGATCAAACTGATGTTACTTTGCCAGTAACACAAAGGTATTCACCACAGACAAACCCTACAGTTAACAAAAAATAATCTAAGTTTTAGGTTGCAGGTCATATTTTAGAGGGAAGACTTTTAAAGGCACAGGTAACTTCATCTTTAGAGGGATGTAAATATTATCTGGAAGTTCAAGAACACCTGGGATCTGTATTTGAAGAAAGTTATTTGCAGCATCTCCAGAGGTGCAAGTCACTGAGAAAGGATGCAGCATGTATCCTTGTACACTACCGAGCTGGGACACAGACACTGGCTGTTCCTTAAACACAACCCCAAAACCTGAGCAAAGCAGTTTCTGGCTTCCCATCTCAACATGTCTGAGTAGATTTTAAGCAGCAGAATGTGACCTCCTACACTGAAAGACCCTTTGGTCCATCCCTCCTTTTTAACCTAAATATTGGAGGAAAATGAGTTGCTGGCATTTCAGGAAGAAGAGAGTTTTTGAAATATATTCAATAACCTTCTCTGAAACCAGTATTCTGTGGCACTCATCACCTCTTTTGACAGAAAGGCCGTATTCTGACCATTTATTTTAGGTGTCTAACTTCGACCTTTCACCTCACTCCGTCCATTCATATTATGGTAAATCAGGGTCCAGCAGCCCCAATAGATCTGAATCATTTATTGCTTACTTAATATGAGAAGTGAAGAAATTTTTGCAGCTATCAGATAGACAGAACACAATAGACACACTCCTATAATCAGTGAGGAGAGATGGAGGCTAGATTCACCGGATCTTGTGAAAGATGTTTGAAAGGTGCCTGTATTCTTCCATCCCTTCTGAGTATGGGGAAGCTTAAGTGCCTGACTTAGCCCAGATGCTTAACCCCTCAGTTTATGAAATTAATAAGAGATAAATGCCCACGCCACGTTATCAGAGATTAAAAAACCCTAAGAGTATTTGCTCTAGGGCCTCTATTTTCTATTATTATCATTTTGCAAATGCATTTTCCAAGTTCTGCCATTTCATATGTACTCATATTCCTCAAAAAGACATCTTAAGCATCTCCAGGCTTCTTGTGAGGAGGCTCTCTTTAGTGCTCTGATATAAGGAATCGAAAGCACAGATGTTGCCATATGTTCCAAGGCTGGTACCTTTGAGATTTCTGAGTAGCTTGTTTACAAGAAAGTAAAAAAGTTATCAATCAATTTCAAAATATTGCTCACCATTGTGATGTCCCTGTATTATGTGATTTGGAAAACCAAATTCACCCCTGACAAAAGTCCACTGAAATCCAAGGTGCTCCACTAGGGATATATTTGGTCAATACAGCATTTGACAGAGAGAGCAGATAGTATTTTGCAGTGAGTGGCTGCTTCTGGACCACTTAATGATAGAATACACAAAATATGCAGCTATGCCACCCTCTCTTAAAATCAGGTAACTATAAAAAAACTTCTAAAAAATGTGGTTTGCTATTAACAGTTCACTTAGCATACATACAGTATATATATACACATATATATATATATATGTGCCCACTATAAAGATTACTCTTGTTACAGCACACAAATCTACAGTCAGGTAGGTAAATCAAGATCTCCACTAGGGCTGTACAACAGCATTTACAGAGATCTTGCCAATTGCCATAGATAGCAAAATAAGTATTTGTAGTCAGACAGCCTTAGTATTTGCAATATTTATGGTATTTTCATCAGTATATTCAGGGAAGTAAAACAGGCAGCATCATTTGAAAGACATGGCTGGAAGATGAGGAGTACGTGACTGATATACTTGTATGATTCACAGGGCACAGAGGTTCTCGAACTAGGTCACTATTGGGCCTTTTGCATTCATTGAATTTCCATAACCAATGAGCGGATCCTAAAGAGGATGGTGCAAGGGGTTGCTTGAAATATAGCCAGGGATTACTCTACACCCAAACAAGTGTCTTTGTATCTTTGCACCATTTCCAGACATGACAGACTTCTCTGTTACTGTTTAAACTCTGAGCCTTCTGTATGTACTCATACGCCTTAAGAAACCATATACTTTCTTTTTAATGGACTTAAAAAAAAAAATCAGATCCCATTAAATCTTGGACTTTTAAAATCCAGATTCCATTCTATATTAAAGTGTACAATGGAAGTCTAAATGAGCAGCAAAGACATCCATAGAAGAATTCATCTGCCTTAGGATCTTCCTTCTATGAAATCATTCATCTCTTCATGAGTAAGTCTCCATTTCTGCATGCAATAGTCCAAGCCATTCATTTATATAGTAACCTTTGTCTCTTTAATATCTTACTCTCCATTACATATGTAAGTTTAGATTTTCTTTTTTGACTTTATTGCATATTGGTAAGAGGTCAGCAATGAACACTCTACAGTATCACCCTAAGTGGTCACTCTCAGTTCAAAAGGCATTTAAATGCTCAAAAAAATGCATTATTTCATCTATATTAAATATTTCAGATTTTTGAAAGTCAAATTTTTTCTGTCACACTATGTATCTTCACTTTTCCTGTATCTTTAACCAATCATATATTTTAAGTCTGTAACTCTCTGGAGCACAGACTTTTCCTATATTTCTACATTTTTTCCCTGAATACACTACCCTAGCTGTGAACTTTTAAGCTGAGATGAGAACCCGCTTCTTTCTCAGATCTGCAACTAGCCAGCCCAGAATATTGCAATAAAATAGAAATAATAATATAAACAAACAGACCCAAAACAAATGAAGAAAAACCCTGAAGCATATATACAGATTACAAAGTTCCTAAAGACCTCTCTTGACTCCAGAACTCTGACTTCATTGTTGTTACTGATTTTATACAAAGCTGTCAGGAACAGATGGTGGATGATATGTCATATATACATAAACTAGTGGATAGCATACGATAGCATACCCAGTCAGGCAGCCATGGAGATAGATTCTAGACTTGTACAGTAAGGTAGGATTTAAACCATTCCTCCCTTTTACCATAGCAATGCCCTAACTGTGAGGCTACAGAACAGTCTCAAGGCACCTTCTTTCCTTCCCAGTAAATCTAGACTAGCAAAGGCCCAACTACGCAAGAGTAAGAACTACAATTGAGCTGTGGATGTTGTCTACCTTGACTTCAACAAGGCTTTTGACATTGTCTCCCATAACATCCTCCTAGAGAAGCTCAGGAAGTGCGTGTTAGATGAGTGGACATTGAGGTGGATGGAGAACTGGCTGAAAGGCAGAGCTCAGAGGGTCGTCATCAGTGGCGGGGAGTCTAGTTGGAGGCCTGTGGCTAGTGGCGTCCCCCAGGGCTCAGTACTGGGTCCCATCCTGTTCAACTTCTTCATCAATGACCTGAATGAGGGGCAGAGAGCATCCTCAGCAAGTTTGCTGATGATCCCAAGCTGGGAGGAGTGGCTGATACACCAGAGGGCTGTGCTGCCATTCAGAGAGACCTGGACAAGCTGGAGAGTTGGGCGGAAAGGAACTTCATGAGGTTCAACAAGGGCAAGTGCAGAGTCCTGCACCTACGGAGAAATAACCCCAGGCACCAGTACAAGGTGGGGGCTGACCTTGTGGAAAGAAGCTCTGCAGAGAAGGACCTGGGAGTGCTGGTGGATGACAAGTTGACAGTGAGCCAGCAATGTGCCCTTGTGGCCAAGAAGGCCAATGGTCTCCTGAGGTGCATTAGGAAGAGTGTTGCCAGCAGGTGGAGGGAGGTGATCCTGTGCCTCTCCTCAGCCCTGGTGAGGCCTCATCTTGAGTCCTGTGTCCAGTTCTGGGCTCCCCGGGACAAGAGAGACATGGAGCTCCTGGAGAGAGCCCAGCATAGGGCTATGAAGATGCTCAGAGGGCTGGAGCACCTGCCCTGTGAGGGACGTCTGTGAGAGCTGGGCCTCTTCAGCCTGGGGAAGAGAAGCCTGAGGGGGGATCTTATCAGTGTGTACAAGTACCTGAAGGGAGGGTGTCAAGGGGACGGGGACAAACTCTTTTCAGTTGTCCCATGTGACAGGACAAGAGGCAATGGGCAGAAATTGAAGCACAGGAAATTCCACCTGACTGTGAGGGGGAATTTCTTCACTGTGAGAGTGAGGGAGCACTGGCACAGGTTGCCCAGAGAGGTTGTGGAGTCTCCTTCTCTGGAGATCTTCAAGGCTCGCCTGGATGCAACCCTGTCTAACATGCTCTAGATGACCCTGCTTGAGCAGGGGGAGTTGGACTAGATGATCTCCAGAGGTCCCTTCCAACTTTACTGATTCTGTGATTCTATGAATGAAACAACCCATTGCTTCCCAACTTAATGACAGCTCCTTTGACCTCAGCCCTGCTCATTTGACAAGCCATGGGAGAGAAGTAAGAAATACTCCTGTGAGTTTTTATCCACTGTCCACTTCACAAGAAATACCAATCCCCTTCACCTGAATGCACTCCTACAGGATAGGCCTCAACCTGAAGTGATTGGAAACATCTCATTTCACCTAACTTCCGAGGCCCAAAGTGAACATGCGTAGTTCTGTGCTCATTGCTCCAGGATCCTTTTGTTATTAATGTCAAGAAAAGGTGTTTTAAATTACGGTTCATCTGCCCTACCTTAGACATCTACTTTATAAGAAGAATAATGCTCTGAAAGTGTCTCTATCTCCACTGACAACAGGAGAAGCCTAGGTAAGAAGGTTAGAGGCAGCACAGGGGCTTAAAATAGACAGACACCTCTAAAAGAGGATTCTTTCCACTTTAAAGATAGGATCAAAGACATGTGGACTGAATTGCTGTTTTGCAGAACCCAGCTGTTTACAATGGAGAGTTTAACAGCATCACTTATATCAGATCCTTAATTTTTACATGGCTAAGGTTATTAATGTTCTTATGAGTTCCACCCTCTGCTATAAAATGGGAAAATAGCAGTTGACCACTGAAGAGGAATAAAATTTGAAAGACACTGAGGAGCTCAGAAATTGGAGTAATCACAGCAAATATTTTTCAAGAGAAGCAAATCAGGGGTAAATTTCAGAAGGTAAATTTTGAAAGCTACATTTCCTCTGTTGCAACACAGTACATTTCATATCATTGTTCTTCTTCCATATGATTTTCTACAGCAGTCATTATCTGATGCAATTGTATCTGAAATTTTGTGCATTACACACCACAAAAGCATGACCATTAATAAACTATGTTTAATATAGAATGAGGCGATCTGCCCTCTCAATAACATAGTTATGACATATATATACATGTCCATGTATATATATGTTTATATACGTATGTACACAATTTTATCACACCACACTCAAATGAACTCAGAGATTGTACAAAAGTGAAGCAGATTAATTGCATTGCCTGATTTCTGGTGTTTTCACAGCCATGTAGTTTAACAAATCTATTCGTCTGTTAGGATAAAAGCAAAAGGTATCTCAGGATTAATAGTATCTACTTTAGATCAACAACGAACAATGTATTGAAATGAAATTTAACAAACTGTAAATAATGGACTTAATCAACAGAAACAACATAACAACTGAAATGGCAGAGCTGAAGCCTGTCTATCTAGTTTAAGCAGGACACATTTTGAAAGGCTGTCTTGCCATCCATAAAGGTACAATGGCTCCAGTTAATCTTTATCTACAGTATTACTGAAACTACTTTGAAATTACATCCTGCCATTTGTCAAAGACTGGGTTTCCTTTATGCTTATTTGTGAGTATTCCTGCATTGCAGTATGTGTTATACTTTAGGGGACCTAGTTTATGTACTGAAAATATAGCAAGATGGAGTTTAACAGAAAATAATTTATCCTGCTTCTTGAGCAATTGAGACAATATTCTCACCCTTCTGCTACAGCTTTGATGCTACTGAAATCATAGATTGCTTGGCAACCTCCATGCTATTTCATTCACTGTAATGTAGATATACCCAGAGACAACAGCACAGACTTAGCATCATTGTTAAAGGGAACAGTCAGTATGTATGTTTGCCATGCAGCAAGAATTCAGTAATCCGTGAGGGAAAGGCAGGAGAGAAAAGGAATTATCAGAGGGAGTTCTCTGAACAGTCACTCTACTACTGTGAAATGCAGGCAAAAAGAATCACTTCTCAAGCCATGTAAGAGCTAGTGTTTCACCTTTATAGGTATAAACCGAGAGATGAAATACATTTATTTGATTTCAAATTAGCATTGTTTCCCTCTTCTGCCCCTGCTTTCTTCTCATTCCTGGCCCAGCATCACCCCAGCACTTCAAGGCCTCTCCCTCCAAACTGGATGTTAATGAGATAATATTACAACTACATTATCCATTCTTTCAATTTGCTTTTGAAACCTATGTCCTTTTTTTTTGTATTCTTCTGTGTGTTTTGTCAAGAGAATTATAAAAAGGAAAAGCTTTCATTAATGCTTATTACAATAAGCACCACATCTTAGCTTAACTTATAAACACTTGTTGTAGGAGCAGACACAGCAGAACAAATGATTCAGTTATAATTTTGCCCTTATTGGAAAAGTCTCAGGGAGAGCCTGGATATGTGAAGATGCTATCTGAGAAAGGACTATCTTAATTTTTCATTTAATTTCTTAGCTGTAATTAAGTAAAAATTAAGATGAAATAGATGAGGTACTGCAAATCTGTACAGTTAGATCATGACTAACTCCACAATAGGTCTATACACAGATCAGTTTAAAGAGAACCTTCCAAAGACCTAGTCAAACCTCAAGATTTCTACTTCAAATAAAAACATTCCTTAGTTTACAGATGTGTACAGATGGATCTGCAGAATATTGAGCAATAAATTAATTTGGTAAAGGATAAACACCTCTAGGAAGAGATTTTGCACACCTCTTCGAGGTGTTAAGGGATCCTAACAGAAAGGACTTTTCTGTCTTTTTGTGTCTCTATTATTTTACCTAGTATAAACTGATACTCAGTTTGGTCTTGGCCTGCGCTCTGCAGAAGTGTTTAGGAATTCAGTTTCCTAATAAAGTTAACTAAAATGAAATTTAAGTTTCTAAATACCTTTGCAGGTTCAGTATTTATTCCTCTTCACTTTCCAGTGCTTTACCCTATGAACAACCCAGCAGCCTACTTATCAGGAAAGAATCACAAGATCCTAGGAAAAAATAGAGCTAAAAAGGATATTAGGTGGTCAAGTAGTCCACCTCCCTGCCCCAGGGTGAGATTAACTCAACCTAGGCCAAATACCTATTTGTCTAATCCAACAAAAGAGATTGCCTGGGGAAGCCGTGCAATCTCTGCTAGTCAATCATAAACAGAGACAGCACAGATCAAAATCTCTCACTCTGCCTCCGAGCAACCACGCACACATTCTGAACTCAAAGAGGGACAAGCTAAATCTCAGAGATCCCTAAAGATACAGTGTAAAGGCTGAGATGTCAGTAATGTTCTTTGATAGGAACTGATCCACCCAACATAGCTTGCGGTGCTACAGGAGAGACTGCAGTGGTACAGAAGGCTGAAAACGTATTTCTACTAAGAATTGTTTTAAAGGACATCTTTCTGCATAAGAAGCAAAGTCATTGCAAAAAGAATGCTCTTTTCCTCCACTTACTTTTAAAATAGTGGATCCTTCTGAAAAGAAGAGAGTTAAAGAATCTGTTGCTTTGGGAATGGATCCTGTGGATCCTTTGTATGTGTGCATGAAGGATCAAGGTCACTCTCCAAATGGACTTTGTAGAAGGCAGAAGACATTTATGTTACCAGTGGCTAAACTGTTTTGCTAGGCTTTTGTTTATTGCTGCTTCTAGTTATTGATACATTTTCCCATTTGCTAAATTTCATATCCACTATCATTGTTTTCTAAACAGGAATGTCTAACATGGCAATTAGCAGCCTGACTTTCTACCTTCATGATGACAAACATCAGAAGTGTGTTCCTCAGCTGGTTTTAAGCAGATCTCTTGTTTTAATAAAGGGCTTTTGCTCAGAAAAATGTGTCAGAACACAGGATCTGAAGATGCAAAATAAACAAAACGCAGAAAAAATGAAATCTGTTTTATATGAAATGTTATTGCAGTATATATACAGAACTTACTATGCACATGGGTATGGATTCATTGACAAATAGAATTCTGTTCTTTTTTACTTCAACTTCTAAATACATTTTACTGTATCAGTGTTTCCCACTGAAAAACAACTCTAAAGATAAAAAAGTAAACAAAGTTCTCCTGAACTTGTTCTGCTTCAGTGCAAATACATGGTTCAAAGATGTATTCCAGAGATGCTGTTTAAAGCTCTTAGATGTGTATCTTTGCAACCTCACTAGATCCATGCATTACATCCCAATTAAACAATGACATCCTGCTTTGTGCCTGGAGGGGCCGTGTAAACTGTCCTGGAGTCATTCCAGGACTGTATTGTCTGACTTTCCCATAAAGCATCCAAAATGTGCCCAACATTTGGTCAAAAGGCATAAACTTTTTTTTTTTTTTTTTTTTTTTTTTTTTTTTTTTTTTTTGCCTGGTTGTATACCGGCGCCAACATATGGATGCTCATGTCACAAGAATGATTTTTCAGTGCCCTCAGAAAAGAGGATTGTTAATGCAGTTCACCTTGTTTCCATAGGTGAGGGAAAGAGCATGTCCAGGAAAGAGGCAGTAGTCTAAAAAAAAAAAAAAAAAAAATTTTGTTTGCTGAGCTCCATGTTGCTAGTCAATATCTCCTGCCAACATTCCATCACCTTGCCTTAATTTTGAGCAAAATGACATATTATTGCTGTAAGAATTTCATAACCTGTATCCAGCATCATCAGAAGACTATAGGAATCAGGATGGAATTAATCAAACTCTTTTCCTTTTTCCCCTCTCATACAAGTACATACACATATAGACACCTCCTACCCTCCCCAGTTTGGTCTACTTTTACTTCAATCCATACATTTCTGCCCTAACAAGCAGTCAGACAGAGGGAATGATGGCTGATCAGACCACCCTCAATTATCTCTCAGGGATCTCTCTATCTGTTTGTTAGACTTTGACAATACTTGTGCAGCATGTCATACTGATAATATATGACCTCTTAAGAAATGTTGTTATAAAGTCCAGTTTACTTTAAAAATTAAATAAAGTAAAAATGATGGAAAATCAGTTATGTAGCTCTTCATATCTTGGCTCCATGTCTCCTCTTGCCTAGACTTGTTGGATAGAGACCTTGAGAACAATTCAAGCGCCTCAGCAGAAGTATCTAAAGTTAAGTGCCTTACAGTATCTAAGACATCACATTGGGATAATGATGGTAAATGTGAAACAGGACCTATGGAAGAGCCACAGCTTTTTGGAGTAGCAGCCAGGAGCAAGACAGAATACACAAAAGCATCTAAAATAAAGTCACTGGGTAGTTTTAGGCACTCAAATCCCACTCCTTCACACTGTCTCAGATCTCCCTTTCCTGTGTTGACTGTGAATCTTCTCCCCTCCACCCCCAAAATACAAACATAACCACCCTCTCACTTGATGAACACTCATTAGCATAATTCAGGCCAGGGATTCAACTCCACTGTTCTCCACTTTTGTTAAAACTAGGGGTCATTATGATCAGCAATTATCACCTGACTCCTCCTGCTTTGGTTTATTAGAGAAACCTCTCTAAGGAGTCCCCCTTTACTTTAAAAGTGAAGAAACTAGTCAGCTGCCACCCTGCCCTGCAGCTCTGTCTCATTTTTCTGGTGTCTAACCTCCTACAAGTATCTACTGCTGTTTCAATTTTATCCATCCTTCCATCCTTCACTCTTACACCATCATCAGGGTCAACTACTCTGCTACAATTCCAGTACAGCTATCTAAGAGCTGTGAGCATTAGCTACAGAAAGAAACTCAAATATGAACAGTGCAGGCATGTCTTCACTCAGTCCAATTAGAATCTGATCCTTTGAGTCAGACAGCCAAAATCTGAAGTCGAAGGACACAAAGGAACCCTTTACATGCAGGAAACAACTTTCTGGATATAACATGTAACTCACTCACTCTGTGTAGAACAAGCCTGCTTATATCTGATGTGGAACAGAAATATCAGAGAAGTATTCTAAATCATTTTGGTAGGTCTAGGATTTGGTAATGCCAGAAATGACTAAGGATGTTTAACATTTTATTATAAACAACTGGAAAGAATTGAAATAACTCATTCAGGTTTGGCTGAATCATGGCCCTTTAATAAATCACAAAGATGTATGCTCAGTAGAGACATGCTGAACTTCTAAAGACTTCAAAATGAGGACTGTAAAAACATAGTTCTGAGCATTATTTGAGGAAGGTCACCTTTTCAGAGGTTTGATGAGAGATCAAACAAGATAGGCATAAGATAGGTAATGAGAGGCTACCCAATGGGAATTGCTATGTCCCATCTGCTACTGCTCTCAAGGAAGACAGGCCTCAGGTTTGCATAAGCAGAGCAAACACAAAGAGGCAGAAGGAAAGACAGCAGCAGAGGTGGAAGCAGGGGATGAAGACTAGGGTTGGGTACTCCAAGAGTTAACAGTTCATGGTGCTTTTAGTCTTGTCCACAAAATATTGAAATGATTTTTTAAAACAGGAGGAAAAAAATGGCTAAGGATAGTTATGAAAACTAATAGAATATAGCACTTTTCCTAGCACAGGAGTTACAGTGGAGGTAATATGAGAATATAGTTTGAATCATGCTACCAGCAGAGGGCTCAAGAACAACGAAAAATAAGTGAGTGTATCTGTATCTTTTTAAACCTAAAGATGCTTATGGCTATTAAAGTTTGTCAGTGAGGTTGAATGCTTAAATTTTATTTTATGCTTACATTTGCAGGCCAAGCAAAGCCAACAGAGCTTTATTTTCAAGCATAATTTGATGGAATGAGCATTAGCAATCCTAGATGTCATGCTTTAGTGCTTTAAACTAGTTTAGCAAAATGATTTGGCTGCTCCTTTCCTGAGTTATTGCTTCTGAGTCTCCTCTTCAAAACTTGTTTAATGGTTGGGACTGTACAGTAATTAAGAGATCTATTTATAGTTACAAGAAAAAGTGGGAAGGCTGATAACCTTAACAGTGGCTTTATACTAGAGTAAAGCTCTGTTCTTTTTCACATGCACACACATGCTGGCTTGCAACCAGCCCTATATGTGTGGCCATTTTGATGTGCACATACACAAACAAGGACAACAGTGAACGGAGGTAGCCTGTCAGAGTTTTTCATTCCACTTTAGAGGGAACAGACAACCTTCAGAAAGCCATCTGACTATGATCCTATAAGCTTATAATGCCTTTTTGTTGTTTCTAAAATACTTCTTTTATTATTCTCAGGAATATAATTTCAGTACTTGAGACACTTGTACTTTTAGACATATACATTTACCTTTTGGAGTTTGCCAGATCTTTTCAGGTTATTCAGTGTTTCTGAGTAAGATAGCTTGTAACTTATTTACATGTCAATTAAATTTTAAAATTTAAAAGCATTAACCCTGAAGCTGTCCAATTTGTATACATTTAATTTTATGTGAGTCAAATTTTGTCCACCCTGGACCAGCAACACAGAAGAACATAGAGAGATGACTAACCACATCCTATCTTGTGGAATCGCTCCACGCATAGCTTCCTTCCTTTTCCCCAAGCACTTGGAGAAGGCAGGGAACTGGCAGGTGCTTTCTGGTGTGTGGCACCATTGCACAGGCATGGAATGTCCTGTTAAGAGCAGCATCACTTCACTTTACCCCATTCCTGGCACCACAAAGTAATTGGGAGAGTATCACAATTCTTAATACGGGCAGCAGGGAGCTGCCAAGAGTTACTTGTCGTATTGCAACAAAGCAATCCCAAGAGCTGGCACAGCATGGTTGCATCCCTATGGTCGCTGCCCTGTCCGTCATGAGGCAGAGTTAATTCTCTCAGCTGGACTGAAGGCTTTATTTGCCTTGTCACAGTACAGCATTAATGATGCTTTGGGACCCAATTTAGCATATCCACATCACTCTGTGGTACAAACTAGCATGTTCTGATCAGAATTAATTCTACTGAAACTTAGCCATTTACTTGAGGTGATTGAATTAAGAATGCAATTGTCTTCAACTCTTCTGTTTAATGAAGGAGGATTGGTACCTCCAGAGGGCAATTCACAATTCGTCCCACCTGTCTTAAATACCTGTCTTAGGACGGGATTAATTGCTTTTCCAAAGTCCTTATCTTTCTCTATTAACTGTAGAGTAGTCTGTATATCAAGTTCAGACTGAAAATCTAAGTTTTTAGACAGGTAGAGTTTGATAAGATTAACTCCCTGGCCCAGACAAGTTTCTACAAGAAAGCTAAGACAGGTGCCTATCTTAGCCATTGCAATGATTTCTCTTCATGTCTATTCAGGGAGTCAGTGTCTTTTGAGCTGGAAAGGAGCAATCCCCTATAGAAAGCAATTCAGGTCGTAACTTCATTGATTCGGTCTTTGGAAATACCATCTTTCATCACTCTTTATGGAGAGATTCAAGGTAAGTTTATTATCTTAATCAAAGTGTCTCAAATCAAGAGGGATTGGTGCTAATTCAAGGATCTCTGCTCTGTGCTGTATCCCTTTCCCCAGACAGATAAAACCCCTTTTTCCCAGCTGTACTGGTACTAACGATATGTGCAGGTTGTTATGCCTTGATTCTAGTATACTGGCTCCGTTTCTCATTTGTTTTTAAAAAAAAAATGGCAAAATTTACCACAAAATGCAGAAATTGCTGAGCTCATTTCTTATTAAACTAATTAAAAGGTGCCTTTCATTAACTTCAACATTAGGATCACTAAATGATGTCATGTTAATATGTAATATTATTGGCAACATGAGAAATAAGAAATAACTCTAGCTCCTTAAGCCTTAAGGAGCTAATTGTCGCAAGTATGATCTCACCTATGAAGCTATAACTCTAAAATAAGTACTGATTTCACTAGATGTACTGCAGATTTGTTCAGATATGGAACAAGCCAGGGACTGGCCCAATTTATTTAGCAGAAGTTGGATGTGGCATACAAAGCCTTAGAAATGCCTCTCTTTTGGACATTTAAGTGAATGGTAATTCATTTATTTTTCTCATTAAAAACAACAGACTTCTGGACAACACTTTTTTTTTTTTTTAACCTAGTATATGATAAGAGGAAAGCATGAAGGTAACTACTTCTGTTTAAAAAATAATCATGTTGGCAATATAAGCCTTTCTGAACTTTTATATCTCTTTGGCAAAAAAAGATAACGTCACTAATATTTGGAAAATCATCAACTCGATATCTACAGTCACAGCATAATTATGGATATCATTTATTGAAGAGAGAAAAAGTGTCCCTTTTGAGCTTATGTGCACAGAGAAGAATGATTTATCTTAAAGGAAATTGTGAATTCGGAATATGGGAGACATACTCTGTGTCACTCTAATTTTAGTTAATAGAAATATATATACACACATATATATATGTTAATAATATCCCATAAACTGAGTTTATTGTCAGTAACATAAATATCTATTTTGTTCTAGGCAGCTATGGTGGTTAAGGTCCCTCCCATTAGAAGACAATCTTTTTAGTAGCATGACCCTGAAAGACTTTTAACCCAACACAAACAACCTTTAACCTAAGCTGTTTTGAGTGCTTGCTGCAGGCTAGGCCTTTCTCGAAGGCAGGGTGGAGCCCAAGAAAACAAGCAAGCAAAAGCCTCTTCCCAGCATGTTTCTTGGAGAGAAAAGAGTGGTTCAGGTAGAGAGTAGAAAGGACTAGGAAGCAGTTCCTTAAGCAATTCTATCATCACATTTACATTTTGAAGGAGCCACCTGAAATTTAACAGGAGACTCACAGGGGCAAGGTAGAACTGTATTTTTTATCCTTAAGGAAGTCTGCATAGGTTTGGACATTAATACACAGTTTACACATACTTGGTAGACCGTTTGTGAGATGCTAGCAGGGTACAGCAAGGGCTGGCCTCTCTCTCAGGGAAGGAGCTGAGGACAACTCCAGCACCAGCCATGCCCTCACTGCAGGGGTGCAGTCCTGCAGGGACTTAGCACAGTAGGCAGAGCCTGGGGTTGGTAACAGCGTCCATCTGCAGCCCCAGACGCTGCCAGTGATGAACTATGTCTAAGGTCCATCCAAAAAAATCCATTCAGAAGCAGCAGAAGACAGGACCAGAGACAAGTTTAAACATATGCATGAGAGGTCCAGAAGAAAAGCTATCTGCAGTGCAGGTCTAAGGTCCTTCCATGAGACATGCCCAGATACAGGCACAACGGCAACACAGCTTAAGCAAAGAGTGGGTGACTGGGCCAGAGCTAAATGGAACTTCTGGATTAGTGGGCAGAAGGTGCAGGGATGGAGGTCTCAGGTGAGGTTGATTAGGGACATTAAGGTCTATTCATGCCCTCAGGACTCTGACAGAAGCTGAGAGAGAAGTTTTCTGGAGATAGTCTGCATTGAGTATGCACTGTCCTAAATGAGACAGCATGGGGCATGCGTCTTCTGAAGGACTATGAACAGAGCTGGGCTGGCTTTGCATTTAATTCCCTGGCTGCTAAAGAGCTGTTGTGGCACCACAGCTGTGAGAAGGCTGTCTCTCTCTTGCTACTAGCTGAAAGGAAGAAACAAAGTGACTGAAGTGGAAAGTGATGAGGAAGAGAGCAAGTATTGCCTGAAGGTGACCAGGATAAAAGAGGAGTGTGAAAAGAGCAGAGTTTTTTTTCATCCTGTCTGGACAAGGGAGGAAGAGGAACAAAATATGGATGTGATCAGAAGGGTCTATAACAAATAGAGTCTGGAACTGATTCAGAATTCCTACACTTCAAACTTTAAACACTGCTGGCAAGATATGTCTCTATTACTTCCTCTTGATTTATGCAGAGGTTGACAAATGTACTACTGACTTACTCCATTAACTCAAATGGATTTGAAGACCTAAACTCTGATGATGAACCATATGGGTCACTGTGATGCTACGTAATGGATTTCCTGGAGGAGGTCAGTTTCCTTTTCTTAAGAACCTAAGATTTTCCATTAGCATTCCCTCTCTCCTCCCTCTACTCATCTCATTAGATTAACAGAAGAATAAATCTGCAAAGTCAAACATTCACAAGTAAGGAAATGCCTAGATGAAGGTTACTTTTGCAGGAAAGGAGAAGAAACTTTTGCTGATCCTGCCACGTGCCCATGTACTCAAAGGCAGACAGGTTCCTTCTGCCCCTAGCCAGGTGGTCTATATGGAAAGTTGCCCATACTCCCACAGAACATCCTTGTATACACACCAGGCACTAATTCATCCAAGATAACAATAGGAAATTAACAAAATGTTTACAGAGTGAGTGATGACTTTATTTCAGCTCTTTTTTCCTTCCATTTTACTCAGAAATATCCTTGGATGAATACAAATAACTCCAAAAAGGCTACTGTCATGGTCGCTGACAGATGTATTTTAATAGTTAAAATGTACTGGTCAAATTCCCCAAAGTCATTTTTTTTGAAAGTGATGATAAGCAAAACCTCATCTTAGGTTTTTCTTTTTTTTATGTCTAGATTTCTAGTAGTGTACTTCAAGCATATTTTGGCATCAGGTCATATTTCTAAAAAGACTAGAAGTAAAATGCATCATAAGATGGATGGGACATGTATCTCTGTGCAAGGGGGAACCTTTTCATGCCATTGTGAATATACCAACTGGCCTTATAAATGTGTGCTACAAATCTTGTCAAGGAGGGCTGGAGACTTAAATAAACTTTCTGGTCTCTGATCTCCCAGCTCAAATGGAATGTTTTAGAGTGTGACATTACACATTGTTAATTTGTTACTAAATATTTAACAAAGTTATAAATTGTGAGGCTCAATTTCCTGGGCAAAATGAGTTACTCTTATTCCAAGTTTCCAAGTCGTTGAAGCTTATTTGATTTAATGGTTTGACATTTACACTCTATACTGGGCTTGGGCAGCTTGATACTTTTAGCCTAGACTACAAGGTCCTTTCAAGCATTTAAATTAAATATCTTCTGGCTATGATTCTGTATGTATGATCCTCACTTAAGAGAACAGGAAATGCTAAGTCCCTGAGAACTGGGAGTTAACACTGTGCAGGACTGGACCTTTATCTTTCAGTAGAGTTAGAAAGGATTTTTACTGGCCACTTTGGGTGACTTCCTCATTTTACTTCCAGAATGGAATCATCTATTCCCAGAGGTTTTCCCCCTCATCTCATCATCAAATAATTAAATTATGTGGGAAACTGAAAACTGTCAATGTATATTCAGAAAGAAAGTGCTTATATGGTATTTTAAATGTTGCTCTTTATTGTGGATATTCTTGTAAATAGTGTGTTACCATGTTAAGGGTGGAATCTGTCCTGTTCAAGGGTGGATTTCTGCAGTGCAAGTAGTCAATATCCAAACCCGTTCTGCAGGTTCCCTTGATGGTCAATGGAGATCAAGCCTATGGTAAATTACGATTCATCTCCTATTAAAGCAAATACTTACATTTGGGTAAATGAATCTCACTTCATTGACCAGATCTCTACTGAATAAATTAGGAGCTCAAATGTATTGGATATAGGCACCTACAATTAGCTGGATGGATCTCATGCCTACAGTCTCTAGGATATGGTCCTACATAAGCAGTGGTATCTCACAGCTTTCTTTAGAATCAGAATATATTGCTGAATCAGCGCTTTATGGATGTGCAAAAAGATACTTTTTTTATGGAAAGGAAAAGAGGCCTTCTGCTACATTTGGGTGCACCTATAGACTGAAGGTAAGGTACATCTAACCCATTTTTAGTTGTCCAAAACTTAAGCACTTAGGTAAAAATCTTGCCTCTCTCAATGGAAACAGATACTCACAGAGTGAGTGACTTATCCTTTCTCCTTTAGACATTTGTTTTAGGATAAGATGAATCTAGACAGCATACCTAGATTGCACATATCACTCCTGGATGATCAGTATTATGTGAGATGTGTCCCACTCAAAAATCCGATTCTATCTCCTATTCGCATATGCTTGTGTTCTTAAAGTCAGAATCTAGGCACTTCCTATAAATGTTTTACAATCATTCTGATCTCCACTGCAGTCCTAAGTAATTTTATTCCTAGTATATCAAAGTATAGTTACATCATAGTTAACCTTCTGTTGTTGAGCTGTTCTTTGTTTGTCATCCATACTCTCAAACATGTGTAAGTTTTACTGTAAACCTTTCAGAGTGAAAAGAAAAGAAAAGAAAAAGAAAAGAAAAGAAATCTCATCCATGTGCTATCTACAGTGAAACAGCTTTATAAATAACTTTCATTGCTCTTTGATTTTAATGTGACTCTGGAGAAAAGAAGAGCATGTGCACTATAAGAAAAGGTGAAGTATATCACACAAAAGATGAGAGTGAGAGGGAAAATTAACTGATGGGTAGGAGGGGACCTCTGCCAGTAAATGGGTACATGAGAATGGAAGATCTCTGTGTGAAAACAAAAGGCTGTGTTCCCAACATTTAAAGAAAGGCAAATGTAAAATACAATATTGCATTGCAATTGAAACTTGAAGCTCTTATTTTGATCTTCCTTAATTGCTTTATTTAGATTAGAGGGGCAAATAATATTGCTGCCTAATAGTAACACTTTTGCATACTTTAGAACTCTTCAGAAGTTCATAACGTGATACGATTAGCAAATGTTTTCTCAGCTGCCTTGTGTACCACACAAATAGTCTTTTCTCAGCCCCACAGGGTGGTGCCAGACATAGACTCCAGCAAATGTTTTAAAAGAAATTAGAAAGGGAAAATATGATACTTTGTGGTTAAACATTATAAAGTGAATTTTTAATTATCACAGAAAGATGCAAAAGACATCAGCTCTGAGGACCAATCCCCTCTCTACTGTTGGATAAGTCAGCAATAGGACAGGCTACATGATCTGATATTACTACCCCTCTTTCACCTTGATGGGGAAGATGTGGAAGACACCTTTAGGAAAAAAAATCTATTGGCCATTCTTAATGGCCAATAAATCCTTGGCCTCTTAGCTGAAATGTTTGACAAGGATACCAGTGAACTTCAACATTACTAACTCATATCAAGAAGGCTACAGTGAGCCATCAGCCAGCCAGTCAAAAGTAACTGAATGTTAACCAGTACCTAATGCTGAAAGACAGGCAGCAGTCAGATTAGAGGCTGCAAGCTGGTGTAAAAGATTTGAAGTGGTTTCAAACTAGCTGGTCTTGTGTGAGTTTACGCTTCTAAATAAAATAAGAGTATCAATGAACTTGCATACTGTTGCATCTTATCTTTTACAAAGTTATTAGCTCATTCTCTGGCTCTATATTGGACTACTCAGACTAGATGTCTCCAAGGCACAGCCTAGGCCTGGTTTTGGAGGTAGCTTAGCAACAGGAGCTTTCAGTGAACACCTTTCTGTGTCCTGTCACATTACAGGCTGTGCAAAGCATATCTTGCAACACCCCCCTGCCCTTGCTGAGTGAGCTGCAGCATATCACTGCTATTATTGCAGATGCTTTGAACAGGAAAAATCAACATCATACAAGAAAGGTCATTGTAATATCTTAGGACCATAGAGCAAACTGGTGGTAAAGGTCTGCATAACATGGTCTGGGCTGACCTATTGTAGAAAGGCCTAGCCCTAAGCAGTGCAGAAATGAGTGTCTCTGCACCACTTGGCATGGACCCAGCAAATGCTCCCTGAAACTGAAACCCTTAATACAGACACAGCAGTGACGGGTTAGCAGGAGGTGAACAAGAAGGATAAATTGTCTCGCCAGTGTTCTAGGCTGCAGTAGTGACTACGTCATCTCCAGTATGTATGTTTTCCAGAGGTATTCAGCCAATTTACATATCTCTTCAAAGTGTAGACATACTACTAGTATTTCATTCCATATTCTCTCAAAAAGCATGTTTCCCATGTTAAATGGTGTAGTGCGTATATTGGTCCTTCTACTAATTCCGAACAAAGAAGTTACCATTCCAAATACACCAGGAAAAAATAACAAATCTGCAATTTACCAAGTAAAATATTTTTGCATTTTGTCACTTTTAGGAAGAATGCCCCCTCATTCCGCATAGTAAGATCCTTTACTGAAATCAATGAATATCAAAATAGCAAATTTACTCAAATGATTTTGATCTCTGCTATGAATCTCTGCTATATAAGATTAAATGCAGTTACAAATTTCCTCATAATAATGAGTCATTTACAGGTGTTAGCTGGCCTTACAACTACAAATTCTTCTTAAATGGACTGAATGGACTGAGTATGAGATGCATCTGCTTCATAGCAATACACTGCATGTGTGCTACAGTGTATATTTGGCATCACAGTCAAGTGTCTGGTCTCTTTCTAGGAACACTTATGACTAGTCTAGACTGTGAGAGTGATGCAAATAATGTAACTTTGCAGTCCTACAGAGAAAATATAGAAATAAATCAGAGAGGAAAAATCTTTTATGTGGTGTGGACTTGTGGCATTACATTATTACCTTTTTTCTGATCTCTTATGAGCTCAATCATTAACTCTCAAAGCTGGAAAGACACTTGACTGCAGAATTCCAAAGAAAATGACACTGCTTTGTGCAAGTCCTATGGAAAAAATGGAAAATTCTAATTTCAGTCAAGTGATTAAAACATATTACCTTACTTACAGCTGCTGTTTTGTTCAAACTTTTTTGTATTCATTATAGATTCCTATTATATTTGGGAATAATACGATTTTGTTTTTCTCTTATTCTGGCTTTCAGTATTGTACAGTCAAATCACAGGATCACAGAATGGTTGAGGTTGGAAGGGACCTATGGAGACCATCTAGTCCAACTCCCCCCTCAAGTAGGGTCACCTAGAGCATGTTAGACAGGGTCGCATCCAGGTAGGTTTTGAATATCTTCAGAGAAGGAGACTCCACAATCTCTCTGGGCAACCTGTGCCAGTGCTCTGTCACTCTCACAGTGAAGAAGCTTTTCCTCATACTAGAAGGAACTTCCTCTGTTTCAGTTTGTACCTGTTGCCTTGTGTCCTGTCACTTGGCACCACTGAAAAGAGTCTGGCCCCAGCCTTTCAGCACCTTTACCCAACAAATACCTTAGGATATTTGTAGACATTAATAAGATCCCCCCCTCAGTCTTCTCCAGGCTAAACAGGCCCAGCTCTCACAGCCTTTCCTCATAAGAGACATGCTCCTGTCCTCTAGTCATCCTCATAGCCCTGAGCTGGACTCTCTCCAGTAGCTCCATGTCCCTCTTGTCCTGGGGAGCCCAGAACTGGACACAGGACTCGAGACGAGGCCTCACCAGGGCTGAGGAGAGGGGCAGGATCACCTCCCTCCACCTGCTGGCAGCACTCTTCCTAATGCACCCCAGGAGACCATTGGCCTTTTTGGCCACAAGGGCACATTGCTGGATCATGGTCAACTTGTCATCCACCAGCACCCCCAGGTCTTTCTCTGCAGAGCTGCTTTCCAGTAGGTCAGCCCTGGTGCCTAGGGTTATTTCTCCCTAGGTGCAGGACTCTGCCCTTGCCCTTGTTGAACCTCAGGAGGTTCCTCTCTGTCCAGCTCTCCATCCTGTCCAGTCCTCTCTGAATGGCAGCACAGCCCTCAGGTGTATCAGTCACTCCTCCCAGCTTGGTATCATCAGCAAACTTGCTGAGGAGGCACTCTGTCCCCTCATCCAGGTCATTGATGAAGAAGTTGAACAAGACTGCAATCAGAATGCCCAGATTCATAACTCCATTGTATAATGTCTAAAAGGTCTCCTGTGATCTTTTAGTCTTGCCTCCTAATTAACATAGGTTGCAAGACTTCCTTGTTCAAGACTGTCTGTGTTTTAAATACTCATTAGTAAAAGCATTAATAATACAAAAGTTTTTCCAGACAGCTCCTTCAGGTTTTTCAGTGTAAGTTATCCTGTCCTGTTACATTTAAACCACGTCTTCCTCACTTTCTGTCGGAATAGAGAATATTCACATATTGAAAGAATATATTATTGTGCTTTTTTGCCAAATTAAGAACAAAATATTTAAATACTTCTTCTGTTTACATTTTACTGATAATTTCCTCCTTTCCACTGCGAATAAAAACTACTACTAGAGTTTCTTTTAATTCAGATATAACTAAAAATCCATCTTACCGTTCATAAGTACACTGACAATCTATTCATACTCATCTCTTTTTGTTTCTCTTACTGGGTTCTCACAGTTACTAGACTCACCTTTCTGTTTTTTCCACTTTTATGTGTTTGCATTTGTCTTTCCTAACTGATAGTTCCACTTTCTCCCTGAGGCAAATTGTTGGGTTTGTCTCTCTCTCTCTCTCTCTCTCTCTCTCTCTCTCTCTCTCTTTAAAGGATTGTCTCTTACTTGCTTTTCCAACTTTTATTTTCAGAATATCAACTAAAAAGTTGTTAACAATTTCCAAGTCTTTAATTTTTTATCTCATTCACTTCGTGTGGCTCACGATCATTCTTAACTTTATGAGTAGTATTCATTGTAGCTCATAATCCTTGTGGCTCTATTTTTTTCACAGCTGAAAATAACCAAGCAATGCTCACTTTCACCCGATAACCAGTGCTTCCTTATCAGTCATGAAGAGCCCTGGCTCACCATTACCCCCTCTTAGCTGTAGGACTTTCCAGTTAGGAAACTGTCATCTCCACATTTTGAAAATTCCAAGGATGTTGCAATAAGAGTCTCAAACATTTTCTTTAAGCTTGAAGTCTCAATGCCATGTCAGATAGATACTAATAAAAAAACAAAGAAACTTAGTTGCATTGTTCTCCTGTGTGATTTGTGTGCACCAGACAATGTGCATTTTATTTGTTAGAACCTGGTGTGTAGACATTGAGAGTAACTTTCTCCTCAATTAACCTTGCCTCAGGGAAATGTAACTCCATTTTTTACTTGGTGTGCTACTTGTAATCTCATGTTTTACTCACTCAGTCTTTTCCTAAACAGATCATGGACACTGGTTGTAATATCCTGATCATATGGACAAGTTTTCTGTGTTGTAGTATTACTAGCAAGATTTCATTTTTTTTCAAAATTGAACTATTCCAATAGTTCATCACCTATGTTCCCTGGCAAGAAGCAGGAAATAGGAATCTAAAAATTTTTTTTTAAAAAAAAATGTCTTTTTTTTTAATGTCTTAAAAGACATTACAAGTTCACATTACATCTTACCAAATAAGTAACTAACTAAATAAAACAAACAAAAAAATCAAAACTATTTTTCCTGGATAGATTATTGCTTGGATTCTGTGATCCTTACTATTAGGACAGCACGGTGACAGATGCCTATCCTTATCCATCCTGGGTGGAGACCTGCAAGCATAATCATGAACACTGATTGCTTGTACACCTTTAATAAACCAATGATATTTTCTACATCAGTACAGCACTTTCTAGAAGCTGACTAAAAGTTTGTTTTATGACAATTGCTTGCTTAGGACAAGAATAGCAAAACTTATATTTAAAGTGTTAATCTGAATGCCTACTTACACCATGGATATGCTGTTGCACTACATACATGCTGAACTCTGCAGCAGAGTAAAGATGCTATCTCTGAAGGAAAAAGTAAGCCAGCTGCCCAAATGCTTGCAGATGAATAGAGAAGCTGGTGAGTAATTTTTTTTTGTCATACGTTATTTTGAAAATTACAATTTAGAGTAAATGATAAATAGAAGGGACACTGACAGCACTGTCAGGCATGTCAGTCCTGCCAAGATGTGGCCCTGAGGTCTATCATTATTATTATCATTCTCTATGAAATCCTGTAGCAGTAAATTACAATTTATCACTTTCAGCAAAAATTCCTGTCAACTGAGAAACAAGAGCATTCAGATGTTTGCCATGATACTAGCATTATTTTTGTTTTAGTGATAAAATGGTAATGCTTATGAAAAGCTCACTGTGGAAGAGTGTACATTTTACTAGAACGGGCAGTTGAAAATGACTTGATTCACCTGACCAGGAATAGTACGACTGCCTCCAAACCACAGCAGACCTCATCAGCCTGTTGTGGAAAGCAAGGAGGTAGTACGCTGCATGTTCTTCCCATCGTTCGCATGCCAAGAGTGTGGGTACTTATGCACAAACCATAAACATGACTTACAGAAGAATGGTGCAGCAGATCGACCCTCATTTGAACACAAGTGCTGGACTAATGACACAGAAAGTAAGTTTTACAGTCAGGTCATGCCTTTCTGTCACTCACTGGCAACTGTGTCATTAGAGTTTTTTAGGCTTTAACAGCTTCATAACTTTCGTAAGAAGAGAAGATTTTAATTATAACACGATATTTTTTTTAATTATATAGGCCAGATAGTCTGAAGCAACAGTAAACAAGGGACATATTACCTAGGAATCAACAGCTTAAGTTTCTTGCAGGGAAGCCAACACAGTGGCAGGACAGAAAGCAGCCTCTACTGAATACTGATTAAATATAAGATATGGTATCAGAAGCCCTGCCTCTAATATAGCAGTGCTGTTATCTCTCTGAGCAGCTTGGATCCAGTTGTACTCTCTCTGAATAATAATTTTCTCATCCATGAAAAGGCAAGAATCTCACCTCTTCCCTAAGCCTTCTGAAGCATTAAAGAGTCACTGGTGAACTGTATTTTAAATGTGCAGAATAGCTTTTCATAGAGGGAGAAGCAAAGGCAAGCAGTTTTCATGAACTCATGACCAGCAGAGGAAAATGCTGTCTGGAGCTGTGATTTCATGGTATACCTGTGATCCCCAGTAAGATATCTCTAGTTCCATAAGCAATATATGTCTTAAATTAAAAAATGATGATAGGCTTATGTTACACTTTCTGAAATCTTCTAAGGGTTGGCAATATCTAAGATTCAAAATTCCCCAAGACAGGAAGGACTGTGGAGACTAAAGAACTCAGAGGCCCTTCTGACATGTGCACCATATAGCTTTATACTGCCCCTTTGAAATTTGCCTATATTTTAGTAACACGTGGATGATGACACATACTCCATTTCTGAAATGGAAATTAAAAAAAAAAAAAAAAAAAAGAAACAGTTATAAGGGAATAGCTTGTTTTTTATAAGCACTGGGATCTGTGGATAAGAAGAGACATACATGTAGGAGCTGCTTGCAGAAGTGAGTCATCCCCTGAATCCTATATCTTAGCATGTCTTTCAGGACATTTGATTATCACATAGTAAAAACATACACGTCCTTTTTATTTTCCAGCAATTCTTTACAGACTTTGGAAAGCTCACAAGAGGATGTGTAGTTTACTAAAGGAAAAGCTGACCTGTGGTGTGACAAATCATGTCGATTCCCTAAACCATGAATAAACTCTAAACTCTAAATAAGCTGAATACATATAAATAAATATAGAGAAAATATACATTTAAAATAACCTCTGCACTCTAGCCAGTGGAAAAACACAACATCGTGACTGAGGCCAGATATGAACCTTCCATGCTTCAAGTTTGAAATACTGTAGAAACAGAATAAACCAGAGGAGTACTCTGAAGATGTTTAAACACCCCATTTTTAACCCTCGGTAATGTGGTTATCTCAAACAATGTCTCTGATATGTCCCAAGCTTTAAGAGAAGTTTTTCTCTAGCATAAGTTCACACACTAAATTGGAAGCAGATTGAATATTCACACCTAATTTTGCCAACACTAGCAGAGCCTGATAATGAAAAATTAGTATTATCCTTAATGAAAGGAAGAAGAGCTGTTCTGTAATATATAATCTATGTACTATTCTCAAAGGAAAATAGTTATCCTAAGTCTGCTGGTAATGCAGTGGCCAGTTCAGGTAGGTGATAGCTGGGGGCAAAAACATTCGATGCTCCTGCGAAGGAATGATCTTTCTGCTTCCCACAGGTGATAGGGCTTTCGCATATCCCAGAGTGACCCAAGGTAGCCCCAGCTCTGTTCCACTGAAATCCTAAAACTTCGGCCTCCACATTGCCTGGCTAGATAGCAATGAGGATGACCTGGAGAATAGTTTGTTTAGTCTAGAAAGAGAAGAATATAGAAAGACACAATAATCATTTTCAAGCATATAATAGGACATCACCAAAAAAGGAATAAATCGTTCTCCACATACAGTGGGAAGATAATAATTAATGGGCTTACATTGCAACTGTGGAGACAGACATTAGCAAAAAAAAAAAAAAAAAAAAAAGGAGAAGTAGTAAAGGGAAGCACAGAAAGAGATTGCTAAAGGAGAATGAAGAAGCATAATATCTTTATTATATATTATTCTATATTAAAACCATGGTTTTTAACAGTGGTGTAGATAAATACATGTCTGAAATGACACAGCTAGAACTGCACTTTCCTTGAGGCTGGAAAAGGGAGTAGAATACCTTTCAAGGTCCCTTCCAGACCTGCTGTCTACAAGTCTACAAAAAATTAGAAAGCAGCCATAAATACTCTGAAAAATAAGGTCTCCTACAAAGCTTCATATATATATCATGTGAAGATGGTGAAATACTTTCTTTTTTAGCTCACACAGGACTGCATTCTGCCTTTCTTACTTCCATTATGTCTCTCCCTCCCTAAGCACCGCTACTATAAACTGCAGATTAGGCAGTAAACCTTTGGGGCAAATCCTCCGGTGGTACAATCTGGCCTGGCTCCAGTTACACTCCATGGTCTCTTGCTGGGTTTTGTTTACCAGGCTAGGGCCTGGCCATTTGAAAGTGACTTAAAGTCTCCCCTTGACTTCCCTGGCCTTTGAATTTAGCCCTTGAGCGGGTCTGCCTCTCTACTCAGAAGGCAGAAGATCTGCACAAACAAGCCGGAGTGCTTCAGGATGCCGTGCACTGTGGGAGCATTCATGGCTGTGTCTAATTAAGCAAATACAGGGAGCCAGAAAAAAATGGGCAAGAGCAGTTAAATCCAGGAAGAGGTCAACCCGGTTGGTAATTAGCAGGATAATGGATCAAAGAACTCCACTTAGCACAGGAAATATTAAGCACCTCTTCTTTATAGCTGGATCTGATAAAACTTGGGTTATACATTTTCTACTAAATGAACCGGAGGCAGCTACAAACAGGAGGCTATTGTTCAGCCTCTGTGGGAATTTCGGCTGAGTTATTGCATGCTTGACGTGCTGCAGAAGAGCAGCCCTTCTGTCACATACTGATGTAGGTCTAATGATCTCTTATCTTCACATCCCCAGTGGTCACTCCAAAAGTAAAGAAAAATGAAAGCCTTTCAAATGGCTTTGCCTCTGTAAAAAACCTGCCCCTCATTTTTTTTCTCCCATGCTGTATTTCTCTTTTCTTCTCAGCTCAACAAATAAATACATCCAATGCTTCATTTAAAAAGGTTTCTTATTCTAAAAGAAGTTTCTTCTTCCAGGAAGTAATGTACTGGTTTCATGTTACGCTCTTTGAAAAATTAATCAGAAAATTGTGTTCAGACAGAAAATATCTGAAGTAAAAGTAAAAAGAGGAAAAACCTTTAGTGTCCTTGTAATACTAATCCTTAAAATTTGGCTTTTAGCAAATACTGTACTGCTGCAGGCCCTTTCCCACTGTCATGGCAATTTCAGTTCTGTGCAACAGCTTAATTAAGGGAATAACACATGTCATATTATTTGCTGCAGTCAGTTTGAAATATGTTACCCCTTAGGTTTCTGCAGTGAAGAAATAGAGAAAATATGATAACCAAATATCCAGTGCTCCAAAAAAATCATTTGATCTACAACCAATTGCTGTTCAGTAGATAGAACATCACATCATTGATGATTTGAATTTTTTTTTGTTATATTTCTCCCAGGAGACACTGCTGAGTGCACCCCTAGTAGTAATGTCAATATAATCATTCAGAGGCAATGGAGAGGGATAGTGCTTCCTGGGCTAAGTGAGAACACCTAAAGCTCCTCCTCTACTCATTTCTTGGAGGAGCCTGTTTCTATCCATAGATTATCTAGAATATTGGGTTATTTTTCCTTTTCAACACAAACAGCCTTTATTTTTGGGTCCAGTGTGGAACACGTGACTGGGACCAGGAACGTTATGAAGCAGATCAATTGCAGCCAAATGAGAAAATGTCTCTATCATCACCAAAAAATTCACTGTGGAAGATGCTTTTTTCTCTTGCTGCTCCTTCCTCCTTATAGGACACACAGCACTGTTGAAAGCTGCACTCCTGAGCTTGTCGTATACTACATTCTCAGTTCTGCACGAGGCTATAGGGCTCCAATCTCATCAGTCACGAACTTCATGGAGTATTTCCACCAACTAATGGAGCTGGGCCTGCCTTGGTGGACTCAGAACAAAGCTAGTGCTACAGCGATGCTCTGACCATATCCACAGTATGACAAGGTTTCCTTCTGTCCTTAAACTCTGATTCCTTACTGTGAAACAAAGAGATTTGCCTTGTGGGCATTACATTGGAGTGGAGCATAGTTTCTAATCAGCAATTACAAAAAAGGAGAAGATTGTAGGGAGGGGAAAGAAGGTCACAAAAGTCAATTACCACTGAAAGCCTCCATAGCAACTAAACTGACTAGTTCTTTTCTTTTAAGCCTCCTTATAAATGCCATAAGCACAAAGCATCCAGGCCTCCCTACAGCTCATTGGTGCCAAATGGATTAGGCTGGCAAAGACTGTGCTGGTTTAATCCTCTTTAATGCCTTGCACCTTCAGACTGATGAGCAGCCAGGCCCTTTCGCTCCAGTTCCACACTGAGCTCATCAGCAATAACAGCTTATCATTACCATCATCAATAGGAAGCTGTTTTTCCCTACGTTCCAGGCCTTCATCTTCTTTAAAAGAGATTAAGAAAAATACAAGATCCAGATGAATTTTTCCTACCCCTACAGCTCAGCTGCAAGTTGCCTAGTGAAGGGTAGTAGCATTTATGCACATTACCCCTGAAAAGTGTAAGTGAAAACTTAGAAATAAAAGGCTGTCCTAGGAAGTTTGTTACCTTTTCACATAGCAGCAAGATGACATTCATCAACCTTTGAAGTATATCCCTCTAGAATTCAACACAAAGTTGTGAAATAGTTTCCAGAGACTTTTCTGTATTTAGGGCAGGATAGGCCAGACTATACCTCTTTCACTGTAGTTGTGGAAGAACGGGGAGAGAACCACATCTAGAAGGGGTCCCTGGAGCTCACCACACAGCATGACCTGGCTACACACTGCAAAAGCCAGTTCCACAGGGCTTTTTCTTCCTACTAGAGGAAAAGCAGAAATGACAAATCACAGCAAAGGCAGAGGAAACACTGGCAAAACTAGACAACCTATCCTCCACCTAGAGTGTTAGAGAATTTAAAGGCATAGCAAAAGTCTGCTCTGAGGATAGACTCTACTTACCACTCAGGCAGTATGCTGATGGACTCCAGCAAACCATCATCTCAAAAGTATGAGCAGTTCACTTCACAAATTTGTATGGACTTTCGTATGTTGTGGAACGTATTGTGGCATGTGGCCTTTCAGCCAGGAAGACCAATGGCCTCCTGGGGTGCTAACAAGAATGTTGCCAGCAGGTCAAGGGAGGTGATCCTGCTGCTCTACCCAACCCTGGTGAGGCCACATCTGGTGTACTGTATCCAGTTCTGGGCTCCCCAGGACAAGAGAGACATGGAGCTACTGGAGAGAGTCCAGCGTAGGGCTACAAAGATGATCAGAGGGCTGGAGCATCTGCCCTGTGAGGAATGGCTGCGAGAGCTGGGCCTCTTCAGCCTGGGGAAGAGAGGACTCGGAGAGGATCTTATCAATGTCTACAAATACCTGAAGGGAAGGTATCAAGAAGGTTGGGCCAGACCCTTTCAGTGGGGCGAAGCAACAGGACAAGAGGCAACAGGCACAAATTGAAACATCGGAAGTTCCAACTGATATGAGGAAAAACTTCTTGTGAGAGTGGCAGAGCACTGGAACAGGCTGCCCAGAGAGGTTGTGGAGTCTCCTTCTCCAGAGATCTTCAAAACTTAGTGCAATGTGCTCTACTTGTGTAGGGGAGTTGGACTAGATGATCTCTATATGTCCCTTCCAACCTCAACCATTCTGTGATTCTGTGATTGGCATGTTGGAGTTTAATATTCCTTGTGCCATGTGGTAATTGCCATCATTCCTGCTACTCTCAAAGTCTTCCAGGCTTAGCAAACTCTTTATTTTAGTATAAGAAATGATGCCCCAAGAGGACAGTTCAGGCTCCACAGATAGCAGCAACTGTAAAACAGCTATCACAGACAAGGCTCTAGAGTCTGCTAGCTTATCCAAGCTCTGTTTCATAGGACTTCTCCAAGGGAGCTCAGCCTGCAGGTGTTCTACTTGCATTGTCAGCTTTGAAAGGAAACCATGAAAGCAAGAGAAGGAAATAGGAAAAGGAATCCTAGTTAATCCTGGCCGCATAGAATGGGAATGAGATAAATTTGGCTCCTTATTTTAAGTAGTCCTATTGCTAAAATTCAACACGGTCCTCTCTGGCAAGATTCATACAAAAAATGATGGATAACTTTTGCAAAAACTATAAATCACTCAGAAGGTAAGAAGAAAGACCTGCACATTTCATTAGACTGAGATAGCTGAGAAAAGACTAGCATTTGAGCAGATAAACGCTTCCTCAAGTAATTCTTAAAGACATTTGAATGTCTTGATTTCCTTAGCCTTTAAGATTTAATTGTCATTGGTGTAATGCCAGCCTTTTCATATGCAGCTATGAAATGTAAGTTTACTAATGTGCTACCATGCTATGAAATGGCAAGTTTTTTTTTCCTTTGATATTTGCTATCAAATATCCTTTGATACTGGTCATCCAAGGAAACGAGTAAAATTTATTAATGTAAGAGAGACTGAGAATCTCCCTAAGATACATAAAGTTCAGTAAAACAGAATTCTGCTCCCTCTTACACCAGTGACTTTGCTACTCTGACAGAGCAAGTTTAAGCACTGTTGTTTTAAATAGTGTCAGCATCACAAGGATATCTAGCAGTTAAATATCAGGACTAGCTTTTGTGCTTGTTCTCAAGGTTACTTACTTTTTAAAGCAATACTCAGAAACATCTGAGAGCAAGTGTAAGACTCATTCCTAACATCCACCTGCTAGATATTTTTTTATTGCTGGCAGTGCTTAAAATCCAGCTCTTTGCTATCAATAATATTACCATGTTGTTTATATATTCCCAGAAAATCTTTGATACATTATTTACTGACAGAGTCAGATATAAGCCAGAAGTTATTTCTTGACTTTATTGCTTGTAGATGACATTTAATGGTACAGTCTTAACGAAAAGTGATGGAAACAGTAGTGTTGCACTGTTGTCAGTCAGATCGTTAGTATTTTATAGAATGTAGCAGAAGAGAAGAAAGATTCACCATTATAATACACCAAAAGATTTTTTTTTGTTTTACATGATAAAAAGTGCAGAAAAACACTGTAGACTCTGAGAAAGAGAATGCAGACTGATAAATCAGTAAGAAAAACATGTGCAAGCAACTGGTAGCTTCTAAACGCCAAAACCCGCCAGCTTTGCTTGAGTGATCCCACGCTTGTGTGCTGCATTTGACTGACCACACACCACTGATCACAGCTGCTGCTACACCCAGCGTGGTAGAAGACAGCTAGCAGCATGTGGGTGGGAGGCACTGGAGACTGGTCTCTCTCGGAGAAACAAACTCTTCGGAATCGGAAAGTGCCATGCTAGGTTTTGGGATGGGCAATACACTATGCCAGAAGGATTCACATTAGCCTGCAGCTTCCCTGACAGCAGAGGACAGAGCCATAGTAAACTTGGCTTTGAGTAAATGGACAAGCTGATAGCTGACTGTGGAATCCGCTTTGGTAAAACAGAACAGACCCTGCAGTGACCAGGCTGTCAGCATTAGGATATAGTTTTCTTAGTTCTACTTGCTCTCATGACCCCAGTTTTCAAAACTACTACAAAGATGTTGGGTTAGGATTCAGCTCACCTAACCATAGACTTTTAAAGATCACATGTCTAGGCTAAGCCATGCTTAAGTTTTCTTTGTAATCAATAGAGTCAATTCACCCCTCTGGTCTTAAAACAGATTGAGTTAACATCAAGAGGAGCTTCTCTGTCTTTAAGTACTGGAGAAGAAGCCAAGATGACTAGTTTAGAGCAGGAGTGGGACCACCTTATCGGCCCAAACACTTAGGTTTTGGTATCAACATATCATCATCCATGTGTGCTAGGAGGCTAAGCTCCCATTACAGCCAAGGACAATCTAGTCAATACAGTTACTGAAGCCTAGGGAACAAGTAAATTTACACTGAAATAGTTTACTCAGCTGAATCCCTCTGTAGGCACTAGTGACCATAGCAGCTGGTCTTCCATACCTGTATGAGGAGCTTAGACAAATAACTCTCTCGCAGGCACTTATGTATCCTATTCTGTGAGCTGATTCTCACCACAGAGGCTTTAACTTGCAGACGTGCAAAGTCACATTAGATGACTCATACACATTCATCAACTTGAGTGAAATTACTGTGATTCACCCAAGAGAAATTCAGAAATTATTGTTATACTATCACTACATGTTTGGGAGTGGGAGATACTTGCCTGGCAGCAAATGATGTCCTTGCTTCTAAGAATGAGAAACAGTAAGGCCAGTCAGGTTCCCCTAGCCTAAAATGACTTATTTTGCTCATGGACACTCAATGTCTTCTATAAAATGGGCCTGAGCCAATATCCAGTGGAAAAGAAATCCTATTAACTTCAAAGAACTTTCGATGAGATTCCCAGTTGGGGAATGTGACCTATGGCAAAAAGTGTTTGGCACCTTGGCAACTCAGATAAGTTTCTTAGAAGGGGTTGAAGGAGGATGTCTGTCTGAAGGACAAATTATCTTACGTCAGCTTTTTTTTTTTTCTGGATGAAAAATTCCTACCTCACAAGACCTTTGGCCATAAAACAACAAGAAGGACATAAAACATGAAGTGGATTTCTTTTTGTCTTTATTGAAACATGCTTGTTTTGTTAGGGGATTTATCTTACAAATAGGAACAAAAGCATGCTCTGCAGACTATAACTGCCATGTGCAGGCAATTTTCAGCTCTCCCTAAAGCCAAGGGTTTATTTGTGGGGGCATTTTTTACTGACAGTTACATGGATGGTTTGAAGGCCGTATTCAGCAAAAATGAGAATGGGTGAAGTTGCATTAGGTTCAGCTCTGTCTTTGGGCGTTTGACTCCAAGTCTGTACAGCATAGCTCTGAACACTTTCCACTGCCTGGAGTGGAAAGAAAGTTGCTTTATGGCTACTTTGCAAATCACAAGCTTCTACTTGCTTCTGAAGAAACTCTTTACTAGCATAGAAATCAAATCTGTTTTTATAGAAAAAAATATAATTTCAAGTCAGTGGAAACTCCTTAAAATTGCCAAGGACTGGAATAAATTTGGACTTTTTGTCTCTAAACTGATTTAAATTTTTTTCAGTAATTCCTTCTTTTCAGTGCCAAAATTCAGCATTGTATGGACACCAATAATTTGTTTCAAGATGCTTATTAGCTCCCACATGAGATCTCAGTAGTCAGAGTGTGTGAATGAGATACTGAGTTCCTTCTTTTTAACATGTAGTATAGCACTACCATGGATCAGAAAACACAGGACACTTCTGGCATATTTAGTCCTGTGGCTAGAGATGTCAATAGGCTGTAACAACTAGAGAAAAAGTTAGTTATTTAGAGTTTCTATGAAACAAGAATCGGCCAGAGTGAGACATATATCTCATTGAGGCCTTTCAATCAGTTTCATTCTACATTTGCAACCATCATCTAAGTCCCATTTTTGAAGAGTGAGTGGTTGTCAGCTGATGGGGTCCTTCAAACAGCAAAGCAACGTCTCAGAGCTGCAGGCTCCAGCACGGTGTTCCCCTCCTCTTCTCTGTACCCAGAGAAGGGAAGTCCTCTTCCTCTTCTCTGTACCCAACTTGTCAGACAGGGCTGCTGAGTAAGTTGAGTAATCTGGCAAAAAGCTGCAGCTGTAGCTTGGGGGCTCTAAGCAATATAGAGGCTATGAACTAATGTCAAGTTGCACAAACACAACAGATAGCCCCAGTTACGGGGGAGGTGAAAATGGGAATTAATTGTGGATCTTGAGCTCAGTGTACATGCATGAATGCTCAGATTTGAATGACTTACACAAATGCGTTTCAGAACATGTCAAGTGAGAAAGGAAAGGCTTTTCCTCCCCAGTTTTCAATACACTTGAATGTTTTCATTATCATTTGACAACTCAGCTACAGTTTGCCATTGAAAGGTTTTGCACTGCATTACAGAGAGCTAGCACCTAAACATAACAATTAGCCTTATTCAATAAAATACTTACATTCCACAGAATCATAAACAAGTCACAAGCAAAATATATCAATGGTTTTAATCACGTAATTCGTGTATCTGAGATATGCTTTAAGATAAATGTCTCCTGAAAATATTTTTCCTGAAAGAGAGGAGTGTATTTAAGGTGGAGACAATAAATGAGAAGATACATGTTGAAGCAGTCCCTCTGATTCATTTATTAATTGTCAGCTTTCTATATGCCTTTTCCTTGAAGAATTTCATAATATTTATTTATTTATTTATTATTTTTTTTAGGAAATATTACTTCTCCAGTATCCAAAGAAAGTGAAAAAAAAATCTGCTGCCTCAGGAATCTATTCAATTTCTCTTTTCTCCACGAAAACTGTCTATGACTATACAGGCACCACAGTGTCTGAAGTACACTTGAGAAAAGCTCTCTGCTTTTGGCAAAATTGTATTTATGCTGATGACTTCACATCATTTAGAATACATACTAGGAACTGAGCTTCTTGAACTGCAATAAACTTGTCATCTGAAAAGAGAAGCTCGTAGCTGCTGCTGTGTTAGCTGTTCACTGAGCTGTAGTATATGAGGCTGAATATAGTCACTTGTGGGTATAGCAATCAGGAACAGTATATATAACGTATTAACTATGCAGCTTACATACTTGCTGGTCCCCATTACCAGTAGCACTTCAGAGAAAGTCACAGCATCACAGAATAGTTGTTCGGCAGGGACCTCTGGAGATTGTCTGGTCTAACCCCTCCACTCAATCAGGATTAGCTAGAGCAGGTTGCCCAGGACCGTGTCCTGGTGCCACTTGAAAAACTAAATTTAGTAGCCGCCTTAGATGAAAGGGAAAAGCACTCGGAGAACCATCCAATCCATTATCCTGCAGACAGCCAGGGTGCATCATAACTGTGAGAGCTCTACTTCAGCTAACCTGCACAGTAGCACAGGCTGTACAAATCCACTCAGCACCCCAGGTCCTTCCTCTAGGAAGTCCAGGCTGAAATCTGTGTGGTGCCAGATTTTTCATTAATTTAGTGTAAGAGCTCAGTGAAAGCAAGCTGAAATACGTCTGGATGTTCACCTGTGTTTGTCATACTTTCCATTGCTGCATTCCCCTAAATCATATGTAACATAGTTTACATATCAGCTCTTCAGACTTGTGAAAACCTTTGAAAGAAGGCTTCCACTGTCTCAGTCCATTATTCACTCAGGTCCTCTTCTCCAGCTCACTCCCCTCCGCCTGTGCAAACACAGTAGAATATGCAAATGGAGACAGACAGAAATACAGATTTTTGCCTCCAGGAATTCATGGACAACCTGTTTATTTAAGCCAAGGTCTACAAACCTTTACTAAAAACCTCATCAATAGTGGGATATGGAGAGAGAGCAAACATTTATTTTGTGTGGCAGACCTCTATGGAAAAGATTTGAGGGTATGACAAAAGCACTGCTGTCTCTCAAATCATCTGATAATTAGAAAATTTATGTGGCTATGTTCTTTACCTATCCAACCTTTGCCCTCCCTTCCCTTTTTCCTACTTGTCACCTAGCCCCACCTTTATAAAAATAATCAGTTCCTTCTCTGATGGCCTTTTGCTCACCTATACTGTCCTCTGAAGAGAACGGAGAAAGCACAAAAGCAAAAAGGCAAAATGCCAATACATTCTTTACACCCGACAGAGGAGATATGCTACCAGGGCATAGAGGCATGAGCAATGCATGCAGGTAGCCTCCTACGAGTGGGTGCATTTTTGCTGGTCTGTGAAAGTGTTCAGGGCCCTTTGCTTTCAGCAGGTGCTGGATGAGCTGGATGAGTCAGGGTGCCCTACCTTGGCTGTGCTGGCTTGAGCCAGTGCACAGGAGCCAGGTGACTGACCTACAAACTGGAGTGCTTAGGCTTGGCATCTTTCTCCAACAGCTTACTCAAAGCCCATGGGACTGAGAAACTTTCCCTCTTGCACTGGACCAAGAATCTCTATATTCTAAGGAAAAAGCAAAAATCAGATTCCCCTCTATGCAGTGTGCTATTTCCCAAGGTCTGTTCCCTCTGCCATGTGTTTTAGCACAGGACAACAGGGCCCAGCCTCATAAGTACACGGGATTTTTAGAAACCGATAGAAACAATGCCTTAGATTTCCTAAATCACAGCTGCATGACACAGAGAGCTAGATTTGTGATTTGGTAGTAGTGGAACTCATCAATCCATGCACCTTCGCAAGGCCAAGTTTGATTTTGCTTCAAACATTTTGCAGTAGCTGTACAAGCAGTATTCCATCATGAGAGTACTGTATCCTGTACTGGCAACTCTAAGCACCCAAAAATGCATAGGCGGTCCTGCAACTGAAAAACACATTTAATAATCAACAGCTTTTTATTAAAGCATTTTGAAATTGTATTACCTGCTCACTGATTATGAAGTCTTTAGCACATTCCTCTTTTACACTGTTAAGATTTTCTCTCCACCTACAAAGTTTAGCAACTTCTTTTTTTTAAAGAAAAAATATTACTGTATTTTGAATGGGAGAAGGAAAGGCTCTGAAACAGAAAAATGATAAACAAGAATTGTTTTGAATAGTTGTAAAATTCCCAAACATGGGAAATATATAGAGACATTCGTAGTACCTACACTGAAGAAAAAAGCCCTGTGTTGGTTAATCAACACATTTTTTATTCTGGCTGTACCAGTCTATCCTGTTCTAGTTAATTTAAACATGTCAAAGTTTTTAGGTCACAGAAAGCAAAGAAAAGGCAAACGTCACAATCATCATACATGCCAGAAGATGGCATTTCATATGACATGACAGAATTTGCCACTACTAATCTAAAGCCTCATCCAAGCTACTGATTTAAATCAGTGGCCACCATTACCTTGTAATAGTGGAAGCTAAGTCCCATGCTTTCTCAAACTGACAGCATATCTGGCTGCTGACAGTTATTATACCTGGGGTAGGAGAAAAACACAGCTGGATAGTATTTCCTTGTTGATCTACTGCAAAAATTGGCACCAAAAAAACCCTGAAAACCCAAGCCCTCCCACAAACTTAGTACCACTACACTAGCATCTTTCAGCAACCAGAAACTTTACCAATATTCTTCTGAGCCCATTATCCTTGTGTTGCGCCGTGTCTCTGTATCTTAGCTTCTTTGAGGTTCCAAGTCTACTAATGCTCTAGGTAATCAGAATAAATGCTTGTCTACATATGTCACCTAGATACAAAGTAGAATTTATTTAGCAATGATATAAAAATATTCTGAATATGTCAAAATAAGGTCTTCTGAATGATGGTGCTTTTAAACACTGAACGTGGTGCTTTATTGGAATAAGGACCTTTTAGAGCACAATGGTAATAATGCCAAGGTCACGGGTTCGATTCCTGTACAGGCCACTCATTTTCTGTCAAGGGACGTTAAGGACAACAGGAAGGGCTTCTTCAAATACAGCAGCAGCAAGAAGGGGACTAGGGAAAATGTGGGCCTGCTACTGAATGGGGCAGGAACCCTGGTGACAAGGGATACAGAGAAGGCAGAATTACTGAATGCCTTCTTTGCTTCAGTCTTCACTGCTAAGGGCAGCCCTCAGGAATCCTGCAGCCTGAGACGTGAGCCTGGAGAAAGGAAGACTTTCTTTTGGTTGAGGAGGGTAGGATTAGAGACCTTCTGGGCAGGCCAGACATCCACAAATCCATGGGCCCAGATGGGATGCACCCACGGGTACAGAGGGAGCTGGCGGATATTGTTGCCAGGCTGCTCTCCATCATCTTGGAAAGGTCCTGGAGAACTGGAGAGGTGCCTGAGGACTGGAAGAAAGCCAATGTCACTCCAGTCTTCAAAAAGAGCAAGAAGGAGGACCCAGGCAACTATAGGCCCATCAGCCTCACCTCCATCCTTGGAAAGGTGATGGAACAGCTCATTCTGGATGTCATCTCCAGACATATGGAGGAAAAGGTGATCAGCAGCAGCCAGCGTGGATTCACCAAGGGGAAATCCTGCTTCAACAATAGACTATGATGATGGAATGACTGGCTGGGTAGATGAGGGGAGAGCAGTGGATGTTGTGTACTCTGGCTTCACCAAGGCTTTTGACAGTGTCTCCCATAACATCCTCCTAGAGAAGCTCAGGAAGTGCGTGTTAGATGAGTGGACATTGAGGTGGATGGAGAACTGGCTGAAAGGCAGAGCCCCGAGGGTCATCATCAGTGGCGGGGAGTCCAGTTGGAGGCCTGTGGCTAGTGGCGTCCCCCAGGGCTCAGTACTGGGTCCCATCCTGTTCAACTTCTTCATCAATGACCTGGATGAGGGGCAGAGTGCCTCCTCAGCAAGTTTGCTGATGATCCCAAGCTGGGAGGAGTGGCTGATACACCAGAGGGCTGTGCTGCCATTCAGAGAGACCTGGACAGGCTGGAGAGTTGGGCGGAGAGGAACCTCCTGAGGTTCAACAAGGGCAAGTGCAGAGTCCTGCACCTAGGGAGAAATAACCGTAGGCACCAGTACAAGCTGGGGGCAGACCTTGTGGAGAGCAGCTCTGCAGAGAAGGACCTGGGAGTGCTGGTGGATGACAAGTTGACCATGATCCAGCAATGTGCCCTTGTGGCCAAGAAGGCCAATGGTCTCCTGGGGTGCATTAGGAAGAGTGTTGCCAGCAGGTGGAGGGAGGTGATCCTGTGCCTCTCCACAGCCCTGATGAGGCCTCATCTCAAGTATTGTGTCCAGTTCTGGGCTCTCCAGTACAAGAGAGACATGGTGCTACTGGAGAGAGTCCAGCGTAGGGCTACAAAGGTGATCAGAGGGCTGCAGCACCTATGAGGAATGGCTGCGAGAGCTGGGCCTCTTCAGCCTGGGGAAGAGAAGACTGAGAGGGGATCTTATCAATGTGTACAAGTACCTGAAGGGAGGGTGTCAAGGGGATGGGTACAAACTCTTTTCAGTTGTCCCGTGTGACAGGACAAGAGGCAATGGGCAGAAATTGAAGCACAGGAAGTTCCGCCTGACCGTGAGGGGGAATTTCTTCATTGTGAGAGTGACGGAGCACTGGAACAGATTGCCCAGAGAGGCTGTGGAGTCTCCTTCTCTGGAGATCTTCAAGGCCCGCCTGGATGCAACCCTGTCTGCCATGCTCTAGGTGACCCTGCTGAGCAGGGAGGTTGGACTAGATGATCTCCAAAGGTCCCTTCCAACCTTACTGATTGTATGATTCTATGAAGCCTCTACTAGGCTAACGCTGATTATGTTGTCCGTACATCATGAACATGAGACAGATATTAACAGACTGGATTTTGTTCTAGGTGAGTACCACAGGGCTGTAGAAGGTAGTTGGGTCTATAATGGAAAAAAATCAACTGTAGGAGACTCGCAGAAACCCAGATCATCTAATATGTCTGTGAAATCTTTCACATATACATATGTTTACATTTTTGCTTATTCAGCCTGAAAACATGGTGGTGTTTCAATCAACTCATTTCTGAAGGCCATGTGAGGATGAGGTGACTCTCATCTTTTAGAGCTGGAAAAAATATCTGATGGGATATGCATGAATTTTTCCTGTACTTGAACTCCAGATAAGCAGTCTCCGAGTGTGCAGTATCTGCAGTTTCCTCTTATGTGTAATTCCAGTAATTATCAAATGTTAGATAGCCAAGGCATGCAATCACTACGGTGGTATATGAATGACATTCTCTAACCAGAGGAATGCTTGTTGTGGTACAGTACCAGCAAAAAATCCCCCCCTCAAAACTGGTAATAATTTAAACCTTTCTAACTATTATAAAGGCCTATTGAAAGGTGTCTCTCCTAAGACTGCAAGGTTTACAAACCAGTAAAGTACCTTTGCTAAAAAGCTTTAGGAATGTCTCATCCTTCATAGTTGCATCCTGCATGTGTGTTCAGAGGGAGCAGGTATACAGCTGACTAGCAGGTGAACGGCTTTTCTCAAACCTGCTTTCACCCAAGACAGGTAAAGTCAGAATGGTAGTGTTTCTTGCAGGATTATAGTTTTCAGCAAAACAGCCAATGAGCACAATCACAAGTATTCCAGTGAATTTTTGTCTACATAATGTCAAGTTTACTTTGCTGCTACTCTACATTTTGGAGTTTTCTTTTTTAAAAGAGTTTCCAGAAATAAGTGATTTGGTTTGTTCAGCTCTGCAGAGCAATTTGCTGGCTAACTGTCCTGAAGCTGCCTAATATCAGTTATTTGTCATTGCTCAGTTAGACAGGATCAGGTTCCAACACTTATACAAACCCAGAAAAATGCCAGCATGCTTCAGAAGTAGGAAGCTTTATTCCAGCATCCCTGAAATGTCTGAAAAGGTCCCACTGTTACAAGAATAAATATTCTTTGGATTCAAGATGCCCAGATTTGAGGGTAAGAAATTTTGAGGCCTGAGGAGAAAGCATAATCAAATACACTCCAGATCCCATTAGATTTTTTCACCCTAAATAAATAGCATATTGTATGCACAAGGCCTCAACCTTTCTCTTTTGCCCATGGCTCTTGATGTCTGAATTCATCTTCTGGTATAGTGCTGTCAGTTCATTCTGAAGTCAAAAAGATGTCATTGACCAACATTGAATGGAAGTGAATCATCTAAAATGTTCTTGTGTTACCAAAGTTGGTGATGGTAAAACATAACTACTGAAAACAAAATACATGCCTGTTTCTTCATCTGATATGCACCATCTTAATAATAATATGTCATGCTCAGAAAGCAACATCAATTTCTTATTCTTCCTGCTCGATTGACAAATTCTTCTTTATTTCTTGCACTGCTAGTTCCCATTCTTCTCTAATTCCAACACATAACTGGAGCTCCTGCTTGTTTTAGTAATACCAATAAAGTTAAATATTTACAGGTAGTATTCAAATCACCTTTGTCTGTCTGGAGGTCAAGTTCTTAGCCTAAACTAGTCATTAAAAGTCAACAGAGAGATAATCTCTAAAGAGTTATCCTACTAACCTTAGATGTTTATCTTCAGATAGGGTAAAGTGTTCTGTAGAGCTACCAGTCAGAGGCTGACTTAATGACTAGTTTAGACTAGATGGCTAATTTCAACTCAAGACGTTCAGAAAAATTAATATAATATTGTGCACAGGGTTTCTCCTGTGCACTTCCCAACCCCCCTCAACCTCATTACCCCTCCCAACCACACATACACTTGACAGCATTGTTAAAACCCTTCATGGTACTTTCAGAGAAAAACTTTTAGAATCTCAGTTGCTTTTTTCTCTTGATGGTGGCCATAATGAGCTTTGGTAGCCTCACACGGCTATCTGATCTCAGACAATCTCATCTATGCAAAGAAAAAATATTCTTTCAGATGCTCTACTGTAGATCAAATGAGGAGAGCGTTGGTTCTTTAATGACAGTAGTCCTAAGCTTCTTGTGAAATCAAAGAAAAATTGAGAAAGTAACCAGGAAGGTCAGTGGGTCGCCTTTTTGCTGACAACTGATTTCAGAATGCTACAATACAGTGGGGGAAAGCTGACAATTCAAAAGAGAGCTGTTTTAATAGAGCTGAATTAAGTGTTTATTTTAGACCGTATCACCAAACTCAGACTTTTAACACTAAAGTTGACAACACTGCTCCTTCAATTTTTCTTGAAAGCTTTCCAAATAATGACTTCATAGCCAATATTACATTTCACTACCTCATCGTTTCATGCTTGTTCTGAAATAATTGCAAAAAGCATGCTTTACCATATATTATTATCTGATGATATACTTAATAACTGACATGCTAACATGGTGCCTAATGCACGGTAAACATGTACTTGTCTCAACGAGCTTTCTCTGTGTGCCTGCTAGGAAAGGAATGCAGATGGGTCTCTTTGCTTCCCCCCGACAGACTGCAGCACTCTAATCCTTGCATTTCAGCTCTTTACATGGTTTCTTGCGAGACAGAGCAGACAAAATACACTGCCCTAAGTAACTATGCAGTTAATACCAGAAAATCCTAGAATTATGAGGCTCCGTTCCTGAACACCACATTGCTAGAAAGATCCTGAGCAGCTCAAAGTGGTTTAGAGGAGCAGAATAAAAACGATGAAGAGACAGGGCTGATTTATGTTGGACCCCTAAAATAAACGTAAGTAGTTTGGCTAAGGATTGACTAAAAGTAGGAGGCGATAACTCAAAATATTTGAATGTTACTAATGTCAAAAAGGTAGAAGAGTCAGTGCAAGGGTATAGAGGATAACTAGAAGGATGAACTTAGAAAAAGGAACCTATAGGCTGTATTCTAGTGTGGTTTAGTATTGCTGTCAGTAAGTTCTGCTAAAGTACAGCTCAGTGTTCCAAAACTAGTGATATAAACCACAAAAATAAAGTTAAAGCTACATACTGGAAATTTTATTCAATTTGTAAATTCTTCAAGTTGTAAAATTCCCTAACAGTGTTTCTCACTTTGTTCTAAGAAAAAAAAAATAAACATGGAAATTATACATCTTAAAATATGTATTGTACACCTTATACACCAGCAAATATTCCATTATAAGTTTATGAAATTATGTTAGTTCAATCTCAAAATTCGAGACAGTAAATGATGCAGAAGATGACTCAGACACAGCATGAAGATATGGGATAAATATATAGGGGCAGAATTAAGGATTTAGATTTCAAAGAGGGAATAGCATGGAGGATAATGCTTCAGGATTATCAGGGGTGGATTATGTCTTTTATCACCTGAATTTGTTTGAAGGAAGAAGAGGCAAACCTTGTAGCTTTGATGTCCACAACAGCCAAAAGAGGGAGTAGTTGAGAAGAAATAAGAAACTATTTAAGATACTACTTCAAATGCAGATTAATTTATATTATGTTTGAGTTCAGTGATGTGAGAACACCAAAATACACAAGTCTATGAAGAACGGAGGGAAGTCTTATCCACAGAAGTAAATTTAGAATTAATTGTGCCTGTTAGTGGAAAATGACCTCTTGAAGAGGTTTAGGGGAAATAAAAAGGGATCAATCACAATTACTGCTGGGAGGATAGGTGAAGACCAGCCAAGTTACCTACCAGAAGTGAATGATTCTGTGTGGTGTTCCAAAAGTAATAATTGTGATATAGTTTCTTTTTGAAATGCTGAGAAAATGGATAGGTTGCTGTACCTCAAAGAAAACTCAGAGGAAAACTTAAATACTAGTTTAACTATTTCTTCTAAACATACTTAAATACCTTTATTGGATAGTAGCAAATCATCTAGTCTGCTAGCTTAAATAAAGATTTTCTACTGTGTGTTCCTATGCTGAGCCATTTCAGACTTTTCTGTTGCTAGTGTGAGACAGTCTTTGATGCCACCTTCTGGTTTAGTAAATATTCATAGCCCGCACCAGCTGGGCCACACACCATAGCTGTCAGGCTGACATGTATACAAAGATCCTTACCAAATTTCTGCACATTTGTGGTGCATTATATGCAGCAGCAGGTTTCTAAAGAGTCCTTTGTTTTTGTCACCCCTTGCCCCCAGGAAAGTAAATAACCTTTTCACCTATGGAACACAGGCAATGGGAGAAAAAAGCTGCAACTTTATACCTTAGCAGTCAAAACAAAACATATGAATACAGAAAATAAGAAGAAAGATTTTAAACTTGGTTAACTAAATTCTGAAAAATACGTGCATGACAAAAGCTGTGGGTGCTCTTGCAGACAAGCATTTACAAATATTAGAAATAAATAACTGTCTAGAAGTGTTATTTTCACATGTGTGTACGTAACCAAAAATTTCTCTACCTGGACTTTATTTTGAAGATAAAATTTAAGCAGACAAGAGGCTAACAAATATTGTATTTACTCCCCTGTATGTCAGAGGCAGTAAACTTATCATCTTAGGAAGGCATAAAAGAACATATTGCAGAGGCACCTTACAACTCTGGAAGTCACTAATCTGGACAGTGGTCAGTTGCTACCTCAGAAATTCCTGGTTCATCAATAAATTCAGTAGGTAGCACAAACATTTTGAAGTTTCATTTGTTTCTTCTTATAATACAGTTCAAAAGTGCAAGAATTTTGAATTCTTTATGAATTTCCTTACTTTACAGTGTCAAATCCTGACACTGGCTTGTGACGTGTTTCTGAAGGATTGGAAGCAGAGTGCTACTCCTTGTCCCATGCTATGTCAATGTGACAGCATGTCAAATCTATTAATTCCTAACTTGCTTGTCTCCTGAGGTGTTACTAGTGTTTCTATTAAGCTAGCAAGACAAGCCAGTCTCGACTCATTGAAAGCTGTGTTGATATCGATTATTACTATTTTGCCACCTAGTTACTAGAATGCTTTCATAGTCTAGAGAAGTACCACTACAAAATTCATCTGATAGACTAAAAGGCACATTGTTACTGTTGTCCAGTTGGGCTTTCTCTAAATAGCATAGCTAATATTTACATTTCTCAGAAATAATATACAATCTTCAGTGTTACAGCACTACGTATATTATAAAAAATATATATATATTTCCTGGTTTTAGAGGATTGACTCTTATGCAAAGCATAAACACAGAACAAATTCTCCACATATCTTTACACAGACCGAATGAAAACAACCATTTCTTAGAGATTACCGTGTGGGATTCAAGGCACACAGTACAGAACTATAAAACAAGGTAGACAAGAGTTTTTAAATTCTTGTACCTCACTAAAATTTGTGTATACTTAGAATGGAGTTTATCTCATCTAACCTAAACCATCTTAAAGTTAGATAACTAGTCAAAGTTGAGTGCTTAGTCTTTAGTTCAGAGAAGATAGCCATCTCTAAAGGACAGTTTATTTCATCCTAAAATATATGCCCAGAGAGCAATGTATCCCACTTGTTTACATCAATGAGCTAGTGCAGAAACCTACACAGCAAACTTACATTAGGCATCTAGTTTTTAGATGGCTAGAGTTAGAGGATATGAAACCCACCCTGAACTCCTTGTATTTTTCATTTAAGGGCTGATGTTACTTTTTTACATAGAGTTTTTGTTTTTATTTTAGTTTGTGCCCTTAAACTAGATAAACTTTATTTTTTAATGGAGAATGCATGTTACTTTATATCTCAAGATCATATATACTATTATTGTTATATATTACAAATACTCATTTGTATGTTAACATTCCTCATATGAAAATGTATATGGTGAATCAGAATAAAGCCATAGTCCCAAGCCAGTCAGATGTCTATCTTTTGTTTCTTCTGCCTCCATGCTTTTATGGAGCTGCATTCCCTATTTCATTCCTAATCCCTTTAGGATTAGATTAGACATTTTAAACTGTTCTGTCTCATGCACCATTTTAATCTAAACTTAAAAATTCATTAAATTCTTTTCTCCTTTTACTTTCTTTTTAGATACTATGTTCAGGTACACTGCATCAGCCATGAATATGAAGAGAGGTAGTCACAGAAAAGAGAAATAACATGGCCACACAGTTAGTCCCAAGAGTTAATACCATAATGCAGTAAGAGGGTCTCTGCTTTTTTTCTGCAGGACAGTTTTTATCTATGCAAAAACCACAGTCATCTTGTTTCAGAGTATTTTAATCTGAAAGGCAGGATGCTAATCTTCATTCAGATTTCAGTAATGAAGCACACTTCCACAATCCTGAATCTTATTTCAGGTTTGTAACAAGATTCAGACAAGACAACACTGAGCTAGTTCAGACTCAGATCTTTCTGAGCCCCACTAGCCTTTGCAAATGAAACACAGCTCCAGTCAACCTCTGTCTGGAAGGATTTGCTCAGTCCTGCAGCAGGCTTTTTTTGTTTTCCTTTATTATACTGGCATTGCTGGTTCCCTTATTACTGATATCACTGTATTTCTAGCCAGCATTCCCCACATCTCAAATATTATTATGTTCTCCTGTGTCCTGTACAAGCAGTACCTACAAAGTTGCTAGTGTGTATTACATTGATTATTAGGATGCAGGCTCTTCATAACACCATCGGTTTGATCATGGATACACTGATTACCCTGGAACAGAGCCTGTATTGTTTTCAGAAAATTTAGTTCTCCCTGCCTAAGTCTGGTGGAGCTAATATGCTTGTGAGCAGTGCATGTGCCCAGCCCTTAGTTAGACTAGTCTGCAGTATAAGTGGAAGAAAAAGAAATTATTCCAGTCCTCACATACGGTCTAGATGGGGGAAAAAAGAGTGCCACCGGAGAAGCCGTATGCTAGCTCTCAGTTAGCCTAGATTTGGATCACAAGGTTCATTAGAAAAACAGGACTAAAATAAGGAATGAAAAAGTTATAAAATACTATTTTTGTAAATACTGTGAGAGTTCTTTTCATCCTGTGCCTTTCCAAAAATCAAAAGTTTGAAAGATATATTTTATTTGATTCTCCTTCTGCACCTAGAGATGTTTGTACTTCAGAAGAAAATAGCTTGACATTATGTAACTTTCTAAAGAAGAGAAGTCTGTAAAGAAAACTTGCTTAAATTGAATTTCTTTATGGTCAATCATGTCATATTAAAAACATCTCTCATGGAAGCTTAGTATAACATAGACCTCCTTCTATCTGTTTTGGACTGTCAAACTGAGTTTCTCTTTTTTGTATACCATAGAGAGGAGAGGCCTTTGAGAGCTGTCTAGAGCTCTTGCTATTCTTTCCCCATTATAGCACACTCTTTTTGCAACATTGTGAGTCAAAAGCTGATCCCACTGGACCATCACATAGTATAATACATTATACATGTGCTAATGTTAGATGACTTTTCATCTGGTTTTATGATAGAGGATCCTGATCTCCTCCCAAGAAAGGAGAGCTGGAAAACCACATAGTGGAGTCCTCGGAAATTCTTGACCAGAACTTAATGTCTGAACACACTGAGCTGGGAGAGATGGGTTATGAGCAGCCATGAATGCCTAGGTGAGCTTCTCTGCCTACGAGGACTATGTATAAAAAAACTGCTTACTAGTTTTGGGGCTAAGATGTAATTCAGAAAAGAAAGAGAGGTCAGAAATAGGAACAGTATATAGAAGGCTGATGGCTCCCTATTCCACCAGCCAGCTCCAACATTCAGCTGGCTTCTTGGGAGAGACATGAACCACCAGACTGTAGGCTCCAGCTGGAGAATTTCTACAGCTGGAGAGCTGTCATTAACACAGGTAGAAGCTGAGAAGCTGTTGCAACTGCAGAACTGGATGTTTGCTACTTCCCCCTCCCCCCTTCCTCGGGGTCCCATAGGTGCCTTCAAACCACTCTTTTGGATGTAGAGAGGTAAGTCAATGTGAGGGCTGAAGAGCAACAGAAGCCACCACTCTCTATATCCTGAAACAGGATCAGGAACTTCCAAACCACTGCTGAGACATGTGAGTGGCTCCCTGAAAGGGACCAGCAGTCACTGGAGAGAATTTGTGCCACCATGGGTCACCCATGCAGACAGACTGATAGTGACGGAGAAAGCCACTGTTGAGATCAGGAGCTGGCTCATGTTGTGATGTCGCAGTCCCAAGGCTTGGTGGCTGCTCAAAGAGTGCACAGCTGATTCCCATACAGTCTCTCCCTACTTACCACCTCAGAAGGACAGGTCCAAGTAAAGGAACAGAGAGGTGAGCTTGTACAGTCTTTCATTTCTACATATTTGCCACATCAGGAGTGGGACCTGGCCTTCAGGTTTGACTGTTAATTATTTGCTAATATTAATATCAGCTGTTAGCAAGTCTTGTATTTACATTCATTGTTTGGAGGAGAAGAAAGTTCAAGTGAAAAGCTGTAAAAGCATTTCTCCATTTGAAAGGAAAACCTTTTCCTTAAATTTTGGATTCTACTTTATAATTAAATAACTACCCTAATTTAATTGCTTATCCATCTCTCCATGATATCTTTAGATGAGTTCATTTCTAATTTCTTCAAAAGGTATGAAGTAATGCCAAATGATTTTTGGAAACTTTACATCCCAAGGGCCTGATTCCACCGTGTTTTTCACCTTGTGAAGCAACTTCTAACTGTCAGAGTGGGTGTGAAATGCTTCCCAAATGAAAATAGTTTTCTACAGAGCAAATGCAAAAACCAGGTGGCCAGAGAAATAGGCTGTGGAAATGGTGTCCTAAAGAGCAAACATGCAGAGCTGTACTGCTGACTCCTGCAAAATGAAGCATTCAAAGTACTCTGTTATACATTACACGAACTGTGCAGATTATTATAAAAGATGTCTTTCCTTATGAGACATTTTCTCCTTTCAACAAAGTTGTTCGCCTGAAAATATATTCTCTGGCATTCCTCAGCACAGAACATAAAAGCAGCAGAAATTATGGGAAACAAAAATAGAAAAAGAAAAAAAGAAAAGTATATCACTATAGGACCTAACTCCTTCTCCAAAATCACCTGCTTAATAACAATATATCAAAGAAATGATGGAGTCATGGGAGGTACCAACTGTACATCAATTATCAAATGTTTCTATTACTGGCTCTCAGTCCCTTTGATTTCCCCAGGTATGCTGTGGGAGACCCAGGGGAGTATTTCCAGCAAGGCTGAATTCTTGGCTGCATACAGCTGAAGAGAGGTCAAACCATAGTAACGTAAGTGTAAACTATTAGTGTCACTGTTTCATTGCTTTTTACCAGCAAAGTTTGTGGGCTTTAAAGCCTAGAGGTAAAACATAATATACCGCAACTCATCCAGATAAATCATAGATCAAGAAGCCCAACAATTAACAGAGGCAGTTAATGTATTACTTCAAAAAAAAGCCTGGAAACTCATGTTAAGAAGGTTTTTTTCCCCACAGTAATGTAATTTGCAGCAACTTATTGTTTAAATTTTATACTCAGTTTTTGAGGTAGGGCTGCCATGAAATATTTAGTTTTCTTTGATGAAACTATTATAAAAGGCAAATGTGTTTAAATTATCTCATTTTACATCTAGTTGTTTTTAAAATATCTGTACTCCATCTGCTATCTGCGGATCTTCTTAAAGGTGTCACTGAGAGAGAAGATCCCTTGATAAAAACCCATGAGCCAAACTCTAATATACATGTCACAACTTGATTTCAGTACTGTTGAAGGGTCAAAAATAAAAATACCCCTGGAGTAAATGGCGTTGGGCCAACTTGCACCAGTAATAACTGGGTACCCATCCTCTAGTCAGGCAAACAGATACTCAAGGTTTAAGAGCAGTCATGTGGAAAGAGGGAATATGACACTGTTGGCATTTTTTTCATTGTCTCCTATAGCTGGTAATCCTCTGACTGCAGAATCATGTCTCAGTGGAGTTTGTGCCAGATTACTAAAGAACATAGACTCAAGCGGGTTAATTGCTTTAATTCCACTGTAGAACATGACACTGCAGTTTGCTTTGCATTTGTCAATTTCTTCATATGATTAAAACCCAACAACTTGATTTTTATTCTGATGTATTATCAGCTCTCAGGTTTGGCTGTCAAGTCTGAGTGATGGTGGAGACAGAACTTCCTGCAAAACAATGTTTCCAAACAAAATGGAGCAGCCTTAAGTCAGCTTTGCCCCAGTAAGTCTTCTTTTCTTATGACATCTCTCACCCCTGCCTCCTTGTATTTCAGGCAGATCAGCACTTTCTGCTGAGGTCAGAAATAGTACTCACTTCTGGCTGAAGCCATGTGAAAGTAGACTTTGTGGCTTTCTTTTAGTCAGCTAAGAGCTGAGGCAGAGGAAGTTCCCTTGTCTGCGCAACTGCGTAAACAACCCCAAGCTCTAGCTATCTGGTGGAAAGAAATATTCACATGAAGAGTAGGACAGAGGTGGAAGAAAAGAAAGTAGAGTGAAGGACAGCAATGTAGCAAGAGAGGAACTCTTTAGGGGAAGACAAAATAGGAATGGAGTCATAGAAGAAACCAAGAAATAAATTTTTTCAGAGACTTAAAGGTAAAATCCAACCTGAGACATTTGAAATTTTAGTTGCATTTGAGTTAAGCACTACTGAAGAAAGAAAAAGACGATAAAAGAAACAGGACATAAAAGAAGCGGATAGGAAGATTTCTCACAGAAAGAGCTGCATAGACAGCCCATTGCTTCCCCATATGTTATATAAAAAGGGTTCACATTTAACTGTGCTAAGTCAATACTATTTATATCATTATCTAGTATTTTTTATGCACTTTAACTCTTATGAGATGAATGCAAATTTCACTACATAATTATCTCTGCGTATTAGGCTTTACATGCCTATTGGAAAGAATAAATTACCATATTATAATAAACCAAGGATTACAGTCTGCCTTGGCCCATCTTTAGAAATTACTACTTTGCACAGAATCACAGAATGATTGAGGTTGGAAGGGACCTCTGGAGATCATCTAGTCCAATTCCTCCTGGTCAAGCAGGGTCACTTAGAGCATGTTGTGTAGGTGGCTTTTGAATATCTCCAGAGGAGATTCCACAGCCTCTCTGAGAAACCGGTTCCAGTGCTCTGTCACTCTCACAGGAAAGAAGTTCTTCATTATATTCAAGTGGAACTTCCTGTGTTTCAGTCTGTGCCTCTTGTCCTGTCGCTTGGCACCACCAGAAAGAGTTTAGCCCCATTCCCTTGTCACCCTCCCTTCAGAAACTTAAACACATTGATAAGATCCCCTCTCAGTCTTCTCCTCTCCAGGCTAAACAGGCCCAAATCTCACAGCTGTTCCTCGTAAGAGACATGCTCCAGTCCTCTAATCATCCTTGTAGCCCTATGCTGGACTCTCTCCAGTAGATCCATGTCTCTCTTGTCCTGAGGAACCCAGAACTGGACACAGCACTCGAGATGAGGCCTTGCCAGGGCTGAGGAAAGGGGCAGGATCACCTCCCTCCACCTGCTGGCAACACTCTTCCTAATGCATCCCAAGAGACCATTGGCCTTCTTGGCCACAAGGGCACATTGCTGGCTCATGGCCAACTTGTCATCCACCAGCACTCCCAGGTCCTTCTCCGCAGAGCTGCTTTCCGGTAGGTCAGACCCCAGTCTTTACTGGTGCATAGGGCTATACCCCCCTAGATGCAGGGCCCTGCACTTGCCCTTGTTGAACCTTCTGAGGTTCCTCTCCGCCCAACTCTCCATCCTGTCCAGTCCTCTCTGAATGGCAGCACAGCCCTCAGGTGTGTCAGCCACTCCTCCCAGCTTGGGATCATCAGCAAACTTGCTGAGGGTGTGCTCTGTCCCTTCATCTAGGTCACTGATGAATATGCTGAACAACACTGGACCCAGTGTTGACCTCTGGGGAACACCCCTAGTCACAGGCCTCCAACTGGACTCTGCACCACTGATGACAACCCTCTGAGCTCTGCCTTTCAGACAGTTCTCAGTCCACCTCACTCTACACTCATCTAGCTGACACTTCCTGAACTTACCAATGAAGATGTTAGTGACGAAAGCCTTGCTGAAGTCAAGGTAGACAACATCCACTGCTCTCCCCTCCTCTATCCAGGCAGTCATTCCAAGGTAGAAGGCTGTCAGATTGGTTAAGCAGGATTTCCCCTTGGTGAATCCATGTTGACTTACCTCTGATTATCTTCTTTTCTTTCACATGCTTGGAGATGACATCCGGGATGAGCTGTTCCATCACCTTTCCAGAAACGGAGGTGAGGCTTGCTGGCCTGTAGTTTCCTGGGTCCTCCTTCTTGCCCTTCTTGAAGACTGGAGTGACACTGGCTTTCTTCCAGGTCTCAGGCACTTTTGTTCTCCATGATCTTCCAAAGGCGATGGAGAGTGGCCTAGCAATAACATCTGCCAGCTCCCTTAGCAATCAGTGCAATCATCAGTGCATCCCATCATGGCTCATGGATTTGTGGATGTCAAGTTTGCCTGAATGATCTCTAACCCAATCCTCCTTGACCAAGGGAAAGTCTTCCTTTCTCCAGACTTTCTGTCTTGTCTCCAGGCTCTGGGGTTCCTGAGGACTGCCTTTAGCAGTGAAGATTGAAGTAAAGAAAGCAGTCAGTTACTCTGCCTTCTCTGGATCCTTCCTCACAAGAGCCCCACACCATTCAGCAGTGGGCCCACATTTTTCCTAGTCTTCCGTTTGCTACGGATGTATTTGAAGGAGCCCTTCTTGTTGTTGTTAACATCAATTGCCAGATATAATTCAAAATGGGCCTTAGCCTTCCCTGTTATATCCCTGCATACTCTGACAGCTTCTTTGGAGGAAAAGATGGCAGCACATCTCTTCTCATTAGTTTCTCCACCACCTATGTCAAGAAGTTATCATTGCTCTGCAAGAATCTCCTGGACTGTTTGTGCCTAGCTATGTTGTCTTTCCAGCAGTTATCTTGCAAATGAATAAGAAAGTTCAGGTAAGGTCCACATTGTGGTACCTTAAAACTCATGCAAAAGTACTGCCCAGAATAAAAGATCTGTTAGGAAATAACTGCTTAGGAGTTGAAATTGGTGACATAAGGAGAGATACCATTTTAAGAACAATTATTAGTTATACAGGTCGGATGGAATATGTTTAACCCTTAAACCTTCAATCTCAAATCCCAGCTGTGAAGTGCTCTCAGGTTTCTGAAATATCAAACCTCAGGTGGCATTTAAGGACAAATGAAACAAGTTTGATTACAGAGAAACAAACCTTTCATAACTGGGTTTAACCAGAGATCAAACAGGCTTTATATTGCATCTGAATCTGGCATTAGGAGAGTGAAGATTGGTCATGCCAAGGTCTATTTCAGTCTAGAAATCCTGTTCTCACAGTGGAAACATGCCATCCCCAATTCCTCTGCATCCAAGAAATCTGAAGCAGGCATAATGATGTCTCAGGAGTTACATTCTTTTTAAAAGAACTAATAACTTATTCAAAAAGTGGTACATGCTTTAATAGAAATTATATTCAGAAATTAAAAATCTGGAAAACAAACTCTACAAAATAGGTAGGAATAGCTCATAATTGTTGTTCTCTCCTCACGCAGTCTTTGCTTCAAAATAGAATGGGTTACAGTATAGGATTATGGCAGTGGTAGACAGCTACAATAGTGATAAAGGAATTTACCTCTTTTCTGTCAAATAATGTGTGAACTGAATGATTCCCTGGAAATATCTGTAAACAGAAAGTAACTCATTTTGGCAATACCTCTAAAACAATAAATGGCTTGGACACTATTAAGTATGTAAGTCAGAATAATTGCAACAAAGTCGCACATTTAGTGTAATATAATGTATATCCTGAAATAAATGTAGGCTGAAACCAAAGTAAATCTTGGCATCTTTGCAAGATATTTATTTTCTCTAAGTGACACTTCCATGAAGTTCTGTAAAGCATTTATTTTACAGTTTTGTTCCTTTTACAGTGAAATCTTTGACGTGTCCATCTTTATGTAATTCTACCCTTCAAAAAACATTTTATTCAATTTAGACGAAAGAGAAAGAATTAAATGCTGTAAGTGGCTTTTAGTAGCAATTCAATACGTGCTATTATGCTAAACTGATTTGAAAACTAAATATACCTTGCAGTGGGATGAACTGACCTCGCCTTGACACTTTCAGAGAAGCTGGTACTGCTACACTAAATTAAACAAGGTGCTTCAAAAAAAGGCTATGTTTTACTTCAAGTCCTGACACAGAAGGTAGAGAACCCATGCATGATTAAGAGGAAATGCCCTCCGCAGCTAATTGAGCAGTAACTCAGAAATCTTTGTAACAAAACTGTGACCTTTATCTAGACTTCTTGGTCCTTGGGTGTCTTAATCTTGAGAAGAAAACAATGACATAGTCATGTATAGAAACCACTGTAGTTTCTTGGAGAATTTTCTTGATAATGCAATTTACATTAAGACATAATATTTGCCTCATGCTGGTGCAAAAAATTTATCACGGCTTTACCAGCTCTTCTTTCCAAATAGATCTGTGGTGGTGATTAACAAACAGATATTCCTTTTACAAGTTAAAGGTGTCTTAACTTGTCCTATCTTTTGGCAGGAGCTGCTTTTCAGAGAAACGAACAATTCGGTTCAGAGCTGGGATACAGGCATATATTTTGAATCTCAGGGTGCAGACTCATGACCAGTGTAAGCCAATCAAAGACTACAAGGCCACTGAAGAGGTCTTTTTTCCTGCCTGTCTCTTGCTATGTGTTTCTACACCTTCTCACCCCAGCAGCAGCAGTTCTTGGCTGCGCAGCTGGCCAAGAATTAGCTTGCTTTCCTCCCTCGGTATGTTTTCAGCCAGGGCAGTGGTCTCATCCTGCCCACTACATGGCCGCCCTGTCACTAATGCTGACACAAAGGAGTCAACAGGGGAACATGGTCTGGGACAGGACAGTTCCTCGCAGCAGCACTGTGGTCTTCCATCTCAGATGTACAAAGTGAGTAACATAGTCTGACATTGCTAGATTTACCAGGACTTCATCCTTAAGACGTAGGCTTAGAAAAGCACTAAAGACTCCGGTAGCAATAAATATGCATGTCTAAAATGCCGGAGAGAGGTGTGGCATATATCTGAGAAATCTCATAAATTGTAATTTAGGATGCACTTCCTCTACAGTGCTACTCAGCAGTGCTTGTCGCTGACACAAGCCTTGTAACATGACAGAGATGTAGAAATACAACATTCACTTCCACTGGCCTGGCCCAAACCCTACTATCTTGTCTCCACTATACTGTTTGCAAAGGTAGAAATAAATTCAAGTCTGTAAAACCCCATATCCCCTTCTGATACAGGCATAGGTGAAATAAAATTACACAGAGAGTGCTTGTACAAGCCCCAAAACTAGCTTGTAACAAAAGAAAGGAACAAGGCTATCTCGTGTTTCAGACATCAGCAATCTATAACGCAGATGCACATCTTAGAGAACTTCTGATATGAGAGAATTTCTTTCTTGTTGTTATACGATATGAAAGAGCAGATTTCAAGGTGCACATAGACAGACTGATTCCCAGACCCTAAAACAGCTCTGAAATGTGATTTTCTGTTATAAGTTTTCTGCCCAGAATGTATAAGATGCAGAAAACACCATACTATCTCACTTTGTAGCACTCTCAAACTACTGCAGAATGGGAGGTGAAAATGAAACCAAGTATTTTTCCTTGGTGACTTTAGTGTCAGATTCAACTTTCAGAGTCTGATTAGACTGGTGTCTTCCTTCCCTGTAGAAATTCCAGGGTCACAAATATCAGTGCTCAGGTCTGCAGACCGCTTCAGCCTTCTCTTTCTTCCTGCACATGGACCACAATTCTTCCGCAAAACAGCAGCTTCACTGCTTCCTCCGATTCAAAAGAAAGCAAAAAAGCTACTTCAGAGCAACAAGCTTCTCCAAGCTAGTCTCTTCAGAGAAAGTCTTCCCTGGCATTCAGAAACTTTGCCAGCCCCTACAGTGCTAATACAATGTACTGCAGGGTACCAGCTTGACCTGCTGCTGTCTTGGCTATACTGGGTATCATTTACACTGTGGTGACACCAAGAGAGCCCAAGCAGGTGGGTAATTGTGCATTAAAGGATAAGCTCTGAATCTCAGGAACAGAAATATAGCACTTACAAAATAGAGGGACTTCATATTTGGCAGGAACTAGAAGAACAAGACCTATTGTCCACACTGTGCATTTTGCTTTCATGAAAGTAAGTATTCTTCCTAGAGATTAGAGAACATATTGCCCATGGTCTCAAGTATGAGTGCTTTGGAAGATTTACATCAGTCACTAAGGATTTGAGCAAGTTTTAAAATACAGCTTTTTAATGGTAAATATTAGTTGTTATAAACACTGGAGAAATCTGCCCTATATTAATCTGGATGAATTTGTTAGAGAAAAACAAATCAAACCACCCAGAGGTAACAGCTCTTTTTGCTAGTAAGGATATTTGTTAAGGGCAGGAACGTTTCAGGCTGTTCACAGTCTCTGATACAATCCTCGAAAATGTTGACATGTTGCCATGACAAAGGGCAACACTGTGCAGGTACAGAGCAGGGACAGTTCATTTTGTGCAATGTTCCCATTTGCATTGGTGGCAGGATTTTGGATCATGAGTGTACAGACAAATACAAGTGCCAGCTACTCGGAATACCTTCAGAGTCAACTATCCCTAACTATCATAATGGTCTCTACTTTTGTTGGTATCTTGAATTATGTCTGTTTAATACATTCCTCTGTGTATATATATACACACCAACTCTGCTATAGTTCCGTAAAGCCCAATGTCTGTGCCCATGAAGGTCTGGTTTAGTTATGCCTTTATGCCGGTCTATCTTTGTGAAAATACTTCGTTTAAGTCACAAGCAGAAGTAGCAAATTAGTCCAGGGTTCACACTCAGACTTCTCTCTGAAACTCAGATAAGTCCACTTAAAAAGCTTTTATTTATTAATCTCCCACCTTTGGAACTCATCTTGTCTGACAGTCCTTTCCCCTGACACGTGACCTCCTTTGTGACCTAGTAAAACTGTCCATAAATCAGAGATGAAACCAAGCATATGAAACTGCTCCAAACCAGCCCTTAAGATGCAAAAGCACACATTCTAGCAAAAGAAATGGAGCAGTTAGATCTAGCTGTGATAAACCATCACAACCAGTTTTTCAGATGCAGTCTATGTAAATACTCCTCATTTACAGAACAAAGACACTGTAAGCGATAGCAATGGCTGAAATCCAACACTAAGTCAAGGTTTTTTTCCCTTTCTTCTCCCCAGCAATGATTAGTTGGTGTACATTCCTGTACAATCTGCTTGGAAGGTTTAAATTACACAGTGTTTGCTAAGCCTGCCACTTGGCCAAAGCAGTACTTAAAGAACTAATACAAGGACTAGTGATCAAATGGCAGAGTCTTGCCAAAGCATCATTATCTTTTTGATGAGTGACAATTTAAGCCTCACTTTGCTGCTGGTTCCTTCTGTAGACTTGAGCTTCCAGAAGCGTAGTTCATAACCTCACAATACTATAGAGCTGTTAATGAATTGTTCTTGTAGGTGTGAGATTGCTAAATATCATCCGCTTCAAGTTAAATGCAGAAAGGGCCCCATTCCTGTGATGCAAGGAAGTGTATGACTTATAGAGAAAGATAATGGTAAAATTGCATAGCGATAAGGAAGGGTCACTGGTGCAGAGTTCATGTAATGCTCTTAGAAATCTTTTATGCTTAGTAAGGAATCTTCACTAGAAATAAATATTTTGATCCTCTAAGAAAAGTTTGGTATGGGTTTCACATGATATGTAAAAAGTCTATAATACAGCCATTTATTATGTCTTCAAGAACACAGCTTTACTCATTTGTGATCAGTCAAGATGTAGGAGGAATCTATAATTCTCTGCCATCCCCTCTTAATGATCAGCACCTGCCTTCTGGGCAGCTGACTTCTAGTCATAGAATATCTTTATTCATTTTTGTATGGAAGCAAGGAGTATTCCTCACTAAATGCCAGTCATTCGAATGTTTTCTAGCCTAAGATCACATGCACTGCTAGAACTAAGATAGAGTAGGCATAGTTGATATTTGACAGCAGATTTCCTACTAAGCTGCAGCAGGAACAAACCTAGCTTATTCAGTGAGCAGTATCTTCCCTTCTGAGTCTCTATCCAAAACAATACTGGGGTAGTGGTTAACAGATTTTTTGGGTAGACTGACTGTCATTTCAATAAAGTCTATGAGCAGTGCTTCGAAGTAATGCCAGTTGTGAGAAGGAAAGAGACACTGCTTTTGCCCCTCCAAACCAAGCCACAGAGAAGTTCCCATTTCTTCTCACAGACCTCTGCAGACAGGCCATGAAGCTCACGTCCAGATCCCATGAGGAATGCAAAGTCATGCACAATCCTAAGAAGACACTACCACATGAATGTTATTGTCTCAGTCTGAAAAAAAAGTTTTGCCTTCCATGTAGACTCCTCTGTGCCTTTCTTCCAGAATCTCTCCTGCTGAAAGTAATGTACTATGGCAGAAGCCAGATGCATTTGCCTTTTTTTTTCTCACAGTCTTACACAGCAATTTAGGTGAAATGTTCAAAATACAATATTCCAACAAGTTTTATGACTTTGTACCCAGCTTTTTCCCTATCTAGAAATTATTATCTCCATTTTGAGATTTTAAATAGTGCATGTGTGAACCTGAAATAATATAATCAATATCCTGTCTCCACAGAGCTTCCATAGCAGAACAAACACTACCAAAATTCTTTCAGCTTTTTTTCTTAAATTAATTTTACTTCAGCTGTACAGCAGCTTATTTTAAGACTATGAGCTCAGACTATCCCTACTTGCTCAGATGCCATGAGTTCAAAAAACAGATAGATACTTCCCTCTGCTGGTCATGTGTGCAAAATGGTGTCCTTTTCAGGTAAAATAGATTTAAAAACATGTACATGTGATCATCCTTTGTGCTTGGCCCTGCAGGTTTCAGGTGGATAATCATACTATCTAACTTTGTACATCTAATTTTAGTGCTCTAGATTATCCTCTGGAAACATCTACCTTTCTCTATTGACCATATAAGGAACCAGGCTCTCTAACATTAGATGTTATAATTGAATGTCTCAAGCAGATAGTGTAAGCAGCATCCTATAGCTCCCCATACTTTAGCTGGTTGTCAGCATCAATAGATATTGCAGGTCCATATGAATATTACTGAACAATATCATTGGTTTACATTATTAGTAGCAAACTAAAGGGGGACTTTGGGTTTACCTCATAAATATAACCCTTTATGGTCAAGATTACTCTACTGAGAGAAGTATTGAGGAATTAGAGCATGATATCTAAGACACACAGAATCACAGAATCAGTAAGGTTGGAAGGGACCTCTGGAGATCATCTAGTCCAACCTCCCTGCTCACAAGGACCTGAGGAAGATGTGTTGCTAGACTGCATTTTGGGCTATTTACTATTTCCTGTCTAACATGCTCTAGGTGACCCTATATGAGTGTGTGTGTGGGGGGGTGTTGGACTAGATGATCTCCAGAGGTCCCTTCCAACATCAACCATTCTGTGATTCTGTGTGACTCTGTGATTCATTGCTTGGAAAGAACACCAAGGTATCTCCAACCAACATCCTGGCATTTCCTGTTTATTTAGTAAGCCATTTTAGTAATTTTTCTTCTATATTGTCAGTTTATTTCAAAGGGCATTTGATGCAGGATGAAGATTTACATTGTCTTGAGTGTTCAAGTACTTTTATTACTAAACATTTTGTAGAGAAGTTGAGTGTGTAGTATGCTTAAATAATTTATGTTATCATTCACTGATGGAAGCAATATTCAGGCACTAGAACAGAATTAGACACTTTATTTGATGCAGATTATCCAGATAGTCCTATGTACCTATAACCTGTTGGTGTTCAGGTTGATCATCACTACTTCAAAAATTAAAGCACTACTCTTCTAACTAGTATAGTTGACTATCACCAAGATTGCTTTTATATTTATTGCAATATCATCTATGGGTTCTTCCGAGGAAAAAATTGTGACTGTGCTTTATTATATTGTACCTAGAATGCAGTCTTTGTTTCATTATGCTACCCAGAAAAGGTTTTTTTCCCCACTGCATTTAGAAGGCTATTTCTCTTTTCTGTATCATGTCCACTTCTCAGTTACTAGAAAGGCTGAGCTGCAGTTCTGATAGATCTTTACTGATTTTCCTCCCCACAGATTGCTTCTGTCCAGAAACCACAATCCTTTAATGCAATCACATTAGAAATCAGATTCAGGTTCCCACTTTCTCTTGGACAGTAAGTATAGTCACCTTCTTTTGTGTCTGTTTACCTATGACTTAACAGTATTCAGGGTTTCCCATTTTTGGCTCTCTCTAAACAGAGTTAAAGTAGGGTTATCTTAATTGCAAACTCTTAATCATCTTGATTTCGTTATCTTTGGTTACCTGATAACATCAGATAACAGCATGATGGCTTATGTGGTTGCTCTTTTCTGTTCTTGACATATCCTCTATGAATATCAGAATAGATAAGATATATGGTATTTTAAATATTGGAAAAAAGTGTTTCCCCTCAACACATGACCCATGACCCATGACCCATGACCCATGACACATGATCGATCTCAGAAAAGAAAAACAGTTCACTCAAAGCATCTCCACAACAGGTGAAAGAAGGGTGTGAGGCAACGTTTGGAATTAGTTTTACAAAAAAAAAAAAAAAAAAAAAAAAAAAAAAAACAGATTAAAGAATTATCACTACAGGTGGCTAATAATACTTTCTCATTTTATTACCCAGAAAATCCCTTAGCAATCACCACTCTTCCAGCTAATTATTTTATTTCTGTCATAGACTATGTGGCCATAAGACTGCTCAGAATTACATACAGTTTTCCCTGTCAGTTCACTAGCACTACTCTTGCCATCTAAAAGAACTCTGCAGTTGTGCATGTGCATGTATGGAAAAGAGGGAGTATGGCTATTGAAACAGAAGTACATGAAATCTTTGACAGTAGCTCTGGGTTTAGCTTTTGTACCTTATAGGTCTCTCTTCTTACATGTCTGAACAGAAAACGCATTGGATGGATCATAGCAGAACATAATGTCTCAAGGACCCTGTACTCAAAAAATGCCTCCTTCTTGGGCCAGGAGACAGATCACTGTATCAAGAAAGTGGCATGATATTTTCAGATGTAAGAAAGAAAGAGTACAAGAGAGTTCCACTTTTCAGCTTTGTCACATCTCATTGTGGGGCTATATGGCTCAGCTGGCCCTAGTTTTCTGCTGGACGTTTCCTTTTGCTTACTTCATACATCTAGGAAGAAACCTAGAGTCTTTGCAGAATGAGCTTGCCATGGTTCTTCTCTGCACTTCCCTGACTGTGTGAGAGGTGTGGCAGACTTTGAAGAAAACTCAGATTACTTCTAAATTATTGCTCTTATGTCAGGAGCCCTGCAACACCACCTGACAACCAGTTAAAAGCTGCATATGTCAGGTACCTATCGACTGGCTTCAGACATACACAAATTAAATTTCAACCCAGCATTTCAAATCCATTCTACAGACAGCACTGTTTGTTGAACAACTTCAATTTGTGAATTTCTGGATGTGTAAGTGGTAAAGGGAACCCAAGGATATTCCAAGGTTATTATTTTCCGTAAGAGACCTTGTATCAGAATAAAACTAATTCCACCTGCTGGTGCCTGACTTGCTAGTTTCAACATCCTACTGCAACATTTGACTTTTATAAGCAAGTCTTGCAGGATTTTGTATTAATTATAAACAGTTTGCCAAGTGTTTTTAAGGTACCTTCATTCAGTTGCCATCTTCCACATCTCAGCTCTAGCTGTTTTCAAGTGAATCAGAATGGGACATTTAGTCCCAACCAGAATGCAAGAAAGGAATCTCTTTGAAAGCCTTGCCTTCTTCCCCATATGCTTGCTTATTGATAGATCCTCATCATAAACTTTTAAAAGATATTCTCTATTTCTTTGATTTATCAGGATCTAGGAGGCTGTAGAAGATATAAAATAAAAAGTGGAGCTTTACTGGGATGTACTCAGAAGTACTGTAATTTACATTTCAATAATAGCTCCAAATGTCAATGAATGCAGATAGAAACTACCTTCATTCTTATATTGTAAAAGTGGGCAGATTCCCAGAGCTAGTTACAGTAATAATTTCTCTCTGGTCTTGCAAAGTTTATCTAATTAGATCCAGTTAGGCTCCTTACTTGCACTTTCCAGGCTATTCAGAAAGATAATTATGAACCATTTAGGTACCTAGCAGCCAAAATAAAGAGGTGGAAAGAATGAATTAAATGAGGTATATTCTACACTCTATAACACTCTGTAACAGTACCATCCAGATCTTCCTAGAAATAAGAGATGTTCAAAGCATTTTATACCAATAAAGAATTAGATTAACACTTTAGAACTACATACAAGAATTGCAAAACCTGTAGATAGCTCATTTCTGTAAGTTTTTTCAAACTAATTTCTTGGTGACTTGATAAAATTCCAGTAGCTAGTTCATCAAATAACTCCTGTTCATCCCACACATCTTTCCTAGAAAGGCAAAGTTCTGACTGTATCCCTTGAGTGAAGTCATCATGTAAGATTAGATCAGAATTTAAATGCCAAGATGAGAAACTTCAAGGGCATAGTGTACGTCAGCAGCCCATTCTTGACTTATGGGGAGCTGCACTAAGAATGTTTTGATTCCTCCACAGGAATGTCTATCATATGTCAATGTCAGCATACAATGCATACACAAGCATTCTGGTCCTCTTCACAGATACAGACCAGTTGTACTGTGATAAACATGTTAGGCAGAAAAACAAGTTTTGAACAAATGGCAGCACGAGCACTGTTCAGATTAAATATCTAGAAAGACATTGAGATGTGTTTGAAATAATATTTTTAAAGTGAGGCACAGCTGGATACAAATTACAATCAGGTGATTGCAGTGTAGGCAGATAGGTTTTCTTAGTTGTCTTTTGCTGATGAGGTTGCTTTGAGCTATTTTAGCTCAGCCCAATCAGACTAATGCTTGGTGTCCAATGAATAATAACACTAAAAACATTATTATTATTATTATTATTATTATTTCTGGAGAGCAAGATGATTGATGTTAAAGTTCTCTAATACAAAGGTCATACACATATATACATACCTGTCATTTTTCTTATTAATGTAAACTTATTAATGTAAATAAAGACATAACTAAGAGGTCTCCAGGTAATGAAATTCCAGGTAGAAAAAAGTAAAAAGGATTTTTGTTTTAAATGCACTAATATCTGCTTAGAAATCCTACCCTTTAGATTCATGCAAACAAGTACCAGGCTGTATTCCCATTCAGGCCCAGATAAAAGCCACCCACCACTTTCTCTAAACATTTTGCAACTGTTGCTTGATTCACCATCCAATCTCTTCCATTTTATGAGCTCTCCACTCATTTACTAGATGGCTAAAGAAGTCCAGCTCTTTCTGGTCCCTAATATATGAAGTTTTACTTCCTGATACAAAGCCTTAGCCTGAACTTGGAGATTGCTGACCCAGTCCACATGAGCTCAGGATTGCACTAAAAAGATTTAAGAAATACTAATCCTCTCAGATGGCCTAATCCACTGGGGTTAGATAACCCACTCTGTAGGCACTGAGATCTTTGGTCCAAAGTCTCAAAAAACAGTAGAGCTCTAAAAAAAAGAGGATTATGGAGTTATGTGATATGCTGCCTATTGACTGATGTAGAAAACCAAAACTATGAAGCAAAAGGAAAATGTATACTATGTCAAACTGAAAATAAATATAACTGTTGAAATTAAATATGTATTGATAAGGACAGCATTTATCTATTTAGCTGTGAGATTCAACAGGTTTGTTATTGAATGAGCTCAGTTCATTCCTATTACTTTTGAGTCAATCATTTTGAGGTATTATATTGTGTTGTCTAAGATATTATATTGTGTTGAAGAAACCTCTCTGATACAGAAAAGCAAAAATATCTGTTTCACTGAAAAGAAATATAATACTCCAGCAGTCAGACATCTATCAATTAGTTTTGTTTTATGCATTGAGTAATTGGTTTCATTTCTGAAAATAATATCTAACTCAAACTGAAGATATTAGCACGATCTCAATAGAGGCATTTGCACTCGGAAGACAGGCTGAAGTAAACTACTGCTTGTTAGAGCAGATTGTATCAATTCTTAGTATATAGGCTAAAATTTCAGTGTTGTAAAGGCTTAGGCCCACACTTAAGTTTTAGGATTAGTGACCCAAGTCTAAAATTTACTAGAACGTAGCTTTACTTGTATTTCTTTAAAACGCACAAAATGGGAATTTGTACTACTAGATTTACAATAATCTACACTAAAACTACAGTATAAGGATTTTTTTTTATTGTTAATGAAACCAAAAAGATAGCACAGAAGAATACAAGGCAGTGTTCAAAAACTCCAACTCAAAAATTAGCTAGCACATGCCATTGTGCTTCATTGAAGAATATCAAAGCTATTCTGTGCCTTTGTTCTTTTGTTTGAAAGAAATATTAGAGACCAGATTTAATTATCACTTTTTTCATGATGAAACTGATTAGCATTTGCACATTACCACATAAATTCTGTTATGTAACTGAAACATTTGAGACATTATAACATCCTGAAGGTTGAAGTGACTTTAAGCCAGTCTAAGTAAAACCTAAATGAGAATTGCTTCTCTTCTGGTATAAGCTGTTGGCAGTAATAGACTGAGAAATTGGTAGTTCTGACTATTTAAAGCATAACTATGTTTGTATTCATCTGGAACTTACTATTTGAAGAATATCAGTGAGTAGTAATTGTGGATGAATGAGCAGGATTTTTAAAGTATTTTATTTCTCAGTACTAAAGAAGTAGTCCTGAATTGATTATTCATTCATTAATCCATCTCAGAGTTTGCAAGGGAGCAGCAAGAGCAGGTCTGTTCTGCAAGGGAAAGTGTGGCCAGAGCCAAAGATGGCAGCAAGGCAGGCAGGGCAGAGACCCATGGACAAGGGCCCCGGCCCCTAGTACATTAACAGAAGGAGTAGATCAGGTCCAGTTAGAGTAACCTGGGTCAGCTGATGGTCCTGATTGCCAGACAAGTCAGAGCAGGCCTGAGACCAAGCCAGAAGGCAAGTCAGGGCTGGGGTGCAAGGCACAAGAGTTGAGGGTCCTTGACTGACGGCCAAGGCTTGAGCCCAAATACATCTCCTCAGCTCGAGAGGCCCCAGATGAGGCTTGTCATGATTCCTTCTCAAACAGCTCCTCCTCACATGGCTCTTTCCCAGCAGCCTGACCTGTTTACAGCCACACCATGCTAGAGCAGGTCTTGAGCACCCACATCTAATCATTGGATAGGGCAGAGGCTGCAGAGCCTGTTGGTGCACTCAGGGCCCTGACAGATCTCTCCTCAGTCCCCCAAAATGGCTTGCATGTTCGGACCCAGACCTCAGGTGGTCAATGAGAAGATTTAGACTGTTTGGACTAGGAGAAGACACAGTGGGAAGCAACTTCACAAATCAGTAAGAGAATATCAGCAGTCAGTCACAAATGCCATCTTTCTGGTCTTACCTGCGGGATAGAAAAAGACACGTCCCTCCTTTTGGTTTTCAGGTTCAGAGGATGAGCGTACAAATGCTTTCCTTAAAATCTGAAGCAGGCCTCATTATGTATCTTTCAGAGCTAGACCTTGTTCTTACAAACAAAGAAGGACTGGTTGGAAATGTGACGTTTGGGGGCAGCCTTGGCTGCAGTAACCATGAGATGGTGGAGTTTAGGAACACATGTGGTGGAAACAGGGAAATAAGTAGGACTGTAACTCTGGACTTCAGGAGAGCAAACATTGGCCTCTTCGGGGAGGCCAACTCCTCCATTGGCCTACTTGGAGGAATCCAACGGGTTAGGGCCCTAGAAGGAACGGGATGGGGAGATCCAAGAGAGCTCGTTAATATTCAAGCATCACTTCCTCTGAGCTCAAGAGCAGTGCATCCAGTCCAGCAAAGGGGGCAGGAGACCTGCATCGTTGAGCAAGAAGCTCCTGGCAAAACTCAAAATGAAGAAGAAAGTATACAGAATGAAGAAGAGGGGAAAGGCCCCTTGGGAGGAATATAGAAATGTTGTCAGACTATGCAGGGATGTAACAGGAAAGGCTAAGGCCCATTTTGAATTATATCTGGCAATTGATGTTAACGACAACAAGAAGGGCTCCTTCAAATACATCCGTAGCAAAGGGAAGACTAGGAAAAATGTGGGCCCACTGCTGAATGGTGTGGGGTTCTTGTGAGGAAGGATCCAGAGAAGGCAGAGTAACTGACTGCTTTCTTTGCTTCAGTCTTCACTGCTAAGGGCAGCCTTCAGGAACTTCAGAACCTGAGGACAAGACAGAAAGTCTGGAGAAAGGAAGACTTTCCCTTGGTCAAAGAGGATTGGGTTAGAGATCATTCAGGCAAACTTGACATCCACAGATCCATGGGCACTGATGGGATGCACCTATGGGTACTAAGGGGGCTAGCCAATGTTATTACTAAGCCACTCTCCATCATCTTTAGAAGGTCATGGAGAACAGAAGTACCTGAGAACTGGGAGAAAGCTAATGTCTCTCCAGTGTTCAAAAAGGGCAAGAAGGAGGCCAGGAAACTACAGGCCAGTCCTTGGAAATTTCCCTCACCTCCATCTCTGGAAAGGTGATGGAATAGCTCATTCTGGATGCCATCTCCAAGCATGCGGATGAAAAGCAGGTGATCAGGAGTATGGATCAGCATGGATTCATTCACCAAGGGGAAATCATGTTTAACCAATCTGATAGCCTTCTATAGTGGAATGACTGCCTGGATAGAGGAGGGGAGAGCAGTGGATGTAGTCTACCTTGACTTCAGCAAGGATTTCGACACTGTCTTCCATAACATCCTCCTAGAGAAGCTCAGGCAGTGTGGGTTAGACGAGTGGACTGTGAGGTGGATTGAGAACTGTCTGAAAGGCATAGCTCAGAGGGTTGTCATCAGTGGTGTGGAGAGTCTAGTTGGAGGCTTGTGGCTAGGGGTGTTCCCCAGGGGTCAATACTGGGTCCCATCCTGTTCAACTTATTCATCAATGACTTGGATGAAGGGACAGAGTGCACTCTCAGCAAGTTTGCTGATGATCCCAAGCTGAGAGGAGTGGCTGATACACCTGAGGGCTGTGCTGCCATTCAGAGAGACCTGGACAGGCTGGAGAGCTGGGCAGAGAGGAACCTCCTGAGGTTCAACAAGGGCAAGTGCAGGGAAAAATAGCCCTATGCACCAGTAAAGACTGGGGTCTGACCTGCTGGAAAGCAGCTCTGTGGATAAGGACCTGGGAGCGCTGGTGGACACCAAGTTGGCCATGAGCCAGCCACATAGTCTCAATGGCCAAGAAGGCCAATGGTCTCCTGGGGTGCATTAGGAAGAGTGTTGCCAGCAGGTCAAGGGAGGTGATCCTGCCCCTCTCCTCAGCCCTGGCAAGGCCTCATCTCGAGTACTGCATCCAGTTCAGGGCTCCCCAGGACAAGAGAGACATGGAGCTCCTGAAGAGAGTCCAGTGTAGGGCTACAAAGATGATCCGAGGGCTGGAGCACCTGCCCAGTGAGGAACGGCTGCGAGAGCTGGGCCTCTTCAGCCTGGGGAAGAGAAGCCTGAGGGCGGATCTTATCAATGTGTACAAGTACCTGAAGGGAGATTGTCAAAGGGATGGGGACAAACTCTTTTCAGTTGTCCCATGTGACAGACAAGAGGCAATGGGCAGAAATTGAAGCACAGGAAGTTCCACCTGACTGTGAGGGGGAATTTCTTTCCTGTGAGAGTGAGGGAGCACTGGCACAGGTTTCCCAGAGAGGTTGTGGAGTCTCCTTCTCTGGAGATCTTCAAGGCCTGCCTGGATGCAACCCTGTATAGCATGCTCTAGGTGACCGTGCTTGCGCAGGGGGAGTTGGACTAGGTGATCTCCAGAGGTCCCTTCCAACCTCAATCATTCTGTGATATTTTAGATCAGCAGCACTGAAGAAGGAGGCATTTCTGAATTCTAGGGAAGCTAAAGAGGAATTCTGAAGGTCATAGGTATTTAAGAGCCTAAATGTTATCTCAGTCCCATGCGAGTCCATGTTTAGATGCCTAAATCATTTGGTGAATCTGAACAGTTTGACACAGACTATAGACATAGGTCTATAGCATAACAAGGCTTTGCACGAGGAATTGTTTGGGAAGCTAGTTAGCACCTTTACTTAAAGGTAACCAGCCTGAGAGTTCTGAGACAACTTAGGTTCATGAGCTGTTCAAATGTGGTTCTCAAAGTGGCATTATGTCACATGACTGAGGCAGGCTGCTGTGTGCTCTATCAGGCAACATGAATTCCTGATTTGAAAGGGAATAGTTGAGCAGGAACTGCTGAAGCTGATGGTGTGAGGTCACTCTTGGATCCTTATTATGGCAAGATCGTATCCTCTGGGAATGTGTGATTGCAGTAAGGAGTCTACTGCAACATGCACTGAAGTTCAATCCCCCATTTGTCAGGCTCTGAAACTTGCTGGAGTATGACTTTTTGTTCTCTCTCAAAGTTGGAAAAAGGAACAACAGATGTCCATATGGGTTTCACATAGATATGGAGGCTGGAAGATGGCTGAGGCATGTCCTTGGAGTTCAGAAATGCCCTCTAATCCCAGGGTTAAGAGTCATTCCCCATTTGGGAATCACTCTGAGAACTCCTTTTGCTCCAGGGTCTCTTAAGATGAGTAGCACATGTCTTTTCATACCTGGCCATAGGACATGTGTATGCAGAAGGCTGGTCATCCCTACTTCATATGTTTTCAGAGAAAGTGAAGGCTCTTTCTATGTGATATTCCTATTGACTAGAAATGCTGAATTAGAGGGTAAACCTGTTGTTGAAAAAAATATTATTTGAAATGATTACATTTCTCAATTTCTTCTCCTAATAACTCAGTGATAGACTAGCACCAACCTCTTGAAATATTTTCTCTGTAGCAAAGGAATCCATAATATAGTTGACAAACTTGTTGACTGGACTTAATTAATAACTTGCAATGAGCCAAATAGTAGGAAGTTGCCTGCAAACTTTTTAACAGGGGCTGCCATCTGGTATGGCCTAGACAGCAGAGACAGTGAAGAGGATGATTTGGAAGTTACATTAGTGTTGTATGTTTGTGAGAAAAAGTGTTTGGGAAGAGCTCTTTCTGTTGCTACATGGCTTCTTCAGAAGACAAATTGCTGTTTTAAAATGGCTTCTCTTAAGGTACTGCAAATTATATTAAACTGCACCAATTAGGTAACTCAAGGCTGTGGAAGCAATAATTCACATTCCTATGTTAATGAAGGGTGTATGTTAAGTCATAGCAATCAGTGCATTTCTGATTCTCTGTACCATACTTACAGAGATGTGAAAAAGCATGAAATCATAGAGGTACTGCAAAAAATTTTGAGTACTCAATAAAGGAGAAGAGGATAATAATAATTACTCTGTAACATAGACTCTGCTTCTGCCCTGGGAAATGCAAGTTATACATAATAAGAAAAAGAACACTGTTTTTTTTATTTGATAGGCATATAGGACAGCTATACTGTGAGTTAATGGATCATCTAGAGGTTAGAGCACAGAGCTGGAAGAGGCGAGAAGCAAGTTCATGACAGAGCACTGGCACAGGTTGCCCAGAGAGGTTGTGGAGTCTCCTTCTCTGGAGATCTTCAAGGCTCGCCTGGATGTAACCCTGTCTAACATGCTCCAGGTGACCCTGCTGAGTGGGGAGGTTGGACTAGATGATCTGCAAAGGTCCCTTCCAACCTTACTGATTCTATGATTCATAGCCATCTGCTCTTTGGAATATGGATCTGATTGTTCTATATGTTGCACTCTGTGTGTGCACAGAAAAAAATCTCTTTCTGTGTCTCTTGTTGAAACTGTTCCGTTTGGTATAAAATATTGGCATATGCATGGGGTAAAAAGAAAATGATCTCTGGGTGAGCGTTCTGAAGCGGCTATAAGAGGGAACAGATGGGATCTCCTGTATTACTGAGTCCTGCATCCTGGCATCAAAAGTAATCATTTAAACCATTTATGAAAGGGATCCAGTTCCTTTCATAAGTAAGAATCAAGCTCCATTCAAATAAACCACTACTTGTTCCTAGTTTTCATAACAGAAGGAACACAAACAACCCCAGGTCCAGGCCCTGAACCAGTGCAGTTTTAATATAGCTGCTTCCACACAAGAGATGAAGTGACACTTCTGTCTGAAGAGAGCTCTATTCTTGGTATTTTGTTTTGGTGCATTACAGATATATGGAGCATATAGACATGTTCTTGTTGCAGATCAGGAGGTATAACTCTTCTTTGCAAGAAAAGAGACTGATCTGGTCTCATAGTTACATACCTATCTCTAGGTGAGGGCTCAGTGTTATAAATGGCTGAGAATCTCGAGAGAAAGTCAGTGTCTTCCTTCATCTGAGGGTTAAGTGTCCCCTTCAGCATTTCACAGTGGCCAGTTAAGATGGCTCCCTGCTCATCCAGGTTTTCATGAGCCCTATGTTCTGCTCTCCTGACAGTATAGAAGAATATGGAAGCTAGGGGCAATAAATTGGCTTGTGACATCTGAGTTATATGTGCCTGGGCATCACTACACGTGGAGGATGTTGAGCACCAAAGACTGGGACAGAAATTGCTACATTCATCTATGACCAATCTGTCTGAAATAGATGTTGCAATCCTGGGTCAAAATCACCTTTGCAGATTTCAAGTTTATTCATTCAGAGAAAATTAGTATTAAATCCTCCTGTTTTTGAAATAGTACTCTATCTTCCATTGATTTAATATTACTTGTTTTCAGGAAATATCTTCATGTTTAATATGAGCATTATTTTTCATACACTAATAAAACCTAGCATAAATGCCTAAACCCCAAATATCTATGTAAATAACGTCTTCCAGATTTAAAATCTGCTTGTTCCCCCGAGGCTTTGTTCTGTCTGCAAATACAAATCTTGCCAAATCTACCTGGAGATACGGCCTTCACAACTATTGGCAATTTCACAGCTTGCTTTAGAGAGAAGACTTCAACTCATGAATATACGCTGTAGTCTGATACTGTGCATGTAGAGATTGTGCATGATTTGAGCAATAATAGCAACCTTGTTTTCTTCCCAGTGGCAGCTTTGCTCATATCAAAGTTTGTACTTGGGGCTCAATTCTGCATTAATTTCAGATGCAGAATAATAATCTGTGGATATAGAAGACTTCAGTGATATCATCTTACCTGAGTAAGATACATGAATGGTTTCATTGAGGAGAGAGGTAAAGGAGCCAAGATTTTCTAGTATGAATCAAAATTTTATGATCTACTTTTTAAATGTCCTACGTTATCCAGAAGGGCTTAATTTTCAAACAGGAGGAAGAAAGACTGCTTAAGACCTCTTGAAAGAAGTCCTTGAAAATCTTGGCAGACTTGGAAATATGAGAAGTAAAAGGGAAGTTAAAACTTCCTAGACAAACATAACAGCAGCAATCTCTCAATATCTTCCTTTTTCCTTATAATTGCTTTTACTAACATATTAAATTTAAACCAGAATCACATTAACTAAATGCCAACAGAATAAAATGTTTACTACTAGATGAATATTGCAAAAGACATGTTTTAAAAGCTGCTTTGTAAAAAAAAATGTTCACTTTCATCTAAATACAATCACAGCATGAAAAGAGAGCATTAACAGATCTTTGTACCTTCCAGGTTAACAATATACTTTTAAAAATTAGTTCTACTGAACTTAGCCCAGGATTTCAACATTATTGACTGTTGCACCTATTTTCTCACATTATCTTTTGTAAGTTCCAGCTACACTTTCAACTGCTATCAAACTTTTAAATTAATAGTCAGGAATCCTCATCCTCCTCTGCTACTCAGTTTTACTCTGACTTGTAGAAACATTTCCTAGAATTACTGTGCTCTGAAGACTCTAGTCTCAGGGGTTCAGGATTCCTGAAGGCTGGTCTTACCAGTAAAAAGAAGCAAAGAAGGCAATGAGTTCCTCAGCCTTTTCCATGTCCTTTGTCACCAGGTTACCTCACCCATTCAGCAGTGGACCCACTTTTTCCCCAATCTTCCTTTTGCTCCTAATATAGGTGTAGAAGCTCTTTTTGCTGCCTTTCATGTCACTTGCCAGATTCAACTCCAGATGCAGTCTGACTTTCCTAATCCTATCCCTGCATGCTTGGACAGTGTCTATATTTCTCCAGTGTGGCCTGACTGGGTTCCCTGTTGGTTAGTTATAGGCAGTTTCATGTGCCGCATGTTGATGCTTCTGATCCCATCCAGAGGGACCTGCCTCTCCTAATACATCAATCTTTCTCGTTATCTGGGATGTCTAACAGGAGGTCCTCTTGATTCAAGGATTCACCTAGCTTTAGATGTTGACAATGTAAATCTCTACATCTTACCTAGGTATCTCAGAGTTCCTTTAAAGTCAAAGGAAAGAATGAGCGGCCACCCATGTTAAGGTATATAGCTGTAACATTCCAGATGAACTGAGCTATGGAAATGCCTACTTCTCTCCACTGGCTGCACAGAGAGTCTAGCTGACCTCCTCAGACACAGATCTGTACGTTGTAGACAGCTGAAGTTAGGTAAGAGGAACAAATAGGTAAGTACTGCAATATATAAAGATGAACATACATGACTGGATGGAGACAGACAAAAACTAGAGAAGCAGGTTGTAACGGCAACATGTATAATTTTTGTTCCCAAAATATGAACATGGGCTTTGGATTTCCTAATAAGATACCATGCTTTTCTGAAAATCCCACCATATGCATTGAAGAGTGACCATATACTGACAGTATTCAAATGCTATGTTAGCCTAACAGCAAGAACAAGAATCTAATTAAAAATTCCAGTTGACTTTTAAAAGAGTAGATTTATGCTGATTCTATCTGTTGAAAATTCCTGATTCTTTCTGATAATTTATCAAGGTCAAGTATAAGTAAAGATGCTTTTTTCCTTTGTGCTGGTAGATTAATATCCTTTCTCACTGGGAAAAGAATGAGTTACTGATTTTTCTTCTTCCAAGATAGACTATATTTAGCTCTAATCCATCCTTTCAGGTGACCATGGCAAACACTTCTTTGCAAACCCAGGAAAATCTGTTTTTTTACTAAGTTTTGTCAGTAGTGTGAATTTTGTTCACCCAGCTGTGGTTAGGAAGACAGATGAGGTGTTGTGAGGCTATTGCAGATAAGTGGTTAATTAGTAGTTAATTAAATGCGTCTCAAACATTGCTTGTTTTTTATGTATTTATATCTTATAAAGATTAATACATTTTAAAATATAGTTGATCATTTGTTTAAAATTAAAGCAAACAGAACCAGTGACAGTTCAGATTTCTGCACAGTCCACTTAGAAATGGGTCCAATTACTACTGAAGTCAGTGGTGAAACATTTACTGATGATGAGCTGAGAGATGAATCTATGCCTTTTAAGGAACAGTTTCAACTATTGTACATTTCTCCTAAGATACCAAACTTAGCACAGACAGCAATCTCCATGCCAATGTATCTTTCAGAAGAGCAATGCAAATCCTTGCTTTTTTTTTTTTTTTTTTTTTTTTTTTTTTTTAATTAAGAGAAAATGACCAGCACTATGAATGTGCATGTATAATCCATGTTAAGAGGAATAAAAACATTATTTTTTTCAAAGAAAGAGGGAACTAAAATTCTTAACCAATATGTTATCACTTTGTAAAATATTTCTGTATTCCAAGTTAAAATCTATGAAAATTAATTCCTCATTTGAAGTGAATAGCAAGGTTTTTCTTGTTCTTTTTAAATAAAAAAAAGAATTGTTGCAGATCTTTAATCCTTATCTAAATATATAGCTGTACAAACTTACAAAAAAATATACTTAGAATGTTATCTGAAAGAGCTTTCTTGTGTTCTTCCCTAGAACCATATATTCTCAGACAAAATTACTGTTATTTTAGATTAAGGAAAACAAGATAAAAGTGTCTATGACAGCCAGTTAGAGACAACAGCATGTATCTTCTTTTTGATTCTGACTCACGAAATTACAGGAGGCAGACTCTGCAGACATTACAGACTGGAGGCAGTCTGTAACAAAACTTTAGGAGCCCCTCTGCGTAGCAAGAGTCTCAAGCTCAGAGAAAGCAGGAAGACCTGGCCACAAGTCTACCCCCCTCCACCACCACCACCCTGTAAAAATCCCCAGTTGTCGAACTGGGACCGATCAAGGCACAGCTCACAGGGAAGGCAGTAACCTGCCTCTCTCAGGGGGAGAGTTGTAGAGGAGCTGGGAGTTCATATGTGACAGGGGCACTTGCAGAACATCTGCTAGGACAGGAATAAGCATCTCTGGACTAAATCAAACTAAACTGAGTTCCTCTTCGTTGTGTTCTAGCCTAAAGGTACACGACAGTCTAATCAGGCAGTGGATGTAATATCTAGTTTGCACTACGTTCTCCCACATCATTCTCACTGTTTTCAACTTCCCTAAGCTGAGAGTCATCTTCTGCAAAGGCAACCATGGCTGAGCTTCAGGGTTTGATGGGGACCTGGCTCCATCCTGGTGCCCTGACTAAAGTATGTGTGTAAACTCATGTGAGATGACTGAATCTCTTGTGCCTTCCTATGCTGGGACAAATCTTACAGTTCACCACTTCTTTGACAGAAGTCAGTGTATTCCTTTAACTGCTTATCATCTGGAGGCTGAATGAGGTCAGGGTCCTTATAGCTGGAGAAGCATTTTCTTTGTGATAAGGAATAGACCAGACAACTTTTTGAAATAAAATACTATTTAAGAGTTAAAATAAAACAGGGGAGAATAAATGAATTTTAAATCAAACTACCAGTACACACTTATTTTTACTAGCTGTAAGGTAAGGGGCCTATTTGGAGGATATTCAGGTCCTATCTGGACCACACACCCTGGGTTTGATTCTGTCACTACACATGGTTTGATTCTGTCACTACACATCAAAAAAAAAAAAAAAAAAAAAAAAAAAAAAAAGAGAGAGAGAGAGAGAGAAAGATAAGACCCTATCACTAACACAAAAAAATGTTCAAATATTATCTCAGCAAGGATGCAAATGAGCAGAATGTCTTGCAGCAGGGCTATGCTGCAACATATTGACTATGCTGCAACATATTGGCTACAGTACTGGCTTGCTATAGTGTATCATATGCAATATGGTTTGAAAATGAAATGAGATGCATTGAGTTTGACCTTAAGTTCATTAAATAGTCTTTTTTTTTTTTTTTTTTAATGAAAAAAGGTGGGGTCTATATGTTACTATTTTCTAAACATATTAATTACTGAGACTGAAGTGCTTCAGAGCAATGCATGCTGAAATTTTTTCCCAAACTGGACTACCATTAATTCAAGTAAACATACTGAATAGCAATTATAGTACGTTTGATATTACACCTGTATTGCAATATCAGTGTCTAATTAAGTATGATTCTAAGGACTGCTGGGCCTGTTTGGTTCCATTAAAGCCTTGTAAGTGCTTAAGCACATGATGAACTTTAATCCTATGCTTATTCAGCAAAACATTTACATTTGCAATGCCAGATGCTAGCCGATAGGGGCAGTTATCTGAGGTCTAATCAGTTTTACTCCCAGTCTTGAAGTGAGTAAGATGAAATGATATCAGACCTGAAAGCTGGGTAACATTTCACAAATGTTACCAGTGTTGCCTCACTGCTAACATTTGTGCGTTCATCAGGACTAATTGGGAGTTCATAGTCTGGCCTCTAAATGAATATACCTTGTTCCTATTTCCCCATACATTAAATCAGGGAGATAGGAGGGTGAATTAGATTAGTAGTCTGCCTCTATAACATAAATGTCTCCACAGTTTTTAGCCCTGATTAAAAAGGAAATTTGTTTGTTAAGAGTAAACCATTTTTTTCATCAACTTGAATCCATTGTGAAAAACATTTTTCGTTATATAGAAACCAACAGAGACTTTGTAATGAAATGATTCATTCCTTCTCTTGAAGTTTTCTGACATTCATAGCAATATGACTTTTGGCTAATACCGAAAATGCCCTTTATTGATGTCTTTTCTACTAATAGCAATCCATGTTCTGCATCTGCATTTAATATTTTGAGAGCTTGATTTCAGAACATTTATCTTGAAATATATTTAATTAGAGGGCTACTTTAGGCTGATTGCTTGATCTTTCATGTGAACAAAGCTTTCAAGTCTTCTAAATAATATATCCATTTCACGAGCACAATCATTATCAGAACAATCCAACAGAGTGTGCTCGTGTACCATGAGAGCTGAAGCTGTGCACAGTTAAAGGGTATTTTTTTTTTGTATCTGAAGCTGATCCTCCTTTTTAAAATAATTAACCACCAAAGCTCTTTTCTCTGTCGAGTTTTACAATGATATATAATAGCTCTAGAAGAAACAAGCATCTTCTTACCTAACTAAGTTGAGGAAGAGATGGAATTTTAGATAACAAGAGTGGGAGTAAAATATTCACATAGAAAGTTAGGATTTAAGGGATGGAAGCAAGGGCTCCACTAAGCTTTTTCTGTGTTGGTTAAAGTACTGAGCTATGTTCTGGTGGTCAACTCCACAGTCAGCTTGTGCATGTCACTATATTTGTGGAGAAGTAATCTGGCATGAGCCTGTAGGGCCCGGAGGAGGCTTGCAGAACGCTGGGCTCGTACAGATTTCTCCTGTTGTGGCATCTTTGCAAAAGGAATTCCAGCAATTAGTAACTCCTTACTAGGTAATTTTGATGGACAAACACCACAGTGTTGAGACGTGCAAAGGTTGTTCTAGCCTTGATCATTTTTGCTAGTAAGAACTGTATTTGAATAAATGTGGGATGGAGTCCCAAGATCACAGCTAATTTTCAGCATTAGAGGCAGGACAAGAGGGTGCAAATATACAAACCCTTAATAGTGAAAGATAGTGGCTACCCTTTTTCAGCTGATATTAACCTAGTTTTAAATGATCATGAGCTCTAGATGTTGTTTCGCTTTGTGTTGCTGTGCAGAAAGGCAGGACATGGAGAACAAGGACTAAAGTGTCCATGAGTCAATTCTTTGCTCCTGGAAGCTGTGAATAGTGCATATGAGCTACTTCTGTCCCTGCTGATGTTTTAGCTAAAGCTACTTTTGTGCTGGTGAGGGACTATTTCCAAACTCCTGTTTCAAACCTCATCATTCTTAATGATGGAGAGGAAAAAAAGGCTACCCAGTTGCAAATGTCTTTTATTAGAAGAAGATAAAGGCACAGCTGAGCCTGTGATTTCAATGCCAAGTTTCAACATGCACACAGGCACATATCTCCAACTTCCAGAGCAGAAACTTTGCTATCCCCAAGCCTTTGTTTAGAATAACACACGAAACAGGACAAAAAAAATTTTTTTTTACACGTGAAATTTTAAATTTTCAAATCTCATTTATTCTTCAGCAACAGAATTTTCTTTGTCTGAAATTGGTAAAACCATATTTTTATAGCTCATTTTCTTCTGGAACCCTAGCTAAACCAAAGCACAGAGCAATTCTTACTTTATGTCCAGTGCTGTAATGTTTGCAGTTTTAGTACCATGAGTAATGTTATGGTAAGCTATCACTTTCCAACTTGGGCTATGATTTCTTTGTATCATTTACAACTCATCTACTCCAGGTAGAAATAAAGAAGGAAATATGATGTTTCATGTACAGGAACATTAATTTTTAGTACTTATGTCAGGCAAAAATTATCAGCATCATATCTGAATGGGAAAGATCAGTTGACATAAATATTTGACCTCCAGCTGTTCAAGAAATAAAAGTGCTGAAGAATTAAAAGAACAAGGTATTAATGCTAAATACCCAAATCTGTGACTATGCTAGTGTTTCTTAGTTCATTCTGTGATACAGGAGGTGAAATAGAGATGTTCTAGTGGAGTCTGGTCTTCCTAAAGAGTCAAGGAGTAACTGATAAATAGTAACAGGATTTTTTTAATGTTGTCAGACCAGCTTACTCCTGGGTCTACTCTGATGCAGTGCAGCCTAAGAATGAATGAGAGGGGGCTACACTGTCATATCACATGATAAAGAAGAGCCTGCACTACAAGTCAGTATGAATAGGAAGAAGAAAATGCTGATACCACTCACTTATTCCTCCTAAAGAATCTTCTTCTGTTAGAGTTGGAACTATTGCTTATCATTAAAACATCCCATTCTCTTTACAGCCACTCTTCAAAATCCTGACACTGAAATCTGAACTCTGAATAAAAATCATAAAATAAAGATCTTCTCAATACAGGCCAGTAAAACAGCATATTTTGATATGATGTGTCACACACATGGAACCACTAGGCTCAGGCCTCTTTTTTACAGGAAAATATGGACATGCACATTTGAAAGACAGGAAGTGTTATACTTTCTTGGAGACACTTTAGTAGTGGGTCACAGAATTGGGACTTTTTTTTTGCTACCTCAGTTGCAGCTGTCTTGCGTGAAATTACATTTCAGTCACATAGGTTATCATCAGATGTTGAGCTAATTCACATTTCTTAAGTTGGATGTCTTAGCCCATAGCAAATGCAAGGGGCTTAGATGAATGAAAGTGCATGAAATAGCTCAGAAAGCCCAGTTTGTGGAGTGCTGATATGCAACAAATCCTTCAAGGAAATAATTTATTCCATGCCTCAAAGCACTACCTCTACAATAAGGATAATACTGTAGTTCTGAAAATTGTTACATGGCTAAAATCCATCAGCAGTCATTTTGTTACTGTCATTAGCTTCATAGTGATGCCTACTTAGCTACCTAGATGGATACTGGCTACTTTATAATACTATAGCAGTACTATTAAATAAAACTGGATTTGAGAGGAATTGGATAGCTAAATCTAAAAAAGTAATCCCAAAATCTCATCAGCTAGCAGCTGCTTGATTCAGCCTAAACATAGACCTGTTCTGTTTAGCCTGAAAAATCCCTAAAGATCTAAATTTATGTGTTTGTGCGGAAGTATTTTGTCTTTCAAGCTCCTGCCAGTGCTCTTTTGCAATACAGCAATTAAACTGTGCTTACCTCCCTAGAAGTGATAATACAGAAAGTATGTTCTGAGCATGTCTAAGGCATTTGGGTAAACTGAATTCAACAGAAAGAATGAAAGGCATAAATTATTTTCATTCCAAAACAAAACCAGAAGAAAAGGGAGGTGACATATTTGTCCCTGCATTGTAGACAAACACTTCTCTCTCCCTCTCTCCCTCTTGCTAGCAAACTGCTCAGTGATGCAAACTAACTGCACAAAATCAGTGATGGAGAGGATGTTTAGTACCTGTTCGAATCCTTTCTGGGGCCCCTCATACGCACACCATGTAAGTCTCAAAGGGCACTCCCCAGACGGTTAGCCTGCTCTGCCCTTCTCTTCCACCGCCACAGTCTTTCTCCCCTGCTCTAGGCGTTAGGCCTAGAGCTGTATTACTGTGTTTCAATTTGGTAAAGCTGAGCAATTTATAATAACTGAAACTGATGTTCAAGAGCTTACAGAATACGTTCTAGTGCGAGTTCATATAGGACTTTGGGAGATCTTGCTACCTGATGTGGTTAGTTTCTGAATCCACCAGCATTAAAAACAAACTCATGCTATAAATATTACCATTCTGCATCAATTATCATCAAATGTCTTTAGACATTCCTTGCTATAAATGAGAACAGACATGCCTGGCATAGTAATAGCATAAATGCCTTTGCAAAAAACCTAAATGTTGTGGACACTGGAAGAGATTTCATCAAACTTTATTTGAAAATCTCTCATCCTACCCATATTAGTATGATTGTAAGAATATACTGGAACAAATGCCTCTCTTAGTTTGTGAGTGTCCAATTTCTTGTCAGTACAGCTTCTAATTCAGCTTACATTTTTAAAAGGAACAGGGATTTGATATGTATTGATGCTTGCATAGTTGTAGATATTTTTGAAAAGCCACTCAGAAATTGCTTCAGAAAACCAGTTCAAAAAAGGAAATGGCCTTACAAATGGCCTATGAACCTTTGAGACCTTTTACTGTTATACTTCGTTCAAGCCTCATTCTCAGTGATGAGGAGACTTCAAAATTTTGAACTAAGGGTTAAAAACTATAAGGGAGACAGATTGCTAGAAACATAGCTTCCAAGACTTATACACACACTTGGGGATGAAATAAAAATAAGCAAAACCCATAAAGCACAATTTCCTAGGATTGGCATCTTAACGTTGCATTCTTGTGCAGCTTCTCTAACAACAGGATTCAGCGAATGCCAGATTCATGCAATCAGTTATTTAATTTCCCCAACTGTTCGGATTTTTTTTTAATAATTCTATTTTAAATTTGTGCAGTCTCAACAAAAAAATCTGTTTTAACTCTGTGCAGTTTCATCAAACAGGAAAACATCGTGTAATAGTAACATTTAGTCAGTCATAAGTTTTTGCGAATGAAAGCATTTTTTAGATCTATAACCTGACAGGATTTGAATTGGCCTGTTGTCACTGCTGTCACTGCTACCAAATAATAGATGGAAGAGTTTCAGCTGTTAGTCTTAAGGATCAATTTGTTATGTAGGCTGCTAACCTGTTTGATTTATGAAGCAGCTGCTCTGTTCAGGACCAGATCCTGCCTGACCCGTTCATCTGGCAATATGAAGAAAGAAGAGCAGATTATGCCACTGCTGGATCAACAATCAAGTAAGGAACTCTCCAGTTTCTCACTGGAAACAACAGTGACGCAAGGGAAGGAGAGAGCTTTTGCACTCATTAGTATGATAAATGAGAGCCCTTATTTAGACATCTGGGACAATTGCTTCCAAAATTAAGATGCTCAGAATAGCAGTCATTTGTCTAACATCTGTTCTTTCTTTAATATTTTATTCAATATTGGCAGTATTTCTGAAATTCTTAGTTCAAATACTGAGGAAATTCAGTTCTCAGTAAAATATTCAAAAATTAGTACTGCCAAAAAGTGTTTAGAATTCATTTTCAGGCAATGTTTTAAGAATATGCGGCCTGAAGCTGAAAATTAAAACAAAATATTGTAGCTACTAAGAACGGGTTCTTCAAAGACACAGGATACAGAAGAACTCAAGAGAGGGATTTATTTGTCCACTCATGGTCAAATAAAACTAAATCGAAGTAAGGGAAATGAGATCTGCAGAAAGCTTGGCAAACACAGAGGAAATATATGTAATACAAATACAAACACAAATGTATCAAAGGGCAACTATTACTCTCTGAGAGAGACAGGCAGTCTGAATTGCTAATAATTATTGATTAAGAATCTCAGTCTTACTAATCAGTAAGACTCTGGAAATCATAAATGTACAATATCTTTTATCTAATTTTACTAAATATGATTAGATCCTTCTGCGAGCACTGCAGAAGTTCGCATCTTCATGAGTTGTAAAGGCAAGTTCTACTTAAAAATGAGATAAACTGAAAAGCTTTTTAATTTCAATTTCCTTTTGCAAAGACTTGTTGCCAAAAAGCTCTTCTCATGGCTGCTCAGTCGTTGGTGGGCAGTTTATTTCAGACTCTTCCATCTTCTGTGAAAGGAATCTTCATGCCAGCTGTTTTCCTAGTTAGCTTCAATTCTTCCCCATTTCTGTGAAAGAAATGGTAGAACTAAGTGCTTCCCTCCAGTTTTAACCAAAGTCCCATGTACTTCTCTGAGGCACAGAGTATCCCACACATTCAGGATGGTCAGGCCCCTTTGTTGGAAGGGGCAGACACATGGCAGTGCATCTGTCCCATCACAGTTGCTTCTTTGTGACTGCACGTATGAGTCCGCATAATTAGAAAAAGAAGAGAGGCAGAGTGGAGGAATAAGATCTTGTTTTGCACTTTTCCAAATCTAGGACTCAAAATGCATAAGCACCATATGTTACTTCTGTTGTCCTCATTAGTACCTCTGCCCACAAGGCTAAAGAGTTTGAGGAGGTGGTTGGTAGCTGGTCTTACAATTGCTCTGTCCCTAACTTTCTGTTCATGTTGAAGATCTAATGGGGTTACTGAGACAGGTTTTTATTTGTGATGATGAACACAGAAATGGTACTGTACCAGTTTCATGGGATACTGAAAAATGTCCTCCACCAGATACAGATTACTTCACCAATAGCCCTTGAAAAAGCAATATTAAGATCCTGGCTAGGAAATTCAACCTTGTCCTACTAGTCACAATCATATGGCAGTGCTGTAAGGGCAGCTGAGGTAGATATTGTCTCCCAGACTTGACTGGTGTCTTTGAACGTTCACAAAAGTACTGAAACACACTAAGATCTACAAGTTCAGCTACCCAGGAATATGGCCAGCAGGTAACTGTGAGGACAGAGAGCAACAGTGTAGAGTTTGGTAGTTAGTCTAAAGCAATTTTATCTGCATCAAAATGTTTTAGTATAAATTCATAAAAATATACAGAATACAGGCCCATCCATAGTCTGGAAATCAAAACTGAAAGAGCAAAAAAAAAAAAAAAAAAAAAAAAAAAGAAGAAGAAGAATTATTGAAGAAGAATTAACTTATCCTGCAAATCTTGTTTGGATCCTATTCCCCTAATGCCCTAATCTCTAAGTTTGACAAATGCTTACTCACTCCAAGGCTCCCTTTTGAAATAACTGAGCTAAGTTGGTCCATAATAAAAGCTGAGCTGGCTCTAAGGATACCTTTTCCTGGATCACACTCCAGAAAGTAATATGGATAAGATTGCACCAGTGTCAGGGCCCTGAGGGCACTAATGTGACTTGCTGTTCTGGTCCACCCCACCTAGGGCTTCCTCCTACCTTGGCCAGGCCAGGGACCTCATTTTAGCCCAGCCCACAGCCGTCAGTCCCTGCCCCAGAGAAACCGCAGTGGTGCTGATCTCCAGTCATGGGCCTTGCTGATCCTATCTTTGTCTCCATGGTAATTCCCAATGTCCAGGGCTGCCCTGGCTGCTGCCAACTGCCCAGCTCCCTTACAGGGAAGCAGGACATGCCCTGTCTGGCAAGGTTGTGCCCTGCCAGCCCTCACTGCGTCTGGAAAACCAGGGTTGGCTCTCCTTGCCCTGCAGAGTCTTTTGACAGTGCCCTGTAAGTCTTGGCCACACATGCTGTCATGACATGCACCAGGGTATTGCATCATGAATCATCTGCTTTCTGCTATAAAAATGACACCTTAACAAACCACAGCACACAGATTATATAAGATGTTCTGAACAAAACATATGCACATAAATTGTTATATCTTAAGGCCACGGAGCACTAGATGAGGCCCAGTGGATGCCCAAAGCCAAGTCCTTTGTAGAGTGGATATGGCCGCTTTACTCCTGAAGAGACACAGTCATCCATGTCGCTTACTATTATGTCCATTAATGACTTGTTAAAGTGTATTTATTTAGCATCATAGATATAACCATAAATTCTTGCACCCTGTCTCTTCACTTGCCCTTGGATGTTGCATTCAACATGAGAGTAGAGCATGGTCCTCTTCTCTTAACACTTTTTGAGCAGGCAGCTAGGACAAATGGAGTTCCTTGTCAGTGGCCAGTATAAGAATTCAGAAAGAGGAGGTCAAATATCGGCTGCTCCTACTCAGGAACTAGAGAAACTTATTCCCCTGCAGCAAAAGGGGGCATTTAAGATGGGTGTATGGGGCCTAATCTACACTTCACAAGACAACAGGAAAAAGCACAATTTAAATGTAAAAACTTCTTAGATATCTTCTTTTGCATTTAGTAAACAGGTAAAACTCATCAGCTCCTGAGTAACAAGCTATGTCTGAGCAATGCATATGAAGTGGTCCTAAACAGCTGAGTAGATTCACTCTGCTAATATCCAATTCTGCAGCTCAAGCTCGACATCTTTTTTCTACGCTCCCAGATGCTGAAGGTTTCTGAACTCTGAACCTGTATTTGCTGTGGCAGAGAAATGCCTGTGGTTTTGAGTTCAAGCTCAATGCCAAGCATAAATCTCTAATCACATAAAATCCTGCTACTCTCTCTGTGGAGAAGCTCAGATACCAGCTACTTGAAAGCTCTCCTTTTGTTTAGCAGTATTGCTGTGCCCACAGTCTTATCAGCAACAACACTAAAGCCCATTTATATGCACAGCTAGACACTAAAAAACTGATTGGGCCTAATAATCAACAGACGAGTGCACCAGTCCTTTTACACTATTAGCTTTAGATCCCATCATTTTTTTAAAGCTGTACCACAACCTTTCCCATGCTCAAACCTCATCTCTTTATTGCATCTACTTTCCACACCAATACTGCTGAGAGGGAGGAGGGCAAGACAGTCTTTTTTCCCTCACGCACACAGAGTCCCATTTTCTGAGACTTTGAATCATTACTAAGCCATAGGACTGATTAGGTATAGATGGCCAAGATCAATGTTGTTTAATGTTGTAAAGCATTTAGAAAAACATGGCACAAGACCAGAGAAATCATTCATGGAAGAGCATGTTCCTATGTGCATGGTACAACATGTGCACATTTTGGTGACAAAGAATAAAAGACATAGGATGGTGTAAGTTTGATTGGAAAATAGTTCTTTCAGAGAAATGGGAAAAGGACAATTATACAAAAAAAAAATAGTGAGGAACAAACCAACCAACCCATGATGTTAGAATAAAAAAAATGCACTGTCTTTCTGTTGCTCTGACTCTCAAAGATCCCAATCAGAATCAGGTTCTGTAGCATCCTCCAGAAGGATACACCCACCTATTGCCAGTCTTAAATTCAACATGCTTTGAGGAATCAGAGTATACCAGTCTTCTGAAAACCATGCTTACAGAGCAGTTTGCTCAGACTGTGTTCTTTGCAGATCAGAATCTCTGAAAACACTTTGGAGTAACCAACAGCAATCAAAAGGAAGGTTGAGGACAGGTGGTACTGGAGTATTATCAGACAAATGACTCAGAAAGAACTTTTTTGACACATTTTGGAAAACTTAGTTTTCACTACAATTATTGTATTCAGTAGCAAGAATATAGAAATACTTTATATAATGAATCCTACAGGGATCTGACTGTTAAATTTCTCTGGCCATATACACATTCTTAATAGCTAGACAGATAGAGAGACATGTAGATACTGCTGAGTGCTGACAGTGTGAATTCTAGTCAGCATCTAGTTTTCAGATATAATTCATCAATGTTCAGGACATGAGTACTGTAAAGGTATTTCTTTAGACAATTTCTAAGTGCTTATAACCATAGTTATATAAAATAACTTGGCAAAGAAAAAGTGTCTTAAGAGAGCTAGCAAATGTAATACTGAACCAGTCTGTTTTGATGGCATCAGGATACAATACTTTTTAGAAGGCAGCTGCTTGTATGTATGCCATCTATCATAGGCATTCATCACCATCTATCACAGGCTGTCAGTCACCTGTGTGTAGAGCACAGAGCCCAATATCAGGAACTGGAAATAATGCTCTCAATTAGTTAATATTTTACAGTCATTTCAAAGATATAAATGACTATTCAAGTTGCAAGATAAAAGAGAAATAGGCCTAGATTCTGTATTATAAATAAAATATCTAACACATCAGATTCACTTTTACATTCCTGTAACTTTACTGCAGCCTTGGGGCTTTTTTTGCTTGTTAAAGTAGAAATGGGCTCTATATGTGTGATAGATGGTACACATATAAAAAAGAATTCTGTAGTAGAAAAGTATTTACTTGAAATATAGTATTGTCATAACAATCTGGAATATTATATATATTGGAATATTTTATATATTAATCTAACAGAGATAATACTGAATGTATAAATACTAGATTGTATTTCGTAGCTTTAGATGTTATATATTTTCAGTATCTTGTCAGAAGCAGTCTGGCAAGTTAAGTGATATAATAAATATTTAATCCATAGGCAGCAGTTCTATACAACATAACCCAATAGTTTTTATACATTAAATATACTTTGCTTTGCTTCTAAGCTTTCTTTTAAGTACCTGTCTTCCCCATACCACATTTCTTTTTCTCATTAACTCACTTAGAATTATTATAAAGAAAACATATAATTTATTTTAAAATCAGACTTGAATTTTATATTCTGACATAATAGAAGAGAATTTTACAGCACTTAAGATTCAGTAATATTCAGCTGTACTTTGATGGCCAGCCCCCTCCCCTCAAACTGTCACAGATATACAATAATGAACAGTTCTTATGGTGATTTTCATTGGAATCATGTGTAATGTCTAATTTCAAAGAGAAAATAATAAATATTTGCCAACAGAGATTGGGTAACCAATTTTCTAAATGAGCAGAATTCTGTAAAGAAAGTAGTACAATTTTACTATACTTTCTATTCAAGAATATAATTCTGCTATATTGAATTAAACAAGACATTATTCTAATAGGTGAAAAAAGTCTTAAAATACATAATAAGGAAAATGATCTGGAGGTGATGGTAGTCAGTAGATCAGCTATGACTTTACAGGTGATATGATCTCGAAAGAGAAACATTTCCAGCTATTTCATCATGCAACACTTTAAATTCGTATATATGGTTTCATTTTCAACTTTTCCCCAACTTTAACATAATTTTCAGTGAAAATTGCAAGAGTTTTGTCCATAATTTCTATTAGCCTGTGATTCTGATCATCAGGGAAAACTGGAGCCTTTTGATTCATCAGTATAAAAAAGCATGGTTTCTCTGAAATCAAGGTGAATACATCAGCTGACATTCCGAACCATTGTATTAATTCCAGGCATTGACAAGCTGCTGGGATTTCAGGCAATGAAGAGGAAAATAGTGTGTCAAGTACAGGTAGCAATGGTAAACAGGGGGTAAGGGAGAAGCATGTGAACTGTTCTCATGAGAAGGAGAGGAATTATCTTCCTTGGTACATAGTGCTACAGCCAAAAGGAAGAAAACAAAATTAAGAAAATATAGTTTGACAAAAATAAAGAAAAATATTCTATCAGATCTTGGAGGATAGGGGGAACAATCAATAGATATCCCTTTACATCATGCTTTTAAAACTCATTTCTTAAATAATAAAATTAGAAAGTATACTCGAAGACTATCTTGAAGATATAAGGCATATTTTATGATTTAACAGAATCTCTTCATATCCTATGTGTCTATGGGTGAAATCCCATTTCTCTTAAGTCAGGGGTAAAACACCTACTGAGGTCAAGATTTCACCCTATATTCCTGGGATTAAAACATTCAGCTGTAGAGTTGATAGAAAACCTACTTCTATAACCTTTGGATGATACGGTATATAAAAATACCAACTAACTATACAATCTAGTATCAGCCAGACAACTCTGTCTTTATGAAAACTACCTACCCTTTGAAATCATGCTGTTTTATTTCAACACTGTTGCACAAACATACACACACTCAATAACCTTTCCTTTTAAAAGCTTCATGAATCTAGACTAGCAGATCGTGTCTGTAATCCTAGGTGATTAAGCCTATGCAGGACACACGTAAGACTCCCTTACTTGAAAAAAGCTTCAGCTAAAACTTCATTGGCATTATCAAATAGAAATATATCCACATTTGATATGGTTTGTCATGATTATCCACTTATTTGGAGGAAAACTGTAAAACACTAATTTTACGGTAATCTTGGAGCAATACCCTACATAGCAAGGTCCAGACTGTCTCTTACACATCCCAAACATTTTTTTGTTGTTGTTGTTGTTTCAGCAAGAAGTGATCTTTTGAGGGGATGGTGCTTGTATTACCATGCAACATTATGTAACAGTTAGAGAAAGACAAATATGTCAACTCAGAGGTGTGGGTGACAGACGACACATTTCAGACAGACATTTCATACCTTCTACTGATGTGCTGGGGCAGTTTCTGAGAAGGTGCAGCTTTTCTCAGTGTTACCAGCTCTCTCAGCTCTGCCTAGAAGGATGAAGACCCAAATTTCAGCTTCTTTTTTTCACAGGCTCTCTACAACACAGTTACAGCTCTGGAGGCAAGAGGAGTCCAGGAGAGATGTCCGATATTCAAGAATCACCTTTCAAGCTCAGCAGCCCATCCCAACAAGAAGGAAATCATGCAAAAGAAGCAGGAGGACTGCATGGATGAACAAGGAGATCCTGTCTAAACTCATACATAAAAAGAAAGTGTACAAAGGGTGGAAGGAGGGACAGGCAACCCAGGAGGAACATACAGACCTTGTCTGAGCATGCAGGGATGGGGTTAGGAGAGCTAAAGCCTATCTTGAATTGAAGTATTATGGAATGTGAAAGGCAAAAAGAAAGGTTTCTGTAAATACCTAAGCAGCAAAAGAAGGCTAGGGAAAATGTGGGTCTGCTACTAAATATGGCAGGTGCCTTGATGATGAAGGATACAGAAAAGGCAGAGTGCTGAATGTCTTCTTCACCTCAGTCTTTACTGGTAAGACTGCCCATCAGGAATCCCAAGTGCCTGAGACCAGAGGGGAAGTCTGGAGCAAGGAATACTTACTTTGTTGGAGGAGGATCATATTAATGGTTAAACAAATTGAACATACATCAGCCCATGTGCTCTGTTGGGATGCACGTGAGAGTGCTGATGGAGTGGCTGATGCCACTAAGAAGCCATTCTTGATTATCTTTGAGAGGTCACGGTGATTGAGAGAGATTTCTGAGGACTAGAAGAAAGCAAATGTCACTGCAATCTTCAAAAAGGTCAAGAAGGATGACCCAAGGAAATATGGATCAGTTAGCCTCACCTCAGTCCCTGAGAAATTGAAGGAGGAACTAATCCTGGATACTATTCCCAGACACATGAAGGACAAGAGGTGATTGGGAGTAGTCAGTATCGATTTACTAGTAAATGGTTTGGTAAATCATGCTTAACTAATCTGATAGACCTCTATAATGAGATGACTGGCTTGGTGGATGGGGAGAGAGCAGTGGATGTTGTTTACCTTGACTTTAGTAAGGCTTTTGATGCTGTCTACCATAACATTCTCATAGACAATCTGATGATGGGCTGGATGAGCAGACAGTCAGGCAGATTGAAAACTGGCTGTGCTGCCGGACTCAGAGGATTGTGATCAGCAGCATGAAATCCAGCTGGAGACCAGTCACGAGTGGTGCTCCCCAGGGTTGATACTGGGGCCAATACTATTTAGCATCTTCATTAGTGACCTGGATAATAGGACCAAGTGCACCCTTAGTAAGTTTGCTGATCGTAAGAAACTGAGAGGACTAGCTGATTGTGCTGCTATTAAGAGAGACCTTGCCAGACTGGAAAAAAAGGCAGAGAGAAACCTCATGAAGTTCAATAATGGGAAGTAGAGAGTCCTACATGTGGGGAGGAATACCTCATGCATCTATACAGGCTGGAGGCTCACTTGCTGGAGAGCAGCTTTGCAAAGAAGATCTCAGGAGTCCTGGTGGATAAACTGATCATGAGCCAGCAGCATGCCCTCATGGTAAAAAAAGACCAACGGTATCTTGAGCTGCATTCAGAAAATTGTTGCCAGCAGGTTGAGGGAGGTGATCTTTTCCCTATACTCAGCACTGGTGAGACATCATTTGAAGCACTGGGTCCATTTCTAGGCTTCCCAGTACAAGACACAGATTTACTGGAGTGAGTCAAGCAAAGGGTTACAAAGATGATTAAATGATTGAAGTATCTCTCATAGGAGCAAAGGCTGTGAGAGCAAGGACTTCTCAGCCTGGAGAAGAGAAGGCTCTGGGGGAATAACCCATGGGATTTCTCCAAGTAGTTCCCTGAAGAGGCCAATATTTGCTCTCCTGAAGTCCAGGACTCCTACTTATTGCCTTGCTTCCTCTATGCAGGATTCTGAACTCCACCATCTCACAGTCACTGCAGCCAAGGCTGTCCCCAACCTTTCCTCCAAGATCAAAGAGCAGTCCTTTTATACAGTATTTAATAGTACAGGCAGAGCTAAAATAAGGAGCTTGGGTACAATTTACACTTGAACTATGGCATCATGGAGCTCAGTGTGAATTACTTTATCCTACTTCTGTGGTGACCCCTGCAGCTATGCTGTGCTGCTGAAGGAACACAGGCAAACACAATTTGCATGACTGACAGCACTCAAAATAGGGAAGAGGGGAGCAATACCTCTTATCTCAGATTTGTGAGAAATAGGGGTTTTCCTGTAATTTTTTATCAGTATTTTCCTGGCTGCAGGACAGAGGAAGAAAAATGAGATATACTAAAAAAATATTTATTATTTAAGATTTATGGGTATTCCTTCACCAGAAGAATTCTATAAATATGAATTATTTAAAACTTGATAACATAGTGAAGAGTGAGGGAATATGTGGTCTCCACAGCAGCAGTACCAAATGTTTTATGGAGGGGTAAATTAGGGTGATGAGTTACTTGCCAACTATAATGGGTGAGTGGATCTAGTCAATTGACATTTTTATGAGTCAAGGCCCAGTGAGACACAGCCCCTCTTGGTACATTCAAACATCTCATATCAATACTTCACACCATCTATATGTGAGGGATAGGCACCCTCCTCAGCACAGACACCATGTGGACATCTGGGAAAGATCCCATGTGGCATGGGAAAAGACCACCTCCCTCAACCTGCTGGCAACAATTTTCTTAATGTAGCTCAAGATACCATTGGTCTTTTTTTTACCATGAGGGCATGTTGCTGGCTCATGTTCAGCTTGTACACCAGGACTGCCGACATTCTTCTTTGCAAAGCTGCTCTCCAGCAAATGACCCCCAGAGACAAGGTGACTGCAGATGAGGAGTCATGATGTGCTGCTCCCTATTATCCAGGAGGCTGATAGCTCAATAGTGGCCTTCATCAGCAGAAAACTGCAGTTCTTCCTCTCCCCTTTTCCCAAAATGTATGAAATCAGCTCTAATATTCTAGGGCACAGATAATCCGACATTTTCTATCCCCGTTTCTAATGGGCAAAGCTTAGGCAGGCATTCAAAGATTTTTGCCCTTGTTAATGCTCATGTCCCTGAATAAAAGCAAATGAGAACCTTATCCCATAGTACCACTTCACATAGCTACTCAGAACTCTTTTATCTTTTTATTCCATGAAGAGGGTTATCATGTTCACTACAAACACTTTTGTGTTTGAAACAACATTGAATGCAATTGGTTCTCCCCCAAAGATAAGTTGAGAAGTGCTATTGCAGTCACTGAAACCCTGATCTGTATTACAGGAGTACTCTGAAATGTCACCCTTTCCACTCAGGTTCAGAAGTACATTTCAGCTCATTTTTAATGAGCCTTTGCTGCTAGGTTTGGGCTGTGTTTAATATTCCCACAGTAATTTTGACAGTATGATGGTACAAAGCAAGAGAAACTCTGCCATCTCCTGAACTGTACTCCTGTGATCTGACAGATCGTTCACTCTATTGATTTCACAAGCTGCAGAGTACATGTTTTCATTTTATCTCCTATTTAATGTCTCTACAGATCTTATGAGTAAATATGAACTCATAAGTGATTAGGACCTAAAAAATTTTATAAAACTCATTCTTAATTTTCAAATGAAATGTTAGTAGCATCTGGGAAGAGAGAAGTTAATGATGCTGCTCTTCAGGTATAACACAAGAAGCACCCTCAGATTTTAAGCCAGATCCTATGCTAATATAAATCAGTAATTGCAGTGAAGGCAAGGGAGTTATGCCTGCTCACCTATCTGTGCACCTATCTCACAGTAGTGACTGACTGAAAAAACAGCCATTTCTCAGCAAAAAGAGGATATCAGGATCAAAAAGCATCTAATATGTATTCAAGAGAGATCTTTCAAAAGCAAAATGGCAATAATAAATACCTTGTACCAGAAATGGGGAAGAATGATGCAAGCACAAGTGATAGAGGGGAAAAAAAAGATTACAGTCTATCAGAAGTTTGAAAAAAAAAAGATGATAAAGGCAGCAAAAAGTCAAACTGAGCTGACACAAGGAGAATAAAAATTCATTTATATACTAGGGAATAGCTATAATAGTGAGAGTAAACTCACTAAGAAAATCCTGTGGTGTAAGACTCTAAACATTTCATGTGCAATTTTTAAAGCCACTGTCCTCCCTAAAATTCATAGAAGGTTGAAAGTCCTCACTGCTTTGAACAATTGTCAGGGCCCAATTTTTAATAAAGTTGATTGTTATTTGTAGTTAGTTGGAAATACTGCACTTTATAAACATAACTTTCCACAGAAACCTTTTTTTTTTCTCGAAATAGTCTGCTTCCTTAGCGTTTGTCAATATATAAAAAATATATAAATTTAATTTAAATCAATATAAAAACATACTGAAAAAAATATTCTGTGGAAGTCAATAGTTTCCTACTTTTTCCCTAGTTAGAACTCTGATGCTTTTTTAGAATCAGCCCTTACTTTGGAGCATAAAACTCAAGACAAAGAGATATTAGTACCATCGTGTGTATCGTGTAACTTACTCTTACCATCTGCTAGTGCTGCTGAAATCATTAGGAATAATCACATAGGCAGAAAAAGTGAGTTACTCAGAGAAACTTACAGCCAGACCTGTAGGGAGTAAATAAATACCAGATGCAGGACTGGAATTGAAATACCTCAGCATAAATACAATATGTGTAAATATAGATGCCTCAGGCCAAAATAACATAATTCCTCTCACCTTTGAAGAAGGAGCCTATATGGTCCCTAATGTCAGACCTTTGCTGGCATCACAGGAAATGCAAGACTTGTCAAAGTTAGTAACTGTGTCTATGACCATTTTTCCATGGTAAGGGGGCTTACAGTGCAGCTTGTGTACCTCAGAGCAGATGTAGTTCAACACTGGGCTTAGATACAACAACCTCTTTTTTCCTCCAAAGGTTATGAAGAATTTCATTTTCTTATTCCAGTTTACTGTCTTTGTCACACTTTATATTTCGAAAAGTAGAGTGAAAACACTCGATTCCCACTTTCCCCTCCTTGAAGCACTACCTACAAACTCAGCTCTCCAAGGGTTCTCTTTGTCTCCTGCAGTTTCTTCCTCCTCTCTCATCTCTGATTCTTTGACATATTCTGAAGTTGGCTTGTTTTTAAATGTTGCATTATATCCAACTGAAACTTCCGTACCATAATCTTTATCAATCCATTTTGCCAGTTATGCTGTTCTTTCCTCGTAGGCCAGTTACTATTCTTTTGGCTTTTATTTAATGTCATAAACACTGTATGGGAACATGTATTAAAGATATGGGTGGTAGTTACACTTAAACATAGCATAAGAAAATATAGCCCACATAGCACATTACAGTTCTGACCTGGAATCTCAGCTTCAGAGCTTGTAGTTATATACACTTTTAATTAGTTCTAGACACTGAAAAAATAGACTGACTGAGGAGAGGTTTGTTCTGGTTCTGATTTTCAGAGAACACAGACAGAACTTTTGCATTCCTAAGAACTTTAGCTGAATACAAACTGTTTCTATTAGATATTTTGTCCTATAAGCCAAGATTGGTATGAGAACCTAAGCTTTAATTTAATATTAGTATGATGAACTGAATTAAAGTGACTAATGAATATTATCTTTGTCAGTTTTGAATAAAGCTTTAATATTCCAAGTTTTATTATGTTTCTTTTTGAAGGGAAGAAAAGATGTTTTTCTAAGAGTTCTCTATTTGAAATTTCCTCACTCGGTCGTTGCAAGGAAAATGTAATTATATATAAGTATGTGTATAGCATGTACATAAGTGCAATCCTTTCAAAGTCTATCAAAATGAGGTTAGCTTAAGGTTCTTTTTGAAATATTGCATTTTTTATCTGTTCCAACACACCACATTTATTTCAGTTTGTTGAATCTCAAGCTATTTCCACCACATGTCTGGATTCTTTCCACTGCATGTCCACTCTGGCATGGGACCTGGGAAATACTTTGTCTTTCAGATAAGCTTTTCCTGCAGCTAGCTTTTCAATCCATGGATAAATGCACCTTTTTAGAAGGGTTATGAGCTGTAGTTTTCCATATTATTGTTTTAAACCTTTACATGTTTTAGAAACATTATTTTTCTTTTATTTGTTACTTTATTTTATTTTAGATTTAACTCTACTAAACTAGTAGAGTAACATAACTGTCAAACTTGAACCAAGCAGCACAGAGTAAAACTTGTAAAATCTAAATTTGGACTAGATTACTCAAAAAAGCTTTCAAAGCCTCATGCAAAGCTGGAACTAGCCCTGAGCAAGCCTAGGCAGATGGCAGCTATTTAACAAAACCAGCTCTGCAGCCATATTCTAGAGCTAAGAGCTAATTGGGAAAAATGAAATGCAGAACTGTTGGAAAAAAAAATCCTTTCCAGAAATGTTTCCACTGCAGTGAAAGACACCCATTTGGAACGAGGTTGGTCAAGCAGAACCCTGTAGTGGGAAGTTAGACACCCAGTGGGAAATCTCCCTGTTGGGATTGGGAACAAGATTTAACCCCTTCACTTCCATATGCCATATGAATAACTGACTTCAGTGGTTGCCAACCATGGTTAGAGAGTTCATGGTGTTTCTGTCTTCTCTTTTCTTCCAGTCCTTGCTAAAGTCTCCTCCTTCATCCTATCCTGCTGTACCACATTTCACTCTTCAGGCTTCCAGGTAAGTTAGTCATTGCGACCATGCCTTGCCTGACCCCTGGCACTGCTCTGGTGTTCTCAAATCCCAAGTTATGCTTCCTGTCAGTGCTGCCTCCTCACCCTCCTCTGACCTCTGTAGCAGTTGTACCTCCACAGGGTTAAGCCGTGGGCCACCAGTGCCACCTCTTTATGACCCTGCCTTCCCGCAGGAACTGTAGCTCTGGCCCCAGAGTTGAACTAAGCAGCCTGGCAGAGTTGGTTAAACTGAGCTTTGCTCCTGGTCTCCCCAGTGTATGTCCTTAGTAGACTATGACATGGGCAAACACTGCTCTCACCAGCAGCACATCAAGAGTCTGCCTCTCTCCCTCCCTCTGTGTCTCTTGTGAACAAGAAAAAAAAATGATTGGAAGTGAAAATAAATGCCAAAGCCATTTGAGAAGATTTGAGGAGGAAGAGGCTAGGAGTGAACTCCACTGGAATTCTGTCTTCATTTCAACTGACAATGAAATGCAGAGCTGACACATCTAACCCCAAGTAAGCAGTAGCATGAATCTCTGCAAAATTAAAGTTTCCACTTTTTCAATAGCTTTCCTCATAAGCTTTCTGCTTAGGATGCTATTCAAGAGGATGTCTGGACTAATTCTATTAAACTAAAGCATAGTATTGTCCTTAATAACACCAAAAAATGAGCAAAAATAAGAAGTTATTTTAAGTTAGTAAGCCAAATTTGGGATTTTTTTTCTTGCTCCCAGCTTGAAAGCAGGACAGATCCTAGTTCATGTTTGTCTATTCTAATTGTTGAAATCAAGGAACCGAGGTCTTTTAAATATGGAAGCAAATTCTCACATGAGGTACGTGGTCACTGCCTGGTGATACTAGAATGCTATGACAAATAACATTTGACCCATGTATATCCATGCCTGGAATAAAAACAATTAAACACTATGTCAGTAACAATAGTTATGAAGCTCAAGGGGGAAAGCAGAAATAATCTGAGGATACACTTGCATTGTCTCTCCTCCGAATTTACTTACTAATTATCTCAGCTAAAGGCTCTTACATATACTTGCACACCCCTGTGTATACTAAGCTGTGTATACTTGCATTCAAGTGTATGCTTATATGTAAATTCTTACATATACTTACATATACTAAAAAAAGAAAATGAAGCAGCTGGAAATCGTTGTGAGATATAAATGCCTCTTCTCCTGGTCATTTTAAAGATTTTTATTGTGTAAGTAAATACTATTCCAGAAGCATGAAAAAGGACATAATAACCTTTAAAATATCTAGTATAAAAGGATAACTCTGTGAGATCTCCTGAGTTTGATTTTGCTCAGTATTTGAGTCTCTCAGACATCTGAAGTTGTTTGGCTTATTAATCCTTGTGTCACATGAAGCAAATCAACACACTTCCTCCTCCCCAATATTTTTTAATACTGTATGCTAAGTGGAAGAAAATAATTACACTACATTTGGGAAGAGGTTATTCTTTTTCTTTATAATCCAAAATTCACATTTAGCTAGAAAGAGTCTATAAGTAAAGAACTAAACTTTCTAAAACAAGACAGATATGTTGGGAGATATTTTAGGGAGTCTTTTAGGATTCCCTCCCATTCTTCCTTAAAGCCTGCACTGGAAACAAATCCCTGTTCAGCTTAATTGTTTTTAAGATGTAATTCATGGAGGGAAAATATCTGAAAGTGATGCAAACCCTCATCTCCCCCTTACTCTATCTAAAGACTTGGCTGATCACTCTTCCTGTGTAATGCTCTGCTGGTCTTAGAAAGGAATTAAATGCTGCTGGCACTGTGAAGATTTATAAGAAAATGCAGTAATCACTGTGGATAATCATGCTGTGCATGCAGCCTGGAGCATTTCAAAACTCTTGCTCACCAATATATTATTTTCTCATTCACTGTTATTCATTATTATTTTGTGCCCTTTAGACTTAAGTTTTTGTTGCTCTTTACAGCACATTATTTTCTGCAGACTTTATGTTCTTGTCCCACTGTCACAGTATTATTTTGGTTTATTTATTAAATGCAGCTCTTTCTTTATTATATTTATTAGTCATCTGCCGCAACCATGACTATTTTTTGTGTTTTTGTTATTTTCCATCTCATGCATGTTTAATTACCATAACAGTAAGGGTATCTTTTAAATATTTTTAGCAGACACAAAGCACACTTGGCTTAAATTAGACAGTTGTTTATAAATCATTATGGGAATGGCGCCTTGAGAAGCATTCTCCTCATAGCACATTTATTTGTTTTTGTTTGGGGTTTAGAGTAAAGGAAATTTTTTGAGCTAGGCCCTGTTTGCCCTTCTTTACACTGAAGTGAATTTCACTGACGAGACAGAGAGCCAGTGCTGTGTTTAGGCCCCACTAACACTCTTGAAGAATATCTGAAGTGGAACATGAACAGCACAAGGGTCTTTAGCACATCTCTCCCCACCAACAAGCTGGTATGCCTTTTAGGAACAATGGTGAAATACTTATGCAAACAAACCAGGCACTGAAAAATGAATGCACGTCATTCCTAACTCACCCAGTAACAAGAAGATTTTATTTTATTATTATTCCTACGCTGCCTTTGAAGAATAAATGATTTTGTTTGCCTTAACCAGCATGTACCTATGGTTACATGTACGCATCTAACAAGAAGGAAATCTGTGCACAAATGAGACATTTATGAGAAAAAGAAGAGAGAAAAGAAACTTTGCAGAGTCAGTTAAAGTCTTCACGTTCACTCTAACTGCACTTTTGCTTTTTATAATACTTTTTAGTGGGTGAAAGTATCTCATTCTGTCCTGATTTAAATATGTTTTATTCTTATTTTATCCTATTTGCACATAGCAGTTGTAATGCATTGATTCTCTGGGTAAGTTACTTACAATCATCTCCCATGTTGCGCAGAAGCTCTTACTCCACAGCATTGATCAGCTGCAAATAAGTATTGCAGATCATGCTCAGACAGTTGTTCTGGTCAGGTCAGGTCTTCAAGGTCCTTTCAACCATGTCTGTGTTTCTCAACAGAATTGTCTATGCTCACGCAAACCAACTTTAGCCTGTGAGCCTTCCTGCTCTGTATCATCCTCCTCTTATCTATTAAAATCTGAACTTTTAACCTAATATTTATACTAGGAAGTAGCTAATGTGTTTCCAAAAGTGACCCATAGGCTGTCCTTAAAGACCTGAAACATGGGCCACAATGAAGATCAGGCTCCATACATGCACACCACCCTATGAGCAACCTAAATTTAATGTGTTATCTCTTGCAGTAAAGATAATGGCGAGTGCTAAGCAGCACTCTCCTCCCGTAATGATGGCTCCTGAGCATCAGCCATGTTTTGCTAGCCCAGATGGGCTGGATGGAGGCTCCTTGCCCAGGGGCAGGGTGCTAACATGCAGCCCCATGGCAGTGAGATGCATCCGTTCTTGTGCGTCCTCAACACTAGAGGAGATTCTTGCAGTAGAAACACCAGTGTTTCCCTAGAGTCAGCCCTGAGGGTGCTGCTACATCCAAAGGGAAAACAAAAAATTCATTCACAGTCCCCAAATCAGGGCTGCTCTATAACAGCACTGTAGGCATAACCAATGAAGCCAGTTTTGCTCCTAATACAGAGTAGCAATTGCCTGAAATAAGCATTTCACAATCTGAACCTCTCTTACTATGCAACTACATGCATTGTCTGCCTGTAACAAGATGCTATTACGCTCACTATAATTCTGTGCAACCCTTCAATTTGCTTTCTGCTGAACAGACCAACAATTTGTGTTCAAACCTGGTTCTAACCCTCAAATATCCTCAAATAAAGTCTTGTTTAAAAAAACAGTTGTTCAGTTATGGCTACAGGTCACTAGCCGTACCTTTTTAAAAAGTTACTCTATTAGACCTGTTTGTTAGAGAAAAGGCTTAAAAATTCAACCTCAGATTGAGTTGTTAATCGTGAATATAGGAGGTTGGTTTAGAAAGAAGAGGTTTGCTGATGCAAACAGCATGAAAGCTCAGCATGAGTGCCATGCGAACAGCAGCAAACTCTTGGTAATTGAATGCAATATTCAGGGTTGATGCAGTTATTTATAGATTTGGGATCCATTTAAATTCAATGAGAAATGCAGATTTAGAGAGGCAGAGAATTCCAAAGTTGTCATTTAGGACTGAGATTAAATGACGGAGAAATTGCATGTGCGTGATAAAGCCACATGTGGGCCTAATTTGTATCAATATGATGCAGATCAGCAACTGCTTGCATGCAGCTAGGAAAATATAAACTGTTATGGCAGTGTTAAATATTACTATTATGAAAATGTACAAGGAGCTAGATAACATATGAAAACAGAATTTCAAAAAACAAACTAGAAAATTCACCCTTTTTGACAGCTTTAAAAGCCTATACACTAGGATGTTTTTCTATTAGTTTTATTAATTTAAATGATTAACAACAAGTGGTTAGAGCTTACTACATAGAACTACTATTCCAATTTAAGTCTCATACACTAGCAGTGATCAGATCTTATCTTTTGCTTTCTATTCAGACTCATCTCTTCAGGTTAATATAGAGAGTAAAATGTAATGTAAAATGCAGGATATGCTTAATATGCCCATGAAGGCTGGGAAACACTGGTTTTGCTAAAATGTGTTTTTACCTTCAAATTTGTTACGCAAACCTGACAAAGACATGTTCCTTCTTTAGCGAGTGGAATCATTCAAATCAACTCTGTCTTACTTTAACTTAAAAAAAAAAATCCCTTTTTACTGCTACTACTATATATCTCAATTAAGACTACATATTCTATAGTTTAGGATGAATCTGGCTCAAGTGTCACTTAACACAGATTCTCAGAGGTCCTGTTCCGGCAGAATATTAAAGCATCTGGTTAGCAATGGAATATCACTAGATTACATCAAAGCTAGCACAAGCGAGGTTGGGTCAAATTATTCTCAATATAACTCATTATGTCAGTGATTATTTGTAACTTACTGGTGAGTCTATTTTGGAAATCCTTCAACTCATATTGGCAGCCACTAATGGAAACTAATGTGAATATTCAATTGTTTGGATTTGTTCCTATTAAGTCTACAGCAATATAGAAAGTAGCATTATCTTTAGTGTCTTAGTAGAGAGCTCAGTTTTAGGATTAAAAGTTATTTTAAGAATTAATTCTATAGGATTTCTAAGTTAAATTCCGCTCTTTTTGCACTGGAGCAGGAAGCAGTATTTTATTTAGGCATGCTATACTTGTATACTGTCTAAGATACACATGAATGACCAGGAAAAGATACAGTCTAAGACTGCAACCTTAGCACATTGTAAGGTAGGACGCGGCAGGCTGGCTGTCAATGGGAAGGCTAAAGTCTTCTGGATCTCTTGGTAAATCTTCACCTAAGTAATTGTTGCATTAAAAATTAAAAATAAAAGGAGTTTATATTTTTTAAAATTAATAAAGGTCAAATAACAGATCCAGTTCCAGTCCTCTTAGACTTTCCAAATCTGGGCCCTTAGTACTTTCACAGTTATTCTGTGTGGGAAGGATCCATGATCTTTTCCCAAAGCCCAACTGCATTGAAGGCCAATAACATCCCCAATTACTGCCCATGGCCCTCAGCTATCTCTTATTTAGAAGCTTGCTATATATCCCCATTGACTAAGAAGCAGGCAAATTTGGGTGAATCTGATTTGTTTGAACAAAATGATGTAAGTGTTCCTAAAGAGCCCTAATCCAGGTTGTAAAAATCTCCACTTTGCCTGCCTCTGCTAATGATCTACATCTTTCCTCTATCAAGTCAGAGAAAAACATGATAAAATAAAAACCTCCAGTTAACACAAGGATCTTCTGATACACAGGTTTTTGAGTACATAGTCAAAGAAGTGCTGTATTCCTGAGAACCCAATTATCTTAGTTTGTCTTCTAAAAGGTATTGCTACTTCTGCCAAACCTTGCCTTAGGCAAACATCAGCAAGGTCTCATTGGAAAAACAGGTAAAAAGGAGTTTAAGGGGAGGGGAAGATGCTGCTTTACAAGGATGGATGTAGAGCTTACAGATGTTTGGTTCTCACTCAAAAGAGAATGCACCATAACTTTGAACTTACATTCAAATGTACAGAAGTACATTTCATCTGGACTTTTATTCTCTGACACATCGGTCTGCTGCATAGCCTAACTGCATGGCACAGCATGTTCCAGTGTTCTGGAGAAGACCAATGTGGAAGAATATCTCCCATTTTTGTCTAACTCCTGATTCCTCTGTACAGCACCGTAAAAATCTCTGTGACAGTAGTATTTAGAACAGTAATAGAGCTCTAATTTCTTAAGTATAATCAGGAGTGTCACTTGAGTAATTAGTGAATAACTTTAAGTACTCTGTTCTTCTGATCTCTAGTAAACTGTAGTCCAAAACACAGGAGGGAGATGTTTTGATAAACTATAAGTTGTGTGTTTTTTCTTAAAATTGCTGGATGGAATACCATAGACTCAGAGTTGAGGATTAAAGCAGCCTCTCTACAAAGTGACAGGGAGGTTATAACCCTGAGTTTTTATCTTCCTGGAACTAGCAGGGTTGTAGATATGTAAGTCAGGATAGGAGCTGGCTCATAGTGAAAGAATATGGAGCATTCTGGAGAGCTGGTAGAAATTAAAAACAATGCTGGGGCTCTGGTATATGCTTCCAGAATCAATTAAGAAATCACTTGCCAATTCAGGAAGCCTGTAACCTTCACAAGCAAAGCTGACATGAATTGTTCACTTTAAAAGGAGCATCTTTTTAAGGTGTTTCTTAAAAGATATCTTTATAATGTTGTCTGTTGTCTTTATAAAACAACAAATTTTGACAAGACTTAAAACACAAGACTTCAGTTTTCATACCCACCTATAGACTAGGCTGTGTCAACCTGCAGGACAGTTTGCGATTGTTTATATATTGAAGAATATTTGAGGCTAATGGGCTACTGTAGCCAGTAACTCACAAATGTTGGCTTATTTTTCAAGCACATTTTTTTTGATAGAGAAGACTCTTACTCCCATTTGAAGGGGAAATGAAGAAATTAACCAGCTAGATGAAGCACAAAGATCTACAGTAACCTTCACTGAACACTGAAATATAGCCACTAAAGATCTGCCTATTCCAAGGATCACAGCTATTATATGCAGTTATATGTAAAGTGCACTGAATTTCTCATCAGACTTTGCATCTTAGACTCAAAAGATCTTACACTAACTAACACATTTACATTATGTGAGTTGAACAAATCAAGCAGGAACCTTAATGCAGAAAATAGCATTGAACTCAGATCCCTAGCATCCCAAACTAGTATCTTAACTACCTGATCATCTTTTCTCTCAAGATGATTGTTGGGTGAAAAATCAAAATCCTCCAGGATATCTTATAATAGGCACTCAGATTCAAGATTTCCAGTTAGTTTGTGGCCGGCAGTCAAATACTGATCTCTTTGATCATTGTAAAATAGGGTAATGTTGAGTAGAACACCAGCAGTCCAAAGAATTTTAGTAGACTTTAGATCTTGCCCTAAAATTGTATGAAAGTCACTGAATCTAAATGATAACAAACCATATGGTTCAGATACCATATTCAGCAATGATCACAGAAGTATCTATTTTTTTATAGATACAGAAGTATCTATTTTTTTTTCTTTTAAATACTGCAGTGTTCTGGGAGATTTCAGAGTTTGCTGGAGTAATGCTTTTTTTTCTCCATCAGCTACATTTATAATTCTGTTGTTTCTCTGAGCCAAAACAGGCAGCCAGGCTTTCTCTTGTTAGTATTATTGTAAGGACAATATAAAAGTTAAGGCATTTTTCAAAATGAAGCCCATTGGACATAATCCATTTTTGTAAGCAGTAAAAAATGGGAATAGGATCAGGCTGGCTGCAAGAGTACAGTCAATTCAGAAAGCTCCTAGAATAAGCAGCAATTGTCAATTAACTACTTGTTTTACAGCCAAGCAGCATTCTTTTAGGACATGACTAATAAAAAGTCTCAGCTGATTAATAAGCTCTAAACTAACAGTAAGAACCTATGGAATCCATTATGTCCAGTTAACAGATCAATGTGACAAAGTTCCTTTAGTGATATTTTTCTATTTATTGAAGACAGTACTCTGTTCAGCAAAATGTTCAATATTTCTTCTTGACTCAGGATGCAGTTTTTTTGAAATTCGAATTCAAATTTCCAAATAAGTAGATGACTACAGGCACAGGCATCTGTCAAGTTTTTCAAACGCTTCCTGATACTTGTGTGCACCTCTTAAATGTCTTGTCCCAGGTTGGTTGTAATTTTTCAATACGGCAGTTGGTAGCTACTGAAAGAGTCTGTTATGAGCTAGATAAGGTGCATTTACTAAAGTGCTTCCTTGTGCTATTTTATCATTATGCTATTTACTAGGGCTTTAAACAGGCAAAGACTTATGAGAGGGAGGAGTGGGAAGAGGCAGAGTGTCTAACATCTAGCCTCCAGAGGTTAATCTACCTACATTTCCTCCTTAGAAAAGAGAGGGAGAAAGAGCAGAGAGAGAGAGGCTTTCCAGAACATAGTTCAGGTATAGAACTGAAATTCAGGTGTCTGACTTACCTTCTGAAGTATTATGACTTACTACCATAATCACAGATGCAATTTAGGGAGACTAGCTCAGGTCTCTGAACCCAGTAACACATGAACTTAAACCCTGAAAAAGCAAAGTAGGAAGACAGAAACTATAGTTTTCAGAAATTGCTTAATTCTGCTGAGCTTGGCCAGTTCAGATCCAGTATCACTTACTAGCAAAAAGGCCCACATGTACACTTTTACAAGCACCTTTGAGCATCATTACCTGCCAGATCCTGAGACAGCATTCAGTATTTAAGAGCAGAACATCTGCAAGTCCTACATAGGCTAACTGTGGGTAGAATTAGTCATGCTGGTTGATAGTGTTAATTGAAATTCATTTTTTTTTCTCTTTCAGTGAGTTACTGATGGATTTTGCTTTTACATGTTTAAATTATTCATGGAAGAACTTATGCAAATGAATTTCAGCCCTTTGGTTATTTAGAAAATGTCCACTGTGTCACTGTGTAACTTGTTATTCATTACTTGAATAGCTTTTGTTACTTCTCTTCTCAGAATGACCACTGCAATTTTTTTCCAGTAGAAGAATAATGCCAAATATACTGCATTTCTGAACATCACTCTGAGGTGAAAAAAAATCTGATTTTCATTGACAGAATATAATACAAATACCTTTACACCAAATAAACAGTGGAATTCTGGTGGAAATGCATGCACATTGTTTTGAACTTACTGACCAGATCTTAGCTGAGACCTGTTTGAACTACTGTGGACTGAGAAGCCAGAAGTCTGTTCTTAATTATATACCAGAGGTATTTATAAACAAACATAAAAAGAATGAAGGATGGATCTCCTTAACAAAGCAGGCAGCACAAAAGCATTCAGCTGTAATTAAAAACCAAATGGAATCTCAGAACAACTGCTGATTTTAGAAAAGAAAAAAAAAATGCGTTCAGGTAAGTAGGAGAGGATCTTCTTGGGATTTTATCATTGCTGATTCATTCTCCAAATTCACGCTGTTATCAAAGCTTACTTTAACCACACAGTCTGTCTTGTTCATTCTACAGGGCTTATTCACATGCCTGAAAAGCTTTTCTAGATTTGGAAACTGGAGTGCATTTAAAAAATTTATTAGGTAACACATTTCAGGTGATGTTTTCTGAAATATAAGAGCATTTGATGAGTTTAGACCTGTGCTGCTTTATCAGAGTCAATCTGAGAGAGGCTAAAAATCTTGCACTGTGTCTATACATCCATAGATACTTGTCTCTTTACATGCATACACAGAAGCTGATTCGAGCCTTAACCATTGCAGTGTGTTCTTATTTGGGACATTTAGGCACATGCATACCTTTCAGATAAATCCCTGACACTAAATGATATCTAAATGTAGTGCTTACAACTCCTTCTGTATTCAGGCTACAGACTGTGTTGTGATATTTTAGGGCGTTAAAGATTGAAAAGTACTGAGGATGGGTGAAGTGTTTAATGAGCTCCTAGCAAGAATGAATTGCCAAAGGCTTTTTAGTCTCACCTGCGTTACGGCAGATGGCAGTGTAACAGCATTTGAATCAAATTCTCCAATATATTTCATGTAACGTATTGTAGATGTACATGAGTCCTTAAAATTGAAATTTGACATTTCTAGAAAAATAGCTATTTTTTAATGATTCTTTTCGCATGTACTCATAACACTTATATTTTAGAGTAATTTCTTCTGAAGCTTAAATGTTTGTTATGTACTTCATAGGAAGAGATAACTCCAAACTGGGGGTTACGTTTTCTCTCTGGATATTTGACTGGTCTCATGCAACACTGAGAACAGATTTGAGCCAGTCTATCTATCATTTTCTATTGAGCATTTCTGGGAAGCCTGTTTCTATAGTGTCTAAAACCTTTATGCATTGATAAGCATGGTGGATATGGACATTTGGCTTTGGATCAACATTTGGCTTTGTTCTCATAATCTTTCAAGTATTCATTTAAACTTAATACAAGGAAACAGGACTCCATCCTCCCAACCTGCAGTGGGCAGCCCAACCACTTCTTTTCTTCAGCCTGGGGAAGAGAAGCCTGGGGGCGGGGGGGATCTTATCAATGTGTATAAGTACCTGAAGGGAGGGTGTCAAGGGGATGGGGACAAACTCTTTTCAGCTGTCCCGTGTGACAGGACAAGAGGCAATGGGCAGAAATTGAAGCACAGGAAGTTCCGCCTGAGCGTGAGGGGGAATTTCTTCCCTGTGAGAGTGACGGAGCACTGGCACAGGTTGCCCAGAGAGGCTGTGGAGTCTTCTTCTCTGGAGATCTTCAAGGCCTGCCTGGATGCAACCCTGTCTAACATGCTCTAGGTGACTCTGCTGAGCAGGGGTGTTCATCACTAGGGTCATAATTTTATGTAGCATATGAGAAACATTTATTAAAAATAGGGAAGGTTATGATTACTGCTTTGGGTTAGGATTTTCTTAATACTTCTACTGCTGCGTGGACTGTGCAGATAACACTAGCATCAGCTGATAGAATAGTGGGGACTCTCTAAATAGAAATCAAGTGGATAATGAAGAGAAAGAGTGACTGCAAAAGACCTGTGTGTACCTTCAACAGTAACTCCCTAGAGGAACTTAGTATTTGAATAGTTTGTTATAAAGTATTTTGATTTTTTACTTAATAGACATACTATCCATGGCTCTGGTTCAGTGCTGTACTTGGCTGCTTCCTGTGTGCTTTTACACAACAAATGTGCTTGAAGTTCACGAACTAAGGCTATGCTGAACTGCTTTCTGTTCTGCAAAGGGTACACCATAGCTCAGAATTCAGTGATTGAACAATAAAGTCTATTTTGTGCAAGCTACATATCTATGAAGAAGGATGAAAGACTGCTGAACATCTTCAAAGAACAAAGTCCTGGGAAAAAAATGCAACCAAATAAATGTAGCATATGTGGGGTGGGGAAGCTAGTAGACTTTGGGACATCTCTGAAAAAGCAACACCAGCAACACTTATGTTTGGTGGGCAGAACATGCCAATGCCATGACAGGGACAGATCAGCTAATGATCCTCCATGGGTAATGGCTGAACACAAAGTTCAATAGATAGTACATGGAAACATCTAAGAGCTTTTGATGTGAAAAAACAATAAATGAGAACATGTGCTCCTGACAAGAAGTCATATTTTGAGGATAGATGACAGACAAAATTTAGTTTGTCTGTCTAAAGATGCATAAAAACTGCTGTAGTGGCATATTATACCTGATAATATTTAATATTTGATTTGTCTTCTACAAGGTGTCTGTCACACGTTTTAGTTATCTAATATAGGAATTATCTCAGCAAGAATTCTTGAAGAAATCCCTTTATAATATAAAGGAATAAATTACCTGTAAGTCCAAATTTGTATAACTTTCAAAATGAAATTATGAAATATCAGGAAAAATGTCATCCCTCTCCTTGTCTGTATTTTTATTATAATTAATAATAAAAATAATAATTTTATTAAAACCTTTCCTCTTATTTTGTAGATATATTTCGCTTACTGCTAGGAAAACCAGAAGTACAGCAGCAAATTGGTCCAGAATCCTCTTTCAGGTCAGGAAAATTACCAGTTTCCCAAGGAAATAGCATATATGCAGTCATGCTATGCAACCGTCCATTGGTTAGTTATTAATTTTTGAAATTGCTGACTAATTTCAGCCAAATATCACAGCTATGAATAGTGGCATTAGACATTTGAGTTTCATGAGATAAATAAAGAAGTAGAAGAGAAAGGCTTTATCTTACTGAAGAAAGACTGCAGTGTCAGCTCAACTACTTTATCAGACAGTAGATAATTCAGAAAAGAGACCTTGTGACTAGCCCAGTGTCAGGAGCAGGTTTGATAGGAACTTGCACTTAATTAGGTACTGGGTATTGCAACCAGAGGTCACAAAACCTCAGGAAACTAAGCTTTTGAAGTCCCCCTGCTTTTTATTTTCTCCATATCTCTCCTTTGAAGATGGACACATTCCACCATGTTAGAAGCCTGGGCCTTTGTAATTAAGGTTATTTAAATATGCAGTGGAATATACAATATGTTTGCAAGGTTCAAAACTGTTCTCTCTTCATTGCTATTTGTCAAAAGATTATATTCCTTTGAGATTTAACTGCACAACAACAGATTTAACACTGAAGATCAGTACTGTATTATTATCTGCGTAAAAAGGGGTACAATGAGTTAACAGTGGCAAATGGCTCATTAGTTACACAGCTGAGTGAGAAGATATTGCTTGCCCAGGTGTTTGTGAAGGGAATTTTCCTTAAAGAAATATAAAAGAATGACTCTACTGCAGCTCTTATGCAAAGATCTCTGTAATGGAGCAAGGCTGCAGTGGGATTATGCGGCAGGGAGAGTCTCTAGAGACATTATGACTGACACAGCAGCAGCAGCTGGAGATACTGTATATTTCCCTCTAAAGTGCAAACATTTAACTTGGATTAATAAGAAAAATTGAGACATTTTTGTTTGGGATAATTCCTGTGCAAGCAATGATCTCAAATACATCTGACCTACGTTTAAATTATCATTGATCTGTGCTGCATTTTACTGATAAAGGAAATCCCCTTGGAACAACTCTTTTTCTCTCTCTTACTCATGCCTGCCTCCAGAATGGTTTGAAAGTATTGCCCACTTTGTTGCATCCTTATCCAGAAGTAGTGACCTTTTTTCCAGTTATTTTAAATCGCTTGTCCTGGGAATACAATCAGCCCCAAACATATATAATCACGTTGCCCCAACTAGTCGCTGTAACACTAGTAATGATAACTTGAATCATTTTATTATTTCCAGTGCACTGTAGACACAGTAAGGTCAGTTCTTATAGAACCATAGAATGGCAAGGTTGGAAGGGACCTCTGGAGGTCATCTAGTCCAACCCTCAGCATAGCCCCATATGGGGACTGAGCCCACGATCTTGGCATTAGCAGCACCATGCTCTAACCAGCTGAGCTAAACCTGCCCCCCCCCCCAATCTGTTCCTTTGCAGACAGTCTCACATTCAAGAGGAACATGAACTAACAGAGCTAAGTGCTCAGCACCATCAGACTGAAAAAGTATTAAGTGATTCAGATACTTCTGTGAGGTATGCTGTCTTTTTCTGTAATATATCTTTTAAGATCAGTTACATACTATCATAAAAGAATGTAATTTCAGTTCAGTGTTCATGCATTTTTTTCAGATACTTGTCTCTTTCCTTACATGTGAAACCAAATACCTCTGCACTTTAGAAGATGGGACCATCTGGGAAAAAAAAGAAAAAAGAAAACTTCCACAAATTGGACCATGTCAGAGCAGAGGTCTTGGAATATAAGCCACATGGAGGCTTGTGCAGCTGTGGAAAAGGACCAACACACCTTTTAAGCCACTTTGACATCCTATTAAAACTCAGCTTTTACATGACTCTGAGCAGTCTTTGCCCCTTGATCCCATCTTCTTCCTGATATTATTTAGCTGGTAGTAGAGTTCTTTATAGGTCTATCTACATGCACTACCTGCTAATCAATTAATCTTCAGCTTTCTCCAGCATCCAGACCTTTTTATTGTGAATCAGCTCCCTTTTGAAAGCAGCAAGGATTCTGGTATTAACAGTTCTTTGTTCCCTTCTATCCCTTTCTATCTACCAGCAGGTCCTATGCAAAAACAGAAGTGGTTAAATACGCTTAAACATATATCACGCATTGTAAGAAAACAAACTCATATGTAAAAAAAAAAAAAAAAAAAGAAAGAAAAAAGAAAAAGAAGAGTCCAAAATGTTTTTGTAGAATATAGATTCAATCTAGATTCAACCACTGGGAAATTGTGCTATTTGCAAGAATCTTCATCTACCATGAGCACGACAGATAAGAGTGTGGCCTGAAGCTCAAGATGGAGCAAAGTGCTATTGGCAGGGCCTAATTCACTGTTTGGCTACATCCCAAGCTCTGCACTGAGAAAAACAGAAGAACAGAAGACAGAAAAACATCTCTTTTCATGACTGGCTGAGGTGTGAACAGCCAGGCTACTCAAAATGTCACAGTGTAGCTGCTTCCTCTGTAACTGTCAGTGCTGGACAATATTTCCGGAGGCTGGAACTCAAACACTGGACTTAACTTTTAAGCCAGTTAGAGATATCTGTGAGGATATGTTGTAATAAGAAAGTATTTGAAGTATGATAGTAGGTCAGGCTGTATGTATGTAACCTAAAAATGTGTAACCTATAAATTTACATATAATGTAAGTGTGCATTGCCCGGGATCTTCCTATTTTTTGTCTTGAGGTTTGTCTCCAAAATGCCTTTCCTTCTTATCACAGTTCTGTCTCCAGGATATTTTGTATGACAAGGATGATATGAGATATCTGAAGAATGCTCTTACAGGTGTCTCCTATAATATCTATTAATTCTTGTGCCCAGCTATAGACACCATTTTAAGTCTTTATCTAGCAAGGGTAAAAGGACCACTGCTACCTAGGGGGAAGGATAAAGACCTCATCCAAGATCTGCAAAGCTCTGCAATTTCACTTCACAGGGACCTAGCAGACAATTTCCTTTTATTTCAAGCCATACAGTTATGTACACAGGAATCTTAGAACATTCCAAATTTCAAAGCGAAGCTCAGTTTCAAATATCTCCCTTCTAAGTCTGTTTAAAAATCCTGTTTAAACCTTCAAGTCTTACTTCTTAAAAAAGAAAATGAACGTTCTGAAAAAATAAACAGGGTTTTGACATAACAAAGACCTTATACATGGGCTTAGCTATATGCACAGCATTTAATCTCATTAATTTCAGTGGAATGCACAGTGGTGTGTAAAGATATATATAAATCTGCAGGCTTGTGACTTGTTCAAATGTCCACTTTTTAAGAAGACTGTAAACTAGACAATTTCTGTGAGTCACAAACTTTTTGTAATTCTTTTGAGAAGAAAAGGGTGATTTACGTCTGTATGTTGGGTGAGGGGTGCTTTCTGTAGAGAATAAATTTAATATTGTTATTTCCACAACCCTTGTGTGCACAGAGTAAATTAACTTGAGGCAATTTGGAGTTTTCTTTCCCCTGTCCTTGCTAACACCACGTGCTGCAGTGTTTGGGAATGGCAGAGAAGTTGCTTTGTTAGAGAGCTATCACATGCTTTTCATAGCCTACAGACCTGGTAAACCTATGGGTCGTTGCAAATTGTGCCTTGACCAAGAATCACATGGAACTGCAGCTTTTCATATGGTGTTCATCTGGGACAAGAGCACAGATTTTCCCAAAGCTATTGTTAGGGTGTTGAAGTCAAATTAGATTTGAGCCTGAGCTGGAATGTTAAGTCCAAGTACTTTTCATTTTTTGTGAAGATCTGGATTTGACATCATTTGGGGCATTGCCATGAGACATATCTTGTCAAAGGCTTTTAAGGCTGGGACAAGCTTCATGATGTTAAGAACACCTAAAATTGTGCTTTTTAGAATTAAATATTGGCTTTTTAATAAGATCTTCTTTTCTTTAGTAAATCCAGGCTGCTGACTTGTTGGTGGCAGTCTCTCTCAGCAAGGCAGGAGTAGGAAATCCAGCAGGACAGAACTAACTCCTTCCTGCTCATGACAGGCTTTTTACCTCTGGAGGAGAAGTGGGAGAATGGGGCAGATGGAAACCCATATATTCAATAGCTTGCTTCAGGTCTCCTGCTCTTTTTCTTTTTTTTCTTTCTTTTTTTTTTTTTTTTTTTTTTTTTTTTTTTGTGTGTGTGTGTTTGTCTGTTCCCTGGCCTGTTGCCAAGGGTGCCTGAACCTCTCTCTTTCAGGCTCCACTGTCAAATCTCTCTGATTACTGCCAGAAACTTGTGGCTCCCTTTTATTTTAACACAGTAATTTTGTTTTGCAATTACTGATGTTTCTCTCGACCTTTCCTTCTTTCCTTAGGATGGATTAAAGTGCTGCTGTACAAAAAAAGGGTGAATGGAAGATGGATACAAATAACAACTGTTAAGTGCATAATGCGTCATACGATTTATTCAGCACAGTGCACTTTCAAAATTAATTACACCTACCAAGCAATAGAGACTGATGGGGTTGGTGAGTGGGACTGAATCTAACACATTTAAAAGCAATAGTTTCTCAATGACCTGAAATGTTAGTACAGTGACTTGAGAGTAGAATTAAAAAAAAAAAAAAAAAAAAAAAAAAAAAAAGAACAAAAGTTGAATGCCATTAATTTGAAGAAATTATGCCTTTGGCTCCATTTTTTGGAACCTTTTTATCAGACTTCCATTATATCACTATTTTCTTTCTGAAATGGGCCTGGGGAATATAGGGTTTTTATTTGCTATTTGCGTGGGTTTTATGTGGAAAGATCCAACATGAACTGCAATTAACATTAAGTCACTTTGTATCTAGGATACCAATATATCTCGGTTTCTTGTGACTGTTAAGCAGAATTAGGTTAATAATTTATGTGGGTGTACACATTGATTCCAATTAGTCACACTGGAGACTCCTAAATCCAATCTACAAGTCATGAGTGCAATGATTTACATGTCATATAGGAAGTATGGACCAAAAAACATTACTATTACATGCAAAATAACATGTTGGTTAAGACCTTCAAGCAGTTGTTATAAACTCCCTAATTTCTGAAAACGTATCTCAGCAATGGTTAGTCTGTGTGCTGTTTGCCAAAGTAAACCCATTGTAAAGTGAAGAAGAGAAATACTTTATTAAGTAGATAGCCTAAGCCGTTACACTGCTAACTGAAAAAAGCCAGTTGTACTTGTTTTGTAAACTATAGTGTCTTAGACTAGATGAGACCCACCAACAAAAATTAACGTAACACAGAGATAGCATTCTTTCCTTGCAGGCTATGACAGCACCACTTCTTCTTAAATCTTCAACTCGCCTAGGTTAGCTCAACTGACAAAATCATCAGAGGTTGCTCAAGATCTGACTTTCTTCTTCCAGTCAACTACAGCTGGAATGTCTGGGAAATTTCACCTACATGGAACACTGTAGATTCACAGCAGAAGGTAGGAAGCAGACAGCGAGAGGAAAATTTGGGGAGATTTTAAATGTATAGGCCAGATAATATCTTAAATCTATCTTAAATATTTGCCTCATCTGAGAGCTGGAGGCATCTGTGCTCTGCTTGGACATTCCTGTGAGGCTGCATGTGTGTTTAGAACTGTCCCAGTCATAGCTTACTTTCAAAGCTAATGCTCCCTGTTTCCATAATGTCTTAATCCACCAGTTTCCAAAGACTCTTTATGTGCAATGGTAGGATCAAGCTCTGCAGAGAAAGTAGTAATAGGTTCCCATCTATTCCCATCCCATCTATTCCCATCCATGACCTGGGTGAGGGGACGGAGTGCCTCCTAAGCAAGTTTGTGGATGATACCAAGCTGGGAGGAGAGGCTGACACACCTGAGGGCTGTGATGCCATTCAGACAGATCTGGAGAGGCTGGAGAGTTGGGCTGAGAGGAACCGCCTGAGGTTCAACAAGGGCAAGGGCAGAGTCCTGCCCCTAGGGAAAAATAACCCTTGGCACCAGTACAAGTTGGGGGTCCATCTTCTGGAGAGCAACTCTGCAGAGAAGGACCTGGGAGTACTGGTGGATGACAAGTTGACCATGAGCCAGCAATGTGCCGTTGTAGCCAAGAAGGCCAGAGGTCTCCTGGGGTGCATTGGGAAGAGTGTTGCCAGCAGGTGGAGGGAGGTGATCCTGCTCCTCTACTCAGGCCTGATGAGGCCTCATCTCAAGTCCTGTGTCCAGTTCTGGGCTCCCCAGGACAAGAGAGACATGGACCTACTGCAGAAAGTCCAGCGTAGGGCTACAAAGATGATCAGAGGGCTGGAGCACCTGCCCTATGAGGAACGGCTGCGAGAGCTGGGCCTCTTCAGCCTGAGGAAGAGAAGACTGAGGGAGGGTCTTATCAATGTGTATAAGTACCTGAAGGGAGGGTGTCAAGGGGATGGGGACAAACTCTTTTCAGTTGTCCCGTGTGACAGGACAAGAGGCACTGGGCAGAAATTGAAGCACAGGAAGTTCCGCCTGACCGTGAGGGGGAATTTCTTCATTGTGAGAGTGACGGAGCACTGGCACAGGTTGCCCAGAGAGGTTGTGGAGTCTCCTTCTCTGATCTTCAAGGCCTGCCTGGATGCAACCCTGTCTACCATGCTCTAGGTGACCCTGCTGAGTGGGGAGGTTGGACTAGATGATCTCCAGAGGTCCCTTCTAACCTTACTGATTCTATGATTCTATGATCTCTTTTAAAATTGATGGGGGATATAAAACTCATCATTTACATCACAGTGTGTTTTAGCACTCAGCCAAGCAGTGGGAGTCTTGAGCTGAAATCGTAATTTAGTACATGGATTCAAACCTATCCCTTTGATCTCTAAAATAAAAGACAGGATAGCTTTAGCTGCACCTCACTGGTTAGAATGCTCTACTGAAAGAAGAAAGTGCTACATTTTGTTTTTAGGATATTTTATATTATATGGTACATTCAGGTTATTAAAAAAAAAAGAGAGAATTAATTGTAGGTACCACACCCACAAGTTTGTACATCTGCTTACACTAAGAGGAAGAAAAATCTAGCAATGTGACTGAACTTCCATTTACTAGAAGTTTAACCACATGAAGAACATACACTTCCTCTTTTGAGGTTAGAATTACATTCCCACAAAAAATTGACTGCTCATTCTGACATTGCAGAGGAAATGATCTGGACTCCACGGACATGATAGGAAGGGACTCCGTTGTCTCTTTTTGTCCCTTACTAAAGCCGTGTCCTAAGATGACACAATTCCTGCTTGTCATCATATGAAAACAGAGGCTTCGCACTAAGTAGAGTCTATTGTCTTAGCAGCTGAAACTGCAGAACAAAACCCCAACCCCCACATCAAAAGGAGATTAGAATCACAAAGCCTAGTATTCAAAAGCAGGGAAGTGACAGAATGAAAACTGTCAGCATTTTCTTTTTAACAATTTTGTCTTCAAGTATATGACTGCATATTATCAAAAGGTCACCAGCCTTCATTTCTTGTACAAGAATTAATAGTTGCTATATTCAAATCAATGAGCAGTTATTCTTGTTTTCTTCTTACTGTTTTGTAGTTGGCTGCATGTGCTAATATATTTCAAACACCGCAGAGAGGTAAAAGGTGGTATTAACCTATATTTTACTGCTTTGGAAGTTATGAAGAAAATGAGATGAAATGCTTTCACTGTTTTTTACTGACAATTTGGAAATAATTAGAATCTAATTTTTCAGAGCATATGAAGTTGTATGGCACATAACATACACAATTGTGACTTTATTTGTAGTTGCCTTTTACTTAATCCAGCTGAAAATTAAACCTTAGTTTCTCAAATTAGATGCCCCCAAAATGAGGAACATGAAGTCAGTAGTTTTCCATCAAAAATCTAGATGAAGTAACTTGCCCAGAATTACTTGAAAACATTATGAAAAAGCCAAGGATGATACTACATATCAAGGATGCCACAAGCAGGATCTGGTTAATACTGAGATGAATGATGCCACAGAGGATGGATTCTTTGGATACTTAACTCCTTAAATCAGTTTCTACTGATGATGTGTGAAATGTGTCACAATATGACAAAAATTATGTCCTTGCCATAAACATCTCTCAGAATCTCATATTTGCCATTGCTGCAAAACTTGGAGTGGCTAGAGGAGTTCTCCATGAAAGAGTTTCAGTTTTCTTGTAATTTCCAAAATGTATTTTCCATCAGCTTTGTCCTTCAACACTACCAAAGGATTTTGTTTGAAATAAATAGGCAGCTTAAGTCAAATATCCAGATTGGAAAATCTGTACACTTAATGAATGATAAAAAGTTTTCAAAGTTTCAAAGTTTTCTGTTAACAGTTTTATTTTATGCACATATTGTGTGAATTTATCTCAACCATACTCAACTAATAGTGCATCCAACAGGAAACGGTGCTACAAATTTTCTTCTTTCTTAAGGAGTGAAACTCATTTCTCATCATATTCCTAAATACTGAAAGTAATCTAAAAATGTGAATTGTTGCATGAAGTCAAAATTGACCTTTAAAGAATTATTTAGATTAGGAATGACTGTAGTGCATTTACTAGTTTCATCTCAAGATATAAAACTGGAATCCTTTGTGCACACTTCAGATATAGAAAGCAGCTGCATATTGAGCTGGACATTTCTGGTCTCCTTATCCTGTTCCCATTTTTCACACGCAGCTGCACTGATTTGAATATGGAGCTATTTCATATTTATATGTATTCAAGTAAGAGGCGAGCTGGGCTTCTCCTCTATGGTTTCACTCCATGTACCAAAAAATATAGGGCACAAACATCAGAAACACATTAACTGTGAAAGTCAGTTTACTAAGATATTATTAAATAATTTAAAAATTGAGATTTTTTTGTCACAACGAAACAGCTATTACCGTAGTCAGATCACTTATGTAGGCCTTAGAGAGTGCATGTGCTATCTGCTAATGGTAAATGTATTATTAATGCATACAACTTGCCTGAGTACATAATAGCTGTCACCTTACATTTAATCTCTGTCATCAGCAGATGAAAACACACACTGCTTTTGAAAAAGCTAATTCAGGTTAGCTATCACTGTGGAAAACCCTAGTGGAGGCAGAGGGAAAGCAACGTTACCTGCATGACAATAAACATAGTAAAGCATAGACTGTTGCCTGACATTCTCCCCCAGGCTTCTTGATCAACCGCAGTGAAATAGAACCACCTTGTGTGATAGTTTAATCTCCAGACTTCAATTCAAGAGCACCTGCTATGTATGTTGGTTGAGCCCAAAGAAAAGACCTTCCACCTTGACAGGAAAGCCTCTTGGTCCTGGAACACTAAGAAAGAAATGTATGTTGACTGAATTCCTAATATACTCAATTATCCTCAAGCATATTGCGGTTTCCCCAAAAGTGTCTCATTCTAGACTCGGTGGGAATCTGCCTTGCTGTCAGCAAAGATGTTATATGTTTCTGATCTCAATGAACATATCTGAGCTATTCACTACAAAGTCCTCTTATAATCAAGGGAGATAAACATGTACTTCTGAAAGTGTCTCTTTTTCTCCACTGACTATAAAGTAGGGAAATTAACTCAGCTGTTCTGTGCTGCAGATGACTAAATTTAGAGGGGATATGAATCTCAACCATAATGATGAGACACTGTAAATAAGTAATTTATATCTACCCAAAGTTTTTGGTTTCAATTACCTAAAAAATACAGGAAAGAAATTTACATCATTAATAAGGTTATCCAAGATGAGAAAAGGCACCATTAAAAGTCATCTGTAGATTTAATGAGTAAACAATTTTGTCTTGACTTTTCCTACGCGTCCATACTGAAAATAAAATTGACAAATGCAATAACCATTTCAAACCATTTCAAACACGATCTTCTGAAATGCTGATGTGTTTTTTTATAGAATAATTTGGATTTCTTTATAATAAAAAGATAACAGCATTTTTTTTTTGCATTGAAGACTTCTACAGCAACATCATCCTACTAACAGAGTCTACCTGGATTTTATTATGTTATAAATATGACCTTGAAAGCAGTGAAGCCCTTCCTCATTTTCTTGTATTAGCAATTCACCCATACATCAGCAATTCTATCTGAGATCTGCAGAAGCACCAGAATGTTCAACATCTGGAAAAACAAAATAGTTCAAGAAAGGCAATTTTAGCCTGTCTTGTATTGAAGCAGCAATAACTTGTATTCCTACCCTTATTTTAGGGAGCTACCCTTATTTGTCTGTAAGTTAATGTGTTTAGCTTCAGATATTTGGGTCAGCAAAGTAAACAGCGGTGTAACATGTGGAATGGGGGGCTGTACATTTAAGTATTCCATTTAGAAGACAAATGTGAGATTTTTATAAGAACTACTGTAATTTTCATGATCGTACCAGGTGGCAGGTAATAATATGACATGATGATTTGGAAATTCTTTTAATAAAGGGTAATCAGGTGACCATGACATGTTAAATGAAGTCATTTTATGTTTTAGCTGGAAAAAAAAATAGGACTTTTTTCACTGGGTGTTCAGATATTTCTTCAGTTGCTGATGAACATTACTACAAACAAAGGCCTCAGTGATGCTGACAGAAGCATTCTATTCCCATTCTAAGTGAAAAAAAATATATACTTACTTAAACCTAATGCCATCATTCATCACCCTTATGTCCTCACACACAGTTATGCAACCATGTCCCCACAAAAAGATACTAATATTCTCTTGTAAATTTGAGGAGTACTTTCAGCCTCAACAGGTTTTATTGCATCATGCAGGTAACGGCAGTGTACAGAGGAAAAGAATAAAGGAAGAAATATGACTTCTTCCACACAACAAGAAATTTGAGCACTACAAGTTCTGCTGCTGGTCATTTGGGTTTGAAATTACAGAATACTGATAGAATTTTCTAAAACTAAGATTTTTGTTCGTATAACCCTTAGCTCTGACTCTAGATATGCTGGTCATGAAGCTTTTGATGTACCACATTTCCTAATACATTCCTCTGATCTGTATAACTAAAGGTAGATGCCCACAACCGAAGAACAAAATTTAGATTCCTCTTCAGACACACTTATCTGCTACTACATGGATGTCTATATGTGACCTCCTATTATAATCAGAGGAGATCTAGGCCAGAATTTAATTGTTTGAGCATAGGTATATGGCATTTGAGGTGAGACATCCTATCAGGCTTCCTACTGCAGTTTCATAAGGTCTCCCGTAGTCCTAGGTATTTATCTTATAGTCAACAAAGCTTAGAAAGTGACTAATCTCACCTTAATAAGTGATCAGCTGACATGTTCTCCAAGCTACTTCAGGCACAACTATTCAACACAGAGCGAAGGTGAGTCTCAGTAATGCGTTAAGAGGATGCTGTGATACAACCCTCTAGTTTAAGAATATTGCAAAAACAAATGTAGTTCTAAATTCTAGACTTCCACATTAGTAATTCCTCATTGGCATCTAAATGAGTTAGACTCATAATGCACTTAGGGCTTGGTCACACTGCCAGTCTGTAGATGTGTAATTTAAGACTCATGAGTGACTCAGTAGACAGATGAATGATTCAAAACACATGCTGTTTTGGGGGGCCAGATATTAGTTATCCATCCAATCCGTGGACAAAATGGTGTTTACATTGTCAAAATTGGGCTCTCAGAATGAGAAAGGTTAACAGCTTTCAGAGCTCTCTGAAAAATCCATAATCTTCTGATTGTGAGTAAAATGATAAAACAAATTGTAAGATAAAGTAGGATAAAGCATTGACAGAAAAAAATGTATTAAAAAAATCATATCTTGTAATATAATGATGTTTGATGTATTAAAATGTATGAAAAGGCTTCCTGAATTCTGTGGATTTCTGGAACAATACCTATTGTGATTTCAAGATTTTCTTTTTATTAGCTGCTGTTTTATCGCATAATATAAATAAAGAAAATTAGCTTTTAAATTCCTTCCTTTTTCTTGTGGTGGCATAGAACAAAAAGCGGGTGGTAGCACGTGGGTGTGGAAATGCTTTGGAAAATGAGGAAAAATAACAGAAAATGAAATTAGTTTGGTAGCAGTATCTACATTATAGAGTAAAATCATTCTCTGGTTAAGAGAGACCTAACTGTTCCAAGCATAAGATTTGGATCCTACTGATCAGTGTCACAAAGAAAAAGAAAATTACTCAAGAAGAATCTACTGACTACAATAACTCTCATAGAACTTACTTGTCACCCTTCCTGATGCATCTAGAAATATACAACAGTGCCATGGCAATAACCAATATCATAGTTATTATGAACATTATGGATCATGGAATGAATGACACAGAGGGTTTTCCTTTCCATTTCTGATGTCCCAAGAAATACAAAGAGACCTCTTTAAGCATATTGACCTTAGTACCTCTAAGCTTCAGAGTGGTCAGAGGAAAGAAAAAAGTATTTGGCACAAAAACAGGAACATATTGTTCCTTCATCTTATTTTAGCCTCAATATGAAAATGCATCTCATTTGCAGGACATTAGCCAAGCTCTGAAAGAAATCACTTTTGAGCCTTGCTGAACTCCATAGCTCATTTTGAGCCACAGATCTCTCTTCTCTTTCCCATGTGCACATTGTCTCTTGTTCTTTGCTTGGTAAGCTTATACGATGCTTTCAATATCCTCCAGAAATATCAGTGGTTAGACAACTGGAATGAGATTTCTGCTGGCATTATCTTATTCATGATGTTTCTATTGAACCAATGATATAACAAAGAGAGTCCAAAATTGCATAAACTAACAGAGAAACCAAGCACTTCTGAATCACTAAAAGTGACTGCAGAAGAACGTCTAAATAACATTTCCTTTAAATCAGCTCTATCATTCTACAGAAAATATCCCCAAATGAATGAGTGAAGTCCCCTCTTTTGGGATATTTAATACAAAGTTCAGTGAAATCAGAAAAATGCTGTAAAACCAATCCAACATTTGCAAAGGAATGAAACTGGTAATTTGATAAGTCTATACAAGATTTAATGCCTTAGAAGAGGACTCAGTCAGACCTTTTAGTATCAGATTGCCTGTTTTATTCCTGGAATTCTACTCTGTCCATATACATATTTCTTTTGTTTTGCTTATGGCTAGATTTTTTTCAAGAAGACTAGGTTGATTGTCATTCTTTTTTTTCTCCAGTATCTAAGGTCTTCTGCTGTTTCCATTCCCAACTGCTTGCACTTCTGTCTTCACACTGAATAGCAAACTGTTTTAAATTCAGAATCTGAATTTTCATTTTAAAGTTTAACATAATTGATTTTAAGTGAATCTTGACTCTGCTTCCTTTTCCCTTCAGGAGTAAATAATGCAAGAACAACTATTTGTAACATCATAGACACTCTGACAGCTTGTTCCAAAAGATGTATTTTAGAGTTGAATAAAAGACAGTGGTTTTGTAATGTTTCTTGTCTTCTGATCTCAAAGTACTTTACAAAGCAAGCATAATTTCCATATTTTAAAATACCCACTTATTTTTCTCTTGCTCTTGTCCTTTGCTAATTTAACCAAAATGTTTTTCCAATTCTGATCTCCAGATCTCCCCTGATTCAGAGGTAATGAATGTATTTTCTTCTGAAGGCTAATGTTTGGGCAAATATTACAAGTGACTCTCAATATTTTTGACTAGACTCACATTAATATATATTTTCACAAAATTGTTCCAAAGAGACCTTCCTGCACTACAGTGCTTTCCCCAACTGCCACACAGCACTGCTTCCCCCATCCACAACACACTTACTGCTGTAGTTTCTACTCAATTTTCATGGCCTTACAGTTTTCCCTTTGTAATTCAGTTCTCAGGGCTGGATACAGAGCTATTCCACATCCACTAAAGACACAGAAAAATGCCTGGGGTTGCAGGGTAGGAAGAGGTGGGAGCTGGAGCAGCAGCCACAAAGAAAGGAGGAAGAAGAGGAGAGGAAGACAGAGGAGCTGTGAATAGTTGTGAATGAGATCACAGGACATACCTAGCCCACAGGCCTGTGCTATGGGTAGCTAATGCCCTTCTTTGTTTTTCAATAATTACAATATTAAGTGTACTCCTCACGGAATTTTATTCTTATTCTTTTGGTCTCCTTCAGGGAGATTCAATAGATCTGTCTTGTTTTTAATTTCTGTAGTAAAGCCTTGCAGTGACACTTCTATTATTTTAGTGATTTACTAATATTACATGTGAATATAAAGCACTCAGGTATCTCTTCTTCCTCCAGGTTTTTCAGTGATACATAATTTTACTTCTTGTCATTAAATTCTTTCAACACTACTTAAAATACTTCTCTTTCACTCGTCTCTCACATGCCCCCAAATACTACAAATATGAGCCGATAAAGAGAGAAGAGGTTTCAGCAACTTGCAGTGCTTAATGTAATCTGTAGAGGATCTTGCAATATTTTCAGCCCTTTCTGACCTGTCTGTTGCTTGACACAAAATGTTGAGCTGAGGCATGAGAGCAGCAAACACTTAATAGAAGAAACCCATGGACATAAAACACAGGATTTATAAGAACCTATAAAACCTTACATATAATCTTAGTTCAAAAATAACTTCCCTGTTTCAGGCAAATGCAAGGGAAAATACACGACTTTTAGTGTTATGCAGTACAGAGGTCAGTGTCTGTTTACAGGGCAGTTTCTTCTCTCCTTGTTTGCAGACATCTTCCCTTGTGTGCTGCTGTTCAAAACACGAAACGACCAATTGGCTCTGCCACCGAAGACCACAGGTGTTTCTTCCTAGCTAGTAGTTAAAAAATAAAAAATAAATAATAAAAAAAAGGGTAGATTTTTGGCTGAAGTACTTACTGCCCTGAGGACAGGTGCGCTGGGCAGAAGACGCAGGGTCAGGGTGGCAGCGCACCCCAAGCCGGAGGCGCCTTGAGCTGCCCTGGGCCGGTCATAGCCAGTTCCAGCCGGCTCCGGCCCGCCCTGAGCACTGGTGCGAGGCTGCAGCGCTGTGGGGGAGTGTGCGTCCCCCCAGCACATGTGTTGAAGGGAAGGTGGCAGCCATGCAGGGAGGAGAAATGGGGGAACCCTGAGGAGGGGCAGGGGAGACGCTTGGAAGGAGACATTGCTGGGGACACAGCTGGAGGGGCGTTCGTGGAAAGAGGTGCTCCACGCCAGGGGAGGTGCGCCTGCCCCTCCGAGGGGACTGTGGCCCTGGGCTGCCCACCTCGGAGCGGGGACACCCCTGAGGGTCTGTGGCCGGTGGACGAACACATGCCAGACTAGAGAAGAAGGTGTAAGAAGCAATGAGTGGCAGAAAGAAAACATCGTACACACCACCCCAACCTGCTGTGCTGCTTGTTGCCTCGCTGAAGGTGTTAGTGGGGGACTGAGTGTAACCTGCGGCCAAAACATAGGAAGCTGGAACGAGGGAGGGAGAAGGAGAGGTGTTTGACTGAAGTTGAGCCTGGGAAAGGGGGAGGAAGGCTGTCTCCCTGGCTGGTTAATTGTTTTCTTTTTTCCCTCAATACCTGATTCAGTAATAAAAAGTTTGTGTGAATTGGTAACAGATTATATTAGGTAAAATTTCCTGAGTTGAGACTGCTTTGCCCCTGAGAAGAGAATAGGTAATGAACATGAAGAATGCTCATGAAGCAGGAAAAAGAGAAAAAAAGCTGCATTGCAAAAATGTTATACTAAAAACTTGAAAATCTTTTTTTTAGCTTTCTTTTCTGAGGCAGCACAGAGTAGTATTGTCGAAAAGGCAGCAAGAACTAGTAAGGACTAGCAAGGACTGAATTCCTGACTCCAGCATAAATGAGTTCTTGCATCAACATTGTGTCAACTGTCATATCATACATTATAAACTCTGTATAATACTAGGTACTATAGTATCACATGGTATGGTTGTCTGGTATGCTCAGTAAAACAAAAACATAAATTTGATCTCAAACTTTTGAAATCATCTGAAAGGAGGGAAAATATAGTTACTTCATACTATAATATGTCTATTCTCAAACCTCTTATTAATTATAAGAACAAGTTTCATAATGAACAAGAAGAGGAAAGAGAACGTGCACCACTGATATGAGCTGTTCAGTGGACTTTAAATACAGGTGTTAAAATTGCAGGTAACATACTAAATGTCATCAGTGTTAGCCTGAGGATTGTCCAGGTTCAATACTAAATACACTAACACACTAAATACAAACTGTCTGTGGAGACAGATTAAAAAATCCAAAAGACTAAAAGCTTCCAACTATGAGTAAGATGAGAATAAACCCAAGACATTTCCCAAGGCTCAGACTTTTGCGAAGAGCAAGGAGTTGTTTGGGCAAAGTGTGGCTGGGAATTGTGGTTGTTGCTTTGAAGCATTAGACAGCTACTGAGAGAGTAAATTTTTCTCAATCTGTTGCAATGTCTAACCTTCTAAGAGGATTTACATTCCTTTTTCATTTTTCTTTGTAGAAATATATTAGGTGATGATGATGTTGCTCCTACAAATATCAGAGGAAAATAAGAAATGCAGGCATGTAGCTGAATTTTGTTTTGTGACTAGATAGCTTTCATTTCCAAAGACTATGGAAGCAGATATTAGAAGTCTGATGTTATTTCTCTAGTTTGTTGCTAAGCAGCCTGTGTGCAATAGAAAAAAAATCGATGTGAGAAATCATATTTAATTACAGTAATCAAGAAACATCCTCCATATCGGAAGGTAGTGCTCTTGACTGCAGTGTATCAAAATAGACTGCAGTGAATAGGAAGTTCTCTATTGTGTTACTGTTACATAAGCATTAACTACTAATGATTTTCCAGTTTCAACACAGAGAACACCAAAAGCAAAACCCAGAAATTACCCTTTATTTTCTCCCTAATCATACAATTAGATCATGATAGGAAATGTATAGTGGTGTGTATGACCAGCCCTATGTTTTAGGAATTACAGGCCTCATACTGGGTAAGTGTGAGAGGAGCTGTTTTGGGACTGGTGAGTTGGTGTTTGAGATCAAAATGTTTGTGTGTATGAAAGCCCCTGTACTCTTTCTTACCAAAATAAAATAAAATGAGCGATAAGCAGTAGAAGAGATTAGAAACACCTGTAGCAAGATCTAAACCAGACAAAATCTGTTAGACATTTATTCTCAAAGATGGGAAAAAACGTAGCTACAAACATCTAGTAAGAGTCTACACTTGTGTCATCTCCAGCACATGGTAACAATCTACACTGGTGTGTTCAGTCCTTTAACAATCCTGAGATTTTATCTAACTTTCAACCAACCAATTTAGCAATTTGAGTTTATCAGTTAAGACCTAACTGACCAGATAAGACATGGTCTTTCTGGTGGAAAGCAGATGGCCCTCCAAAAGTAAATTATGCTTTCTGAATTGTGATTTTCTTCTGAAAAAAGGGAAGAAGATAGTTAAAAGCTGCCCAATATAGAGACAAGGAAAATATAAAGTCATCAGAGGACATCTGAAAAAATCTGAAAAATCTGAAAATATCAAATGCATAAAACTTCTTAGCAGGCATAACATGCTTTAAGATCCTCTTCTAAGAGCTGCCTGTGGGAGATGCATACTAAGCTGTACTTACTCTAAGAGTACAACCAGTTTCCTTGATTTGGACAAGCCATGGCAGTGACAGCTGATCATCTGAGTATTGAGGCCTGTCTGCAGTATTCATTTAAGATTCTAGTCCTTCTTCCTTTCTCTGGTAATTTCTTTCAATCAGTGAAAAAAAAAATAAATGCAATTATATGACAAATCTGGCAAAGCAGTTGTATACTTGGAAGTTGCTTTTTCCAGCGAAATCAGCTGATCTAGCAGAAGATTTTATCACACCATATAAACTTGTTTTACTTATGACCTATATTCTACTGACTGAATGACTTGGTCCCTTCTGGCCTCAAGTACTATGACTTCCATAGTCATAGTAAATGGAAATTAAATGGAAGCATTCTTTATCCGCTTTTACTGCTTTGACACATTTCACAAATACACAGGTTACTGAAAAAAATAAAAACAATTATACATAATTGAAGAATACAAATCAAATGGTGGATCTTTTCAAAAGAGTAATGATTTGTACGTATTTTAGGTACTGAGTTATTCAACAATCTGACTGGCATAATAAATCTAGTTGTGTGTGGATTCATAATTAAATATTAGTACATTCTGCACTAAATAAATTCCTGCTAGGAAATAACAGAGTTATATTTACAATGAGAAAACTTAGAGCATTACATTTGGAAATACTGTATTGTTACATTAGAAATACCAAAAGTATATCGACTTAATGTCCTTACTGTTAATTAAATTACAAATCTGTAGCCTATCCTGAGAACTGAACCAAGTCGACAGAATTCTATAGCAGTATAAACTAATTAACATATGAAAACATTTTCAGTAACTAAAAAAATAATTGTAATATTTGACAGAATTTTAAATATGTAGAGTAGACTCAAGATAACGCAGATTTGGTCAGGGAGTGGTGAGAGCTGGCTGCTCCCTAAGGGAGGGGGAGCTGGAAGCGGTGGCGGCTCCAGATGGTGGCAGGGCAAGGCCTCACAACCTTGGCCCATCCCACTGTTTGCATCCCTGTGTGGGAGCAGGGCAGGCTGGGGGAAGCTGGGGACAGCCCCAGCTCTGGGCATTGGGCCCTCCCCTGAGGATGGGGACAGGAAAGGGCCAAGGCTAAGCCAGGTGGTTTCCTGTGGGTCAGGGTCGTCACGGAGCCAGTGGCAGAGCTGTGGTGGAGGGTGGAGGCTGTCGCTGCCAAGGCAGGGACTGATGGCCCTGGGTTGGGCTGAAGTGGAGTCCTGCACCTGCGCAGGTTGGGGAAGACCCCAAGTGAGGCTGGTCAGGCGCAACAGAGACCTACTAGTGCCCTCAGGGCCCTGACAGATTTAGTGATGCAAGCAAACTTAAATCACAAATGAAATTCCATTTAATGAAAGGATTGGTGATGAGTAGGGAGTAAAAGTTTGTGGGATAGGATCTGGACCTTAAAAACTATAATCCAGAAATATTAATTCCCCAAAGATTTCCCAGTCTTCTAACATTCAGGGTACAAACTTCCGCACATGCTACAGTGAAGTACAACCACTTCTGCAATGATTGGCAGCAGCATACTTACAGCATAAATACTGCACAGAAACATGGGACAAACAAAGCTGTACTGCAAAGAACTGCAACCCTCAAGCAAACTTTATTGAAGGTTTAAGAACCAGAAGGAGGTTTTAGGGTTCCATTCCTTAGAGTTTATTTTCAAAAATATTTTTTGTTTGGAAGCTTTAATCATCTTATTATATCTGCATTACATACCTACATAATTAGTAAAGATAGGACATTTCATTTGCATTAAGTTGCAATGAAAATATAACATTTGAGATTAATATAATAAGGTCAAATTATGAAATGCCAAAAGTGAGGCTGCTTACAAGACCTCTTTGTTTCTTCATGCATGTGTGTTATGAGGCAGTCTTTACATGAAGGAACACCATAGTCTTTTTTTGTTATTATTATTCTGTTTTATTTAGTGTCATTGAGTTGACTTTTTTTGTGTTTAAAAGCTTTTCAGCCTTCCTTGGGAAGCTCCCAGAATGAGGTCTAGAAAGATCTAGCTCAAAGCTCCAACTACTTGGGTTTGTCTCACCAGTTTGTTCCACAACTTTTCTCTCCCCTAGAGATTAGAAGCCTCCTTCTAAATCCCAACTTAAATTTATTCATGGAAATTTTGTAGCCATTTGTTTTTCTACCAATACTGTCTTTGAACTTTAACACCTCTTCTCCTCCCTGGTATTTTCACCTTTCACATAACGAGAAATTATATCCACTCTTAGCCTTCATTTTGCCAAAATGAACAAGCCCGGCTTTTGACATTTCATTTCATAAAACAAGTTATCTACTTCTCTTATCATTTTAATAAGTTCTCTTTACATCTGTGCCCATTCATCTTCTACAATTGCCAAAAATCACAACTGTATGTATGTGAGGTTTCTGCAGGGGCCTGTATGAGTTATTCCCTATATCTATGTAAGCTATTTTGCTTGCTACATTCCAGCTGACATTTCTTTTTTCATATGACGGTGCATGATCTTTTTTTACATGATAATTCATTTTGCTATGGACTGGTAAATGCTTGTCTTTGTAGTAGTTTATCTTTTCTACAGTGCATATATGGTACAGGAAACAGGATTTTGAAATCTTATCTTGGGTCCAGGTGCCCAGGCAGTTATTGTCATGCTCACATCTTTTATCAAACTGCGTCCTAAAACTCCCTTCTCCTCAATCCCAAGTGATTAAGCATGTCCCTTAAACTGCGTCTTTCACATGCAAATTAAGGCATTTAAAAATTAACATATTATTTCTTCAATCTGTACATCTTGTTGAATGCATAACAAACTTGCAAACAATTTTATCTAGGAGAAATGAGGCGTAAAAAAAAAATCTGTAACTCAGGCAAAAGGAGTGGGATTCAGTTTCCCTGAACTGTAAATATTTATACCTGAGCTAGTTGGTCAGGTCCACTTTGTTGACAGTGGAGAGGAATCATTCCTATGCCTCAGTTAGACACCATAAACCTTTGCCATTCTGGATCAAGTCCCATCACAAACAGAAGACTTGCTGTTTCCTTGTTTTCTCTATTTATATCTGGATTCCACTACACATCTGGGTCAGACTGATCTGGTTAGGGCAATTCCTCAGAAGGGAAGGATAATGGAGGGGTCTCATGGCCCACGTGAACACATCATTTAACATAATAATAAATATGGGAGAAAAAAAGTTTGATAGCATTGTTTATCCCCCAGACTATCACATAACAGACATACAGATAAGGCCTTGGCCACCTTGTTGCCCACAGAGGCTGCAGAGAGCTCTGTCCCGTTTTAAGAAAACTCCTTGCCACATTTAGCATTTCTGCCAGCAAAAGTCTATACTGAGCCCTGTGCTTTAAGCAGCTTCAGGAATTAACTTCTGTAAACAGGAATGTATTCTGGATTTGTAGATAGAAATCAAGTTTCCCAGCCAGCTGTAACTAATAATAACATACTGTATTAGAAAGTTTTGCCTGGTCCTTACATATACACATTTTGAAATCCAGCTTTACTAATTCTTGCTATGTCTATCTTGCTTAGAACTGTTATTTTATATAGTGCCAAAATGTACAATTTATGTTTTTAAGAGACAAATGAAGCAAGGGACATACACTGAGTTTGTAGCCATTTAAGGTATTAGCCTTCTCAGAAAGTTACAGTGTGAAGCATTCATTTAAGCTCTTACCTGCCCTCTGCTACTCAGAAAGCAGACTTAATAAATCAATAGGGTTTGATTAATGAAATTCTTTTGTTTGCTTTTTCTTAGGAACGTAATGAATGCACTTTCATCCTTTCCTGGAGTCAAAAAAAAAAAAAAAAAAATGTATAAATAAATCCTAGTATTTCCAAGGGAATAAAGTAGGTTCTTCCTCAGTTACTTTACATCTTACAATAACACGCCATACCTCAATACACATAAGTATATATACATTTTTTTTGTCATTTGAAGGATTTCATTCAGCAGAGTGACATGATTTTTTTTCTGTCATTTGATTTTAAGAAACAACTAAACTTTTAAAAAAAAGTGGTTTTCCATTCTATAAACTTTGGACTTCTTTTTGATGAAAAAAGTATGATCAAGAACAAGACAGCTCGTAAATCTTTTCTTAAAAATGTATGAGCCAACAGGAGGTGTTTATCAATGAAATAAAAACTGAATATTGCTGTAATCTTGTTGACTGATATACATATTGCAGTAGAAAATCAATTTATATTGGCAGCATAAATATACTGTTTTGTTTGGTTTTTCATCTCTGTATAAATCAAATCTATGCTTGATTTGTTGCAATCTCAGGTCCTCCTACTTTGTATTATTATTTACCTTCCATAATTACTTCTCTTGATATAACAAGTTCCTTGGGTTTCCATTACTGGCAATAGACGTTTTGCCAAAATAATCTAGCTCACATTTCTAACACAAAAATCTTTGGCTGCATTTCAGTTCAGTTCTTGAAGGAAAATATGCCAAGAAAGAGCTGAGGAAATCATACAGTGTTATCACATGCTTGGGATCAGAGAACCTTTATATCTCATTACTCTTGGGGAAGCACATATTTTTGGGGGGGTAGAGGAAGTTTTACACAGTTTGCAGACCTTTCTTTTGTTAACGGACCTGCATTAGGAATGTTTGAGATGAGAGGCATAGAGGTGGAAAAGAACCAGCTCTAAACTCTCCTTTCCTTCTCTGTCTTTCCTTAATTCATTGAAGCTGTCTTGTGAATGAGACAAGGTTGGGTCTTCTAAGTATCATAGATGGAAAGTAATTATAACTAAGCAGAAGACTTGCATATTAATTCACTCCCCTATAAGTTGGGGTACATTAGCACTTCTTAATGGCTAACAGTTTAATTGCTAGGGAGATTAGTGCAACAAATCAGTCACTCTCAGCTTGACTTAGTCAGCCACAAAGCTGAAAGTTAATACTGTCACAGTGCTTTCCACAGTGCACGGGTAACAGGAGGCTGCTTATTCAACAGACTGTGCAGTTATGCGGTCTGTTTTGTTTAACAATAGGAGACTGCTGCAAAGTGGCAGGATCAAATATAATAAACATCTAGCAATTTGTGCATGCTGGATGCAAAGCATGAGCTCTGAGAACACAAACCATGTATTAGCTCCCATAGTTTTGAAGAGAGGAGAGATTTGTGCTATGTTTGCTGTGGAATGGTGTCAGCATGCTGGATTCTGCTCCACTTATTTGAGAAAAGAGGCACTTTACTGAGCAAATTAGTAGATGGAGATACTCAGCAAGGGATAGGGCAGTATACAGTACAGGAGGGAGCAGAAGCTGGAATATCAGGAGTTCATGTACAGATGCTTTGAGATGCTGGTATGTCATCTATGTAGACTTAAGAGACATGCAAGCATTTGAAAGTTGAAGCCACTTAAATTGTCACCTTCTCTTTTTTCTAGATCAGCTTGTCTAACTGAGCTCATATTCAATATACAATCAGTCAAAAACCTTCATGAGAGCCTATCTCTCTGGAGGAGGGCAGTTCTGAGCACCTTCCATGTGAAACCCCTGAGGGTTTGAGAAGAGCTTTTTTTTTCTTTTATAACCTACATTAAGAAAAAATCCTATGTTACTTTCTTGAATAAGGAGTATTACTTAGCTGAACTAATTCTCCAGTAGGCATGCTTTTTATAATCTACTGCAGCAAGGTAGATTTTTAAATGCCTGAAACTTTCTGTTTCTCAGCCCCTGTTTATTGTGCTTCTTATCACTCTGCATGAGAACTGGTTATCAGCTGCTGTAGTTAGCAAGAAATAATAGTGTACAGTGGATTTGTAGGATAATAGGATTAAAGTATGGTTTAAAAAATACCCTAAAGATATGGACAGAAAAGAAGGCAACCAGACCAAAAAATTAAAAAGAAAGCCAAAACAAAACTAAAGAGGAAGAATGAGGGACTAAAGCAGTTTATGGCTTCCTCAAAGTCACTCAGTAGCCCAAAAGCATATTTGATAATTAAAGTGAGGTTTTCTTGAGTGTTAGTAATCTAGCCACTAGAGACAACTTCTTTCTCTCCCTCTCCACTGTCTACAGCACTTCTCATCTCTGTCATGGAAAGGCCTGATCTAAAGCTCACCCAACTCACAGAGTCTATCCTTTCACTTTTATGAGCAGTAAATTGGCTTTGCTGAATAGCTGAGTATATATACATTTTTTCTGAAAAAAGAAGGTATGCTGAATTGCAGATATGAAAAGAACCAGCACTTAGATGAACATTTGACCAGACCTCTGCTGTAAGATTAGCAGTGGCTAATCAATTACCTAAAACAATAAAATTCTGAAGAAAGCAAGCAGTACACCATTCTGGAATGGTATGGAAAGCTTTGATCTCTCACTTTCAGTTAAGCCATTTGCCAGATGCTCCAAAGGAAGCAATATTTTTTTCTCAGATTCCTTTTCCTGTATCACACAATGGCCTTTGCAACTCTGAATCTTTCAAGCAACACAGACATAATTCTCCTGAAGCAACATGGATAATATGAAAAAGCACCAAGTATTAAAGTAAAAGGACAAATTTAATGATTGAGTTGCCCAGACTGATGTATTATGTTTCCAGTACTGGAGCCCGTTTCTGCATGTCAGATTTTTTTTTCTTTTTTTTCTTTTTTTAGTGAATCTGTATTTGAAATACAAGAGACTTCTCCAGCTGTATACACTAACATTCCAGCACCTTCTTACACACCAAATTAGCCCTGGGGCAGGGGAACTGAAAAAAACAGCCATGGCATGAGCTAGACTGAGGATTAAGAAAGCAAATTCAGAACAACCCAGAAGAATGGACCACTTTAATTGTGCTAAATTAAATGACAGAAATGGAGGCTGTGGAAAGGAGTTGGCAAAAAGAAAACATAGAAAAATAGAATTCAAAGAGATGAGATGGAGCAAAGCTTGTGATAGGGGATCTGAATTGGATTCAATCAGAGGAAGAAGTAATTTTATAAAAAAGTAGATGTGCAGAGAATGTTGAAAAAAAAGAATGAAGTGTGAAGATGGCAGCATTAACTGAAGTGAAAGAAAGCCCCTCAGCAAAGAAAGATTAATATCTTTAAATATGTTGATGCAAGAAATTAATTGAATTGACAGAGCTACTTACAAGATTCCAAATGAATGTATTGCCTGAATACCTCTGACAAGAGTTTAATTAAAGCACAGTCTACATTTTTTCTTCAGCTTAGTTTTAAACAGCTTTTTAAGAAGCTGCATAGGTTTATGATAAATAATAGTGTGGCTAGCTGGGAAGCTAATAAAACCATGGAGAGAACAGGAAGCATCATCTCCTACACCTGCACTGGTCATTAAGTGCATTAAGGGAATTATTTGTTTTCCGTAAAAGCCTCCCTGAATAGAATTCTTTTTACCTGCTAGGTCCATTTAACCTAAGTTCATTGCCTAGGCTTCTCCTATACTCTAGAAATAGGTACCTACAGAACAGAGTTGGTCACATCACTTGTTCTCAGTATCTACTGGGAAGAGAAACAGAAGAAGCAGGTTTAATTTTCAGAAATTAAAACAGAGATTGGGAAAAACTTTCTAAATATAAGTGTAGTAAACACTAGAGCAGAAGACCTCTGGAGACTGCAGTATCTTTTTTACTGGTAATTTCAAAGAAGAAGATGTTCAGAGAAAAAAAGTAGTATAGATTTATTCTTGCCTTATTCTTTAAGTATTGCAGAATCAACAGTTAAGCTAGATCAATTTCTTTCAGCCCTTTAAAATTTTTAGACCTGGAAAAACTCTCCAGAAGAGCTGTGGATCTCTTTGGAAATTTCATGTGTGTCAATTGCAAATAACTCATGTAAGTCTGTTCACAACAAAAATAATTACGGAATTACTGTGTAAAAAAGTTACAATTCTTCATACTTATAGTCTTATACAAGCCATCAAATAAAATGGTACTAATGTTTTAGATAAATCAAAGTGAAGCAGAATCAGTGCATTTCAATTACAGTCTTCCCCATCCAGTTCATAAAAATATTTCGTTTTCTTTTATACTGAAATTAAAAGTTCACATTATTTAAGTACATAATCATACATATTACTGATATGATAACTATTTACTTGCCAGTTCATGGTCGTTGTTCTTTCCTCTTTAAGCAGAATTGAAGTTTCATTCCACTGTCACTTGATAATACAATTGCTTGTGTTAATTTAGCTGTTAGACTGGAACAGAAATTGTAATATAGTGCAGAAGATTTTGTATGCAGTAATTTTCCTCACTCCAGGAAATTATTAGTAAAACTAATATTTGAGCACTAAAAAGCAGGTATATGTTTTGCATTTGTCATTATCAAATGTCAAGTCATCTTCAGACAAAATGTTGTTGAGGGTTGTGAATGCTTTAAAATTATTTCCACTAACTAGATAAACCCTAAGTTAAAGCTTCTTGACAAACATCCTAGTTTTGTCATGAACACTGGAAGCTGTTACATCTTTTTCTTGTGGCCTAATTTGAGGTCATCAAGCAATGAAAATACATCACAGAGGAAATTTAATTAAACTTTGTTTTCAAGGTGATATCATAGTTCAAACTAAAAATAAAATTTACATTTAATGCATAATAAGAAAATAAATGAACAAGTGTTCTGCTTCAATAGCTGACACAGTATAAAGTAGTGAAGTTACTGTTTTGCTTCTCATTTCATTTCAGAGAGCTGAAAATAGCTGTTTTACCTTTAATAGCTTTAACTGTTTTTAGAGCAGAGTCCATGGGAGTTAACATGCCTTTTATTTTTTTCTTTCCCCAGCTTCAAGGGCTTCTCAATTTAAACTGCATTATTTTAACCATTCAGAGATGAGACAGTCTGTTCTACTTTGTTGATAAAAGATATCTATTATGGAAGAATCCCTTAAGCCACATAGATGAACATACCGAATAGTGAGAATTGAAAGAAGTGAGGAGTTTTTTAGAGGTGCCTGAAGCCCAGTCACCTCTCCAATCTGTGTTTGGAAGCAGGCCTAAAGAGTAACCACAGGGCAGTGGTCACCAATAAAAGTTTGGTGAGAACTGCTACAGGAAAAAAATGGGAAGCTGCTCACATCATGTCTAGTCTTATTTGTCCCTGTAGCACCCAGATGCTCTCATTTTAAGTTATACAGATTTTTTTTTTAATTCCTCATAAGCATTTATTGTGTCTGCAAAATTTTCTGGTATTATTAAGATCCTCCCGCATTTCGGGACAGAAGAAACTTCAAATTTGCAGGTTAATTCATAAAAGCGCGTCTGAATTTCTTTCCTCTGTAATCATTTGCAGACATTCAGATATAGCCTACAAACCTTCAGGGATCCCTGACCCTTAAGGTTGAAAATCAGTTAACTTGGATGATCTGTTTTTATGGCCATGTGGTTACAAATAAAAATGAAATCAGTAAAATTCAGACTAGCTGTTAAATGATAGATTCATGTGTTTGAGGTCAAATGGTACCAACTGTCCCTCAATCCCTGTCTAAAGCAGGTGTGTCTTGCAGACTGTTGGACTGGTTCAAAACAGAGCTAGGAAGTGAGAATAATCAGAACCTGAGCTCACATTCTGGCCTGCTCTTATTTTATGGTACAGATATATTTCTCATGAGCAGTATTCAGTCAAAAAGTGGAAATTAAATGAATCTGACATAATTAGACCATTTTGATTTCATCGTCACCCAGAATGGATAACGCTGACTATTGTGCAGTTGGCAAGACGTGCTGCGCACTTGTTCACGTACTAATAATCTTCTCCTCTGCATGGGTGGTGCTTATTGACATTGAGAGTTTGTACGATCTCTCACTATGCATGCTGGGGGTAAAGATGCCTAGTTACGGTTATTGTTAGTGAGTATTATTTGTGTCCTACTCAAGAGCTCATAGGAATGGAATAGAACCCTGTCAGCAGTTAATGGGTCTCTACCGCTAAATCGCTGCTGCTAACTAGAAATGTCAATATAAAGCTGAATTGAAACATGTTAATTTTTCAAGCAACATGGATCCTCTGACAGCATTTTATTACAGTAATGCTATTTACATTCCCTCCCCTGCCCAAGTGAGGAAAATGTCATTTAGAAAGTTTCTGCTATAAACATTGCTCCCTGCTGATTAGCTATATCCAACATTGCCTTTTTGTTTCTGACTTAAACATTAAAAATATAATTTACAAAATGTCTAATATTAACATCATAATGAAAATGCATGCTTTTGTATTGCCTTTTAACTATCAGTCTCCAAATTACTTAAGGAACTGTCACGGCTTCAGCAGAAATGTAGAGGAGAAAGATTTTCCATTACTCCTCTGCTTGGTCAAACTTTTACTGTCACTCCTGCTATAGCAGGAGGTCAAGGACTGTACTCCAGAATGCATAGGTATTTTAAGAATATGCAAGTGTGGGAAGGGTAAAAAGGGGTCAAGTAGGAAGAGCTGTGGCTGTGCCATGTCTCCACTGCCTGGGCAGACACCTAAGGCAAAGCAAAATGTAGCTCCTTCTCCACCAAGAAAAAGCTGAGAGGGAGCAAAGAAAGAATGAAGCAGGAACTAAGTTGGAAAGTGCAGCTGGACAGGTCTGATTCACATGCCTGCTCAAAGCTGGAGTAGCTTCAAAGTTACATCAGTTGCTCAGGGCCTTGTCCAAGCATGTTTTGAATATCACCAAAAATATAGACTCCATAGCCTCTCTTAGCAACCAGTTTCAGTGTCTGGACTTTCTCATGGTGAACAATTCTTCTCTTATAATTAATGAGAATTTCCCTTGCTGCAACCTGTGCCCAATGCTTTCACTATCCATCTCCAACTAACTTCTGTCTTCTTCTCCAGAACCATTCATGAGCTGTTTGAAGATAAATTTCCCCCTTTATCTGTTGCTTCAGGCTGAATAAAAACCAGCTCTCTCAGCACTTCCTCCTACATCACATGCCCCGTCCCTTAACCATCTCGTTCATCATCCACTGGACTTTCTCCAGTTTGTCAATGCTCTTGTACTATAAGCCCCCAAATCTCTGTAAACCACAAAGACCTTGCTCTTGTTGCCAACTTAGAAGCAGGGCCCTGAGTACACCCCCCCCACACACACACCTCCTGATACTTTGGTTGCCTAGGCTCATCTAGATTATTAAGATGAAGGTTCAATTTTCTACTCATCCTGAAGGTCAGCTTCCTACCTCCCATTTCCCAGGAGAATGATGAAAGCAGTAGGCTGCATGCTATCCTGAGCTGAGGGCACTCTGCATGCATACATAGGCAACTGTGAGGAAAGGTATAGTTAAAACAGAAAATGAGCAAATACAGAGCTCAGCATTTGAAGTGTGCGCTCTCTCTCTCTCTCTCTCTCGATTCATCCTGGAAAAGGTTTGTGTTCTTCTCCCTGCACCTATGATCTTTTCTTTGTTTTGGCTGCTGAACGTACAATACAGACACCATTCCTAGAACACAGAGAGGAACCCTCCTCTCCGTGGTAAGTATCCAAAGTATCAGGCTGCCAACCAGGACTTCTTCCTGAATGCCTTCCTTAATGTGCTTAAGGCAGACAGACAGCACAAAAATAATGTTCCCCCTCCTAAAGCAAAAAAATATACATTAAATTTCAAGCATGAATCTGATCTCATACATAAAATTGTCTAATTGTATAGAACCAGGCCCTCCTTCCCACTGCAACAGAAGCCTCCTCATTTCAGTAGGGTTACTCTTGTGATATGATTCTGTTATGCATATCAGAGCAGCAGGCCACGTTTCCTAGGTTATTTAATTTTGGAGCTCCCTAAAGAATTGCTGATTAAAGACTCACTAACTGATCAACAGAGTATGTCCAAAGGTTATCTCAGTAGATGGCACAGAGGGGAACCTTACTGTTCCAAAACTTACTGACCTGAAATGACCTCAGTTAGTTCAATACTGCCTAATTTTACTGAAGCTGTAGTAGCTGTAAGAACGTCTGCTTACTATATATATTCAGTGTAAGTTTGCATCATTTTAAAAAAACATAAGCCTTCACCCCCCTCCCTCCCCCCCTGTGACCCTACACCCCCCATGGATGTAACTGCAGTTGTCCCAGATAAAGTCCTGTGACAGTAACACTACTCTGCGCAGTCAGGAAGAACCATGCATTTAGGGCAAGAAGGCTGCATGGAATGCACGTTTGATAACAGTAAAGTTAATGTACATTTCTGACAGAGCTCCAAATTAGCTCTTTTGCCTCGTGTTATTCAATAAAAAGATAGATCTTCCTATCAGAAGATAGGACATTCTCTTAATTACTCCAAAGTGTTATGAACTACTTTAGAAAGCATTTCAAAATAATGCCTGATGCTTGCAAAATATCAGGAACATGCATGAATATTAATACCAAGCCATTTATAATCATCCACAAGATGCAGATGATGTGCTTCAGTTATGTATCTCCCTTGCATTTACTTTCTTTTAAGTAACACTGTAGCTTTTCAGTTAAAATTTGTGAGGCTTGTTACAGCAAATTGAACGGCCTGCATCTACTAAAAACTTGTGGCTTTTACTGAGACAGAGTGCAAGTCTGGATTTACAAGGTGACTATGTATCACAATAGGGTAAGAAAGGGGCCCCCTGCCCATTTTTTAGTTTTCATCAAACAGCGAGTCTTTATGGCATCTGAGACTTCTGAAGTTTGAGATGTTGCACCTTACAACAACAAAATGATACAAAACATCTAAGGGTCAGACAGTACTTACAGGCAGTATCTGGCATTTCTCATCAATGAAAGACACTGACAGTTCCCACCCACAGTCTCTTCATTTTCTTCATAGTAATAAACAGGAGCACAAATTGCACTTGGTCTTTGTATTAGTGGCTACATGAACACATTTCAAATTCTCTAATATGTGCTTTCCAAGAACGTTTAACCTCTTCAAGGAGATAACAGACTAATCCTATCCTCTGAAAAAAATACAGTAACAGAATCTTGGTTTCTTCTTCAGCACACGTATTCTTCTGTTTGCAAACAGAACTAATTTTAACCTGACAAAGCCTTTTGTAAAGAACAACAAGCTTTTCCCCCATTATCCAACCAAAACTGTTGAACTTAAATGTTAAAATGGGAAGCAGGGGGCGGGGGGAAGACTTCAACTAAATATGACAGCGAAAACACAGGTTTGTTTTCATGCAAACAAGTTTTCCATGTAATTTTACCTGGCATCCAGGCCAAACAAGTAGTTTGAGCAATGCTACAACATAAAATATTGAGAGGAGGGAAGAAGTGCTTGTTCCTTTTGTGAATACTACCCTCTGGCTATTTTTTTCATCAGTAGGAACAGTGGCTGAAATTCACTATTGAGTTGTAGTTAGGGGTACAGTATTTAAATCTGAACGCTATGTATTGCACATGAACTCAATTTTACTCAGCTGAAGCATGGAGCTCACCCAGTATTGCTGAAATCCAGTCTCCACAGCACCAAGATGACTGTAGGATTTAGTTTTTCTGCTGCCCTATTAAACCACTGTTTGACACTACCTGCACACTGCCCTACAAAGGGCTGCTGTGCCCCCAGCACCATCAGAATCCACTAACATTCTGCAGTCATACCGGCACAGTTCCTTCTCTTACTACAACTGCGATTTAATCGCTGGACCGGCAGAGGAAGGAGAGTTTTCACCATCAATCTAAACACAAAGAAAAAAATTTCTGAACTTTGAGGCCTGTTGTCAACAATTTTCAGTTATTAGTTAGCAACAAGAGAAGAAAACAGACCTTTAAACTCCAACATTGAATAAAGTTAGATTTTATGGCTTGGGAATACAAAGAAGGAATCAGACACTACTGACAGAAGTGCTGTCACTGCCTTTTCTAACTGTTCCGGTTCTTCCATATTACGTCATATCATTGTGCTTCCTTCCCAGAAAAATTTCTGTGATTTCTTCAAATTCTGTCAAATAATAGATTTGGCTGTCTTAGAACATTTTATAAATCAAAAGAATAATTACAGATCTTCTAAAGTTTTGGTGAGTTTTTTTTCACACCAATGGTATAGGACTCTGCAAAAATTCCTTTAATGGAAGAACTTTTTAAATATAAAAGAGCCATCAATTTGAAATGTAAAATATGGGAAAAAAACCCAAACCAAAAGAAACCCTTCAATTTGACTTCACATCTTCACCAAAGAATTGACAAAGCTGATCAGTGACAAAGCAAATCTTTCACTTAACATTAATCAGGTTCTAATCAGAGCCAAAGATAATATCAATTCCAGATAGAGTTGATTTCCATAGCATGACTTAAAATTTGGTTAGATGAAATTTGGGAGTAACAGCATTCTTTGGACAACTTACGAAGATTCCTAAGCCCTGGAAAGATTGGTCCTACACTTATATTCTTCCTGTACTACATGTCAAACACATACATAACAAAAAAAGCTTACCAGTACCAAAACAATTTACAAACATCTTACTAAGTACATTTTATCAGTGATACCAAGCTGCTTTACCGAACAGGAAAGATATGTTTCTCTCAATATGAGCTCTAAAATCTGAACCTGTAATGCACACAGAAAGTACTATAAAATTATTTATGGTTCCAAATAGGCAGTTCCTCTTCATTGTGTGTGTGTGTGTGTGTGTGTGTGTGTGTGTGCGTGTGTGTGTGTGTGTGTGTGTATACATGCATAAACTTACAACACAAAATATCAAATACTTTATGGTATCAGTGCTATTACCTAAGTGTAATAAATGTTAGTCATCATTTTAAATTATTTTACCTAGCCCTCTTCTATATAAACATCAAATTATCTCAGTTTCAAACTGTATTTAACCATGATAGTCTTTCTAAAACCATACTACTGCACCTTTAGACAAGAAACTTCCTATTCTAATATCAAGTGGTTCTTCAGGCATTCAGCCAACAATTTCAGACAATAATTAGAAGAAATTAATCTTGTTCTTTCTAATTATACTGTAGCATTAGATTAATAGAAACTATGAACTCTGCCCTTAAAAATCAGTGCCCTGTAGAATTCTGCATAATAAGAACCTTTTGGCTTGAAATGAATCTCACGTCGACTATCACATGTTGATTAAAAGGTCAAAGGACTGAGTTTAATTTATTGTCAAAAATCTAATTAAGCAATTGACAAAAGGAACAAACAGCTTCAGCTTTCTTTTTGTTCATATCATTTATTGAAGTAAAGGAAAATCCAGAATTTTACAATTAAGTTTTAGAACTGGAAAATGTTTATTCTCAAATACCACTTTCAGAGTCTTCTTCTATGTGCTTACTTTGTGCCAGCTCAAAAGGCATTTTGTACTTCTATTACATCTGCCACTATTATTTGAATATCTTTCTGGAGCATGATTATCGCACAGGACAATTATACTTGTAACAAACTCAGTAAGACAGAGAAAATGCAACAGAGTAAGATTTTGTCAAATATATTAAATTACAAAATAGTATTACTAGTTCAAGAAAAACAGTATTAATTTCTCTAATTAAAATACACCTTTGATCATTTACCTCAGGCAATTTATAAACATAGTGTATTACTTGAACACAAACATTTCAGTGAATTTTACATGGTTCCTTTGTAACACAGAGTAACAAAACAAGACTTTTACAAAGAAATAAAATTAGTTTACTGAAAAAGGAATGACATATTTGACCAATACTTATACACTCCCAAAATATGGTGCAACCCTTTTCAGCTTAGGACACTTCATTCAGGTAGATCATGTCTCAAATTTTCTGAAACTGTGTTTAATTTCACTAAGTGTCAAATGAAATTTTAACAATTACCTCTGCATTTTCCTTTATTTAAAATAATTTCAGCATCTTACAATTACTTTGAAACATCTGGCAGTTACTCATTTATTTCAGTAATAAACTCCTGAAATTTCTCTTCTATTTGAGCTAAATATTTGAACATGGGACAAACTGTTCTTCTGAATGTGGGAATATCATGGTTTAGAAAAAAAATGTTCAGCACTCAGTAAAGAGCAATTTCTTTGTAGCAAAATCATAAACATCTCTCCTTTCCACCGAGTAGGCTCAACAATACAGAATATTTTAAATCTCTTGATAGTAGTTGTGTGTCTGCCCTTCTGGTTTCAGTAACACTTTTGGAGAGGTCCATCTTTCATTCAAGAAGATAATATGGCACCAGTCCATTCTTATACTTGTCAAGAATGAGTGTATGATTTAATACATTTTAACAACGAACTGAAACCTTATCTGTATTTAAAGAAAGATCAAACCCTGGGGAGTCATTTTTGATTGCTTTAAAGGAGGTCATTTCAGTAGCTGAGTTCCAAAATAAATACAACCTGGCTGAATAGTAATGTCACTTATTCCATTAGCAGTTGTTAAGAACTCCCAACTCGATCTCTGGGGATAATCCGTAGATCTGAACCATGCTTTAGAAATACATTTCCTAAACAAATAAACAAAGAAAGTTTGTCACACCTAAGTTGGATAGGATACTATATATCAAATAAAAGCCCTTCAGAAAAAACATTACCTGAAAAGGCATACATGTTTAAAGGACAATAATATCATGAGGTCAGTGTTTAACATCTTTGTAGTAATTTCTCCAATATATCAGAAATTTATGTTCTCACAGAACTTCACCTTGTCACTTCTATATCACCAAAGAACTCTTCTTGAATTCTACGGAAAAAAGTAAGTAAGGAAAAGTACCAAACCCAACTGTAAGCAAAAATACCAGAGCCAAAATCTTATATTACAAGCTTGTAAGCTCTGGTCTTTCAAACTTTGCAGTTCTATAGCTGAATATACTTGATTTTGTTCACATGAGAATTTCAAGACCAAGAAATCAAGTTTTACCGCTCCATAATTAATTCATTCATGCATACACTCATTCTTAATTCTTTCTGTCGTTCAATTCTCATCCGCCTCTACCCTCAGAACCTCAACTGTACCTGCCTTTTAGAAAGGCTCTGCTATTGTTCAAAACATAACAGTCTTACTATGGCATGAAACATTTTTGGACTTCATTCATATTTGTCACGGTAGAGTCCTAATCGTGATAGACTTTTCAGGAAGACAAAGTATGGAAATTAGAAGTACCTAAAACCTAGAGCTCTAAAATATTTTGTGCATGTATCCAGGATTGTCATTAATGTGATGCCTTCCTTCATGTACAGTTACACTTTTTTAAATTAAATTCATACTGTTATTACATAAAGCATACTATACCGACTTCCAAAATATTAGGTTTTAATACTATCTACCTATCCTCATTCATCTTCATGCTGCCTTGAAAAAATAGAACAAACATATTTCTGTCCCAAACGATCCATTTTATGGATGCAGAGTGCATTCATAACAAAAGATTATGATATTTAACATTTGTTCGATTATTATATTGGAAAAAATTTCCCTTTTTTCGAACTTCACATTTCTGGCACATGGATCAGGACCAACATACTTACTCAACATAATGAGGATTACAAAATCCATTCAACGAGCATATCATCCTTTTTTTAGTGGCCTCCCAAGACCACATACTGAACAGGTAAATCCATCATAAAATCTGTCTCTGGCAAACCAGAGAATTAAGCTTACTAATCTAGATGAGAAGTATCTGCGTTACAACGTCCACTGTAAAATTCTAAAATTTAAAATAGGCCATAAATACATCTTATGCAGACAACAGTTCACCTCTCAATCCATTTCTATCGTTAATATCACAATGGTTTTATTAAAGTTATGGCATACCACTCCCTGAACTACTCAGGCTTTCAAATTGAAATCAATACAGGAATTAAGTGTTAAGCCTTGCTTTTTCAGCTTCCATTTTCCCTGTTTTGAAGAATCATGTAGGAAGAATGGAACTAAAGAATGAGGTACCACTTTTGCTCAGAAAGGTGGAAGAATAATGGAACAGCACAGAACTTCAACATCTGCAAGTTTTAAGATTTTATTCTTAGACTGTCTTATTTTGGGAACTTTAATTTTAAACACTTCTTGTGTATTTTAAAGTTTCACACCAAGTTTCTGGCATATCAATTAATATGGCTGAATATGATGTTGTATCTAAACATTACATTTACTTTACATTTACTTATAATCTGAGGATGGATATCTTCATCACTATAAGAAGTCCTGTGTTTGTTCCCTCTCCTCCACCCCAGTTTATGGACAACACCACACAGCAGTACCAGGGCAATGGTGCCTCCTACATTTAAAGGTTTATGTGTCTAATTTCCTCTTGCAACTAAGACTAAGATTGTGATGAAAATATTTTATACCTACATGCTTTGATTTACCTTCGACTACTACTGTTCTGTACAGTAGCGGACAACTTAACATTTATCAACACTTTGGAGAGCTAAAGCTAGTCAACTGGAGATGTGAATTCAATGAGTGTAGCTATGTAGAATAATGAACTGCTATTTGGATGCTTTCATTCAGGAGTAAAGTAGCTCTAGGTCCATATGCTTCAAAGGATTAAGCTGCAACTATCTTGGGCTCCATTATATAAAATAAGAATATACTTTTGGGAAAGAGAAGGAATTCCGTAAGTATGCTTTAACTTAAGCAAGCAACTGAATAACTGATTTGCCTAACAGTTCTTGAATAGTCATGTGAAGATGTGGCCTTACAGGTCAATCATGATCAAGTATCTAGCCTACATTATTATCATCTGTTTCGTTATTTTTTTTAATGCATTTGATCATGAGATCATGACAGGGATAGTATCACATAGGGAAACTGACTGGAGCAGTACACCTGTCAAATTGTAAAGCACGAGTCCTGAGGTGAGCTCCAGAAAGACCCTGTGGAGCAAAAGGGCAAAGACTTGCTTGATCTTGATTTACAGATGCTGCTGATGAAACCACAGATCTCAGAATTAGGTCACTACACTTAACTGGATCTTTTTACATCTTCAAGAAGTTCCAAAGGCTAGTGTCCAGCAACTGCTCTTCTTAAACATTCTACAGTTTATACCATTTATCTTACATTGCTAAACATGCTGATAATACATCACTTCCTGATTTTCTCTTTAGATCCCCCCCCCCCCCCCAAAAAAAAAGGAGAATGTCTGGATGTCTGGCAGGCACACAGGACACAAAGGAACGAGACCTGGCAGAGACTTCATGCAAACCACAGAGGAGAGGCAAGAAAGTCACCATTAACTGTTGGATCATATTTACAAGCAGGAATATTCACAGCTTTCACCAGATGACTGCGTTTGACAAACACTAAAGCCATTTTTATATAGTCTTAGTAGAAAGTTATGACCATTTTTTTTGCCAACAAGATATTCCATCCCACTATAACTCATGTCTCATCAAGTGGTTTGTGATTAGATTATCATAATAATTTCAAAATGAATTTAAAGTGTAACTTTTAAAAAACGAGTCTGTAAGTCTGGTCAACAGAAGACTGCTTCTGGACTACAAACTACTACTAGTATCATTCAAAATCTGTACTAGGTATCCACTCATTCCAGGAAACGATAGGAAAAGATTTTATATTTCTCTGTGACAGAAGCAACCTCTCATGGAGGGAACCAAATCATGCTAGGCCTCCACATGTAAGTCACTGACTCCTCATCTAGAAATTTCTTGCTGAGAAAGACAGCTACACACAACGAACACTCCTCTTTCTGAAAGTATCCCATACTTTCTGCACTAAAACTTAGTATTATTTTCTAAATCTATCTTTTCAGGACTGCTGAAGTACCAAATACTACGGGACTAGATATAGGAGAAAAAAAAGAATATGGCTAGTATTTCCTATTTTAGTAATATGTAATGCAGTATTGCTCTTTTAAAACTGCACTAAATAACTAAGCTCTGAAGATCACAAATGCCTTATTCTTTCAGAAACTGAAATAAACAAATGTTAACAATAATTGTATGGAATTAACATATTTATACACAACACTGACTGTATTTCCAATTACTGGGTAATATTTCTCCCATTTAAGAAACCAAAACTTCAAATATACAATCTGGACATCCATTCATTAATTTTAAAGAAAAATAATTGAGCTTTTTAATACTGGTCTCCATAAATAACTTACCTGCTGTTTGTGCAGGGTTTATTCCTATTCCATCTATAAAAGAATTACATTTTTTATTGGTGAGGGAAAGGGGAAAATAGAAAAAAAAAGGAAAAAACAAACATCAAGACAGTTTGTTATACTAAACTGACAGCTAAAAAATACAAGATGCTAAACAATCATCTATGTAATTACATTAGTCCTTAGAGCAGCTGTTTCCTATAATGAAAACCAGTCTCATTGAAGATACTGACAAGAAAGCTTCAGCATAGAAAACTCAAGTTATATGTTAGGACAAAAACACTTAAATTAATAATTAGTGATTTAATCCCTTGCAGAAGCAGTATAAATAATGTTGCAATAATATTAAGTTCAGTTTGCAGTCTGCAGTTTGTGAAAGAAAAGACGTTTCTGCTTTTATCAATATCTCTTAAGTGAAAATATAAAAATTATACTCTTACCATTTGTTATAATGGCACTTGTTGCTGCAGGAACTTTGAACTAAAGGAAATAAGAGTAGGACAAAATAACATAAGAGACATAATTAAAATTGAAAACATATGGGGATTATTCAAACTAATTATAATTTTAGCTGCTTTGGGTAAAAAAAATCCAATTATTTTTATTTGTTAGACAAAACATAAAATTAAGTATTCCCTGGGAACTGAAAATAACAAAAAAGAACTTCTGGGAAGTATACCTGTTATGTCACACACTGTGAACAAATTATACTTAGAAGACTAAGAATGCAGATGCCAAAATCTCCTGGAATAAAACTGAGCAACATAAAATCTTAAACCTGAAACACAAGTATATACTCATATGCATACAGAGTTCACACTTGAGTGCTCTTGACACATATATGTATTTATAAAAACAAAAGTTAATGCAAGAACATTACATGCTGGGGGGGAAAAACGTATCTGATGTAAAAACAGAATCTGCATCAAGAGATTATCTTTCATTACACAAAATAAATTCTGTGAGTACTTAATAGCATCTATTGCTATCACAAAGATCATCATAACAAGAACTTCCTATTGCCTTGACTGTGGACAGAGGGGAGTTAAACTAGAATTAGCCTGAGTTGATCTTGGATAATTCAAACAAATTCCTGGTTTTCTCCTTGGCTCTGTGTGGACCTCTCCAATTGCATCTTTCCGAGACAAATCCCAGCCAAAGTTATTGGGAAGAGTTCGCTCCAGGATCTGCTGGTGAGGCAGAGGAAGCACTAATAGGACTGCATCCCATTTGGCTCCCTCCTCAGGTTTCTGACACCAGCCTGGGCAGGTTTTGTGCCCTCAACTACCATCATGTGTCTTCATGCTATCCCTCTTCCCCATATATATCACATGCAGCAACTTTCACATTACAAGCCCTACTCAGATGGGGCTGCATTGCACACAAGTTTCAAATTATTTTGGAAGATCTGAACTGAGATGAGGAAGCCAAAACTCATTATGTCTTAGTACTAGAGGGAGCCAGACTGAGCCCGGAAAAAAAAAAAATACTGCCCTTTGTACCATAGATGGAACCAGTCAGAATAGAAGTGGAAAGCAGTGTGGGTACAAGTTAACCAATGATACTTGGTTTGAGGACCAGAGGTTGCTTCTTTGCCTCCTTTTACTTAGCACAATGAAAAAATCTCTAATGTAAGAGGCTGGTGTCTCAGCAAACAGCAAGTATCTGTGCATCCTGCTTTATGTTGCATAAGAAAAAGGAGTTAACTAAAAGAATTACTGAATGTTTCCCAGGAAGATGTGCAGAGTTCTTCCCTCTGCTAAGCACATCACTTATGCCATACTTTTCAATAACAGTCATTAACTGCTTTTCTTGTTTTCTGATTGTTCAGCTGAAGATTCTGAGATCTGACCTGCAGAAATGTTTTGCACTCACAATACTTAATGCTCATGGTAACTGTGCTTGAATATAGTACTTAATTCTTAGCATACTGGAAAACATTTTCTTTTCTAAAAGTCTCCAATCAGACATACAAAATTAGCATAAACCTTTCACTTAATCTTCCTTTGCTTTTTATCCATAGCAAGTAAATGGTGACACTCTGTCGTCTCACAGGGTAGCATGAAAACATTAATATTAGAAAAAAGATGATAATAAATTAGCTACCAGTGTCATTGTAGGCAGGGTCATGAAGAAATTTATTAAATTTGTTTTCACAGTAAGGTTTGAATAATGAACTTGATAAAATAGGGGCTCCATATATAACAGTAAAAAATAAAATTAAAAAATAGCATGCTATCTCATAATAACTAGTGCATACATACCATACGCTGAAGAAAGATAAAGCCTTCATTCTAAGATCACTAATTTTGGATTTCCTGACTTAGCAATCTTAGGAACAATCTTTTAATTTCTCCTGTTATGTAAGAAAATCTGTTAAATTCAAGGTTTGAACACTGAGGTATCATTAATGTCAATCACATTAAATTCTGTTTCCTGGAATGAGTTCATCTCCAGTTCAAAAAGTAAAGGACTAAAATACACATAAAAAGCCCCCAAACAAGCTAACAAACATCTAGTTACTTTTTAAAACAGGTTTTTAATGTAAATAGGTGATACTACCTATCTTCCATCTTATATTATCTGACAAGAAATATGACTGTAATTTCTAGAATGTTGAGTTCCTCTGCTCATTTCTTCTCCATCTCTTTTGTTATATGACAATGCATGAGAGGGATGGATCATTCAGAGCAGGACAGACATTTGAACATGAACATTTCCTCAGTAAGAGAACATATCTGATGCAGTCACACTACCTGCACATGAGAATTGTGTGCTAATCATCCAGGAAAATAATCAAATATTCAGTAGTTAAGACATTCTTATTGTTTCATATGATACTGTATTAGAAGAAGATGACACACTTATCTTAGTCCAAAATACTGGGCCAAACAGCAATAATGTTTACTAACACTCAGTTGTCTGCTACGTATTCATCACAGTGAGAAACGTCACAAGTATAATATACAAATGGAATCTACCACTGGAAATAAATACACATAATTAGGGTGCAATATAATTTACTAGTACATTCTTAACATTTTATTTTGCCTCAAATAGAGAATCCTCCTGTGCTTGCTAAGCATACATTTCCAGTGTTGAAAATACACAAGCTTTCTATAACAGGAAGTTAATGGATGCTCAAGTGGCAAAGAAATACCATATTCATCTTATAATCTCTGGCTTGCTCTGAAACCAGAATGGGTAACAGAGTAACAAATCTCAATCCCTTCCCCAAACTCACACATTTTTAAGATGCTCTTATGCTTGCTTTAAAAGGCTTACGAATCAGTAATTGAGACTACCACATAACTTACTTTCTGTAGTGCTAGGAAATATATTTGTCAATATCTACAATCAAATTATAAGGGAAGGAGGACAATATTATGCCGACAATTACACACTTAAAAAAATGATAAAAAATCTCCTACAGTAACAAATTCATTTTCTTTTGAAGCAATAAAAGCAGATAACTGCATTAAAATACATCATTTTAGCACCAGTCTATCAACAATAACATTAGAATTAAAAAAAATAGTTTTAAAAATACGTATATTTATGTATATTTATGAAGCAATAAGATTTAGCTTTATTTACTGGAAATTGATGACAATTTTAGTAATAAAAACCTCTCTTACACTAGAATTAGTATTGTGCAAATGTATACTCAGGGAATATGTACTAAACAACTCTAATAGGTAGATAAAAAGAAACAAAAACAATAGGTACCACATATCCTAAACAAAAACATTAACAATGCCACAACATACTGTGACAATTGTGAAATCTATAAATAGATGCAAGCTGAAAAGAATAGCATTTCCTATACCCTGTATTTCAATGTACATTTTTAAATACAGTCTATAAGACACACACGGAAAAGAAAGAACTCAAAGAAAGAGTTAAATATGCATTATACGAACTATCACAGTCAAGTATGTAAGTTGGGAACGGTTGAGACGGCTACAAACTTTAAAACTTCCTGAGAGCTTCCTATATCTAATCCAGTTTTCTTTCATTTCCAACTGTGCCAACTTTCAGTTGCGTACTTCCAACTTTCACGTTATGTGATAAGCTGGAGATGACAGAAAGATCTTTGTTAGGCTTTTCATGCATTTCCAAGCAAAGATTGAAGGAATACATACTGTTTTGCCAAATGAAAATATTTCAAAAAAATTTACTTAAAAAAGACCGTAACCATCCAAACCACTGTGACTGAGATATAAAATATAGTATGAACTTTCTACATCATAGCTATAGTTCTACTGTTTCAGAGAAATTTGATATTTGGACAAACTATAAGACTCTGAAAAAGAAGTCAGTAGAAATTTACTAAGGTTAAAGAGCCAAAAGCTCCCAAGATTAAATCCTACTTTGCTCTAAGAGCTCTAGATACGCAGAACACTGTTGCTGTGCTTTGCCTGAAGAACAATTAATCTTTGCCCTAAATCCAGACTACAGTTTGAATCTTTTCCTGTATGGTTTGTACAAGACATTGTGAAACTTATCTGGATCAAGATATGACAGGGTAGGTTAACGCCAAGCTATTCAGCTCAAGGAACATGGAACACATAAGAAAACAGAAATTTTCTCCTCCTTTTCAACACCAGATTCAGAGAAAATACAGGGCTTGATTTAAAAATTACATATAGTACATTCTTCTTAAGGAAGACTGAAGCTAAGGCTTTCTCCCCCTTCTATTTACAAAGCATTTTGCCCTGTCTTGTCTCAAAGAGGTAAAAAGCTTCAATAACACATCATCAATGACAACTAAAACCACCATTATAATCTTAAAAATAAAATAATTATTTATTAATTTTTATTTAGCACTAACACAAACTGATATAAAAGCCCAAATGCTCTAACACTGTTTTAGAGAGAGAGAGAGAAAGAGAGAGAGAAAAGCATTCTTCGCACTTTCTTAAAAAAAAAAAAAAACTTATTCTGTATGCATTTAAAGCAATTACACAAGTGAGCACTAACAACAGCAGGCTCTTTTCCATTCCATCACACATTCTCCATTTTTTATTTCAAGCATCCAAAAAACATCTACACTTGTTCTATTAAAATGGGCTGATCCACAGTCCTCTGAGGTCCCATGGCTGCACAAAATATTTATGTCAACTAAAGGAATATTTTGTTAAATGTGACTATTTTAATAATCTCTCTCTAAATCCACTTCACAGAGAACATAGTATTGACTGTAATGTTGCTGTTTTATAAGTAGGTGATGTTAACAGGTTTGACAGCAACTCTCCACCAGGAGAAGCATTTCCTCATCTCTGGTATCAGTCCCATCCTAGTCTTCCTTGTTCCCTCATATCACCCACTAACATCCAGTGTCTAAAATATGAATCCAGATTAGAAAAAAAATGTGTGAAGATTAACCCATCAGGAAAAAATGTCTGATTTTTAACTCACAATTTCTCCAAACTGGGTCTCTATGTGGCACCATACATTCTTATGCTGGGTATGTACAAAAGGATGACAAAATGGAAGAAAGCAAGTCACTTTTGGAGGGTATGACACCTTACAGCAGCTTAAGCTCCTTGCAGACTATGGTATTAAACTGAGTCCCACGCAGAGAATGAAGTAAATGCAACAGACTGATAAAAGGGAAAGATTTCAGAAAGGAATCTTTCATTAATGATCCAGTTTGAACAACATGATGTGCAATTCCATCCAATTCAACTCCCCATGTGGGAGATGACCAGTCTGTAACAGCAAATGCAAACCCCAATTGCACTGGAAACACACTTCAAAATTTACTGGACTCTTCAGTCCAAGTCTCCACATACAGGTTTTGGGGGCACAGCTTCATTAGTCCAGATCATTAAAAAAAAAAACCAAAAAGGGTCAAAACTCACAGTAAAAAAAAAAAAAAAAAAAACAACTAAACTAGCAAATGTCTTTTAAAGGTATATACTATTCCGTTCAAGAAAAGTTACAACAGACAACCAGTCCACAGCTTCCCCTCAACATAAGAGCTTTTGCTACATACTGCTATAAAACTAAAAGTATATGGAAACTCAAGACACCTTATCCATTATCTTTCCTAGTTAAAGACGTATTTTAAAAAAAGACTCTCAGTTAAAACTTTTTGCTAAGCAGATCATAAAAACAATTGTGGTTTTGAGCAATTTTACTATTTATCCCAGATAAACATCTCTTAACCTTTGCACATTTAACCTGAAACAAAGAGGATATGCCTCTTCAAGCATAATTTACAGGCAATTTATAGACCTAATTTTGGATTTCAGATTCCACATGAAAGACTAAAAACAGAGAAACTAAGAATACAGTATCGAAATCTTTTGATAAGTCTCATTTTGAGCCCAGCTCAAGGGCCTAATATCAATGCCTTCTATAATCAGAAACGATATGCTTTCTACAATCAGAGACTACTAGAACTGTATGTGAGAAGAATGTAAAAATTTTGAGTCACTTCTAGAAATATTCTGACTATCCTATAAAAGTTATTTAGAGGATTAAATGCTCAGTGTTTTACTTGTTTGTGATCACTATCAGATTTTTGTGCTGCTGGCATAAAACTGTTTAAGTTAACTACAAGGAAAAACTGAAAGTCTGTCTGTATCTGCTGTTAACATATACAAAATTGAGCAAGAACGACAGGATTTTGGATTCTGGAAGATTTGGCAGGTCCACACAAGTATCAGTAATACTCCTGGCCACACACATCTAACAACGGCAGAACTGTGTATTTTATGCTGAATTAGTCATTGTACTTTCCAAGTAAAAAGTCATTGTTTTCAGAAATCCTGAAAGAGTTAAAAAAAAAAAAATCTCTGCTTACTTCTTCTGCAGCAAACTTCAAGACAGCTGTGAAAGGTGTACTTTCAGGCACACTCAACCTGAAATGACAATTTAAGCAAATGCAGATCACACGACTTCCAAAATAAACTACAAACTACTTCAAACAACAACGTAACACCGTATTTCACTTCACACAGAGGAAGAAAAACGCCTTCTCCGCTCACGGGGAAGCACGGTGGAGATAACCGTAACAAGAGCGGCCACAGCCCACAGGGCTCGGGAGCTACCGCCTGTTTTCCCGAACACCCCGCAGCTGGCGCGGCCCGGCCCGGCCCGGCGCGGCCCAGGGGAGCGGGCTTCCCCGCGGCGCTGCCCGCCACACTCACACTTTGTAGGGCAGCCGCGGGTCCGAGGTGAGCGTCACTTTGAAGGTAACCTTCGACCTGGGGAAAGAGAGCACAGGGTGAGAGGCGCCGCGGGGCGGGGAAGGAGCAGGGCCGCCGCGGCCTCGTCACTCACATGATCCCTCCGGACCGGACCGCACCGGACCGGGCCTGGCCGAGCCGCCGCCGCCGCCGCCGCCGCTCCCACCGACACGTCACCCCCGGCAGCCGCGCGACGGGGCCTTCGCTCCGCTCCGCGCCTCCTGGGCTGCCCGCGATGCGCCTGAGCGAAGCGGAAAACGAGAAAAAGCTCTCCCGACCACTGTGGGGCAGAGAGAGAAGGCTCCTTATCTCAGCGCCATAGGGACGCGGGGAGAGGGGAGACCGAGGCGGAGAGGAGGTGCTTCGGTGGACAGGGATAAGATTGCTAACAAGGCCCTTGCGGACGCCACTCCGCAGGCTGCAGCGGCGAGGAGGCAGGGCCCAGACGCGGGACGTCGCGGTGTGACGTCAGCGACCCCGAAGGGAAGCGGGTGGGGCCGGGTGGGGTGGTGGCGGCGGGCCGCGCTGTGGGGCGGGGGGAGCCGTTAAACGGGGCGGAATCGCGTCTCGTGTCAATAAACGTGAACAAGGGAATGCTGAGTTTGATTAAGATTTATGTGTGCACGTTCGTGTGTGTGCGTGTGTGCGCGTATAAATATTTAAAAAGGTATGTATTTGAACATATATGTATATCTGCGTGTAACGTAGGGAGGATTCGTCGCTGGAGCTACTTACTTGGGGTTGGGTTTGCCACTCACAAAACCGCACCAAAATGTCCCGGAGGTGCTTGTTAAAGCTCCACGCAGAAACACAAGAAACCGCAGAAGCAAATAAATCAGCAGCTACAAAGCATTTAAAATTGTTCATGTGTTCCGTGGTATGGGACTTGGGAGAAGAGGGCTGGGGGCTGAAGTTCTGTTCAGATATTTTTGGATAGTGATGGGTACTTTAATGGGAGAAAAATAATTTCCAATTTTGCTTGGCTCTGGTGTTTGACAAACTAATTTCTTTTGAAGAATAAATAAGATTGCACAGAAATGAAGAAGGAGTAGCAAGCAATGAAGTCCTTTTTTTTTTTCTTTTTTCTTTTTTAAGACTTGTTTGTCTGTAATGACCAAATGACCAAATGTTAATGACCAAATTTTCAGTTGTTAGTATTATGAGCATTGCTATCTGGAAAAATACTTGGCCAGACTGCTTTCATTTTTCTTCCAGCCTCTACTTTCTGCAGGGAAGACAGCTTTCACTGTGGACTGAGCTGCTTGTTGTCACTTCCCACTTGCCAGACTGATCATGGCAAGTATTTCGGCATGTCCACATCGCTTGAAGCCTCATTAGGGAATAAAGTAGTAGAAGAAATACAGTAGAAGAGACAATTGATACACTGGAGTCACTAATTTATTATCTAAGGACTAGCTCAATGCTTACCTATGAAATGCAGTTTTTCACCCCTGTTTTGCTCTCATTTGAACATACAGCTTAATCAAGAACAAGCAGGAGAAACTCACTAACAATGTAGAATCACAGAATCAGAGAATCCATAAGGTTGGAAGGAACTTCTGGAGATCATCTAGTCCAACCTGCCTGCTTAGCAGGGTCACCTAGAGCATGGTAGACAGGGTTGCATCCAGGCAGGCTTTGAATATCTCCAGAGAAGGAGACTCCACAACCTCTCTGAGCAACCTGTGCCAGTGCTCCGTCACTCTCACAGGGAAGAAATTTCCCCTCACGGTCAGGCGGAACTTCCTGTGCTTCAATTTGTGCCCATTGCCCCTTGTCCTGTCACATGGGACAACTGAAAAGAGTTTGTCCCTGTCCCCTTGACACCCTCCCTTCAGGTACTTGTACACATTGATAAGATCCCCCCTCAGGCTTCTCTTCCCCAGGCTGAAGAGGCCCAACTATCGCAGCCGTTCCTCATAAGGCAGGTGCTTCAGCCCTCTGATCATCTTTGTAGCCCTACGCTGGACTCTCTCCAGTAGTTCCATGTTTTTCATGACCTCTCCAGCAGGTCAGCCCCCAGCTTGTACTGGTGTCTAGGATTATTTTTCCCTAGGTGCAGGACCGTGCACTTGCCCTTGTTGAACCTCAGGAGGTTCCTCTCGGCCCAACTCTCCAGCCTGTCCAGGTCTCTCTGAATGGCAGCACAGCCCTCTGGTGTATCAGCCACTCCTCCCAGCTTGGGATCATCAGCAAACTTGCTGGAACTTGTATGAACTTGTATGATGACATTAATATTTCCCAGTGTCTCCTGTATTTACTTTTATTTAATCAAATTTATCTTTGACAACTGTATTAAATTGGTGATGAATTCTCATTTTGTAATCCATTAGTGATCTAAGAACTTTCTCATCCCCCTGCTTCTGAGAGAGCGTACTTTAAGTTAAAAATAATTTAGTCATTTCTGAATGCATAACCTTGCATTTGTAAAGCTAAATGTCATCCCATTTGTATTCTTGCCTTCTTCAAAATCAGGTAGTTATGTTTGTGTGATATTATTATATCTTGGGTTTATAAAACTCTGTCATCTGCAGCTTTCATTAATGCATAGCTGTTTCATGTGCCAAGATCATTAATGCAAATGAGGAATAAAAGATAACCTGGTAGAACTTCATTACTTGCCTTTCAGTCTAAGAACTTTCCCTCTGAACCCATGAACCCAAAGCTCTGTGTTGAAGTTGGACTGATTTTATTACCCAAGTTTACATGCTTAAAGACATTTTGAATATATGTGTACCGTAATGCTGCTAGGAACAACCTATATCCAGGCTGTGGTAGTGCTGCCTTCCGGCCATGTAGTCCTGTCTTCTGCTATGCATAGAAACCAGCACTTCCATGACCAGCTGGAGAGTCAATTCAGGGAATTCCTGATCTGTCAGAAAAAATAATTTTTCCATTTAGATATTTTCATTTATTTAGCTTTCTGAGCCAGCACATTGAAGGACATAAGGAAGCACATCTGGTTAGCAGTACTATTGCACTCCACCTTAAATCAGCTTAATACGGAGCAGGCATCAAGAGTGGGATGTTATCCTGATTTGCTTGAAATTTCAGAGGGCCTTGGAGATTAGGTTCAGGATTTAAAGTGTTTACATAGAAATAAAACATGTCTGGTGCTGGAAATTTGTAATTTCACCACACTGTCTAAATTTTAGAAGGCTAACAGAGTTATTTTTATGAGAATTTACACTGAATAAAGAAGGCAAAATGTGTATGATTTTTCTCTGTCAGCTGGGAGAGTTGATGACACTTGCTCTCCCATCTGGTAACAAATCAGGGATGGATTAGAGGTGACTGTTTTTCGCAGAAATTCTCTTCAACTCCAGAAATATCCACTTCCAACAAAGCCTCCCCTTTTTCCTCTCCATGAGTGAAACCAGAGAAGAGGCTAGGGTTCTTTATTCAATTTGTATTCCCTACAGCTCTTATTTACCCACACTTAAATATGTTGTGTGATAGCAATGAGACATTGCTTTGGCTTTTCTAGCAGCATAGATGACAAAGGGAATGACAATTTGAGCAATTAAAACAAATGGGAACTTTGGCAATTTGTAAATACATTAGTAAAATGGAAAGCTCTTAAGTCAGAAAATATGTAAAAAATCAGGAAATAAAATATATCCCTCAATGCTAAGATGTGACTGTGTGGAGCTGAAATGCCTCTGATAACACTTTAGGGTAATCTTTGTAGTCATAAATAGCATTGCAGGAGAGGTAAGTGTTGCAATGCAGAGAGGCTGTTCTTCTCACATACCTGTAATGTATAGGTAGCCACCTACCTGGACCTAGTTTCATTGTGTTGAAAGGAGCAATAAACAGCACAGTAGGAAAGGACATAGTGTTTAAAAAGTACAACAGTTTTTCCTTAATGAAGTCTGTTTAACTTCCTAAGCAGTATGATGACAGGCTTTTTCATACTGAAGGGGGAAATTGTTCTAGAAAGAGAAGAAACTGTTTCTTCAAATAAGGTGGAACATGTAAAATTACAGAGAGGGGCAGTTTTCCTGATTGTTTTCCTGGATAGTTATAGGTTGACATCCTGTACAGAGATAACAGATAATAGGTACTTGTGGTCTGAATCCAAATTCTTAATTAAAAATGTTTGAGTTGTCATAATTACCATAATTATTTTACTTACATAAAAAGCAGGAGGAAAAATAGTATAGTTGATAGTATTTTCTACCCATTTTCAAAGGAGCAAAAGATAATGTAAAGTACAATTCACTGGAGAGATGTGTTTGAAGCAGTTTTTTTCAAGTCTATTCTTTCCTTCTGCCTCTTTTCCTATCATCTTTTATTTAGTCTCTGTTAGATACCATGTACTGTTGAGTATTAAATTAAAGCAGCCCTGTGATACAGCTTGCAGGACTGGGAATCAGCACACTCTCCATTCATCCAGCCACAAGTAAACATGGCCACAGTTCAAAATCTGGTTGTAAAAATTAAGCTGCAATGTTTTGATTAAAAAAAATTCCCATGTTTCTGAAGCTCACAGTATCACAGAATCAGTAAGGTTGGAAGGGACCTCTGGAGATCATCTAGTCCAACCCCCCTGCTCAAGCAGGGTCACCTAGAGCATGTTAGACAGGGTTGTGTCCAGGCAGGCCTTGAAGATCTCCAGAGAAGGAGACTCCATAACCTCTCTGGGCAACCTGGTCCAGTGCTCCGTCACTCTCACAGGGAAGAAATTCCCCCTCACAGTCAGGCGGAACTTCCTGTGCTTCAATTTCTGCCCATTGCCTCTTGTCCTGTCACACGGGACAACTGAAAAGAGTTTGTCCCCATCCTCTTGACACCCTCCCTTCAGGTACTTGTACACATGGATAAGATCCCCCCTCAGGCTTCTCTTCCCCAGGCTGAAGAGGCCCAGCTCTCGCAGCTGTTCCTCATAGGGCAGGTGCTCCAGCCCTCTGAGCATCTTTGTAGCCCTACGCTGGACTCTCTCCAGTAGCTCCATGTCTCTGTTGTCCTGGGGAGCCCAGAACTGGACACAGCACTCGAGATGAGACCTCCCCAGGCCTGAGTAGAGGGGCAGGATCACCTCCCTCCACCTGCTGGCAACACTCTTCCTAATGCACCCCAGGATACCGTTGGCCTTCTTGGCTACAAGGGCACATTGCTGGCTCATGGTCAACTTGTTTTCCAAGTATGTCTAAGATAAATTGGCTTTGAACCCTTACATGTGTTTCTAAAATTGATGAGTGCATGTGCCAATTAAGGAACAGAATCTTTTATGCTACAAAACAAGTGCCTGTGTGGAGGAAGATTGCCATACACGTATCTGCCCTAAGAACGTTATGTATTTCTACTGAAAGTTTAAAAAATGCAATGCAGTATCTCTTCCATGCAGAAAATACCCTTAGTGTTGTCAGCTTGTGACTAAATGAGGAACATTTAACTTCCAGGAATCTTTACTGAAACAGAACTGAGTTAAGCCTTTAAGCACCTACTCAGAAAATTAAATCTTGGCAGTTAGGAAACTTTTCTTCTATGATCACAAACAATGAATTAAACAAATAAGCATTGAAAGACAAAGCCTTACAGGAAGGAGAGAGTAGGACAAGGGAAACACAGTGTTTTGCCTACCAACTACTTCCCTACTAAGTGTGTGGATAATAGTCCCATTCTGTCTGCTTTCAGTGAGGCTGTGGTATCACCAGATGGGCTGAGCAATTCTAACCACCATGAGGAAAAGAGAAATCCTATTTTTCTCCTCACATCTGCCCCATTCTCTGTTTCTAGCCTCCTGCCTGCAGTTCAGTTTGCACTGGCCCTCTTGCTCCCTGGATCCACCGTGAAGCAATTCAAATTACAAAAAAGATGGGGGCATTTTCCTGCTGGCTCAGAGCACTGAATCAGCTCAGTAAAAGGTCTGATGCATGCTAGGGCTGATGTGGCGGAGGAAGTGGGATGGCTCTGGTTGGCAGCTGGAGAAGGCAACAAGATCTTCCCATTTTGTCAGTAGTGAAACACAAATAGCTTTTCCTCTTGAAATTACTGCCTACAGTCAGAGGACTAAGATCTTCTATTAACTCTCCTTTGGCTCAGTGGGGCAATGTGTTTCTTAGCTCTCCTGCCTGCTCCAGGCCAAGCTGATTCGTGGTAACGCTGACCTGTGGCTTCTCCCAGCAGACAGATACATTTTTCTGAGCTACAGACTCCTGCTAAGTCATCTTTGCTAGCTGGCTTCTGCTATCCCTTGGTCTGCTGGAGCTTTGTGTAGGAAGTTCAGCCCTTCTGAAAGAAAACAATAGTATAATTGCATTGTTTCCTGCCTTGTAACAATTGCATGATGCAGTTTGGGGCATTTTTCCCACAGAATGTAGAAAACCTGACTTTGTGCCCTTTTCTCCTCTTTGCCAACATTTATGTATTCCAAGGCTACAAGCTGTGGGTAGGATGGTTGCTAGGCAAGGAAGACTGCTCAATTTGAGTACATCAGGTGTAATTGGGTTGCCATGAATTTTCACCACAAAATCACAGATTCTATGTTTCCTCAATCTTTTTAACAGAAATAGCAAGCTAACTTACAACATAAATTTAGCCCCTTTAAGCTAGCCTGTTGGTGTCTACCATTGACACCACCAGCATGTTTCTTTAAACAGAGTGTTTCTACCTTCATGGACTTGCAACTTGAGACAAAAGCAGTTTTCTGTTAGGTACCAAGTCAGTGGTCAGTGACTTTCTGTAAAAAGGCATCTATTGAATACAGGCATACATAGGGTTTTTGAGAGGAGTTGTTAAGCCAAAGAGACGATTATAGCACTTTAGAAATGCAAGAGTTTAATGTTGTGTAATTTTAGTAATTATACAATTTAATACACTTTCATAACTTTTCTTAAAAAATTAATAATTTAAAACCTACTAGAGTTGTCTCATGTATCATAAATATTTTACAAAAACAGTCTGTCAAAATGAGAAATTCATACAAGGATGTCATATTAGTCATACAGAAGATCATAATTTAGGTCTCTAAACTTCAGAAGTTTCATTCTATATGCGTATTAGGTAGTATAAGTAACTGTATACCAACCTAGGAATTGGTCTTCTGAAGCATCAGCCCTGAATGTATTTGTCACCTATAGATAGTGTGCCTTCTTCCATGTATGAAGGTTTGCTTGTTTTTTAAGTTGCTGTGAAAAACTTGATTACTAAAGAATCTTAAGTCAAAAAGATAACAAGCATTTAGCAGGAAAAACAGCTGGAAGAAGTAAAATTGGGCAGTCTTTCTTCTTGTATCTGATTTTTTTAAGGAATGGCATTTAAGTAATAGATGGACAACATCATTATATGAAGGTACTCTGTCTTATTTTCCAGAATGTATATGAAATCACTTTTATGTTGCATAATTTTCCCGGTTAATATTTTCCAGTAGTCCATTAATCTTACCTGCAATTTGATTTATAAATCTTTTGTTGTGATGAGAATTACGACAGCTTATGTCATATTTTGTTTTTATATGCAGGAAACTTATTTTTAAAGCAATTTCCATAGAATCATAGCTTTAATAATAATGTTTTAAATATACACTAAGAAACAAAATTCCTTCTTTCAGTTTGAAGGAGTCTAATGCATTTTTGTTCATCAGATCTGGCGGACTCCCAGCCCCCTGGTGACAAAGAGAAGGCATATTGGGGAAGATCTGGTTTTAAAGAAAAGATGATCAGATCAGCAGATTTAACCTTTTTCCACAATTGTTAACTATGATATAAAAATCCTTTTTGCTTGTATATGCAGCAAACACAGTCAACTAGAGTTTTATAGAATATTTTATTGACTCTATTTTGGTGAATTGTTAAAGGGTTGTATTTTGATCAGCTGCAGTTACCAGTCTCAAGTAACCTGTACTTTTATTATTTGCCTGTTGTAAGCAGCAAATTCTGTGATATAAACATGCTTTTTGAGATGGCTTCATCTAATTTTGCAGATTATTTTATGCAATAAGCTTTCCTGTGTGTTGATTTCCTTGCATCTGTTATGAAGCTATGCAGTTCTATAGCTTATTTATATTGCAAGATGATTCAGAGAGTTGAACAATATGCATAGATGTATTGCAGACTCCTGTAGTGAAATAGGAATGTACAAAGGCATAAATTCAGGCTAAGAATGTTACTATTGTAGTATCTTTCTCTTCTGAAGAACATTAATACAATTCCAGCTAAGGTACTTTTCTAATGCTGGCTGACCAGGGTAACCTTCTTATGTTCTCTTTCACATCTTAAACAGACCATGTGTAGAATGAAATCATAGCTAAGTCCATGAGAATTCAGGGAGGGACCAAAATTTCATCCTTCACTTACAGCCATCATAAAGTACCCAGCAAGAGCCCTGATTCAGCTCTACTGCAACTTAATTATTCATAAAATGTCTACTCTATTAGGTTTTTTTATGAAGGGATACATTTTTTACTATAAATAGATTATTCTACTGACTTCATAGTTAATATTTAAGTAATATAAATGCACAGATACTTAAGTGAAGCAAGAAATAAAGCCAAATTACATTTCCATTTTAAATGTAGGGACTGGCAAAGAGAAGGAGACTATCTAATAAGAAATTAATTTCAGGTCTGGAAGCTGTGATTCCAACAGACTGAGTATGAGATGTCGGTTGTGATATCCCTCACAGTTCTCTAAACAAGGTCATTTTGTGTATATTTTCTTTATTCAGTCATTTGTTATGAAGATAACTCTCGTACTTTTCCTTCTCTCCTTTTTGTTCTCTTTGATGTCAAGCCCAGAAAAGGGTTTATATAGTCTGCAAGTATTACTGCAGGGGAACAGTTTTCACTGACAGGGAAGTGAAGTTACACAGAGCACTAGTTTAGTGTTTGAAGGGAGATTTACTGAGATGGCAGAAGGTAGTGCATCTCTGTGGAAATGAAAGAGAAGTGAGAACCTACGTTGTGTTTATGAGATCTGGAGTTCTAAATTGCTAAATTGCTTTGTTTGGCAAAAAGAGGAAAATGACCTTTAGTTTTCTTCATCTAGAACAGGCCTTTCTAACCTGTTATAGTTCAGGACACCAGACTTCAAATTCTGAGTCTGTTTATCAGGCTTTGCTTTCTAATTTCTTTGTATACAAAGCCAAGAATTTCTCTGCATGTAGCTTTCCTGTGGGCTTCTTAACGGATCAGAGGTTTAATTGGAATGTTCTGACCTAGGAAACATGCCTCCTTGTTCGGTGCTTTCTATAACACAATGCTGATTTCATCTGAATATTTAAGATGCCTGTATATTACACATAGTGAGAAACTTCTTGTTTCTGGACCATTATCCATAGAGCAAAATTAGTTATTGTAAGTAGAAAATTATATTGGCACAAAAATCCTTAAGCTTTAAAGTGCAACACTGTTAGAAGTAATCAAGAAAAAAGACAGAAAACATAAAATAACTGTTAAATAACAGATGAATACTTGAGCTGCATTGTGCCAAGTGAGTTTTTGAATAATATATAATCCCTTTTGGTAACTTTTAATTTGCCTTCTGCTGCAGTTTTTTATAAGGCATATTATCTGGTGAAGATATCTTTCTACCATCTCTTATATGCTACAATTTACCAAGACTTAAGAAAATACATGAAGACTTTTATATCTTCTAATTTGCAATAAATTTTGATTACAGATGCAACACTAGTGACAGAAGGGACAGGATTCAACTGACCAAATGTTGGTGCCAACATTGTAAATATATAAGCTAGTTCCCTTGGGCTCCCTTTATAGCTAATATAAAGAAGGTATTTCTAGTGCCTGATTCATCTCTGCCTAAAGGAGATCAGAACTATTTCCTAAAAGTGCTTGTTTCTTTCCAAATTAGAGACCTGGATGACTGACTATTATTATTGACATACTATTTGTAGAACAACAAAGTTTAGTGAGATGGATTCCACCCTATGGTCATGTCTGTAGGCTGTCCTTAATCATCACCATCCTGTCCGAGTCCCTAGCCCGCCATTGTGGCCAAGAAGGCCAATGGTCTCCTGCGGTACATTGGGAAGAGTGTTGCCAACAGGTCGAAGGAGGTGATCCTGCCCCTCTACTCAGCCCTGGGGAGGCCTCATCTCGAGTACTGTGTCCAGTTCTGGGCTCCCCAGTCCAAGAGAGACATGGAGCTCCTGGAGAGAGTCCAGCGTAGGGCTACAAAGATGATCAGAGGGCTGGAGCACCTGCCCTATGAGGAACGGCTGTGAGAGCTGGGCCTCTTCAGCGTGGGGAAGAGAAGCCTGAGGGGGGATCTTATCAGTGTGTACAAGTACCTGAAGGGAGGGTGTCAAGGGGATGGGGACAGACTCTTTTCAGTTGCCCCATGTGATGGGACAAGAGGGAATAGGCACAAACTGAAGCACAGGAAGTTCTGCCTGACCGTGAGTGGGAATTTTTCCCTGTGAGAATGAGGGAGCACTGGCACAGGTTTCCCAGAGAGGTTGTGGAGTCTCCTTCTCTGGAGATCTTCAAGGCCCACCTGGATGCAACCTTGTCTACGATGCTCTAGGTGACCGTACTTGAGCATGGGTGTTGGACTAGATGATCTCCGGAGGTCTCTTCCAACCTTACAGATTCTCTGATTCTATCATTCATCTCATATAATTTTAGGTACTCAGCTGAACTCAACTTGGTTTTCTGTGGTTCTCTCATTGGGAGAGACAAGTAACTTCTATCTTTAGTGCAAAAATATCTTCATTAACAGTCATTCGCTGCATGAAAAGCAAATCAGATAAAGAGGCAGTCCCATTAGGTGTGGAAGAACAAGAAAGTGCGAATAGGGTTCCAGCTGATAAATACAGTGTTTGGATAAATACAGTGATTCCATTTACAAAATCAGCAAAAGAATAAATACATTTCACATCTCAGGAATAACATCAACTGAGGCTAGAGTTGTGCCTTCAAAAAGAATATGAGTGATTTCATCTATAAAAAACTTCCAGAATTAAACTTTCAAAGTTTTCTTGTTACAAAAAGAGAAAAAGCAATGGTTCCTTCAGCTATGTGTCCTTTGTGCCCTGCAACCTGGAGTCCCCATCACACAGATCATCTCACCCAATGGAGTGAGCTTGGGCTATTATCCCTTTAACTTTTAACAGATATTTCTCTTTTTCTGAAAGCTTAATTGAATCTTTTTTTTTCCCCTTCAGAATTGCTTTGGGAACACTCCCAAAGAGAAAGAAATCCAGATTATGCATATTAAAATGTCAGAGTGATATACAGAGAATACAAAATGGTGTAATAAATGGTAGCATAGGATTGAGTAAAGGAAATGAAATGGAAAAAAGACAGAACAATGGACTAAATTGATTGGAAAGAAGACGTCAGTGCAGTGTTTCAAAAGAAATGATCTGTGTAAGAAAGTGATGACAGAAAAAGGAAGTACAAAAAAGGTTGGAAAATAGTGAAGAAAAATTGTGGGAAATACTTGTCTCCTGCCTATGTGGAAGGAACTGAAGAGATAAAACTACCAGGATTGTTAATGAAATAGTGAGTTAGCTGAAACTGCATACTAAGGGAAAATGGAAGAAAACAGAATGGAGAAGAAAGAGGTAAAATCAAACACAACATTAACTTGGAAAATCTACCCACGACTCAAGTGATTAAAAACAAAAAATTCCAAATTTTCCATTTTTTTCTCATTTCATTCTTATTTACATGAGTACTGTCTTCACTTGGACATTCTTCTCTTTTATTGTTGTAGCCATGCAATGAATTTCTGGTACTACTGTATTCATTTTTTTCCTTCCTGTTCTATATCAAATTAAGGGGTTTTATTCTGTGCAATTCTAGCACTGTTTACATTTTCTCATTGCTTTCTAGTCTCTTGTGCTGATCTGTACCTTATTTGCACTGTATTTCTGCATACTTTTTCCTCTTATCTCTCTGTCTTCCCCATGGTGCACTCCCTGTATCCATGTACATAGTTTGCATTTCACAAATTAGCACATCAGTGCTAATTCTCTCCTTCCATCTGTTTTTCCTTAATATATGAAAGCCAAGTGTTTCAGAAATTACTGCTACAGGATTTTTGTGCAACCTCAGATGTAAATTTAAAGATCTAAATTGTGCTGTCTGTTCTAGGTAGTAAGCTCGTGGGCCTGGTATGTTTTCTCATATGCAGCGATCAGTGATATAGTTTCAGTCAGTGTGTTCTGAATGAATCACTTGTATGGAAGAAGAAATATAAAGACTGTTTAAAAAAGGATTAGTGTGTTTCCTCTGTAATGTAGCACATTCAGTCAACTATAAAAAGGGCAGATTTCCCAGTAGAGAAAAGCTACTATAAAAATGTAGAAATACCACACAGAAGAAACAGAATGAATACATTACATAATTGAATGTATCATATTAACATGATTCCTTATTTTTATGTAGTACACAATGGAGCAGGCTGGTTTTGCATGCTTTTTTAAAGAAATACAATAATCAATCTGATATTTCCAGATTTATGTATTTTAAGATGGTGTCAGAAATTAAAGTAGTAATGTAACATTCAGTATGAAATAATGATGAATGTGTATACACAAATTATATGAGAATTAGATTCTTAAAATTAAGCATTCAAAAGCGAGTAGATTCCAAAATCATGATTGCACAAGGAAAATAACAATTAAAGAAAATCTTCTCACAAATAAATTAGTTTGATAGACTTTCTGTACAATACCTTCTAAGCTGTACTCTTTTTCTATCACAAATAATATTATCATCTTCAATAAAGCTATTGTGGGAATACTTCTGTAAAGAAATAAATTTTGTTAGCAAAAGGAAGTACCATCTATTCAAATGGTCCTACAACATGGAATTTTTTAGTAGATTATGGCTAGGGAAAGAGAGAAAGTCTTTTTGGGAAAAATATTTTCCAGCATAGGGGATTGTTGTTTCAGATGATTTTAGGGGAGTTAGGAAACTTATTTTTTAGTTACAAGTCTTCATCTTTTAAGGGAGAATGTCTGAGAGGCATTGGTAAAGCTTAGATTTTTGAGCAGAATTCATAGCTAGTAAGTGGTGTCTATGCCGTATTCTACAGAATCAGATTAGCCAAAAAAGTCAAGATTGGGTGTACTGCATTTGCTGTGAATTTCCTATTGTTATCTTGCAAAATGTACACTGAATTAAAGTATGAGATAGAACATGCTATACAGGTAAAGCTCCTATTTACTTCTTGAGTAGAAAAAAGTGTTGAAACTAATGTTCTGAAATAGAACTTTCCCTGATTGTGTTTGTTCAGTTACTTTTTACAGAATACAAAAGCTTTCCTGTCTGCTATTGATATTTTGACAGACTGAACTGGTCTATTCCATTTCAGAGAGATTCTTGTTAACCCTCTTTCAAAACCCATGGGGGTCTGTTTTATCAAGTGATCTATCAGCACTGCAGAAGCTGGTTTCTAAGACACCCATTTGATTTCTTGCGTCAATTATTCTGTGTTAAAGCTGCTTATGTGGTTTTCAGAACATGAAGGTTATAGCAAAGAGGCAATCTTGCAGTTTTCTGGCATGCTGAAGCTTTGTATGTTAGTTACAGTACTCTTTATGGAATCATATAATGGCTGAGGCTGGCAGGCACCTCTAGAGATTGTCTGGTCCAACCCCCCTGCTCAAGGAGAATCACCTAGAGCAGGTTGCACAGGAACATGCCTAATCAGGTTTTCATTACCTCCAAGGCTGGAGGCCCCACAACCTCTCTGGGCAACCTGATGCAGTGTTCAACCACTCTCAGAGTAAAAAAGATTTTTTCTTAATTTTAAATGTAATTTGTTGTATTTGAATTTGTGCCCATTTCTTTCCTGTCCTGTCTCTGGACAAGACTGAGAAGAGTCTGGAGTGTCTTCTTTACACCTTCCACCCCCATCATGTATTTATACACACTCCTTCTGCAGCCTTCTCTCCTCCAGACTGAACGTTTCTAACTCTCTCAGCTTCTGCATATGTCAAATGCTCCAATCCTTCAGTCGTCTTTGTGGCCCTTTGCTGGATTTGCTCTAGTATGTCCATGTCTCTCTTGTACTGGGGAGCCTAGCACTGGACACAGTTCTCCAGATGTGGCCTCACCAATGCTGAGCAGAGGAGAAGGATCACCTCCTTCGACATACTGCCAATGCTTTTCCTAATGCAACCCAGGAAGGTTTTGGACCTGACCACAAGGGCACATTGTGGGCTCATAGTCAACTTGCTCTCCCCTAGGAACCCCATGTCTTTCTCTGCCAAGCTGCTCTCTGCCTGGTCAGCCTGTACTGGTGTTTGGGGTTATTCCTTCCTAGATGCAGGATTCTGCATTTCTGGTTGTTAAACTTAATGAAATTCCTCTCTGTCCATTTCTCCAGCCTGTCGAGGACCTTCTGAATGGTAGCACAGCTCTCCAGTGTGTCAGCCACTCTTCTCAGTTTTGTATCATCTACAAACTTGCTGAGGGTGCACTCTGTCCCATCTTTACTTACAAAAACCAGGAAACAGATACACTAAATGATTTAGGACTGTAAATTATCTATTTGGGATTTTCTCTGACTCTGTGCATAGTACTTTCTGTAACATAGTGCAGTTCCTTAGGCACAGACCCACAGAATGGAATAGCTTGGAAGGGACCTCTGGAGATCATCTGGTCTGTCTTCTTCTTTCCTACTCAAGGTAGGGCCAACTTAGGTCAGATTGCTTGGGGCCCTGTCCATGCTAGGGAACAGTGAGAGCAGGGCTACTCTGCAAGGGAAGGTGAGCCTGGAGCTGAGGGTGGCAGCTAGACAGGTAGGGCAATGACCCACAGACAGAGGCCGAAGTCCCCAGTCCCCAGCAGGAGGAGCAGAGAAGGTGCAGTGATATTAACCAGGGCCAGCTGTCCATCTTGATCACCAGACAAATCCATGGTGATGGCGCGGGTCCAAGATCAAGCTGGAAAGACAATGCATGGATCAAGGCTGGTGGCAGCAAGGTACAAGGGCTAAAGACCGCATTGGCCCCTGACCGAAGGGCCAGGGCCTTTTAGGGCCTGAACCCAAATGCAACTCCCAAGTCCAGAGGAGGCCCTGGATTAGGCATCTCATGGCTCTTCCTTACGTAGTTATTTCCCAGCAGCCTAACTCAAGGTTATAGTGACATGGAGTCAAAGCTGGCTTTGAGCACCCACAGCCGAACCCTGAGAGGGAGAAGAGGCTGCAGTGCCTGCTGCTGTGCTCAGGGCCCTGACAATCCAGTCGAGTTTTGAATCTTTTGAAGGGTGGAGATTTCCTACAACCTTTCTGGGAAAACTATTCCAGTATTTTACACCAGTTTCCCTTGTTGCAACTTGTGTCTGTTCCTCCTTGTTACCTGCACACCTCCAAAAAGAGTCTAGCTCTGTCTTTTCTAAACTCTCTTCTTAGATAGTCAAAAGCATTAAGAAAACCCAACCCCACCCGTACACCCTTAGCCTTTTCTTCTTATGACTTATGACATCCATCTCCCAGCTTTTCATGGTATGTTCTTTAATCCAGCTCCCTAATAGTTTTGGTAGCCCAGAACTGGACTTGCCAAGTTCATTGAAGTCTTTTTTATATTAGGGGCCCTGAGAGGGGTCACAATACTCAGGATGCAGTCTCAGGTGCTGAACAAAGGGGAAGACTCACTTCTCTTAACTTGATGGCCTGATTCTTACTCATGCAGCCCAACCATGCATTTGGCCTTCATTGGTTAACTTGTTTTCCACCAGGACCTCCTAGTTGTGTTCTGCACAGATGCTGTCTTTCTAGTTAGCCCCCAGCCTATCATGTTGACTGGTATTAGTACTCTCTAGGTGCAGGACATTGCATTTGCCTCTGTTGAACTTTCTAGTTGGCCCTTTTCTCCAGCATGTTGAGGTCCTTCTGAATAGCAGACCTGAACTTGAGCATACTGAGTTTGGTATTATCAACAGGCTTCATGATGATGCCATTCTGTCTCATCATTCAGGATGTTAATAAAGATGTTAAATACTGTCTTTCCCAGTAGTGACCCCAAGGAACACCACTGCCTGGTCCTGGCTGGACTTCACAGAGCAGTCTTTTGAGTGCAGTAGTCCAGCTAATTTTCAATCTAACTTACAGTCCACCTGTTGAAATCATATCACCAGTTTGGTTATAGAATACTATACTGACCATACTGAAGGCTTTCCTAAAGACAGAGTAAATGACATCCACTGCTTTCCCTTCATCTACATGGCTGATCATCTCATCATAGAAAGCTATCAGGTTGATCAGGTGTAGCTCAGCATCAGTAAATCCATACTCGTTGTTCTAAGTCACCTTCATGTCCATCATGTGTCTGGATATATATTTCGGGAAGATTCACTCCATAATTTTCCCAAGGACTGAGATGAGGCCGAATGATCTGTAGTTCTCAGATCCTTCTTACCCTGCTTGAAGATGACCGTGTTGTTTCTGTTTTACCATTCATCAGGAAATCCCATAATTGCCACAGCCTTTCAAAGACATTAGAGTTAACCTTGCAAAGACACTGTCCTGCTCCCTCAGAACCACCTTTGTTTCAGAAGTTGTTCAAGAAGAAGAATTTTCACCTTCTAAACTGTGCATTGTCATATATATTTATCTCCCTCTCTCTGCACGTGTCTCTGTATATAGAAAGAAAAGATAAATGTATATGCTAACATGTATGTAGTGAGAAATTTCAAGCCATTTGTAAGAGAATTTAGATTTTCAAGCAAATGTTACTACAGGAGAATATAGTTCAGATTCATGAATTCTTTGAAGTCAGAGGGCATTTTGCTATTTTGCTTCAATGGATCCAGGATTTCACTCACAGGATTTATGACTTTATTAAATTTGGAATATAACCTTCTTATGAATCAGGTGTAGAAATTTCTTTGAATCTTGATTTTAACTTTCAGAGAGAAAAATTAAATATAAATCAGAAGTGGAAGAAACAGACTGAAAAATTAGAGCATTCTCAGCTTCCTCTCTAAACTGTTAAAAATGGAGTTTGACTTTCATGAAAATACATTTCCATTTTTTGATTGACATCAGATCTTTAAACTTAGTATTGGGTCAATGTTTTTCCGTACATGCACTTCCATATGTATGAATTCTGTACCTAGGATCACCTTTCGGACAAGCATGTGTATTTTTTATGTAATCGTAAGGAGCAGGGGAGGGGCTGACGAAAAGAGATTATGACTGTGAAAGTGCAGCCTCTTCTGAGGTTTAGCTCAGTTGGTGAGAGTGTGGTGCTCACAATACCAAGGTTGTGAGTTCAATCCCTGTATGGGCTACTTGTTTGAGGGTTGGACTAGATGATCTCCAGAGGTCCCTTCCAACCTTACCGATTCTGTGATACTCTATTCTATGATACTGAGAGAAGTGTAGTGGTTGCATATGTTTTATTTGGTTAGACTTATGCAATCAGAAGTGTACCAAGAGAAGGTAGAATGATATGCACACACTGAAGAATATAAATATTTAAGCTCTAAAAGAGTTCTTTTAAGAGGGACACAGAATCAGCCATATTAAGTCATTTTTTTTCTGCTGAAGTCTACACCTAAACATGGTGTCTCACTGGAGACAGAAATTGCAGTTAATATGTCCAGCATATGCAATAACATTCAGCACATTAGAATAGGGAGTCAAATGAGATATGAATGTCCTCACTGTCTCAGTATAATGAAGATCACTGGGGTAGACAGTGGAAGATCGAGCAAATTGGTGGAAAGACTAATGAAGGGAGGTACAGTTTTCTCACTAGTCTGTAATGCGAGTCGACAGAACCAAAGTCAGTTGCAGGAGGGGAAATTTCATTTAGTTAATATTCCGGCTAGAAGCCACTAAGTTTCCACAAAAAGAAAAACATTTTCTAAATATAGACTTCACTAGTCACATTTATTGAACTGTAAGACATGCTTCCACAAAACCTCAAAAAAATAAAGGATTAGTTTTGATCTGCATGAAATAGGAAATTCATCTAAAAAGACATTGAAATTATTATGCTTGAGCAACTGTGCTTTTCCACCAGCCTATTTAACAGAAACTGAAAATGAACACATCTCACTTTTAATATTTGCAAATTGTTTGGGGAGCAAGTCACTCTTGCTGCTGATAACAGTTCAGTTAGGGTTTATTTTTTTTTTTAGCTTCAATTTTGAAACATTCAGAACCAGTTTGCTGTGCTTGTTCAAATCATGCTCATATTAATGCTTGACTGATCAAACCAAGGGATTTTTTCACCCTTTTCCCCAATAAGACCAAAGTTAATAGCAGTGGTGTGACTTTCTCATTATTTTTTCCCTTTTCAGGAAGCAGTAGCTCCTGCTTTATTACCTAGCATGAGGAACTAGGCAAGGAGAGTGAGACAAAGGGCTTTTGTGTGCTTTTAGTGTGGTGTAGTATGGCATGTGCATCTCATGGCTGCATGTTTGCATGGACTTTCTTTTTAGATCTCAGCTATATCTGATTGTTCAGTCTGATACCTCAGCTGAAGATCCTGCTTGGAAAACAAAGTTTCTTAAGTACAGTATATCTTATTGAAGTGTCTCCTAGCTTATTCCAGAGACTCCAAGAATTCCTCTGAATGATTCATCATACACACTTCTGGCTGTAGAAAGGCTGCAAAACCCACTGACGTCTCTGTTTTTGCTAGGTTGTCCTTTGTTCATGTAATCACTGTAGGACAATAAAAGGATTCAGTTTCCTAAAAATAGGTTGCCTGCTGCCCTTTTGTTGATCTGAGCCAACTACACGTGGCTGGTAAATGAAACAGAATATACAGAGACTTGCATCCTTCTTGCATGGCAGTGGGAGACAAGGCAGGATACCCAGGAGCAGCTAAAATGACTCTAACTGCCCACATTAGGCATCTGAATCCTGCATCTAGAGGTTAGTCTGCTGGATCACTCTCTAGGCTCTAGCATGGTGTCCACTGAGTACAGCAGGAACCAAGCCACTTCAATTTACATGGTCACTACCTCAGACTGAATCCCACTCTGGTTTTCCAGACTCCCATTATGTGGTCAACAGGGAAAAGAGGGCTTTTCTAGTGTAAGATTATCTGTGCTATTTTAAATGTTTACCTGAAGATAAATCACATCCTCAAAATTTCTTATTTCTTTTTACCCTCTATAAAGGGTAAAGCATGAAGATGTCTGTCTGGTATCTGTATATTCCTTTCTGTTTATATTCATTGGCTGGGCAGTACGGCTTAACAGTGAAGACTGGTTTTGGCATAGAAAATACTGAACACTGCTGTCAAATTCTCCTTGCATGATCCATCAAATTAATGGGCTTCCAAAAAATGAACAATAGAGTATGTCGTCATCTACTTGCATATGTTTTGTAGATTTAAAGACATTCCAAATATTTTTAGTTAATGACTTGTTGTTATTACTTATTTTACCTCAATTATTGCTGCTTTACACATTGCATTTCCAGTCTCTCTCTCCAATCATGTTTTGTGTGTATTGGTTTTCCTTGACTGTTACTGATATTATGCAATACAATAATACAGTAAATGTGGATGATTCAGTAAAGTAGCCCTTCCATCTAGCAAAAACGGACTGAAATAGAAGTAGTTGAGAAGAATGGAAATTGAAAATTGGAAAGTGTTTGTGCAAACATCAAACATTAAGAACAAAATTCTTTACTGTTAAATCTCAAGACTAGAGAATTATGTATGAAATACCTGTATCTGAAAACTAAGTTCACCTTAGTGGTCTAGAAGGTAGTGAGAGGAGTCCATCTCCCTGCTTTTCTTTTCCCTCAGGGAGCAATATTAAATTTCCGGATGTAACTAACTAATCCAGATCTATTTCAGATTTGTAACTCCCTTCATGTGTGAGGGGATGCTGATGTATATCTAACTGCTATAGTTTTTATCCAGTTTAGTAGTCTCTACCTGAAGTAAAAGCTTTTCTTTCTTTTTTATTGTTAGTAAAGACTTTTCTCCATGTGGAAAGCCTGAGAAGGATAGTCTTTCTTTTTAACTTGATTTTAGATGAAACCAAATTGACTTAATCACCCTGCAGATAATCTAACCACATGGAAAAGTAATTAAAATAGGTATGTACCTAGTGATATGAATTTTACTCACAGCTTTTGATTTAGTACCTTCTCCAGTAGTCAAAGGAGCAGAACATCAGTATAAAACCTTCCCACATGAAAAAGAAACACTGTGTTAGGAAAGACATCCTACTTTGTTAGGAATGGAGAATAAATAAGAATGAAGAAGACACAGAATTTTGTTTGGGCCTAATTCGTTTTCATAAACCATTTCCGGAACCAGTCTTTATTCACTTACCAATATCTGCTTACTAGATCATTTTAGCCAATATATGTTTAAACACTCAGACCAGTTAAATCAGTTAGCAATTGCATACCAATTTTGTGGCAGAATTCTACTTGGATGCTGTGTATTTTTTTTCCTTGAAGTTTCTAATGGAAAATAGTGTCTTACCTAAATAAAATCATGACAAAACAGTCTTGCTATGCATAATACCCTGTGTGCCATGGGAATGGAAAAGATACCTCTGGAACTTTGTGCAGGAGTGAAAAATGACATAGCACAATTATTCATTTAAAAAAGCCTACAAAGCAAATACGCTGAATGTTATAAAAATGTAATCAGGCTTTTTGTTCTAAGCTGTAGTGGTGACCATTATAATAAAGGAGCTGTCTTTCTACCTTATTATTCTGTGGATGGAGTCCTCTAGTTGGGCATTGTTTCGCTGGCAGATTTCCTCAGGACTCACTGACATTGGCAAGAATATGATATAATTTTTCTATAATGGCAAAGGAACAGAGCTATTAGATTGTTGGAGCCATACACACAGTTTATTTTACTTTTGACATCCAAAGTAGCTAAGAACCTAACTTTAAAGATCGAAACTAAAATTCTGATTTACAATGAGATTGAAAGCCATATATGTAAAATGCTCTAATGGTCTCTGCTGTGAGTAGTGACAAAGTGGTCTTCACAGGGAAACCAGACACCACTAATGTGATTGGAAGTGTCAGAGATGCAAATTCCATTTTGTTACAAACAAAAAAGCAAAGATAAGTTGAATGCAGGTGGAAAAAGCATATCCAAAAAAATGTTTAGGTACGACTCTTACAGTCCTCCTTGTATTGACAAATATACAAATATTGACAAATATCTCTTATCTTGTACAATCTACAAATAACAGGCAGTCCTTTTTTTCTGTGTCCCAACTTTTTGGAAAGCTGGGTATGGACAATCCAGGTAAGATGCAGGGAAGAATCTAGAGCTTCATGTTACTAATAAATAAAATCATGGTGATCAGAACTGTCTCTTCTTCCATTGCATCTTGCATTGTAAGAGAGAGAAGAACATTTTGAGTGTTCAGAGAAAGATTTAAGATGAGAATATTTTCCAAAAACCTGTTGTTTCTTTTACCAATGTATGGTATCTCTACAATTTCTGTCCCACTTCATCCCGCTAGGACTCTTCACAGTCGTGGGCTACTTCCTTTGCATCTCATTGCTTGGCCTTTGAGAAATCCAATAATAGCTCATATTCTTCCTTTGCCTGTAGAAAGTTAAATATCAGTGACTTTCTTCATTGACAATTTCTTGATCAAGAAGTGTCAAAATACAAGGCAAAATAAGACATTTCAGTGTAAAGATACTCAATAATCCTTTTTTTGTGATATTTCCTTGACCTGGGGAATATTGAATGTAGGAGGAGGAGGGAAGTTCTGCCTGAATATGAGGAAGAATTTCTTTCCTGTGAGCATGACGGAGCACTGGCACAGGTTGCCCAGGGAGGTTGTGGAGTCTCCTTCTCTGGAGATCTTCAAAGCCCACTGGGATGCAACCCTGCCTAGCACGTTCTAGGTGACCGTGCTTGAGCAAGGGGGTTGGACTAGATGATCTCCAGAGATCCCTTCCAACCTTACGCATTCTGCATTTCTGTGATTCTGTGAAATTGAGGTATGGTAGTGGAGTACATGAAGTTCAACAGAAAGAGCTTAGTTTTGCTAAAATCATTTTTTTTTCCTCGTAGTCATTCTTAACAAATCACCTACAGCATGGAATTGACATTAACACCATAACCACTCATGATGAATCAGAAAAATTTTGTGATCTGAGACTTAGATTTACTCTAAAAGTCTGAGACTAGCAATCCTGAAAATAGTAGCTTTGTATGACTTCTTCTTTTTTTTTTTTTTAATCCAGAGTAGTTGACAGATGAATTTGAAAAAAAATCCTTTCATTCACCTTTTTGATCCAGTTTGACCTAAAAAAAATAAATCATGGATTTGTCATGTGACCAAATATCAGCCATCTTGTGGCTGGAGCCATCACATTATTTGATGTGAAGACAAATGGAGAAATTACATGCAGTTTTAGCCAGACATATGCAATACTGTCTAAAACATAAATTTCTGTAGCCTCCAGATACTGCAAGTTCAGTGACTCTGCAGATTATGTTCAAACAGTTAAGCATGTCCCTTGCTGAACTACTTAAACTTGGCATTGTCCAACTAATTAGTTCTGATGAGGACCTCCAGGCTCTGTTCTAATGTATTAAAAGTAAGAAAAAAACATTCCCAGCCTTTCTCCCGTAGTTTTATTTTAACCTAGATGCTTTAATCATACCTAAATCTAGAGAAAACATCAGGCTATGTGGCAAATCATTATTTGCAGAGCTTTTTTTTTTTTTTTTTTTTTTTTTTTTTAAAAAAAAAAAAGTACAAAGTGTTGCAAAGTACAGAGATTTCTTGCTCATTTCTGATTTCTTTATTCCCATTTGGCAATGCTGAAAATGTTAGGTTAAATGAAAAGCCTATATTTTTGTACAGTTTATTTTTTTGCAAGTTATTTTTGTAACGGAAATATGAGCTCCTTTACACCCACAGCAACACATTTATTTGTATAAATATATTGATGTGACTGAATATAATGCATACTAATTCATTTAACTACATTTAAATTCTTCAAGCCTCTTTAAGAGGTGCAAGCCTCTTAAAATACTTGTTGAAATATAAGTGAAAGAAGTTCAGAGGTCACTCAGATTAGAAATGTTATTTATTCATCATCTTAGTAGCAATCAACAGGGTTGGAAGCTGAGAACAAAAGTATTTTATTACAGTGATGAAACTAATGACCTAATTCATTTCAATGATACCATACTTGAAGTTATATGTAGTATTCTACATTTTACATCTAGTTGTGCTAGCCAATATGAATTCCATCATTTTCAATAACTGTTTTTGTATGTGGAAGGTAAAGTTGTTACTAGAACATACACCGGTTGCAAAGTTTCATACTGCTATTACATCTTTGTTTCCTTAATTTCACAAATATTGATGAAACAGATATTTGCAGATGGAATATATCCTGAATGATCAATTATAATACAAATTATGGTGTTGCTGCAGTGTGGAGAGTGTACATAAACTGGGCATTTCCACAGTGCCATGTGACTGGAATTTCTGTCACAACTGCTTTCTCTGAATTATTTTATTTTCACAAATTATTTTTGCTTCGAAAGTCACATTACTAGGAGGATTGAGCATAAAGTAGCTACTTTACAGGCTCAACATGTGCCCTGCGCTCTAATCATGAATTTCATTTCTTTGTTTTTCATTTTTCTGTGGCAACATTGGTAATGAAGATACTGAGGAGTATAATATACCTACAATTAAATTTTTGCAATTAAATTCAGAAATTAAGATTTTAAGGCAATTTTTACTTGTCTGTTGAACAATTATCATCTGAATATCACTGAGTATAACAAACAAAAAATCTTAATTTCTTTTTATAGTTTTTAAAATAATATTCTTAGGTAAACACTGGTCTTCTCATACATTTTTCATTCATTTGGTGATTTTGCTGCTGGAAAACTGTTTTCAGATTGGCTGCTTTTACAAAAGTATTACAAAAAAAATTCTTAGATTTATCTTTCTATGCACAGGAGCTCCTTTTTTATTAGTCTCCTACTAATTTCATCTCTTGAAAATCTTCTCTTGTATTAAAAAGGTAAGATACAAATTTAGCTAGTCCTCTTCCATAGTAAGTATATCAACTCTAAGATTTGTTTTCAGATTTGTTTTCCCCATTCTATTTCTTCTCCCTCTCTTCTGAGTTTCAAATTTTTAGCTGTGTTTCTCATCACAAAGATACATCATTGAATATCACCGTCAAGTATTTCCTCTTTTATCTGGACATGCACTCATTAATCATGTTCAAGTATCTCAATATAAAAAGTGCCTCATTCTTTCATTCTTGAAATCCTGCAACAACTATTATTTAGAACATTTCTTAGAAATTTGAAGTGGGATCATTTAACCCATTTTATAGCAGGGGAAAAGGAGAAGTATTAGGTCTGTATGATCAATAAGATAGCTAGCATGTTGAAGGGAGTGATCATTCCTCTTCATTCAATGTGTATGAGATGACATTTGAATATTTTGCTTTTGAGCTTCCTGGTACAAGAAATATATTGACATACAGGAATGAGTCCAGTAGATGACTGCCCAAATAGTTAGGGCTGGAGCACGTGATTACAAGGAGAGGCTGAAAGAGCTGGATTTGTTCAGCCTTTAGAAGAGAAGGTGAAAGGGAGACCTTAACTGCTCCCTACAGCTACCTAAAGGGAAGGTGAAGGGAAGATGGAGCCAGACTTCTTGGAAGAGCAGAGCTACAAGACAAGAGGCAATAGCCACAAGTTTGTAACAAAGCAAGTTTTGATCAGATTTTAGAAAAAGAATATCTTACTATGAGGGTGATCAAACACTGGCACAGGCTATCCAGAGTTTTTAGAGGAATCTCCATCCTTAGAGATGCTGAAAACTCCACAGAGCAAAGCCCGCAGCTCTGAGAGCTAGATGACCCTACTTTGGCATTCCAGGGGTCCCTTCCAGTTTAAGTTGCTTTCTGAAGTGACTTGTCCAAGGCTGAGCTAAAGCTGTAAGCCTTTCTCTCCAGGCTTATATGTTGCTTTTTTCTTCCTTTTCTCTTCTCTCTCTCTCTCTCTTTTTTTTTTTTTTTTAGTAGAGTGGAGTCATAATAATGTACCAAAAATTCTGCATAACTGCTGACCTTCTTCTAGCTGAAATTCCAGCTTTTAATCTCCATTGTTAAAGGTCTCCAAGGTATTATCCTGTTTATATCCTAGGTTGTGTCAAGAATTAATGTGGTCTACTAGATTTATCCCACGTTCAATTCATCTGAAAATATTAAATGTGCCTTCTCAAAGGGGCCAGGAGCTTTCTCTTTTCCAAAGAGAAAGCATTTGATAAAATGAATCAAACTCTCTTAAAATGTTTAGGTAGGGGAAAAAATCCAAACATGAGTGGAATAGTTTTTATTTATTGCAAATATACAAGTAATTATAAAGAAATGGCTGTAGAGAGACCCACAGAGTACTATGACTCTACTTTTGCCACTGGTGTCAATGACACAGGGAAATAGCTATGATACTAATGGAGTAAGACTCTTTTCTATATGACTAATACGGAATAGCACAATACCACAATATTTGTTTCTGAGAGATGGACAGCCTTTTCTAGAAATTAAGAAAATCTAACAGCTCTGAGTGAAAATAAGAACAGTTAGGCTCATTGTGATAAATTCAAGATGTTGCCTATAATAACAAGATAGCACAGAGTATATTATGCAGACTGGAATTACAGCTGAGTGGCAGAAGGGAATGAAGGTCCCGGAGATTAGAGTAAATGAGGAACAAAATAAAATTGCCTGTATACCAAAGGGATTCTTAATTTCTGTTTGGTTCCCTGGAAACTACTGCAGTTAAGAATAGGCTGAGGGAATACAACTTGAATGTATACGTTCCAGACATGCATATCTTAGCAACCATGGTTCTTAGGGGAGAAACATTAGACTAGATCAAAGGAGGTGACTTCTGAACATTTAAAAGACTTTTTTATGATAGAAGATTTAAATCACTTATTTCAAGCAGCCAGACCATAGTGGGAAATTTTTAGAAGGGCCAAATCAGTGTTTTATTAAAATGCCATCTCCTAAAACATGCTGCTGAAGGTAAGCTGGGCGGACCTGTTAACAGCTGAGGAAATGTATCCAAAGGCATATTTCTAGGCAGAGCAAGTTCCATCACTTGCCTGCTCAACTTGTTGGGCTGCTAGGAACTGGGAAGACATTTATCTCCTCTGAGTATGATCTGTGGGGAATATTGCTTGAATAATAGATATTGGAGTTGTCTATCTCAGTGGAAGTGAGAATTTATATGATAGCTAATTCTAAGGATATGAAGAATGACCAAATCCAGAATAACTGTTTAGAAGTTGTTGTTTATAGGGCAATAAAGATTGCATATAAGTGCAGTCATTTTATATATGAAGCCTAGTTGTATTTGTTTTCTTGAAGATCACTATATAAAAAGCCATTCAAGCTTTACCATGGACATTCCTTACTTTATGTGAATAAAGAACAGGGGAGTGATCAAGTTTCCAGATAGCAGAGGGAAAATGGTCCTATGTTCAGACTATAACTGGGATTTTAGCAGACTTTTCTATAACAATTCTGCATATTGAAAGATCCTTCCAGATTGCCTGTTACACTATGAACCATAAGCAGAAAGCTCATAGATATGTATGGGTCATATTAACATGTTAAATTAAATTATATAATTTCATAGAAGAGTGTTCCTTCAGATTGGTATCTGCATCTCATTTACAGAATTCATAGTTCTAATGCATTTTTAGTTCCTCTCACTTTTTAAAATGATTAAATTATGGAAGAAGATGAAGTGTTCATATTTCTTTTGAATATGTCCATTCTTTCAGTGAAATTTGGGTAAACTCCTTAGTTTATACAGCTCTGCTTTAGCCCCAGCTCTTCTTCTTGTTGGACTTTTTCACAGGAAAGCTTTTATTGCTAGCCATCATTGTCAAAACAGTCTCTTTCGCAACTGTTAAGATTATGCAAATTTAACAAGACAATAAGTCTTTAAGATTTACAGTGCTTTTGTGATCAGGCTTTGAAAATAATTTTGCCGTCTAATTTCTTTCTAACTGAGTCATTATTTGTTTTTTACAGACATGTATGGACTCCCCAACTATCTTTTTGCATGAGCGATTCAAAGTCCAGCTTTTCTGCTGCTGTTAAGCATGCTGATAGTATGACTTTGAATACTCACCATCCAAAGTAAGTAATAGTAGAGAGCATTTTAGTAGGCTGTTTTTGGTAGTTGGTTCAAATTCTACTGTATGTACAGATATCTGGACTTTAAACTTTTGAACTGCAGTTCATTTCTTTGCAAGAGATGGGTGGGATGGAGTGAGGGGGCAGCCAAAAAGGATTTGAGATTTGATAAGATCATTTCAGATCTGTCCAGAATTTGCTTTCTTGAATCTCATGAAGATGCTGTTTGCAGTCTTTTATAAGTGCCCATCTCCCACATTCCAGTGTATTAGCTTCCTTTTCAAGGGGTTTGTTGAAATCATTCTGACATGCCATTGTCCACAAAACTGTGATGTCTTTCATAATAAAATTAGCTCTTTGTGTTATTGTTGGCCCTTCTAGCTCACTGGTTTTGCAGTGGGGCAATACTTTAGGGCAAATAATCTGGCGGATCCCAAGAAGGAGGTCAATGCCTGGATAATATTACATTTCGGATGCTCTTCTGTCACAATAGTTTTGCCCTTTTCAGGTCTGATCGCAGGTCCCAAATACAAGACAGCTCTTTGACAGTTTACATTTAGAAGGGAGTGTGTTAGGATATGTTCAGGCAGTTTCTTCATTAGGTGATTCTTATGTTCCTCCATTACTAAGAAGAATAAATTACCTAAGAAAGCAGTTGCCTTACTGGGAAGCATTTTAGTGATGACCAATTTTAACTGCGTTTTCAGATTTTCAGATTCCTTAGATAGCCTTTTTTAAAGACTATGTATTATGTCTAGTATATATCTTTATCTGCATCCCCAAAAAAGAACTCTCAGGAACATTGAGGTTGCAGCGACTTGCACAACTTGTACAGTAATTATAAAATATTGTATAGCTGCTTTGGAACTGCTTTCCCTCTGCTGTAGCTCAGGTAGCTGACTTGGGGAGGCTGTATACATTTGGCCAGGTGCATTAGCCCTCCAGAGAAGGATCTGTGTGTCTTTTTCTGTAGTTTTCTGGCTCTTAAATACTGTACTTTCCCTCCTCAGTTTCCCCAGAATTTCTCCTAACTTGCAAAAGGTTTGTTTTTTTACCACATCTTCTGTAAGAAAAATCAACAAATGGAAGAAATGAAGATTTATTCTTTTGCATTTTCGTACTTCTGGGGGAGGCTTTAAATTATTATTATTTATCTTTTTAGCTTCAAAGGCCACAAAAGGGCTCCAAATCTTTTTAGGCTTCTGCATACACTGAACGTGGTGATACAGAATCAGGCAAGGAAAGGGTAGCAGCCCTATGTGGGATGTGGGAGAAGGACAACAACTCTGATGGATAGACTGGCCTGTTTCACAGTTAGAGCCACAGCTGTTTTCAACAGGATAGAGCTCTAAATGCATTAGCAAGCCATTTGGTTCAGAGAGAATAAAAGATGTGAAGAAATTGAAAGAAAAAAAACACACCCCCTTCTTTCACATTTGAACACATTGGATTTTCAGTTTAATCCATTAACCTACACAGCCTTTCATTAGAGTCCTTGGGAGACTGGAATATTTTTGGCAATGTACTTTAATGAAAATTACAAGTTAAAAAAACCCCAAACTAGCTTCTCCCCAGAAATTGAGAGGTTCATAGTGAAATTCAGATCCTTTCTCTGAACATACCAAGAAGTATGTCAAATGACAGGCAAATCAGATACTTTTCACTGCATATTTATGTAGATTTTGCGAAGAAATAAAAAGCACCAATAACTGTACTTAATAGTCAGTATATAAGTCATATACAAGAGTCTTTTAAATGTGTGTATTTAGAATAAAAAAGCTTATATGGTGGGACAAAATTACAGTTTGAGTTTGGAAGGTAACTGGAAAAAATCTTAGGATTAAACACTGTATTTGAACCAGTAAAGATAATTCTGGTTCACCACTGAGCTATTCTGTTTGTTTCTTTGCTGTTATCTGAGATGTGATACAAAAACTTACTGGTCGTTCTAGCTGACATGATAGCTCATTATTTTCCAATCTCAGCCTGAGTCACTGCTATGATGCTATCATTTGTCTTAGTGTCTTTTAAAGGACCTACAAGATGCGCATTTTATTTCCTCAGTTATTTTTCTTAATTCCTGTCCAAAGATTTGCTTATTGGTAAACATATGACAAGCAATACTATTAATATATTTTGAATACATTTTGAAATTCAAGTTTCTGTCCCAATGGCTCTGAGCAAATCCTGTTTGGAAAGTGAAGAATAAACTTTTCTGAATTTTTTTACTGGACTATTTTTTTAATGTGATTAGATCCCTTAAAATTAGGAAATTACAGAAGAAATCTCTGTTTCTATTTCCCTGGATTAATCAGCGCAAACAAAGGAAAAAGCGCAATAATCCTGCTGATATTTTTTCCAAACAATGTCTTTCAGATACTTGTTTGGAAGACCATACAGTTCACTTGGAGAAAGTACTTCAAAATTTTGGAGCAGGTAAAACTAGACACATTTTCAATTTTATATGTAATAGATGAGATTTTGCCTCTGCTGAGATCATTCTAATCTCTCCTGTGGAACCTGAATTTTCATACTGTAAATCCTTTTTGATGTAGCATTGAGATCTTGTATTGATTAATCTGTAAAGAATTGATATTCAACTTTTTCCAGCAGATTTTGTTTGAGGACTACTCAGACAATGAGGAGAAGCTATATAGATGTAATAAAAGACATCTAATAGCTAATCTACTACCATAATTACGATTTTAAAATATCGTGTTCAAAGGGTTAAGTTTTCTGGAAAGCGCTTTTTACTAACTAGATTAACAGATTTTTCTCTGTGCCCATTTGTTAAGAATGACATCTTTTAGGTGTTTCAGCTCTGAAATGTGTTTGCGCAGCATTTAAAGAAATTTATGGTGACAATAGGCTAGGAAGAAGATTCAGACAAATATATGGCATTTTTTCTCATCCACTATTTGCTGTAGCTAATAGAATTATTCAAGTGTATTAGCAGCAAATCTACTTGTGGTAGTATTTTTTCCTTCTTTCTAATAGCTATTTCTATAACTTCCAACAGTTCTTTACGAGTTCAGAATTTCCAATATCAGCTGCTGGAAATGAAAATTTCATTGATTTTCCACAAGGTGGCATATAAGAATCAGACTGACTGCATTTTAATTAATAAAATTAATAAAATACACTTTGTATAATATGTCAAATACATATGCATACTCAATGAAGAAAGAGTACATTTACAGGACAGTAGACTATGATTGGCTATTTCAATAAATACAGTATATCAAGGTAGTGTTCTAGCACTAGCTAAATGATAGAGGCGACTTCTATGATAATTTACATAATAACTAACCAAAATAAAATCTAACATAAGCACCTCACAGTTACTTGTGTCATGAAATGAGATTAAAACCTCTTCTGTGGCATTTTCCACTTTCTTTAGGAGAAATTATTCATTCATGCTTACATTTTATGACAGATAGATAAAGATCAGTATCTTTTTCCTTAATGTAAATACAGCATTTTAAAAGCAAAGGTTTTTTTAAAAAAACTTCATATTATCTTTCAATTTGTGAGTTTACAAGTTACGATTTATTTAACTCATTAAAATCATCCTAGTCACTGAACAAAATTTCTGTTCCTAACAACTTCCTACTCAAACCAAGAAATAATTCTAACCTAAGTCATCATCTAAATGCAAACTAGTCATGATTTCTGTACGTCTAAGAACGTTTTGCCAATGCTTGTTTTTCTCCAGTGCTGCAGATGTCCACATTTTCTGAATTTCTTAGTACTACAGTAAATCAAAGGAATAAAATCTATTAACAAAAATAAGTTGCTATTGTAGTGTTTTTTTCATCTCATTTAGAAGTAGAATGGACAAGAAATCTGTGAAACTCTTCTTGTAACAGATTTTCAACCAAAGAAATTCTTGGCGTACAAGAATCTGGGCACTGATCTGAACTGAGCAATCTCCTGCAACTTTAATGAGATTCATCTTGAGCTCTGGGCTCTGTCACCCTGAAAAAGTTATTTTGAATCTATCCAAGATATAAATCCAAGAACAAGTTTTCTCTTTTCTGTTTTGTGTTATTTTCACCACTTCATCTTCCCATTCCCAAACAAACAAACAAAAAAAAATGTTGGAGAAAACTGTTGAAAACAAAATCCTTTCTGGATCAGTGAAACAAGGCAAGGAGATACAGTACAAGCAGTTTCAGCAAGCACTCTCTAGGTAGGGAGGCCACCTTAAAACTTCCTATCCCGGATGCTGGCATTTTGCAACTGCTTTTTGTGACCCCATGTGGCTGTTTGACCTGCTGTTGAAGGCAGAAATGATTGCTGAGGACTTCTCCAGTCTTGTTTTATGCCAAGGAAAGCATTTCAGGGAACTATTCCAGCCAGATACGTGAAGTTTTCATAAAGAGTATATTAGTCAACTTTATAGACATTTCTCTCTCTTGTTTTGAGCAACAAAGCAATCCTCGACCCTGCTGAGCGAGGAGGTTGGACTAGATGATCTGCAGAGGTCCCTTCCAACCTTACTGATTCTATGATTCCATGATATGGTGATCAATACAATGAATAATAAGCTGTAGGCCCAGATGAATAATATCAAGAAAGAAAATGGCATTTTAAGCAGACTGCAGTCACTGTATACAAGACATCTAATCTTCCATTCATTCTGCAGTAGATCTCTGCTTTTCACTGTGAGTGTGGAATATAATATAGTAATAGATAGCAGTGTCCTCAGGTCCATATCAAAAGTCATAAAGGTATTTCTTGCCATATTCTAGGAAAATTTCTCTGAAAAATATTGTGTAAGTCTTATCATTACCATTTATTACCACATAAGATTGTTTTCTCATGCATGGTGGAAGAACAACTGGTATCATCATTTTAAGTGAGCAGGAAACATCTATAACCGCATCTATGCCTACTATGGCTCAGCACAGTCTGTGCAACAGATTACAATAAAGATAAATGGCAGCATGCCCTTTGCAACTAGATTCTAAATTTAGAGTCATTATCATCAGTAAAAGAGATACCACCCCAGGCACTCCTACCTTCTCCTTCCCTCAAGCACTGAGCCTGAAGCGCTTTGGAAATATTCTTAACCCAGGAGAACTTTTAACACTGAAATGTTGAAATTGATCGTTAATCTGTTTGAAACTGATCACCTCTGAAACTGATCATCACTGAAATTAAATCTTAATCAATTAAAATAATTAGAAAGCAACAGAAGTGTCTCTGTTCTTGAGGTCCTAAAGGAAAAGATCTTCCAAGTCTGCTGCTGATATTTTCCCTACTTTTGATGCAGCAAAAAATAACACTGGAAATTACTACACGATGCCATTTTTTGAAATGAACCTTTCATCAAAGGTAGAATAGATGATACAGAAGAAGCAATTAAGAACTATGATGAGTTCTGGCATCAGGCACAGAGTCCTAGGTGTACATGCAGCAGCAATGAAGAGTATCTTGAATACAGCAGTTAGTGATCTGATAGTGATCTGTAGATACCTTACTCCTTACCCAAGGAAATGTCATTGACAGCTGAAGGACACTTAGCAGGATTGGTCGAAGAAGGCTAATTTTAGCCCGCAGATGGCTAGTGCTTGCCTCCTTTCCATAAAATGTCTCCCTTAACCTGTGACATAGAATTCGAGCATCAGTTGAACTCTTTTCCCTTAAAACAACTGCTGCTCCAGCTTCCCCCAAAATGTGCCCACTTTAACTTCTGATGGTAAGGAGTCACTGGATTTCATGAGCTTACAGAAGACTTCATTTGATTTTCTTCTGAGCAACCAACTTGTTCATTAGCTGTCTCAAGATGTTTGAAACTTGAAAAAGAAAACAAAAAACTTTTAAAACATTGCATAGATTAACAACTAGAATCTCACTATTGCCTTATAGATGATCAAAAAGATGAATGGGAGTAGGAAGTCTTCTCTTCCTTACACCAGTGTAACGGCTAATTACAAGCCTCATCGTTTTGATTCTCAAGTGTAAAGACTCAAAAGTGCCAAGTATTACAGAGCATTACATGTCGTTTGGCAGAGGCTGTGGTTTTAACACCTTTTTTCCTCCCTTTCTCTATATGTGACAGACCCAAGCGAATGCAGCAGGGCTGAGTGATGTTGCAAAACATGAAAAGCTCGTATTCCTGAGCTCTTTCTTTCTCCTCAGTATGCCAGAGACTGTAGGTCCAGTAGGACCTTCCTTGAAATGCTTTTGGTACCATAGCCATATACTCTTCTTGAAGCAAAGGATGAGTGAAAGATTTTCATAGAATCATAGAATCAGTAAGGTTGGAAGGGACCTCTGGAGATCATCTAGTCCAACACCCATGCTCAGCAGGGTCACCTAGAGCATGGTAGACAGGGTTGCATCCAGGTGGACCTTGAAGATCTCCAGAGAAGGAGACTCCGCAACCTCTCTGGGCAACCTGGTCCAGTGCTCCGTTACTCTCACAGGGAAGAAATTCCCCCTCACATTCAGGCGGAACTTCCTGTGCTTCAATTTCTGCCCATTGCCTCTTGTCCTGTCACATGGGACAACTGAAAAGAGTTTGTCCCCGTCCCCTTGACACCCTCCCTTCAGGTACTTGTACACATTGATAAGATCCCCCCTCAGGCTTCTCTTCCCCAGGCTGAAGAGGCCCAGCTCTCGCAGCTGTTCCTCATAGGGCAGGTGCTCCAGCCCTCGGATCATCTTCATAGCCCTACGCTGGACTCTCTCCAGTAGCTCCAGGTCTCTCTCTTTTGTGTCATACATACTTTTCTATTGCTGTTGCTAAAACTATTTCAAACAGTTGGATAGTGTACAAAGCAGCTAGCTATCGCTATTTGAAATTGTAAATATCAGTGTATTTCAGTAATTAAACCAGCCATTCAAACTTGTTAGGCTTCTTGGAGTATTGTTCTTCATATCCTTTATAACTATATCAACACTGTTTTTCAATCTTATTTAAGAATTTCCATCTACTTAGTGATAATCCTAATGACATTCCAACAATAATTAGGCTACTAAATGTGAAAGTGTGTAAGACTAGATAATATAATTCTGAATATCAAAATCTTTTGAGTTGCTCAAAATCTTTTGAATAACATTCATCTAATACCATGAAAATATATGAATTAATATTATCCAGTAATAGCACTGCAAATAAAATTGAAGATTACTATTTAATTAGTTGTTTGTAGTTAAATAAAAGTACAGCTTGTGAAGAAAATTTAGCTGACAAAAATGTAAGTGACTAAAAAAGAAGTTTCAATTTTCTGTCTCTGTGGAAAAGAAAAATTCTTTGTTCTTAATATCAGGCATCGTTTAGTAGATATATAGTAGCTATGTAAACAAGATGATTATTCTCTGCCTCAATATTGCTACCGGCATGGCCCAAAGCAGGCTGAATATCCTTGACATATTCTCCTGTGTTTAATCATCAAACAATTTCAGTTGTCCCATGTGACAGGACAAGAGGCAATGGGCACAAATTGAAGCACAAGAAGTTCCACCTGAACGTGAGGGGGAATTTCTCCACTATGAGAGTGACAGAGCACTGGCACAGGTTGCCCGGAGAGGTGGTGGAGTCTCCTTCTCTGGAGATCTTCAAGGCCCGCCTGGATGCAGCCCTGTCTAACATGCTCTAGGTGACTGTGCTTGAGCAAGGGTGTTGGACTAGATGATCTCCAGAGGTCCCTTCCAACCTTACTGATTCTGTGATTCTGTGATTCTGTGATGAAGAGAATTCCTCAAAGTCTTTAGGACCCATAGACCATTGATTATCTGGCACTTGTCTTTGGTAAGTTTGTCATTTCTTTCCAGGCCAAAGTGAAATCTCTTTACACTGCACTGTGCAAACCCAAAACAGATGCTTCATCAGATGATGTTGCAACTTTCTGGTCTATATTGTCTGCTGGACAAAGCTCTCAAGAGTATCAATGCTCTGAGGCTATGCAACTTCAGTGGTTTTCATCCTGTGTAAATGTAGATGTTATGTCTGAACTAGGGTTCCTCTTAGTCAAAGGAAAAAAAATAAGCATTTCTAGGACATAAATCACAAGATCTAGTTTAAGTGTCTATCTTAGGATGAGAAAAATTCCCTAGAAATGCCTGTTTCTGTCCACTTACAAAGATGTCTTGCTAAGTAGTTCAGCTGTGAAGTCCTGTTCCAGATACCTAGAAGCAGTTGAGATGAATTTGTCTTCTGAAATCTGCACAATACAATGAACCAGATATCATCTTGATCTTAGTTTCATTGAAATTCTATTTTCCTGAGTCTTTACCTCATTCTTTTACTATGTCTGTACTTTGCGTTCTGTATACCATATGAGTCTTGACTCCCTGACACTGCTTATATCCTCCAAGATGTTCAGCTTCTTTGTCAGAGGTCCTCTAGGAATTGTCATCCCTCTACAGGAATCTTTGAAGCATTTTCTTCCCTCTGACCGTTAAAGGTCATGCTCACCTCAAAGAAGTAGTCATTTGAGAGAAGCAGTGATACGTGATAATATCTTTTTCTTTATAAATCCCCCAATTATTGGAGATGAAGAGGCTATTGACTGCACAGGTGTCCTTGGACACTGTCTGCGGATGTTAGTCTTGAATTCAGACAAGTCATAAAATTGTAGTCACTGTTAGTGAGATGCCGGTTGTGACAGTGTTAACTTTTGAAATGAATCTGCATTCACTTTGCTGGGCAGTTCCAGGCAGATTCATTGCCTGGCTTGCTGCTAAGCAAGGAACATGGCAAAAGGTGGCTCTTGCTGTAAAATGCCCAGCTGTAAATTGTTACAGGTGTTTACAGCATAATTTTTCAAAATACATGATTTGAGAATCTGTTGTATGATCCATGTAGTTGAAGACAGGAGTACAGCTTATTACCAGTTCTAAATAGAGATCTGAAAAAATTGGAATTGGTGATATGTTTGGGTTTACCAGTACCCCAGTATCAAACTGGTAGATGCAGGAGATACTGGCATAGCTCTCACAAGTAAATTGCATCTTTTGCATTATATGATCTCAACATTTTTAAAGGAGAAGCAGTCATCGAATTATATATATTCACACTGAGTCACTAAGCACTGTGTCAGAGAATTTCTAAGCTAGACACTTTTGATCATTTCTGTGCTCAAATGTTGTTTCTCAGCATTTCTATTCTTTGGCTGAAAGCTTTGAAAATAAATCAATCATAAAAGCATTGGAATGGCTTATTTCTCAGTCACAATTACTGTATATAGGCAATGTATTTATTCTGAGCTTAACAAAAACTTCAGTTATGACTAATATATTTTGTTCATTAGTGCTGAACGTAGCAGTGTAATATTATTTTTCTCTAATGTAACATATTAAAACTAAACTGTTTTCTGTGCCTTCCATCTCAGATAATGCCGAATATCTTCCCACAAAGACAAAGAGTCTTAAAGAGCATCTTTTAGAAATTCCATCATTGCAAAAGAAGATGTTATTTGTACTGGGGTAATTACATTTCTTAAAAGCTTTTCCATTCCAGCAGCAATTAGGAATATTGTGGCTTTTTTCCACTGTCTTGTAACACTTACACAGAAGGTGGTTTGTCTTTTTAATGCTTTCTGCTGTAGATATTGTGTACTCATGATTACATTCCTGAATGATTAAATTCTAAGAATTATCTAGACTACCACTGAATACTTGAAAACTTACATAATAATGTATTTGTTGCAGTGTGGAGAGTGTCATAAATGGTATGTCTCATTTCCCTAGCATTTGTACATTTCAAAGCTTAAATTTCTAGTTTATGGACATTGTAAAATCCATTTTTGCAAATAAACAAAGGGCTATTATGTATATATATATATATGTGTGTGTGTGTGTTTCCAGGCTCAATAGTTTAGAAACTGAGTCTACCAGGGAACCAGTTGAAAATCAGTCAGAGCCAGGACACGCAGAATGGAGTACCTTGTACAGATGTCATTGCTATTTGCAAGTGGAGTCTTCTCTGATCTATGCATCTTCAGTGCCAGGTAAGAACTGACCATGTTTGTCACATGGTCACATTTCACTTCTGTGCAGTGAAATTTCATCCCTACATATCCTTCGCCTTGAGCAAAGATGAGGGCAAAATACCATCTACTTACGCTACTGACATATTTTCACAGCTGGTGCCTCTGCAGGTGATGTTGATAGGGCTGAGAGGGTGAAGAGGATCTTTGGAGTGGCACAGCATAGTGGTAGCAGTTGGAGGGGCTTTCACCTGCCCTACGATATCTTCGGAGCTGTACTCCACACAAAATGAGGATATCAGCTAAAGAACCCTATGTGGGGTGACCCAAGGGAGTATTGCAACCTTGGATACTCACTTTTTTGTATGCAGCCTTTCCCTGCCCGTGGTACATGAGCAGCACAGGAAGGCTGAAGACACAGAGACTGTGCAGATGGCAAGTGACCAATTTTACCATCTGAATTTTGGCTTAGCATCTCAGAAGAGCCAGCTGTTATCAGTGAGGAGCTGGATAGTATAAGTGCAAGTACTTACCTTCAAATATCCATTTTAGATACTACTGCAGGCAATAGAGAAAGCTGAACTGCCTGCCCTGGAAAATGGACCATTGGAGCACTGGTATATATGCAAGCATTGTACATGCCATGAGCCCTGAGTTCTTAGAGTGAAGCTTTGTGGAAAACTGTCCTGAATGACAGTGTTGGAAGGATGATGATCATCAAAACTCATCAGATTGGTGTTCATCATGGAGATGCAAGCCCAGATATACTGTTACGTTATGTATTTACATCTGTTGTAAAGCCTATGAAACAGCCATAGCAAGATTATGTATTTTAAGGATACATTTACTCAGTAATATCCATTTGTGAGGATACATGTTTGTGCGTCCATAACCTTTCTGTCTCCCAGATCTCTCGGTTCGTATCTGGGCTATAGCGGTATGTTCTAGGAGCAGATCTAAGTAATAACCTGTGATGTCTGGACCAAGCACTACTAGCACCAGGAGCAGAGCTTTGGATGTGCAAATTTGCTGTAACAGTGATACCTCTAACTTTCAAGAGCAGAGAGAGCCTATGCACTCTAGTAACTGTGATGCTTTGTAGATCAGTGGTGCATATTTACAAGCCCTTATGATACTGCAGGAGATGAAAGGCATCTAGAACAGTTGTCCCTGTCCAGTAAGTCAGCTGTGTTTGAGAAAAGGATAAAATCTTATGATGTGATCATTCAGGTAAGCAACAATGAAGGGTTTGTAGGAGAATGAAATGCAGCAGCTGGAGACTATTCTTGATTTTTAGCAGCAATCCTTCCAGAATGTGAGAGGGACTTAAGGAGGACAAGATGTAAGAATATGTTAAGATTAAGATATTCCTAGGGAATCTGTAGAGGTTTCTTTGGACAGGATTAAGCAGTCAGACTGATGGAGAAATGATGGGGAGATGTGAGGCAGCCATACCTCCTTCTCCATAATACCTCCAGTTATAACACAAGTTATACTTTACATTAGTGTTATCAGAGCATGAACGTGGGTTTGCACATCTTCTGTCTTTTTGTAGCTGTACATTATTTTTTTATTAGTTTTCACCCATATATTTAAGTAGGCCACTAGTCATTATATATTTATGCTGTGTCAGTACAGAATAAATAACTACTATATCTCAGTGATGGAACTGTATGCTTCAAATACTCTAGAGTTATATATGAAAGTACTTAATTACTTGGAGAAGTAAATTATCCATGTCTAATTGAAATGTCAAACTGTCCTGGATAAAATGGATCACATTTCTCATTGATCTAATTTCTTGAAATAAACTGCTATTTTTAAAGGCATAATTCCTGTCTATTTTTACTGTCTGTGTGTGTACATACCTGCTTGGCCCTTCCTGAAAGGCAGGTCCAGAGTTTGGTGAGTCTTATTGAGTCATACTGAGCCCTGATCAGAATGGTAGGCTGAAGCCTTAATCCATTGGCTGTTCACACTGTTAAAAACCTGAACCCAGGTTCAAATATCCTCTCAGTTAGACCTGTATACTTGGAAACATCTCTGTGAGCTGAGCTTGTGACTTGAGCCTTAGATAGGCTAGGTGAGCCTATTGGGGTCTGACACATAAAGTAATCTCCTATGTGATAACCTAAAGCTAGTTTACATAATGAACCCATGTTTTGGTGTCCTTAAGGCTGTTTTGACTGTGAATTTTCTCAGCTCTCCTGCTAAGCATTTTTAAAGGCAATACCTATTTCTCAGCCTCCTCTGCACTCACCTACCACCTCACAAGCTGTCAAATGCTTACTCAAGTGCTAAAAAATAAATAAAAAAGACATAAAAAGTTAAACTTAGAGTGATTGGTTTTTACCTGTGCTTCCCTAAAAGTTAGAATGTTTATCCATCTATATTATTCAGTGAAATAAAAGATACTACTTTTCCCTACAAACCATATACTTACTTAAGAGCAACATCTCTAGAGAGTTTTATTGGAAATGTTAACAGGAAGCTTCATATTAGCAGTAACATTGTTACTCATGGCTATGAAACAGGTCATAAATATTAATACTTAGCTGAATACTCTCCAAGACTAGTTAGAACATTTGCTAGTTGCCCTTATCCTGCTCACTCCTATTGGTAGGGCTGTCCCCATGATGGCTGTTCGAACTCCCAGAGCTGTCTGTCTATGAACGTAGCATGTAGCTGAACAGCACAAACTGGCAAAACAAATGAACAACACCTCTAAATTTCATTTTCCTCTCTGTTGACTGAAAATGAAGCCTCTTGTTAGTGGAAGCCAAGATATAAATGCATACATAAGAAACATCTAAAATTAGGTGAGGTGAATCCCACCCAACCAAACTGTGGCTGTGTCATCTCTTAAGTTTCTCTTAGTGGCAGGTAAAAAGGCACAGAGTTTCCCTGAAAGCAAAGGCCATTTCAGGTAACATGCTATACAGCTATATAGCAGTCAACAGGAGAGTCAAGAGCAACTCCTTATAATAAAAACAGAGTATGTGTGTAAAAACAGAGGATTCATTGCTCATTCCTTTACATGCCTGGTCATGCAGTTCTCCAATAAGTCCTGAAGTCGTATCTCATCTGAACAGCTTGTTCTTGTCAGAAGTCCTTGACATTCTGCTGCCAGTTTTGTTGTTCATAATATTGCATCTATAAACTAGCATTTTGTGTTCTTCAGCTTTTAAAAACAGTCAGTTGCAAGATGCATCACCTCCTAGTAAGCGGCAGCTCTAGATTTCCTCATATTTAATCATGATAAACTCTTTTCATACTAATCTAGAATAATATGTAATTTCATGGACTTTTCCACAGTGCACATCAATTTATTTCAAAAGGCAGAGGAAGCTTTTGATCCTGTCTGAGAATTAATTAGGTATTGAACAAAAAAGAAGCAAGGAAGAAATGTTTTAACTCTCATTTTTACTCTGCAAACAGGAGAATTTCCCATAAAGAAAAATAAGCGTATGTGGTGAATACATAGAGCCAGAAAATTCTAACCCAATAGATGTGATGAGAAACATAGAGCTATAGCACAAATGGAGAGTGGGGGAACTCAGTGAAAGCAAGACTGGGATTGGATTTGCTGCAACAAAGGTTTTAATGCTAAATTACACATTTGCTTAGCAATACCATAGTCATCTTCCACATAATCACTCTGATTTTCTCCATATAGGCTTAATAACTTGTCTGGTCTTCTGGTAACTCTCCGAGTCAGCTTCAAAAAACAAAACAAAACAAAATAAAAAACAAACAAAAAAAACCAAACAAAAAATAAGGTCCTTGAATAGAGAGATGTCTTGAGGGAATAACGTATCAAAGATATTACCTGCTCTTTTGCTGAGAACATTATAAGAGAATTCTCTTTCTTCCTTGAGATTTTGGTGAACAATAGTGGATATAGTATATTCTATGTTTTCAAAAGCAAAATTGAATTAAAACAAACTTCAAAAAAGCCTGGAATATAGACTTCAACTTCAGGTTGATCCTTGCTTTCATGTTCTAATGAAATGTCGAAGGTTAGTCCGTGCTTAGATAGCCCATGTGGCTCGGTCAGTGCTCACAGTTTCCTGTAACAAAAGCAGGCAGGACTAATATCAGACCTGGCAGCTTTTCATTTCTCAGCTTAAATGAATCAGGTCAACTGAGCATCCTAAAGGAGCAGCCTTTATTTCGGACTGAGTTGAACTACTCCTGGACTTTCAGTTTTAAACGTGTGTGAAGTAGCTTGTTGGGCTGGAATATTCTGTGCCTCCCTAAAGGTTTTCGATTTAACAGTTTGATTATGTCTTCACTGTACAGTTAACCGTAGCTTTTACAAGGGCTTTGCACCAAACCATTCCTCCCTCTGTCTTTCACCTGGAAGAAAAGCTGAACCAGCTTTAAGCCTAAACACTACGGTGTACAACCATCAGGCCTCTTTTCTGGAAAGGAACACTGGAAAATGCCACTTAGTCCTTGTAGTCTTTTGGTGTCTTTCTCACCATCTCCTTTGAAGCTTCGTAGGGAGGTGAAGGGAGGAAGGGATAAACAAGCTTTCCCCTCTTTGCTGTGGCTATCCAGGGCACACAGGTAAGCGGAGAGGCAGGAACGACACAGTAAAATATCCAGGGATCTATGGCAGGTGCAACACAACACAAAGATCAGAATACTTATCCTAACTGGTGGTGAATAGTACCAGAGGCATGATACCTGGAGACAGTGTTATTTCAAGGTCTCGCTACATCTTGAGTCATTCAAAAGCAATCCAAAACTCAGATTTTAACTTAAGAAGTTAAGGCTTTTTATTGTGGTGGCATAGTCACAGTCGTAAAAGGATATAAGGAAAACGTAACATTTAGGGTGACAATACTATCAGACTAGTTCATATAGATAGTAAAAGCTCTGATAAAGTGTTTGCATGTCCAAACCTGATCTATTTTTTCCAGTCATCTTGTCACTGGCACCTTGTCAATGCAATCAGTGAGAGTCGAAAAACATTTATGTAATCTTTTTCCCCTCATGCAGAACCAAATCATCTTTAAAATATGTCAGGATAAATAAAATGACTTACAATTGTAAGATGGAGTTGATGACATGCAGAATCTCCCAAGCTTAGACCCAAACACAGCGAACAATAGCTATGTTAATGGAGAAGTGCTCATAACTTTGAGACTGGTAATTCAGTCTGAATTTCGCAATGAGCTTCCCCCCAACACACACGTAGTATATAGAGCAGTTTCTAGTATTCATCTTTTCTCCTGTATATCATTAGTTATCTTTACTTATGTGCATCAAGAATGTCGAGCCCTACAAGAGAAACTCAGGTCAGAAAAAGGGCAGGCATAAGCATTTACTTCCTGTCTAAACGACTTATATTTATGACAAAATCTAAAACTTTTGAAAAGGAAGATCCATATGTAGTGCCAGCCTTGGGGTACAAAGTGCTTATACATTGTCTTCACACACTAGTCTTCTGTGTATTGGCTTTATTTAATTGCACCCTAAGGGCTGCACAGAAAAAATGCCCTTTAAAATACATTAAACATGACACACATGCCATCTGTAAGATACCAGGCATGTTAGGAACATGTGGATCTATTATAACAGAGGAAACCTGCTTTGGTAGTTTTCAACATTATTTAATGCTGGACCTTTCAGGGGAATAAAACTTCCATGCGTAACAATGATTGTACTAAGTAGGTCAGCTATATACATCCCATGTCTCACAGCAGCATCAATTTCTGCCCTGAAGTATTTAAAAACTCTCTGGAAACAAGACACAATGTGGAAGAAACAGGAAGTTTGAAGGAGGGAAGAATGTTATAGCAGGCAATTCAGTGACACCATGATTAATCCACGCACACGAAAGGATTGGTTTGTTTAGTTAACTGGCTAAAATAAAAGTCGGATGCTGCTTAAGCAAGTAGTGCTATCTAAACTAGCCATCCTTAATTGGTGATTTTTTTTGTTGTCAAGTTGACAATGAGTCTGAGACCTAAAAACAAACAAGCAAATGCACAATCAGCCAACCAAAAATGGTGAAAGATGAGGTGGGGATAGCCTTAATTTGAGAAGGCACTTACTCAGTTAGATGTCCTTTCTGTGTTGAGGTCCTCACTTCTGGGAAAATTTATTCTCCCCTGATGTACCTGCAGATGCAATCGTAATCTGACAGTTGTACTCTGAGTACACTAGTGTCTCTGTACCCAGTCGCTACAGTTGGATTCTCCATACCGGTACGGTTTCATTTTGGGAATCGTTAGCAGCCTTCTTATGACAAAGTATTATTTTTTTAGTAGAGTACAATATTAGGCAAAGAAAGATTAAACAATAAACAAGCAAAAAGTCTGCAGGTAGAGAGTCACGTAGACTAAAGGTGAAATTAGATAGATTTCCCCCCCACACACAAATTATAGAAATGGACCTTACAGAGGTACAAATACTTTTCTTTTAGCAATTCAGTGAGCTTAAGCAGGTACAATCTCTTTTTTTGCTGGACTAGACATATTTTTCTTTTGTTCAATCCACCATTTCTCCTAGCTTGAATTTGAGCCTAATTATCAGCATCCTGACAGACAATTATTAGGGAAACAAAGTGTGAAATCCTCCTTTTTCTTCAGACAATAGGCTACAGAGATCATCTAGATCAACACTACAATAGCAATAACTACTTAATACTGTCTCCATAACATTCTCAGAGGCAAGCTGATGAAGTACAGGCTAGATGAGCAGACAGTGAGGTGGACTGAAACCTGACTGCAAGGCAGAGCTCAGAGAGTTGTGATCTGTGTTGTAAAGTCTAGTTGAAGGCCTGTAGATAAGGGTGTCCCCCCTGGAGTCAATATTGGATCCAATACAATTCAACTTATTCATCGGTGACCTGGGTGAATGACAGAGCGCACCGTCAACAAGTTTGCAGATGATACAGAACTGGGAGGAGTGGCTGATACACCAGAGGGCTGTGCTGCCATTCAGAGGGACCTGGACAGGCTGGAGAGATGGGCAAAGAAGAACCTCATGAAATTCAACAAATAAAAATCCCGAGTCCTATACCTGGGGAGGAATAACCCTATGCATGAGTGCAGGCTGGAGGCTGGAGGCATCTGGTGTTTTCCACCAGCTCTGTGAGGAACAACCTGGAAGTCCTAGTGGACAAGTTGACCAGGTGCCAGCAATGCACCCTTGTGGCCAAGAAGGCTAATAGTATCCTGGGCTACATTAGGAAGAGTGTTGCCAACAGATCCACTGTATTCAACCCTAAGGAGGCCACATCTGGAATACTGTGGCTGGTTTCCTCAGTGCAAGAGAGACATAGAGCTACTGGAGCAAGTCTGGCAAAGGATTAAGATTAAGGAACTGAAGCGTCTGATGTACAAGGAAAGATTGAGAAACCTGGGAGTCTTCAGCTTGGAGAAGAGAAGGCTCCAGAAGGATCTGATCATTGTGCATACGTATTTTTTGAGGGAGGGATGTCAAGAGGGGGCTAGACTTTTTTTCAGTGGTGCCCAAGGACAGGAAGAGGCAACAGGCTTGAACTGAAACACAGGAAATTCCATCTGAATATAAGAAAACACTTTTTCACTGTGAGAGTGGTTGACCATTGGAACATGTTGCCCCAAGAGGTTGTAAAGTCCCCATCCTTGGAGATATCCAAAAACTGTCTGGGCATGGTCCTGGCCAACCTGCTCTAGGTGACTCTGCTAGATGAAGGGGGCTGGACTAGGTGATCTGCAAAGGTCCCTTCCAACTTCAACCGTTTTGTGATTCTGTGATGACTGGATAGATAAATTCATTCCTGTCTGCACAGCGTGTAATCACTAGTCAGGCAACTCTCCCCACCTTTGATGGAATGAATTTGAAGCTTCTGATCTCTTTCGATATTTTAACATGCCATTTTGGAAAATATATACTAAGAAGCAACATCTGGTAAAGAGGTCAACAAAACGGGAGGAAGGCCTTTGTCCGTGTGCAGTGCAGGCCTAGCATTGGGAAGAAGAGAGATGGATAAGAGAGCTAGCTATATAAGTTTCATGGCAATGTCTAAACCATGATATGTATGGCATCACAGCTCATGAAGGAAGGTAATGGCAGGCCAGTTCCTCATGTGCCAGAAGGGATTTAATTTCCCTAAGGCAGAACAGTTTCAGAATGTTCTTTGTCCTGCTATACATTTGAATGCCTTTGCTGTAAGATGTTGTGGCTTTAAGTGATCTCTGATTCTTGTACAATCTTTGAGGATGATGATGCTCAGAGCAAGGAGCTTCTGCTTGGTCTTACGATGCAGTCATTTAGAAATGATATTGTACAGCTTTACAGTTCTAACACAGCTAAACTTTTAAGTTCTTGTAAAAAACAAACAAAAGCTTTGCAATGCGTGATCTCCAAGGATTCTGTTTTCTTTTATAAAATATACATCTCGCTTTCATAAAAAATTGCATGTTACATAAAGAATGAAGTTTTATTCATATCAAGTTCATTTGAGGGGCAGTTATCTTCTCTTCCACTAATGTTCTGGGAGGCATTTCTCTCTCCTTGGTATTTTCCAGCACAAAATTAGCACTTGTGTAAACAGAGAGAACTGCTAAGTGATCTAGTCTAAAGTTGAGCAAAATTTCTAAAAAAAAAAAAAAAAAAAAAAAAAGAGAGAGAGAGAGAAAAGAGAAATCTAAGTTAAATGCTGAACGTTAATGGAGTGTTTGTTAAAGATTTTTACTGAAAACATGAGAAGTTGTATTAATCACTTTTTAAACAAGTATTTCCTAAAACTGTTTTCCCTGAGTGAATTAGTTCAGAAAGGGGGAAATTGGAGAAAAGTTTGATAGAGAGTGTATGAAGAAGTTCTGTGACCATCCAAGTTCTGAAACTGGTACCTGTGCTTAGATGTTAAATCATTTAGATTTGAGTAAAAATGAGTTTTCTACAGTTGAACCTTATTGACAGTTCATAGGTTAAAAACAACCTCACAGATCCCCATCCAGAGACTATCTAGATTCTGGGTCAGATTTAGAAGCTGAACAAGAGCCTTGGCCTATCAGATCTTTGGCATTAGGGAAACAAATTTTCCCATCTGAAATATGATGAGGATTGTTACTGGAGACACGCTTGCAGAGTCATTTGATAAAAAGTGAAGGAAACTGTTCTTTGGTGGAACCCAGCCAAGAGTAACTTGAATCTGTGAATAAAGGAGCTCATCAAATGTCCTGGGAAATACAGCTTTGCACATTGTTTAAGAGCAAACAAGATGGCATGAAAGATACACCTGACCCATCACCAAATATTCCTACAAGCACAAACTGCAAGACTCAACATTTTGTCTAACTTCTAGGTGATAAGGCTGTAATAATATAAATAAAAATAAGGAAGAGTTTTGATGTAGAATCATCCCACCTAAATTCTAATTTAAATGATTAGAGTAGGAGTAGATTCACACTTGGCTCCAATGTTAGTCAAAAATGTGAGAAACCTCCAGAGTAAAAGTCAAATTAGTTATCTAGATGTGCCTGTATAGGAAATCTAGAGTAAATATGCTGCTTTTTCAAGTAGTTCTGGAATACAGAAATAAGTGGGATTAATCTAAACTTCAGTGTCTTTTAGTCACCTACCAATATGAAATAATAGCAAAAATTCTATTTTATATATATATATATATGTATATAGACAGACTTCTTTAGCTGGAATAATCATCTCAGATTTCACATAACATTTCAGGAGTATCTTTTCAAATCTTTTACAGACAAAATTGTCTATTGGTGCTGTGATAATGCTAGCTCTTCTGTGAGAACAGCAAATCTTGATTACTTTTCCCATTGCATTATGAATTTATTTTTAAGCCTTGCCTACTCTACAGATTCTGATTAAATAAATATATATCAAATGCAGTTTATAGCAGTTCTAATAACTACTGGCAATAGTAAGAACAAGTGAAAGTCACTGTCAGTCCTTTTGGTTAGCAATAATTCTTAGAACTTCATATGAGTCCATTGATCCACAGAAAAGAAAAAAAAACAAACATAAAATTACTTCGTAATTTGACATCAAAGAGCAATTTCCATTTATATGAAAATTTAGAGTTTTTCAGGCTAATGTTATATCTATGAAATGTTGGAAAAGAAATCCTTTTCAAATTTAGTCTTTGGATCATATAGTTGCATATTATTCCTTTAATAACATCTTCTATTCTTTTTTCCTGTGGGAGAATATTGAAATGGTAATTCCAGATATATTCCTATCTCAGTGACATCATTAAGAACAGATTACATTTTTTTTTCTGTATTTTTGAAGTATATCATCATCTGTATTGAATAAATCAATTGGAGGCAAATATTCCTGTTGACACTACAAAATTAATTTTGAAAAATGCATCCAAAGTCACAATGTCTGTTCTTAGGACTGTGTTTTATCTAATACTATGGCTTTATTGATATTTTCATGACAGGCTATCAGAGTCCCTCAGCTGTTCCATGAACCCTGGATCCAGGCTTCCTTGGATACTGATTGTCCCTCAAAATACCCTGGTTGCAAGGAGGGAATTTTATGCCCGATAGAATAACTCTAGCAGGAGAGAGAACTAGAGCAGCTGGGCTCATTCAGAAAGAAGCCCTCCCGGGCAAACTATTCAGAAAGGCTTCTTCTAGGGAGAGTGGAAGTTCATATCTAAGACTGCTTTAAATCTTTGTTACTTAAGAAATTTCATAACTAGACCAACAGGTCCCAGTCCTGGCTGAAATTTGTCGACAACCACAAAAAATTTCCCCATACAAATTTACCTATGAATGGACTTTTTGTGACTGGATATATATATTTCTATAGGAAGTTTCATGTTCCTTTCTATTCTGATATTTTCTCTGCTCCTAAAATGCATCTCAGTCCATTTTTTCTGGTGATATTTGCCATTATAGATATTTTACTGCTCTCAATGAATTGCAAAAAGCACCTTTGGTGCCATAGCAACCTGTTCCTTTAAGATTTACCAGAGATAACCTGAGCTTGGCTTAAAATAGCATCAGATCAAAGTTTCAAAAGCCAGAAGTGATGCTTAGCAATTGCCTAGCAAGTTGCACTTGTCACCCTCTAAAGGTGGAAGATGCTACAAAAAACAGTGCCTTTTTTTCCCCCCTCTCTCTAAGGCTTTCTTTCCAGGCCAGCTATAAATCTTTTTCAGCATTAATACTGAAAGGTTGCTCCTACGTTGTCTTTTAAAGGCTCAGTCATGCTCTGGAATGTATACCTGCACAAGTGGCTAAGAGGAAGAAAACATCCTTTTTCATCCTTGTTCAAACATACGTGAGTGAATGGGGACAAGCAGTTATTTTGTTTTCGGTTTTTTTCTTTACTCAAAGGGGAAATGCTCTAGGAACATAATCTGTGACAGTTTTTTATCCTGCTGCACCCCAGTCTGTCCCCTGTTCATTGCCATAGCCTCTGTTTCTACCTCAGTTCCTGCAATTTCTCCTCCCTCCATTTGTGTGTCTCTCCTTTCCCCTTTTCTATCACAATGCCATATAAAGATTAAATTTGATGGTAACTGTTTGAAGCAAAGCAAAATGATGGTGAATTAATTTATGTAGTTAAATTTAGGGAGAAGAGTCCCTCACTACAAGTCTTTGGAGACACCATTGATTATGTATGAACACATGAATTTAAGTTAGAAAGACAGATTTACCTGATGCCTGAAATTCAGGTGCAAGATTGCAGTCTGAATTATGAAGAGAATTTTGCTGTCTATTATAACTAGTAGGATTTCTACTTGCTTAGGAAAAGATGTTTCAAGAATGAAATGAAGTTGCATAAGACTAAAATGAATTGCTAAGTTTCTTTTCATAAATGCTTATGAACAACTTATCAGCAAACACTTTGAACATGCCTAAAGGGAAGCTTATTTCTTTTACTTAATACTTGACATAGATTTTGTTGGACAGAGTGAATAGAACTGGCAAGGATCATTTTGATTTTTAAAACTTATTATTACTGAAAGACTTTCCAGGAGCTTATCTTTTCCATTAAACAGAATCCTCATCTTCACATCCTGCAAAATTGTGGAGATCGGCATATAAAGCTGAGGAAGATTTGTTCCTGTATATTTCTCAATAACTCCAGTAATGTCAGTAACAGTAACTTTGTTTGCTTAGGTAAGGAGGTCACTGAAGATGTAGCACACAGCTCAAGTGGGTGGTAGCTACCTACCTTCTCAGAGCATCAGCTGCTGTGTCTGTCCCCATATCTCCTTTGTTTACTACTGTTTTGGCTTCTATTCTCTCTCTTGCCCTGCACCTTTTCAATTGCATGTCACTTATTTTTCCACTTCTACTGTAACATCTTCCCTTTTTCGTATGTCCTGCTGGGAGCCCATGTGTGTTGATCATCTGGCTGGCTCATCAAACAGCAGGTGTTGCTCTCCGATGGCCATTTTGCCCAATAAAATTGCTCCATCACTCAAATACAGCACTGTGATTTAAAAGTAACTGCTGAATTTTAAAAATACATTTTTTCTATACTAACAGATATACGACTGAAGCTATTAACAGTTAGTTTGAATTATTGATAATGTTAAGAACAAGAAGAAATTCTTTTGATTAATGAGCTACATTCAGCAGTTGATTCTATGTGAATCTATCCTCATGTTACATGGTACTCTGCTGTCCAGGAAAGAAGTTCCTAGTTCTGCTGTTATGTTAACAATAGTTTCTTAAACTTCCTATCATTTCCAGGCTTTGTTTTTCCTTTTATTTCTCTTGGTTCACTCTTATCATTCCTTTATGCTTCTGTTTTCTCTGCAGGAACCTTAGAAGGAAAAAAAACAATTTTCTTAAAAATGCTTAGATTTCTTGGTCTGCTATCATTTTCACTGCAGATGTGAAAGTAAGCAATGCATATAATGAAAATATGACAACCACACATTAAAAGACAAGCCTTTTTTAAAAGATGTATTTATTTTTCTGATATAAACCAGTAGAGAGACCTAGAAACTCTCTTACTGCTGTACCTGCATGATTTCAGCCTGTAGTTTCTGTTATATAATTTACTGTGTGCAGTCAGAGGAATGACAATGACAGATGTCTTGGAAATCTGATGAAATACAAATCAATATTTTAAAGAGCTATTTACTGATTCAGTGGAATTTAATGTATCTCAAGAATTGATATTTAAATGGTAGAAGAGTTATTTTCTATTTAAAAGAAAGCAGATCTAGTTTAGAGAAGGTAGATGAGTAGTTAAAATCAAAAAATATTTTAAAATATTGAATATGTACATTTTCATTAAAGAAAGAGAGGTTCGGACTAAACAAGAAAAAAAGATCAAACAAAAAGTGTTTATGTGACAAAGCTAAACAGAAATGAAAACATCTGGCACTATTCTGGTTTTGCTTTTTGAAGCCAAATAGTATTGCATGTAGTCATTAGTAGCTTTTTGTCCTCTTTTGAGAGAATTCAATCGCTTTGACTAACTTTCTAATCCCTCCCAACTAATCTGTTACATGTCTTACACGTGGCAGACTTGTTTCTATTTGATTTCCAGCTGTGAATTAAATACCCAAATAACACAGAAAGTTACAGATTCCTATACATAATCACCCTCTAGGGTCATGGGCTGTTACCTTTCTTGGATTGTGCTCTGCATAAAATACTTCACAGAAATGAGTAAACAACTAACATCCTCCTCCTCCCCCCCCCCCAAAAAAAAAAAAGAAAGAAAAAATCTCCAGAAAAACTGATTTATCCGTTCCTATTTATTTTCATCAATAAAACTTGATAATTTTTTTGCTGAAGGGCCAGGACACTTGGTAGTTGTGGTCTCCATTCTTGATATGCTTTGTAGCTACAGCATATTTTTTAAAAAGTCTCTTGTATATCAAGAAGGCAACAAACCCCCAAATTTTCTTTCCATCACAGCATGAAAAGAGCATTAATAGGACTTTGAACCATGAAATTTTGATCAATTCAAGATGAAAAAATAAGAGAAATCCTATCACAGGGGTCACTGCATTAGTTCTATATGCCTGTCAATATTTCTCTAAATTTCTTTCATTATTAATGAAATTAGTTTTCTTTATATGGATTTTATTTAGAAAACTTTGCATTATTTTTTCTCCTTATTCCCATTAGTTCTTTTGTTAGGAATGAGAGAGGACAAAGCTGTACGTAGCACGGAGGGGAAATTCTGAAAATTGTGTTTAGCATTTGTTAATTAGACACTCTACCTCCCCCCTCCCCCAAATGAGCAGAAGGAAACATTCAAGAAGGTAAGTTGTCTCATGCAAAGGTAAGTGTCTAAAATAGGTAAGTTGAACTGCCCTGTGGAGGTGTTCATGTCTGTCCATGGACCGTAGAAGTCATTTAGAAAACTAGCAATTATTAGATGCTAATTCTTCAGAAGATTTATCCATAATGCTCGCACTAGTCTCAGGACTTCAGTGTCAAAGCTCACGACTTATCTACCATGAACACAACTTTCATTGAGGATTAAGCTCAATAGATGTTCGCTCTGGTTTTATACTTTTCTTCATGCATCTATCGCCACTCTTGGATAGAGAATAGTAAGAGAAAAAGACCATTGGTGTGACCTAGTTCAGTCATTCTTACGTTCTTATTATCACCATTATCCAGAACATTGCTATAGGTCAAATTAGTTGAATGTGCAGCAGTAAATAAAAAATCTGAGTATGTTTTTTGACAATTTGAATTTCAATTAAAAATATTTTCATACAGTTCAGTAAGCAGCCCTGGAGTTCATTTCTTTACAATTAAATCTCTAATGTTACAGACAGTGAATCTGTCACAGCAAATGATTTAATGATAGTAAAGTTGACCTGTTAATCATTGCTAATTACTATGCTTTAGATATTTACTTTGGCAGCTGTGTCTGATGAGAAATTGATTTTTTTTTGTTTACCAACGTTTACTTCAACAAATAATGTGATGATAAATTTCCCATTCTTATTGCCCTGTTTCTCAGCTGCTTTGCAGCAGTGTCAGCTTGATCACACATTCAAAGATCACTGTGACATTTTTGATTTCTACCCTTATTTATGGAACATCCTCCATGGGCTTGCTATTAACTGTTTTGTATCTTTCATTTTTTGATAAGGTCTATTCCTGTCAATAAGCGTCAAGAGTAAAGAGCTGATAAGAACAGATGATACTACTTGAGATATTTGTTGTGAGAACTTTAAATGGGTATTATCTCTAAAAATACTTGCTTCCTGTCTTTTTCAGTTAGCTAAGGTAGATTTCTACATTAATAAGTGTGAACTTCATCTCTGCTAATTTGAGATGTCTAAAATCTAGATGACTAGCCTAGGCTAGTTTTTATAAGCGGCTTCCTCTTAAGTCAGTAGAGCAAAAGAGGCACCTACAGAAAGTGACTTATTCCAAAGCATGGGTGCCACAAGATGGGTCTGTGTTCTACATTTTTATTAATGTTCTGTAAATCAATATAAAATTATTGTTGATCAAATCTGGAGATTACAAAAATTTTATGTGTGGGAAGTATTGAAGAAACCAATAAAACACATCAAAGAAAGCAGGAGTCACTTGCTACTCTATGGCATTTTAGACAAACTGTGTTTTCCCTAAATGCATTTAGACATTAGAAAGGTTGATTATAGCTCATGCCTTTGGAAGAGGAGTTATGTACTAAAAAGTAAAGATTCTGAGAAAGACCCAGGGCTTACGACTGTGTCCAGCCATATCAGTCCGTAATATGAACCCACAGAAGTGGATCAGTAGAGTGATACAGTGGCTGCTGAAGATCGGACACACACACATGCACACACTGCATCCGAAAGGACTTCAAGGACCCCAGGATGACAAACCAAAGCACAATAACTGGTAAAAACTGGGCGACTCTCTTCAAAAGTATACTCCTAATATGAACTATCACACTAATGTAGGAACATTCGGTGGACGTTACCTTCGTATGAGCTCTCAGATACATCTTAAGAAAAAAAAGAGACTAATATAAGATTACAAAGAAATGAGTAATGAGTAAGACAGAGGAGATATATATTACATTTGTGAGTCCAGAAGTGCTGGATGCTGCCTTTAATTCTGGTATATGCATGTTTACAAGGGTATTGATAAAACAGAGGAGACCCAAGAAAATGAATCAGTGAAAGCCAATAAAATAGCTCTTCTCATCAGAGCTCAATCTGGTAAAGTTCTTAAAGAAAACCAATAAAACAAACCTAATTACCAGGCAAAAGTAACTTCACAGGGAAAAAAATCTGTCATATGCTATTAAGTGATATATTACTCTAGTAAAGAAAGGATAGTCTTACACCTAAGGCATAGAAGTTGAATCTAAATGAATTTGAATTACAAACAGAGCAATGCTTCTTTAACTATAATTAAGCACTAAAACAAATTATATATGGAAGTGGTGGATTCTGCATCTTTTATTATCTTCCAAATAAGATGTTATGCTTTCCTGGAAGACATCATTTTGTCTTACATGAGTTATTATGGGAACAAATGAATTAGATTTCATAATGTGATATATACAAGATCAAATTAGGTGATATGATAGCCCTCTCTCTGAAGACACCATGCATTTTCTACCTCTTTATGATATAGTATTTATTTATTTATTTCCTTGAATAATCTTATCATCATAGATTTATAGGTGATTTGAATATGAAATTGTCTACATTTTACATTGCTCTAGTCTATGAGTTTAAAATTGTCAAACTCTTGGATATTTCTCATATTGTTATGCTTATTGTTATATATCTTGTCTGCTAGGCAAGTTGCAGCTGAAAGTGTTTGTACTCTTGTCTTATCCCTATCTGCAAGAACATGGAGACAAAATTTGCCCCACCACAGGAGACAAGTTCTCCTATACGCTGTTTAGCGATGTATGGTTTTGATAGAAGCAACGTGCAATATCAGTATGTAACTCATGGTCATAACAGAAACGGACCAATTCTCAGCCTTTACTGCATTTACTCTTACGCTGTCCCTCTTAGAGTGGGATTTTTATTTAATTTCACTGAGGCACTGCACTTTGAGGACCAAACCAGTGCCTAAATACAACCAGGAGCACTGGCCTCTTGACAGTGCACGTGGGGGATGTGGTGAATTGTGCCAAAGTTCCCATCTTACATGTCGGAGATTTCCAGCCAAGGAAGAGAGGGCAGGTGAGCACTTGCATCTTGCTTTATGTTGAAGCTCAGATCCACCCTGGGCATACGCTTACCTGGGAACTCAAGAACATTTTCAGATGAGAAATATGGATGTAATCAGTGGGATCCTTCTGTGACCATTAATATTGGCTTTGTGCACCATCAGATGATGCAGCTCTACATAAGTAATCTAGATCAGTTAGGAGCACAAAACTGCATTCTTACCAGATTGGCTAGAGCTCTAAATAGTATTACATTTTTATGCTGCCTGTATATTAGCTGTTAGTTTTATGGAAATATTCACAGTTATATACTGAAGGGAGTCAAATATGGATGAAGATGTAGAGGACATTTTAAGAGAATTTGCATGAAAGTGGTGGGGCATTTTTTCTCTCATATTATACTACTATTATCAACAACATAAAACTTACTGTTCAGTTTTGTCAGCAATATCAGCATAAAACTTACTGTTCAGTATTTGTCAGCAAGTATTCTGTAAGAGCTCCAACAGACAGTTTTGCAGTTTTCCTTGTATGATGTCAGGAAATATTTCTACAGAATGAATAAAAATGAAACATTAAACAAAAAAAATGCATGAAAATTAGTACTTTAGTGCTTTTTACCCCTTCAGTTACACTTCCTCAAAAAAGTACCATTTCTTATGCTTAGTGTTCTGTTGTTTCTAACAAAATAGATAAAAGCAAGGCAAAAATCAATAAATATCCAAACTGGCTCATATATTAATTGACCTGATATACCAAATGAATTACAAGAACCTCTCCAGCCTTTAAGAGAAAAGAATGAATACTCGGGGAATTCCATTGTTCATACAGTACTATAGCCAAAACAACCTTTTTTTCTCCAGGTTGGGTGTTTTTTTCTGTTCTTGTAGTATTAATGGGTATGTAGCATAATGTAATGTAGTAAATATCCTACAGTTTTCTTTTAACTGGTCTTGACTTATTCTCTTATATGTATTTATTTTTCACTTTGTACTTTGGTCCAATATTATATCATTTTTCTGAACGTTTTCTTGAAACTCAGGAATAAAATCCTGTAAGTTTTGGATGTTCTAAATTGAGCTGAAATCAGATCAAAAGAATTCAATTATCTGGGTAAACAGGAAGAGGACACTTTTGTAATTTCAATTTTATCGATTGGAAAGACTTGGGTATCTTGTAACATCAGGAAGTGTCTCCTTCTGCTTAGGGTGTGCAGCTCAGATTCATCCCCTGAAGCAGCTGAAGCTTTGTCTGTTTGTTTTGTTTTGTTTTGTTTTGTTTTGTTTTGTTTTGTAAGAAAGTGGGCAGCAACAGGCCTTAGTTTTTGAAAAGCATCTGGAGATGAGGCAATGCTTTTCCAGTTTACAAAAGCTCATTTGCTAGAGAAATCTCTGAGCATGCTAAAGACCCAAGTTCAATTTTCTTCTCTGCTTGAGGGGATTCAAAATCGTGTCAGCTGTAATAGCACCTTGCATGTCAGGCTGCTAACAGAGAAAATGAGCACAAGCACATGTGATGGCTGAGCTTAACAGCTAGGGCAGACAGAGGTGTAAGGAGAAGCTGGATACTAGTTCCTCTTGCAAAATATATTTATGCATTGAGCATGACCTAGTTGTTGAATAAAATGTACTGAGATAGTTTCTAGTACAGGGAGTAGATCACAGGACTCCATGACTTGAGCTGACAGCCCTTATTACTAGACCACATATACGTGCTCCTAGCTGTTTCTCCTTCTACCTCTTCCAATGTCTCTTATTTCAACAGAAAGAACTGAGAACACACCCCACCTCACCGTAGCTGACAGCCTGATAGTGACAGACAGTTAACAGAGCTACAACATACTCTGCTACAAAAGTATTCGCTTTAATATTTTTCTATTATTTACATAAATTCAGTTAGAATATTGTAAAGAGCAAGGCAGAATAATAAAACAGCTGTTAGCCAAAAATAACCTTTGCAAGAATAGAATTGCCTTTTGTGTACGTAGAAGGGAGAACTCTTCATCACAATTTCTTGTATTTACACTTCAGGCAGTATTGGATCTGTTTCTACAGTTTTCAGAGTAATTGAGACTGTTTTTTTCCTGGAGTACATCAGTAAGTTTTTTTTTTTTTAATTACTAGAATGAATTATTTTATTATTCAGAATCTAGTATATTACACATTTTAAGGGACTCCTCCTGTTTTCCATGCAGTTCTCTCCTCTTTGCTAAAAGTATATTTTTTAGCAAACTGATCTGTGGACTAGACCCAGCAAAACTCTTCAGCACAATCAGCATATTTGTCTATAGTTTGAAATATTTTTAAGTTACCTCGCTGTAAGGGATCCTAACTTCTTTATGGGAATTCTATAGCTAGATCCTTTTCAACAGTTGCCTTGTTCTGCATTTCTCAACAGATTTCTGTTGATTTTGACTGCTGTATCACTGAAAAAAACCACCAGCTGCTGGATCTGAATTATTCAATTTCTTCTTACCTATACATTTCCAGATAATTTTCCACTGAGAATTCAACCCTTTGGAAAAAAAAGCTTACTTTTTAAATATTGACCATCATTACTCAATAGTTTCTCTATTCAGAAGAAATAACAATCTGACATTCTTTGCAGTCAGTGCTACAGTTTAATCTTCACTTATTTCTTTGTGGGAATTGCTCTGAAGTTATGAGCTATAGAATTTTTTTAGTGTTTAACTATTATGTAGCATTTTTCCTTTGTTCATCTGAGACAACATATGTGCAGTGAACCTTCAAGAATTCCTCCACTCCATGTAGAGCTGTCTCTGAGCAATGCCTGATTTTAAGAAGCACCTCTAGAATTCGTTCAAGCGCATAAGTCAAAAAAAAAAAAAAGGACATTTTTCTCCCTAATCAAGTATTGCAATGAAGAATATTGTTACATAAAGTTGAAGTCTTAGATAGAGTTAGACAGTATTTGGGGCTTACTTTAACAGGTAGCATTTGATTCCTGATTGTGGAAGTGTCGTCAGCTGAACATAAAAAAATTAAACACTTCTTCAATGTTGTGCAAGCCAGTTAACTGAAAAATGCAGAAAAGTATGTGTGAAACCTTGCTCCTCTGTCAGAGCTCCAAAAATCTGTTTGTAAAACCTGACATTTGACATAAAAAAATTAAACACTTCTTCAATGTTGTGCAAGCCAGTTAACTGAAAAATGCAGAAAAGTATGTGTGAAACCTTGCTCCTCTGTCAGAGCTCCAAAAATCTGTTTGTAAAACCTGACATTTGACATAAAAAAATTAAACACTTCTTCAATGTTGTGCAAGCCAGTTAACTGAAAAATGCAGAAAAGTATGTGTGAAACCTTGCTCCTCTCTCAGAGCTCCAAAAATCTGTTTGTAAAACCTGACATTTGATATATAAGGTTAATTCTTGAGTAAAATAATCAGAGTACAAAAATGTATCAGAGAATGTACTTGTACATTGGGGAATGCGAATTTGTCTAAGGGCTTGCAAGCATTTATTTTTAAACTATTTTTTTTGATATTTTAACCAAACATAGAGGGAAAATCACCATACATTTTACAGAAAATCTGTGAAATTAATTTGGATTATGAGGCTCCTAGCAATTAGGTAGTATAATGTGAAGTCTGAACAGTTTTCATGGTCTATTCATACATCTTATTGGGAAGCAGATTAAACATTGATTTGATTGTAGTCTAGAAACTCTACACTGTCAGGCAGCTTACAGCGTCATATAAAATCTTTGATATCCAATGATTGCAAACATATTAGAAAATCCAAAAAGAAAATGTTTTAGAAAGGAATGCAGGGCTGTGCCATGAAGCTGAAATCTCTCTTTGCGTATATTACCCAGAAGAGTAAATGAGGAATAAAAAGGGTCACCCATGTCCAGCCAGTTGAGAATTTCTTCGAGACCTTCCTCCCTTCTGAGAAGCGGCACGAGGAACTTGTGCAGCAGAGGAGCATGGTGAGACAACAGATATCAGACATCTAAGGAGAACCAGAGGCACCCTAGGAGCCTCCCTAACTTAAACTTAAATCATATTTAAACTATACTGGAACTCCTTACTTTGCTTGTATTTGCTCAAGATCAAAAAGTTGGAAACAAAATATTACAGTTCATACTTTCCTTGCTTGAGTTTTATCAAAAAGGTGCAGTATGGACTCTCAGTGTGCTTTATGTAAACCCTCATGCGCTGACCGCTGGTGTCACAGATGGATTTGGTAATTTACTAGTTTTTGTGCAAGAACAGCTGCATGAAATGTTCTGGCTTGTGCTTTACCAGAAGCCAGACTTGATAATCAAAATGACCCTGTCTGCCCTAGTACGTAGTCATCCTGTTCAATTGTCTTTAAAAAGAAAAATATTAGGCATTTGTTTTTCATCAAATTTCCAACACCGAAGAACAAGCAGTTCGCTGACATTTTGTAACATTTGCGAAAAGGTATTTAAGAATTGATGAGGCAATGAAGGACTTTATTAAAAACAATTCAGAAAATGGTTAAAGGTTAAAAACTGGAGAAAAGAAACAAAGTTAAGAAACTACCTTTTAAATGAATTGGCAAATACAAGGCAGTAAAGAAAGCTAGACAACATATATTGTTTTAACATATTTTCCTGCCTGGCCAGATTCACCAGGAGAAGTCAGAGAGGCACAGCAGGGGGGAAAGTGAAGTGCCAGCCTTGCCAGAAGGAACTGCCTTTTTAACTTTCATGCTTTAATTCATGTCAAGGGGAACATTTACAGCACTTTACAGGTTCCCCCTTGCTGTTTATTCATCCACATCACTGCTGAATGTAGAATGAAGTTTTGGTCCAGGACTGTGGCTCTAGATGCCTTTACAGACAGCAGCAGTAAGCCTTTAGTGGAAGCTAAATACTTGCCTTATTGGTTATCATTCTGACTCCTTGAAAATCAGCATCATAATTGCTAGAAAACTCTACTGGTCTGCTGCTAACAGGCTCTTATAGACAAGATAAAATTACCTCTGTTCTGTCCAGGCAGAAATAACCTTTGCAAAGCTCCTCAACAAAATAAATAACATCCTGACATTGCAGAAGTCTGTTCAAATGGCAGTGGCTTTAGTGGATCAGAATTTCCCTCCTACTTCTCCTCCTCCTCACTTTGTTAGAGAACTGATATAAAATTGTGAAACTATAAGCATATAAATGTCAGACAAATAACTACTACCATAGGAAAAAAAATGTCCTTGAAAAGTTATTTAACTTTGAAAAATTAGATAACCTTTATTCACTGCCTGCATAGTGATCACTAAAAATATATTATCTGCAATCCTCTCTGTGGTTTTTAAACCTACATTTTACATATAATTAAAATTGCGCTAGAAATATGTAGATGCTAGAGTAGATGCAACTCTTCAGCCACTGTTTTGCTTCCTGTATCTTTGTTTTCTCACAATATATTTATTTTCAGGAATTGCTATCTTTATAGAGAGAAATAGAGATACCTATTACTAACAATTGATTTTCAATGCTGCTATTGCAGTTAGAATGTGTGTGTACTATAAAATATAAAGATTCAGTAATATAATAGTAGAATGTTAGTTTAAATTCCATACTTGGTTTTCCAGTTTATTTTCAGTAACATGAAAAAAAAACTTGCCCTCAAGACAGTGTAATAGGGGAAAAAAAAGATTTTCTTTAATAAAAACAATTAAAAACATGTTTTTAACCAAGCCTGTTTTAATGACAATAAATTGCTTTGAAAGAACACAGCATCTTGAAGACGAGGATTTGTAAAGTTGAGAATTCCAAGGCTGCAGGCATCTTCAGTAATCAAAAACAGATTATTGCTCAAAAATTCTGCCTCTATTTTGACATTAACAGGGTCAGACAGGTGAATTAAGCTCAGATTTGTTTGGTCAGAAATCACAAGCTATCTTAGGACTATTAAATCCTCCAGTACAAGGAAAAATCTATGGGACAAAATGCTCAGAGTGACTGATTAAATGTGGTGGTTAATTCAGACAGTGAATAAGTAGAAACTGACTCAAACAGAATGTAAAAGAGGAACATTATCCCTAGTGTAGATTTAAAAAAATAGGTATATAAAACAGAAGCCTCATTTAAAATGGAGTAGAGACAAATGCTTGCCAAGACCAGAATTGCTCTGTTGTCAATTTATGTAGTTTTGCTCATGAAACATTTAGATAAAAGGCGTCTTGGAATATCCTTGCCTTTAGATGTGCTTTTTGTCATGTCACAGTATAGCTAAAGTATCTTCCTTTTCCCACTACAGTTTTATTGTTTGTCCTTATCTTGTTTACTTAGAAGGTAAAATAAAAATACAGCTCCTAGAAATTTGTAAAATTGGCTTATAAAATATCAAAGAAATTAACCATTCATTCATTGCTTGTGACACAGTGACATAGACTCAGTGACATAACAGAGCTTACAGGATGCTGGGACCAGTGCATGTCTTCTTCCAGATGAGCACCACATCCCAGACCTTTGGGAAAGATTAATTATCATGCATTCGGCCTCACTCCTGACATTTTCTCCTCTTTGAGTGTGTGTCTGAATGTGCGGTTAAGATGCCTTTTTTTTTTTTTTTTTTTTCCCCTCAAATCAACAAAATGGTTCATGTTTAGGAACACCCCCATTAAAAAAGAGAGTTCGTGTAGCATAGCCCCACAAACAGTTGCTACTAGGAGTGGTGAGCAGCCACACTGGCACAGGAACCAAGGTCTCCTCTGAAACAAATTCATATCTTTCATCTGGCAGTGTCAGTGCAGTCTTAACCTTGATCACATGTCAGCTAAGTGTCACTGTGTCTTCTGGATCAATAGTCACTGACTTTTCATTATTTAAAATGTTTACAGTGCTTAAATGGCATTTGGTCCCTCTCCAGAATGCTGTCCTGACTCTGAAGGAGGGGGTGCTGGTTGGGCAGAGTCAGATTTCAGGGGTGCATAGTTATTTTAGGAGTGAGAAGGACTTCGCAAGTTTACGTTTGCTAAATCATTAGTATCAGAGCCTTGTTTCTCATGGTACATATTTAATGAGGTTTTTCTGTTTCAGAATAAAATACAAATTATACTATGACTAGAATTTGGTTCCATCAAAATATATGCATTTGGAGCTATGAAAGCAGTTTCATAGCAGTGGGTTCTGTCAAGACAAAGAGAACCTATCTTGGAAAGTATTTTAACTGTAAGTGAACTGGGCATTCGCTGTCATATGTCTTTTTTATTCCAGTGTTAAAGCTGTGTTGATCTGTTTTTTGTCTTTGACCCTTCTCCAATTTTCTCTAATTAATCATGAGTAGTGAAGAAGCATTTGGAAAACACCAAAACAATTTCCTAGAGAGTGTAAGAAACAATCGAATGCAAAATAAAGCACACATTTGCCTTCCAGCATATTTTTCATTGCTTCCAAAAGTCTTTGTGTAGCTCTTGACTAGTGTTAGTAGGACTTTGTTACCACAGTAACCACATGGTTAATGATCTTTGCCCTTTTGAGTGGTAGAGGATTATTCCACTGTCTGTTTTGTGTATGTGAACTGAAATGCAGCGACTGTATTTTTATTGTTAAATAACTTGTTTCCCATTTTCTTCTGTGTCCAGGTTCACAGATAGTCTGTGATGCACAGGCATCTGATCACCTGTGGGTTCTCTTTTGGGCTGACCAACTTCAGTACAATCTAGCTTCTTGCTGAAGCAAAACTTGGCTCTTGTTTGTGGATAGAACATACCAAAGACAGCTCCCAACAGGCATCAAGGATGCAGTTTGGTTTCCTTTGTCCTCCACAGTCCTCTGGTGCTATTCCAGTGGGTTTTTTTTGTTTGTTTGTTTTTGTTTTTTTTTCCTCAAACATCTCATGTCCCTTCATTCCAGGCCTGAGAAATGTAAAACCACTCTGCTGTTGGGCAGTGACACAGTCCTCATAGTTCAGATGTTTTGAGACAAAAACATTCACACACAAAATATGTCATAGAGCCAGAGAAACGCCATGCGGGTACCAAAGAAGACGTCAGGTCAGGTCTTGTGGGTCTGGCCAAACCACCTTAAAGGGGACTAACTCCTCGCAGTGTGGGCATGAACTGTTTTGCACCACCTGACCTGTTCTCCAGGGATTGCTCCTGAAGTGGATGACTGTAGCAGGACAGATATGCTACAAGCAGTACATTAGTACATTGGTATCGAGCATGCTGCTTGCAACTGGAATCATTTTTGCATGGCTGAAGGCCTGCATACCTTCCTCTTGCCTAAATCCACTTTGACCACACCAGGTATAAACTGTCCAGAGAGCAGGACTCCTACCAGAATTTTTCTTCTCTATGCTCCATTCATGCTCATCTGTGCAATCTTTTACAAATGTCCTTTGGCTTCACTGTGCCACAACTTCCAGCATAGGGAACATCTTCAACTTGCATCATGAAAGGTCAGTTCTAGCGTGGTGTAATAGATTTCCTATGACTAGCAAACTCTGCATGACATGGCTTCATTTCCTCTTATTTTACAGCAAATTTTTTCTCTTCCAGAGGATAGATTTGTTGAGGGAGAGGGAAAACCAGGACAAAGGAGGCAACTTAAAACCTTCTCCATACTGAGTAACACCTAGCCAGTGTGACATGTGCTCCTCCATCTTCTCATGTTGTTGCACAGCCCATCACCCACACCTAGCTACAAAATATGGTATTGGCACAAGCTTCGCTAGAGGCTGAGTTTTCAGTAGTCAAAGGATGATTTAGATATTAAATAGAAGTAGGGGTCTGAGGCCATGAAACCCGGTCTCACATACTTGCAGCTTCAGAAAGCCACTTTGGTCCCAAGAAAGCTTTGGTTTCTGTTGCACTCCACCTCTTCGGTGCTTACTGACGGCAACTTTAAATGCTTAGCTTGTGTGCTGTCATGACTCTTTCTTGGGTAGAAGTTTAGATGTCTCTTTAAGCCAGAAACTTCAAGTGTGTTTGTGGAAGCTTAAACTGCTTTGATCTCAGTGATTTACCAGTAGTCATGTAAGTCATGGCAGAATGTAAAAATTAACTCGGGTTAACAAGATGCCAGGCAATGAGCACAGGAAAAGTTACAACTGCACATAGTGCAACAGTTTTTAACTTCAAAACACACCCTGCCTGCCTGCCTGCCTGCCTTCTTTTGTACCCACACACAGCTAACAAACTGATATTAAATGTTTATTCTCCTCAAAAGATTCTCCAGGCAATTGCAGTCATTCATCCCTGTGCCAGCACATGCCTCCTCCTCCTGTGCAGTTGTGGTTCTTGTCCTTCATTTGCTTTATGCCTTCCTGAAAACAAAGTGCTATCCCCTTTCTGGGAGCCTATGAGATGTGACTGGGCAAATAGGTGACTTCTAATGCCTGCAATAATTTAATAAATGTGTTCTTAGCATAAGCTTCTTAGCAGCTGCAGTATTCCAAGTGAGACAGAGGCAGGCAAAGTTTCACAGTAGTATAGGCAAGAAAATATTTTCTTGAGCCAGACATGAGCACTTTTATTACTATTTTGCAGTGCTAGGAAATCAACCACTGGTTCACCACCTTCCATCACTGTTTCAGGTCACTGGGACCAAATGAAGTCCTTGACCTTAATGGTAGGAAGCTACAGGTCCATTTCCTGCACATATGGTCCTGCACATCAATCTGCTGCTGAGAGCAGAAGTTTCCATTTTGACCCAGGCCAAAATGGAAAACTGCCACTGCCTGAAGTGAGAGTACAGTCACTACTTGCATTGCTTCGTCTCTTGAGAAATTCAAGCTGTTGGGACCATCTCTATTCCAGGTCTGGTGTACAAGTGTATATATAAATCAATTAATTCTAGAACAGACTGCTGAGTAAGCAACCTTGTAGGCTGCCAGTAATAATTAAAAATATTTCAAAAGTAATTTCCTCTCACACAGCTAAGGTCACATTCATCATTCAGCATAAATTGCATCCCACTATCCCACTATGAAGTTTTAAAATAGGACCCATATATGCAAGTGAGCTAAATGCATGAGAAATCTGGGTAGTATTCTTGAAAGGGTGCATGCACACTGTTTTAATGTACTTGCTCTGCTCAGTGGAATATATTTTCTTTGAAGTCCATTCTTTCCTTACTCGTTAACTTCGAGGTAAATCATGTTAGCACTAAAGCCAAACAAAAGATACTTCAACCACTAAATGTCATTCTATTAAAAAAAAATGTATAACGGTCCAAAGTGGAGAATTTAGATGCAAAGACCTCCTGACCTTAACTCTAGTGTATCTGTGTGGTAATCATCAAAGACTGGCACAGTGGCACTGAAGTCCCCAACAGGCTTTGCAGTGCCAAACCTGACATCTTTCTGTTAGGCAGGTTTAGAAATCCGAACTTATTTTACAGATGATGACCTACTGCATGTCTTCACTGTCTGTGCATGTGACTGTGTTTTGAGACGTCTTAGAAATACAGTGTGCATGAAAAAGTATGACTAGTCCATCAGAGGTCACGTTTGTGATTACAGAGTATGTGTATGAGGAAGAGCCATTTGCTGGGAGTTGCATGTATATGTTTGTGTATATGTATGTATATGCATAAGAGGTAGAGGCAGAGAGCTCCACTGCTCCTTGGGTTACTGTAGTTTTGGATTCAAGGTCTTGTCCCTGCTTGCTCCCAACCCACAGCCTCCCCTACTAAGGAAATTCTCTTATTTTATGTCACCCAGGCCCGAAGCACTGAAGCAGCTGCTGTGAAAGAGCAGTGAGGCTCTTCTGTATCTCAGAATATCTCTGAGGTGGGAAAGAAGTAGCCTGTGTGGGAGTGGAGGGAAAGACCAATGGCGCTTTTATGTGGTGGTGCCTCAAAGCTGCTCTTCATGATGCTGTCCTTCTTGGTGCTGGCAATGCAGAACTGTCCTGGGCTTCATTGAGGCCACTTCACACTGTCTTTCTGGTGGTGATCATAGCTGGTCAGGAAGATAGGTTTAAACAGTGGCTGATCACCTCCTAGAATTTGCCTCTGTGGAAAACTCCAAGTTAAGTATGGGAAGATGAGTGTATTCCTCCTGGTAGGCAGGCTCAGCTCTTTAATCGGCTCTGAACGCAACTGCGGCACAGTGCAAAGGGTGTTATCTCCATATGCACAGACACAGACGCTCAGCGGTCGAATGGCACAAAGAATGCTTAGCTCATTTGGCTCCCGAGAGAATCCACCCTTGATTAAAACTAGTGGACTCTATTAGTGATAAGACCAGGTGCCAAATTTGTTTATGTTATAAATGAGCACAGCTTAGAGGAATTTGGCTAATTTACTCTAGATCTGGCTTTGACTATTACAAATCTAACAAGCACAGGCTTTTTAAAAATGTAGGATGAGATTATGGCTGGCTGCTATGAGAGGATAGGAGAAAGATATTATTCTGTCCCAGAGTGTGCGAACACTGAAGATAGCCATGACTACGTATATCTGAGGAGTCCAGACACCAGACACTAGCCCAAAAGGCTTGCTGCCTTTTGAGGCAGACTGAAGAAGTCTTTGTGATTATTAATTTTGATTTTATTTTAAGTTATTGAGGCACACAGTTGTTAAAGCAGATTGGCTTTAGAGACCTCTTAATGATATACAAAAAGACTAATTAGCATATAAAATAATATCTCCCAGTCACTTACTCTTTACATTTCTTGGTTTTGCTCTAAGAATATATTTTAGTAACTATGCTGTAGATGCCAAATGGTGGGAAGGAACCTTATTCCTAAGCTAATTGACGTATGTCTCATTTTCCCTACTCTACTTCTCTGTGTGCTGATGAGAAAGAACAATTTTATCTTTCATTCTTTTTTTTGCAGTAATAGAATTGCTTTTAGTTGCTTATGCAACTCTCTATAGTGTAACTTTATCAGGAAAACAAGATAAGACTAATTTGGGACCATAGCCAGCTACTTTATGGTTCTTACAGTCATTTTTTTTAAAGAAAATATTATGTTCTAAGGTATACCAAAATGAAATGGTATCACATTTATAACTAGCTTTGGAACTAATTTGGAAAAGTTATTTTGACAGAATATTTTGTCAAAGCCAGTTCATTAATTCTGAAAGTGTAAGTCAGAAAAATTACCTTAGAGAATAAGCTCTAAGGAAACTGTAAGGAAGCAGACTGATGATCAGAAGTGATTTTTAATTTGTTTGTCTAAAATGCAGGGATCAAAATAAATGCTTCATGTTCGAAGGGAGTTTGATAGCCATATGGATACAGAAACAATTTGCAGTTCTGAGAGGACTTTTTGTTTATTTTTTACAGACTTAGTCTTTCAAAACTGATGGGAAAGCCTACTTATTAACTTCTGTTTTTGAAATAAAGATATTAGAGATACCATGTCAAAGATCTAATTAGGAAAAAAAATAAAGCAAAAAACATTTTAAGGTCTCTCTCTAATAATTTGTTCTGGTTAGTACATTTATTAGCATACAGGCTAAAAATTTCCAAAATACACGATCACACATTATAGCACATTGTTGTCTCTATTTTTCATCCTTTATTCTCTATAAAGTGAAGTATTCAGTTTTTAATAGGTCTATGTCTGACATTTCTTACCTTTTGGAGATAATGCAGTGTGATAAAATTTAAAACATACAGTTCAAATCATTCAACTGAAGTCAGAATTATAAAATTTTATTTGTGAGAAAAAGATTCTTGTCTCTTCTCTGCCACTTTCAATATTCTGAAAAAAAGTATCTAGGGGTAATTGAAAGTAATCTTGAAAATGAAGCTTGGCAAGATTAAAATGGATTGTATTAACAATTACCTATAATAATTTTTCTAGCTTATCTGACAAATATATGAGGACAATTGGGATTTAGCTATAATCACACAACAGTCTTGAAAGTGTTTCCAATTTATATATCTTAAAACCCACATATAGCTCTTTAAACATGTTAATTATTCTAAGAATTGCCTAGTTGTCTGTGAAGAATAGAAAATCATCCAAATGCAAGATTTACTGGAAAAAATGGAACTACTGGAGAGAGTCCAGCGTAGGGCTACAAAGATGATTAGAGGACTGGAACATCTCTCATATGAGGAAAGGCTGTGAGAGCTGGGCTTATTTAGCCTGGAGAAGAGAAGACTGAGAGGGGTTCTTATAAATTCATACAAATACCTCAGGGAAGGGTGTCAAGAGGCTGGGGCCAGAATCTTTTCAGTGGTGCTCAGTGACAGGACAAGAGCAATGAGTATAAAGTGAAACACAAGAAGTTCCACCTGAATATGAGTAAGAACTTGGGCTTACTGAGAGAGTGACAGAGCACTGGAACAGGTTGCCCAGAGATGTTGTTGAGTCTCCTTCTCTGGAGATCTTCAAAACCTACCTGGATGTGATCCTGTGCAATGTGCTCTAGGTGACCCTGTCTGAGCAGAGGGGGTTGAATTAGATGACCTCCAGAGGTCCTTTCCAATCTCAACCATTCTGTGATTCTGTGATATGTGAGTAAAGTCTTTCATTTATTGGATCTAGAAACTGGAAAATGATGATGCTGGAAAATTCTCAGAGTCTAATGAATAAGTTTCACCAGTTATGGCACTCCCTTTGCCTCCTCTCCTCAAGTACATGAAGATTCAGTCTTTATTTTCTCTGTATTGTGTCACTTATCTGTACAATAAGCTCAAAAGGAGGTCACTTCTTTATGGGTTTTTATGCAGCTCTATGGGAAGATACCTACAATAACTGTGAGTAACTCATCTCAGAAGGTAGAAACTGGCTTCTGTAATTACAACAGACTTCCATGTCAGCTTGAGTTGAGTCCAGATAGCTGTAACCACAAAATACTCTTAGCTGTATCTATATATTCATGTTCTCACCTTCTTGTGGGAACTGGCCCTAGAGTTCATGCAGCCATGCTGTGAGTCAACCCAGAGAACTGACTCAGACAAAAAACAAACCCTGGAGAGAAAAGATAAACAAATGAAAAAGTGACTAGCCAGAGCTGCTCCCTGCAGCAGTTTTCTGCATGGAGAAGTGCTAGTGCGTGATGACAGGGAGTCAGCAATTCACAGCAGGAAGATTTGATGAAGGCTAGCAGGACCACAGCAGGAGAAGTTTAGCTTTGCCTTAGCTGTCATGGGGCTGCATGCTTTGCTCTGCAGGGAGAGAGACAAATTAGCTCAAGCTCAGAATCATGTTGATGTGCCTTCATTGCTTCTGAGACCTGAGTAATGCTGCAATGAGCCACATGGACTTACCACTGCCTTTGGGGCTCTCTCGGGTACCCCTCTGTAGAGCTGTGGTGTTGAGTGTTTTCAGGGTGCTGCTGTTAGGATGCAGCTGAGCAACCCTTGGCATACATACATGGATCACGTCCAGAATTTCATTGGGTTATGACAGGCTGACACAGGGAGAGAATATGGAGCAGGCAGCATTTTAACAGGTTCCAGCTCCTGCAAACATTGTCAGTTCTAGTCAAAGCCTGCTGGGCTCTGAACTCAGAGCAACGAGCCACTGCTTCTTGCACTGTCCAGAGCAGCTGAATTGCAGCATCTTATCTCTTTGAAAGGCAGGTTTTCCCACCCTCCACTGCATTTCTACTGTCACACTTAGTCTCAAAGGTGGGGAAACGCATTATGGAAAATCACATCTGAAAAAGGCAAGATTTAACAAGAGTCTTTTGGAAGAAAAGATGTCAGCTGGAAAGCAATCCGCCTCTTACTGGTGTAAGACCAGTTCTTTTACTGCCCCTAATAAAAACTTTACTGGGATCAAAATGCACAAAGTTCAGATAATCACAGCATGTCTGATCAAGTTACTAGGATTAGAGTTTGTCTAATAGTTTCTTATTTATTTCTTTCCTAGCAAATTTGCCTACAAATATGTTTTGTTGTCATTATATTTGGCAGAACTTTGTCAAGGCCAGATTAATGCACCTGACTCAACTTGTAAATTGTTAATTCAGATACATCGGGGATGGCAGTTCAGAAGAGGTTTTCAATAAATAAGTAACAAAAAGAACAAAATCCCTGTCTGAAAATGCAAAATGGAGATGCTGGGTTTACGTGTTCATTTTGGTTTACTATATACTCAGAATCTGTCTGGGCCTTGACTTACTCTTTTCTGAAAGGCATTTAACAAGCTTTTTACTAAGCATTTGGGCTTCACTACAGTTATATTCAGCCATTCTGTATAGAATCTACAGGCAGGAAAAATGTTGAACAGTTGCTGTTGGACAGTTATATGCCAGACTATTATTATGCTACATTTTAACTAGTCTAATCCAAAGGAAATAAACAACATATTTCTCCTACCACACTAAGGTATTCCATACCATTCTATACCATTCCATGACAGCTCAAATATACAGGGGAAAAAATGTGAGATTGAGTCTAAATTTTCCATGGAGATAAATAAAATTCCAAAGATTTAGTGAAGTAATCCAGTGACTTTCATACTCTGTTTAATATAAAGTACTTTCTTTCAGCAAAGGCAGTTTATAGTAACATGGATTATTAAAAATCACAATAACAATAATACATCAGGATTAATATTGCAATTTGGGCAGTTCATAGCATTTCAGTAATTTTTTGTAGTAGTGTCTTTAGTTGTTATAAAAAGAGCTTGTAAAAAGCCTTATAAAAACCCTGATATTTCTGTTGGGAAGTTGAAACCAAAGAACTATATTTAGTCCTCAAACTATTGAGTTTAACATTTGCACCCCATCATGCTACCACATAACTGTATTATTGTCACATTCACCTTTCTTTTGCCCTTTTCCCCAAGACACCTGTCATTTCACACATATTCACAAAAGCCAACTTATTACCTTTCTCTGAAGAAAAGTCTTTTCACAATTGTATTTGTATTATGGTACCTCTTGGGAGCCTGAATTATAAGTGAGAACCATGCTGTACCAGATGCAGTGAATAAACATATAATATAATGCAGCCATTTTTAGAAAGCTTCCAGTGTAGGAGGTAAAAGGCAGCAGATGGATACAAAGGAATGGACTTGTGTTTCCTCATTTTCATAATCCAAATCTCAGAGATGGGACTCACATCAAGACTTGTCTGACCTGATCTCAAATGCCTAACAGAAATGGCCACTTTATGTCATTTGAATGCTACAGAGACTAGATACGATGCAGCACTTAAAGGAAGCTCCTGTTTTTCTGGAACACCAACTGGAGGCCAGGTGGGATGCTCTAGGGTGACATGCTCTGCCAGGCATTTGAATCTCTCCATGGGTGTTTTCTTTAGGGTGAGCCTAATCATCTCTCAGATCCTGCAACTCCACTGATTATACTGGGAGGTTAGACATCTTGTTGGCCTCCAATGCGGCCATCAGCATCTGTTGTTTAAGGAACCAGGACCATAGTTTCAGGGGACCTAGTTGCCTTTCACAGCCAAGAAGAGTTAAGGGCATCGCCAGAGCTGCTCCAAAACAGAAATCCAAGCGGGGCATACAAAACTTGGAAGTCACTATTTTTCTATAAGGACTTTTAAGGGAGTCCAGGCTGACTGACTCAGATTAGAGACCCATTTTTTAGTGACTAGAAATCAGCACCTTGGTGTTATAATCATCACTAGCTTCACTGATTTCTTTATTTGTTCATAAGCAGCCATAATTTCCCCTTAATAAAACCTTTTCTCCCAGGAAACTTGTAAAAAACAACAAAAAAGATCTTTTTCTTCTCTGTCACATCATTGGCTCACATTAACAGATTTTTATTTATCTCACTGAGATATTGTGAGAAATAATTAATGTTTGTGTACTGCTTTGAAAATGAGCATCATTCCATCAAATTCCAAGGTTAAATGAGAAAGACACTTTTTGATGTTCTTATCTTTTTTGCGCAGGCATTAATTGGCTCTGTATTCATCTTCCTCCCACTCTTTCAGTTCCTAGTTCAGTTCTTTTTTAACCTTAGATCTTTGAGCAGCCTTTCTAAAAAAGCATAGTAGTCACTCTTGATCTGTCCCATTCATCTCTTTTAGATGTGCCCAGAGAGAAGGAGGAGATGAAGATGATTTTTACAGGTCAAAACAAAGATAATATGGGAGACATATACACTAGAGAAATGGAGTAAGAAGAGAATTTCAGAGGGCTTACAAAGGAGAGAAAACATAATTACTACCAACAAAAGAAAAAGAAAAGCCTCATTTGTGCTTGTCCCTGCACTTTTATCTCATGGGTTAAAAATCCTTCCTGGGGCTGGGATACAATTCACATACTGAAAGCAGGAAGGTTTTTTTGATTTTTTTTTTTTTTTTGGTGGGAATTTCTGTTGCTGAGTTTGTTCTTTTACTTCAGAGGGGTGAGGGGGAATGCAAGCAGAATAACCAATGAGATGATGGATTAAAGCTGAAGAGAAAAAAAGTAATAGTAAGCTCTGCTTGGATTTGGATTTGCTGTCTTTCGCTGGATAAGATGCAGGAAAGTTGCCACTTTGCAAACTGTAAAACTAAACTGGACAAAAAAGCATAAATATACTACTGCAGTAGCATTTCAAAAATTGTGATATAAATGATTCCCCAAATTATTTATATTTCTAATTCCAGAATCTTGAGATTTTATATCTGTGCAAACAGCTAAGTTTTCCTATATATTTCCTTATATTTTTCACAAAAATGCAGGGTAATTTAAATACACAAATGCCAGCAAGTTGTTGCTTTACTGACAGAGAAACAAACAGTCAAAAACACTCAGGAGACAAACCTCATTACTGTAACCTGACAGTGGTCTGATTACCTGAATTTGATGTGCCAGCTGGCTCTTTCTGAATGCATGACCCTGCAGATGCTTGAAAATATATAAAAGTTAGTATGTCTCAGTTGACACACACCAAAACATATTAACATTTTGGAAACTACATACAAAATTATTCTGAATAAAGCACATAAAAGTGAAAAAAGAAAAGAAAAGAACCACTCTCCAAGAATCTAGAAAGAATTTATCTGAAAGAGGATAAGAAAGATCCATACTTAAAGACCTTTGAATTATTCAATGCCTTGTTTTGTTACTACATTTTCTGAAATCCAACTGCTGCATTAGAATGAGTGGAGACTTTGTTCATATACTTGATAATATGAATTATTACCAAGCAAGTGAATTATTACTAGGCCACTGAATACTGGGTCCATATCAAGTTAATTTATTCACGTAGATGAAATCTGTCTTTTTAGTATTAAAATTCAGTTTGGCTGGAAGCAGTTTTTCATGATTAAATTTTTGACTGGAGATTTCAAGCAGTGTCATGAGATTTAGTTAATGATCTGTACAGCTTGAATATTGAATAATGAATATCAAAACCTCAGTACAACATTTTAGATATATTGCTTAGAAGGAATGGATAAGCTAGCACTTCATTCAGCTAGGTCATTCATATCTTAATGACTTTTCAGTAGCAAACAAATTGGTGAAACCCGCAACCTGTATAAGGACAAATATGAAAAGTAAAAAAGGCAGATTTGAATTCATCATTTTTTTCAGAATATTTTATTCTATTTTAAAGCAATTTGCCCTTTTGAAATAGAAAGGATTTGTAAGGGAGGATGTCAAGGGGACGGGGACAAACTCTTTTCAGTTGCCCCATGTGACAGGAAAAGAGGCAATGGGCAGAAATTGAACCACGGGAAGTTCTGCCTGACTGTGAGGGGGAATTTCTTCCCTGTGAGAGTGACGGAGCCCTGGCACAGGTTGCCCAGAGAGGTTGTGGAGTCTCCTTCTCTGGAGATCTTCAAGGCCCGCCTGGATGCAACCCTGTCTAACATGCTCTAGGTGACCTTGCTTGAGCAGGGTCTAGATGATCTCCAGAGGTCCCTTCCAACCTTACTGATTCTATGATTCTATGGTAATCATGCAAAAAAAGGAGGGATGTGTAATCACTAAAAGGATGGATGGAATTAAAAGTTCCATTCTTTTAGTAGTAGTAGTTTCAGACACAGCCTGAAATGCTGATTGATGCTCTCACTCCTAAAGAAAGAGAATGGGTCTGAGTAGATTAGGTCTTAAAGACTGTACAGAAAAACAGGAGCATGAAGATTTTTACTTTCATTAATGACCAAACGGGAGGAAAAGTTTGGGCATGATTTCACTGGGTTTGCCTTTCCTGAATAATTAATTATGTAGGACTGCATCACTGATAAAGTAATCTGGGCAAAGAAAAGAGTGGAAAGTGGGGTAGGTGACAATTTCAATTAATTTACACAAGGCCTTTCTTTTACAAAGTCTTACTGCCCTGCGTGAACTTTTATGCATGTCAAACTGTTGCCAGCAGTCCAAGTCGGCACATATTTATCATATTCTGAGGCTGGCATGGAACTTGTGCAGTGTCTCTCTTTGTATAGGTTGATTATTCCATTGCTTTAGCTGACTTCATTCTTGTATTCCTGTATGCTATTATCCATGAAACTTTACCTTGTTATTGGGAAAATATTGCATAAAGACAATTCACAGAAAAGTTAGTTTTTTTCTTTTCTGTTTCCAAGTCATGTTTTGAGGTAACAAGCTAAGGTACAATCATTTAATCTCAGTACTGTAACACACAAAACATGGCAGCAACTCTTTGTTCCTCCTCCTGCACTATTTTTCTTGTTCCTCTGGCTCCAGAGAGTTAAAATTTTCCTTTATTTTCTATCCAGCTTGATAGTTACTGCACTGGGCAAAACTGTTGGACTTATAGAATTATGGGAGCTAAGACTGTCAGATGCTGCTGACAGAAAACCCTCCGAGAAGAAGGAAAGAGAGTGAAGAACATGTTGGGACCGGTCTTCTACTGAATAAACACGGCAATGCTCTGGGAGAGTCATGATTTGGCGTCAGAGCAGGTTGGGTAGTGCACCTGCAGGGTGCTTCCCCAGACGTCTCTCTCTCTTGGTCTGTCTGGGAAAGACCAGATCTCCAACCAGCTTGTGGTTTGCACTGCTTCCTGAAAAGCGTCAGTCTTACAATCTTCACTTATTAGAAACAGAAAACAAGGACAACATGACAAGGCAATGTATTGTTCAACTGGAGCTTTAAATATTACAGCAGAACCAGCAAGTGGCATTAAATCACTTCCTGAGCTAAAAATGATAGCCAAAAACTTAATCTGGAGGGAATGCAGCCAGATATCTTCAAGCTGTAATTAGCAGAGGACTACATGTTATATTTTAAAACTCACTTTCTATGATGGTTTAAAAATTACTCATCAAACAGAATACATTCAAAGTATGCTTAGAAGTGCCTCTCCTTTACGTTTTCAGTATATTCTGTGACCTAGCCTCTTACCTAGAGCTGTATAGAGACACTTAGTTTGCATTTTTCTCCAAAATTACTCAAACATTCTTACTGCAGAGAAAGCACTTGCCTTCTTTTTTTTTTTATCTAATATATTTGAAGTCATTAAAAAACATTACTGAACACGACAGCCTGAGGACCAGGCTGTACCTTTATACCTTTCATAAGATATTCAGCTGCTATTCAAAGGCTTATGTGGACAGTGGATTTATCATTTTGAATAACTAATTCCTTCTTGCTCTTAACCTATTTTACATTAACATACAGGCTCAGTGGCTGTACATCAGTTATACCTACATTATCAAATAATTTATCACATTGGGAGCAGGTAAGTAGATCAAAGAAGACCCCTACATCTGCACAGTGTGCGATTCAAGGTGTCCACATCACACTAGTTCTAGTTCAATTCCCTGAGCCAAACATCTGCCCAGTGCATGCAGTTGGAAGATATTTAATGAAGAAATCACCATTTCAAATCCTTATGGTCCTTTGGGGGGTTAGAGTGCATTTGGTGCCCTCCTAGAGGGGAATTCCTGCTTGATTTCTTATAAAATGAATCTGATTTACTTGCACGCAAATACTTCTTAAACTAGGACATTGCATGGGGAATGGGGATTGACCAGGGTTTGGCAGCTTGATTATTCTGGATCAAAACAGTGATGTAGGCAATGACAGCTTTTGACCAGTTGTGTTTGCCTCCAAACACTTCAGGAAGTCACGTAGAACAAATCTTCATGGAAATTTATCACATTAAGAAATAGTACCCAGAGCAGGCAAAATTGTTATAGGAAGAAATAGGCATTTCTGACAACTTCCTCATGATATCCTATATTTTAAAAAAATTTCCAGTTCAAGTCAGAATGCTACTAATAATTTGCCTTGCAGAAGGACTGGATTTTAAGAGAAAGAAAAGTATAATTATGTTCTTAAATGAGCTATGAAGAAATAAAATTATCCGGAGTTTGGCTACTTTGGAGATATACTTGAAGGATGTATTTGACCTGTGGTGACCCAAAGAACAGAAATTGTAGTGGATGTGAGAAAAGGCATATCTTTTCATCCTTAAAATTATTTCAATTATTCAGGTAAATTGTGTGATAAGTCTTGGTTCAGTCAAAGCCTAGTATAAGTCACTTTTATTATACTGCAAATTATTATAAGAGACTGCAAAGAATAACACAATAGAATTCCTAAATCAAATAATTAATCCAATTACAGGAGGTAGACAAACCATTGCATTTTAACATATTGTATGATTGAGTTTCTGTTGCATATTATTTTGTTCCATATATTTCTGTGTTATAAAATCTCTGTTAATTCTAACACTTTCAGACTAGTATTTTGGGTCACAGAGAAGTGACATTCCCAGCTCGCAAGACTAGTTTAGATTCACTTCTAGTGCTGCTTTTCTATATGCTTGCTTTTACCAGTAATATATATGTGGAAGGCAACATCAGTGCCTGGGGCTACAAAATTAAATGTTTAGTGTCATAAAATGCTTAGATAATCTTCTATCTTTTTGTACAGGTCAATGCATTCATTGATGATGCATTTCTGGTAAAATATGAGCCAGTTTCAGGTTGAAGTGCTTCTCACTTCACATCAGATTTCTTCATTCACATTTCATGTATGGCTACCTCTCTGATTCTGTTCACTAAGGTCATGATTCACTGCAGTACTAAAGACCATAGGAAGTCCCAGATATTACAGCTAGAAATAATAGGAACTCCTGTTCCTACACATAATAGAAATGCAAGTGAAAAAGTTAAAACTATTTTTCAGAAAGCAACTTTCTAAATATGTAACCTTTTGGCAGGCCTTGTAGGAAATTACAGCTGCTGGGCAAAACTCCATAACTGTTGTATTGTTGATGCCACCAGACATATAAGGAATAGCTGCAGGGAAGTATGTTGCTTTCACTCTAAGGAATACAAGATAAGTGAAAAAAATGAAGAGTTTTTTTTCTAAAAACATGGTAGGACAAAATAGGTCTTTGGATAAAAATTAAAATAACCTTTGGGTCCTCTCCTCAGCTGAAAGTTTATAAAGATGAATTACATTTTTCTTTGTTTGCTCACCTCAGATCCTGTTCCAAGCAGATCTCAGCTGGACATTTTGTCCAGGAGATAGTGCCAAACTTCCTAGTATAATATTTTAATCAAAATGTCCTGACACATTTTTCTGTGGTTGTTAGGATACATGTTTCAGCATGTGGCATAAGAAGGGATATGTAAACAAAGTTGTTCGACTATCTGATGTAAACCATTTAATTCATATTATTTGCATTACATTATACAGAACAGTGCACAGCAGACAAAAGCTGTATCCACACCTAGCACAGTTTAATTCTGCAGACCTGAACTGGGTTGCATTGGCTGGGATCCTGACCCACAAAAGATCACAGATAAGCTCATGATTATTTTTGTCCTTTTCATCCAATATGCATTTCTTTCTAATGAATTGAACTTCTGGTATAATCACAAGTTTGGTGAACACTCAAGCATTTATTTTTTTTTTTTTTTTTTGAAGTTATATGTATCTGAAAGTAAGCAAACAATTGACTCCCTTCCCCTTCTTCCCCAGTCTGGATCTAGATGCAGGTTTATTCCTGATAAAGACTGATGTGTGATCAGTTTTATTATTTTCACTGTGAATCCTATCTTTATCTTTACGGAGAATTTTCATTTGATTCTTCTAACATGCCAGAAATGTTAAGATAATTTAAATGTCAAGATAATTTTTTGGTGAAATCATTAAATAAAAGTTTGAAAATTTCCTACAAAAAACATAAAAACTTACATTGTGCATAGAACTGATTTATAATAGGTAAGTTACACTGGAGGCGCATGATGAGCTCTGCGAGCCTCCAAGCCGAGAGACCTAATTAATGCCGACAGCTCGTAGACGCCACTGTTCTTCTAGCCCAGACGTCTGGAAAAGCAGGCTTGCTTATCTGCAGACTAACAGGAGGAGAACAAGGTCTTCTTTTCTCCCTTATTGCAAGAAGGCAAGGCATGTAGCCTGGAGACTGGCTTGGCCAAAGGAGGTTGAAAAGAGCAGAAAGGGAAGGGGTATGCTTAAGTCTTAATTGAAAATCCTATTTATTTTACATTTCTAGTTTCTGCCTTTTAGAAGACTGCTCTGAAGAGTACAGAAAAAACAGAAATGACAACAAAAGTGTTGAAACCCCACAACGTGAATGAGAAGGGGAAGTGTTTAAGCAAGTATACAGCAGATGCAAGAGGTACACCCAGTGCCAGTAGCGTACTAGCATCCCAGATGCAAGGTTGTCTTTAAATTACTCTATCCCCAGAGCAGTCCCTTGTGGTTACAGAGCACTACAGCTCAGTGAAATTTAGGAAAACACCTTTTCATTGGGAAAGAGATTAATGTAACAACCAAAGTGGGAACAGTAAGTTCCCCATCACAGATTTTCCAAGATGAATAATTCCTGTGCTTGCTAGGATATTTGGAAAATCAATATGCACTAGATTTCAGCCTTAAATTAGGAAAAAAAAGAGCCTAATATTAAGGACACACAGAAATATTTTGTTTTCTTAACAGCTCACAAGGGTTAAATCTGTGATATGCTTAGAGAATAAGAGGAAAGACAAGATCAGTTAGTCATTCAAACCATCATTTGGATTTCCTTTTAGAGCCTTCATTACCTTGCTGTTCTTGTTATGCTTAATATTCTGATTATCACTTTCTTTTTTAAGAAGGTTAAAAAACATCAAAACAGTAATTCCTTCAAGGGAGAAAAGTGCATCATTATTCTAATACCTGCAGGAGTTCTTGGGCACAAATGAGAAAATATATGATTTTTGAACACAGAATTTCTTTTATACATTGTTGATTTGGTAGCACTTTTGACAAATTGTCCTGGTTTGCTGGGAATTTACATCTCCAGCATGATCCTCTGAAAATTATCTCTGAATTACCACTGTGTTCGGTAGCATACAGGCAACATCATTGTGACCATGAAAGTGTTATTAGATTGGCCTTCTTATTAGTATTAGAAAGTATTAGAGAGGCTTGAATGAGCAAGACATCAACTATTTCGCTGAGAAAATTATAAGATACAGGGAGAAGGAAGATTCATACAGAATTCCTGAACAAGAGATTAATATAATTACGATACAAAACAATTTTAGTGTCTGAAAGATGAGAAAAGAACATGCACTTTTGGGTGAGTGGTGCTTCCAAGGATTACTGAGATAGCTCAAGGCATTTCATTTTGAAGCAATCTTAATTTTCTCAATTTTTTCTTCTAACTTTGTCTTTTAATTTCTTTGTTCTTCTAGACATGGTGTGCCCATTAGTAGCATTCGTTCAATAGACTTCAACACTTTTAAACTGTTACAGAGTTGTTTTTTTTTTTTTTTTTTTTTTTTTTTTTTTTTTATTATCTTGGTTTTAAAGTTCCTCAAAGTTCGGAGCGAGTTTGAATCTAATGTTTTGCTTCAGATTCATCTCAATTTGTAGGATGTCATGCTGATGTACTCATGTCACATGGACTCTTACCCAAGGGCTTCCACCAAGACGGAGCCAAGCAAGCAGGAGACCTTGGCTCCAGGTCCTGTTCTGTCTGTGAAGGTTTGACTCCCCCTATTCCCTAGTCCAAAGACAAATCAAATCATGAAGCAAATGCCTGGCTAAGTAGGGGCAGCTCTTCATTACTGCTACTGAAATTGTGCACCTGCACTCTGTAGGGCAAGAATATAAGAATTACAAAGCCAGAAAGCAGTCTGGCTGAAGAAGTGTATCCTGTTGTTCTCTAGAGCCGCACAGAAGTAGGACCTACAGTAGGTTTCTGACCAAGGATTTTTGCTCAGGTGGTATTGTATTGTACTATTAGACAATGGACTTTTATGTTAAACAAATATGAAGTTAAAATACAACCCACAAATAGCTGAAAAGTCTAACTGCTTTAATACTGTTAAAATACTAATTTCTCAAATAAAACCAAAGAATTCCTTCCACATTTTGGTTTCCTCTTAGATATTTTTTAATCTAATGGAATAAACCATTTAAAAATCAACATGTAATGTTTTAAAATCTCACCATGAACTGCCTAAATGTGATTAATTAGGGAAAATATGTTTTATCTTTTACTTTGTTAAGTAGAGGGGTCACAAAGTAGCTGTTAACATAGCATTGAAACTTAATAAGTTATCTCCATAAGCTTGACAATAAAGACTGTACTTTAAAAACTGATGCAATTCAAGTCTAGTTAGGGTTTGAATTGTCTGAATTTTGCATGTAATAAACTAGAAATTAACATTCCTGAGGAAATTACTAGATTTGTATGAATTGAGTTTAAATCATTGCAGGAATATAAACTCTGCTGAAAATAGTAAATATTGTGTAAATTTGGGAAAACTGTAGCAAAGCAAGGTAATTATGATTCTGATTTTCAGATCAGATACCTAAAAGAACTCCACTAAAAAGACTGATAACTAACAAATATCTAATCTAACTGTTTAAAGTAATTATTGGAGAATCAGTTAGTTTCCTCACATGGAGACAGTATGTATGTATGTATGTATGTGTGTTCGTTTGTGTATATTATGTTACATGTCTTCACTCTTATTTTGTTTAGTGTCTGAAAATGTCTTATCTCCACAATTAAACATAGAAACTTGGAGCACTAACCTGTGGTCCATATAATAACTCTATTAAGTCATTTGTTAGTGAGCTAATACTTATTGCAAAATTGGGAGTATGAATGTTATTAAGCCCTGTAATTTTCTGGGAACATTCACCCTTGTATGGTAGGGTCTGAAAGGAAGAGATGAACTGAAACTTCAGAAATGGTCAATTATGGGACATAATATCTGCTGCCTCATTAAGGAAGCTATTCAGACAGCACAAATGATAGCTTTTTACAAAACCTCAGACAAAATGCCCAAAATATTGTGGTCCATAGAGATACATATTCTGTATATGTCTCCTTGACTTCAGAATTTCAGCTATTTTACCATTGCTGCCTGATGACTGAGGGCAAAATAATGGTCATTTAACTGGGTCTAGGAGTTGAAAAAGTATCCATAATATTTTTGAATTATAAATACTTTTTTATTATCTTCAGTCATAGTTGCAAAATGCAGATCAGCAACAAAATAGGGAAGGAAATGGATTAGTTGTATTTCTAGGAAGTATTATAGACTGGCTGTCCTACATAGCTAATATTCCTTGTGATATATCAGACATTTTTTGAAGACAGAATACTATTTTAAGCAAATCTTATATGAAATATTGCCGGCATGGTAAAATTTAATGTCCGAAATAAGGCTGTTAATCGTAAGAACAGTATCAGATGGAAATTTCATTGTAAAAAAAATCTGTCTTTTGAGGAAGTCAAAGAAAATGGTAAAGATTAACCTACTGCAAGAAATATCTCCTGCTGAAATTTCAATATTTCTACTGTTCTTTTATTATTCTTTCATTGTGGCACCAATCTGGCAAAAGCAGTTTATGCCACTCAGCTTTTTAGGGTACCATAAGAGCAAGAAACTTCATAGAATACTATGTCTGTAAATAGCTGCTAACATTCATACAAATATATATAAGAAGCTTACTATACAACCCCCATCTGACATTTTTCTTTTCCCCAAGCAGCTCACTGCCTATCACTAGACATCCTGGACTTGGGAGACTTCTATCCCACTGTCAAATGTTGGGGGCCTCCACTCCGCTTCATCAGCAGCTGGTCATTTGTCCTTTCCCTTTAGCCGCAACCATCTTCTTGATTTTGTAGATTCTGTCCTCGTCAGCATCTGTGTTTGGAAGTTCTTCAGGGTAGACTGTCCCCAGCATTGCTTCGTGACCGCAGCCTATGAAGCAGTACACAGGAATCTGTTCCCTTCTCACAGAGTCAGCTACTATGAAAACTTCCTGTGTCTGCTCATAACATTTCTCTAATGTCTCTTTTGTTCAAGGCAAATGTGACATGGCAGGGTCTGTCCTCTACAACACACGCCCATGGGCATGGGAAGCCACTGTCTCCTCTGCTAGGTCGGACCTGTTTCCTGACTCCAGCTTTTCCAGGCTGAGCTGCTCCCTGTCAGCCTCCGCAGCACAGCAAAGCCCTTCCACCACACTAGGAAGGACCTTGTCCTGCCTTTGGGCCGATGAGGGCCTCTCCTCATCTTCTCCCGAGACTTCCTGTCCCTAAGAGCTCCCTGCTCTGAACGCCCATTCGTACCCATGGGCTCTGCTGCCTTCTGTGCCCTTGCCCACCCACTGCTCTGTCTAGCAGTGTCTCAAGGCTCCAGGAGGACCGTCCGAGAGCACTTGACTACCTGCACAGCCAGGCTCTCCAGACTTTCAGCAGGACTTGAGGAGGCTGATTTGCCCCATGCCCACTTTTATTCTGCTCCCTCTTCTGCTTTATCAGGAACAGATTCCTCCCCTTGCCCCAGCCTCCATGACCAAAGATTTTCCTAGCTGTCATGGTTGGAATTGCTGTGTCCAACTGGGAAGTGTTTGATTGCACCTGGCTTATTGCTCTTCTGCTGCTTCCTTTGGCATGATCACAGTGTGGCATGGTCACAGTGTAGCCTGATGCCCCCCATCCTTCTTCTGCTCAGGGCCTGGGGATGGGCCTTCCGTCCAGGGATGTGAGGGGCTCTCTTGTGCTTCAGGCTTTTCCTTGCAATAGAAACAAGCCCAAGTCTTCCTGATTTAACAGTGTTTCCAACATGTTCAGGACAACCTTGGAAACAGGCCCAAAGACGTTCTTGGTGATCTCGAGTGGCACTTTAAATGTGTGGCTTAATGACTGCCAACCCCATTTTCAAAAGTGGGATGACCATTCTGAAGGGGCCAGGGAATGGACCTCCAAGACCCACACCACACAGCCCAGGAGCACCTTGGATGCCAGCAAGACCATTGCCAGCCTAGTCTCTGTAAGAATTGTTGTTTAAGAACACTACCACATAGTTCTTCCCACAACCATTTTTCTTGAGTGTCTTGAAGTAGCAGAGACTCCTGGGACCGAATTTACAGTTTTATAATTCCTTTCCCAAAGCGAAAGGAGACATGTATGTTCTGGTCAGTCTTTATTTCCAAGCTGAGCATGTTGATGTGCTGGCCCTTTCCCAGACTGTAGTGTGGCTGGTCATAGGTCACTGTGATGATTTTGTTTCTGTTACTGCTGGTGGGAACACAGTACAATCATGGAAGTGTAAAGTTCCCTATAAGACGATTTTTGGCAAGATCTGAGTAGAGGTAGAATGAGTTCATGCCTCTGGTTATGATGACCACAAAAGGAAATTTTTTAGCAATGCATGGAGAAGCACCTGTAATAAATGCTGTGTCTCCAGTTGTAGAAAAGCGAGGATTTTCATCTGTGTGAAGTGCTGTTTTCGTTATGATGGGGTCATAGACCAAACCTACTACTGGAAAGTCAGCAGCTGAAGCTCTGTTGTAGGAGATCCTAAGATGTTTCATATATTCCATCAACACGGATAGGGATGAAGAAAAGCCTTTCTGCAAAATATTCTGCCATGTCATACCACATAGCACTGTTTCAAAGATGGTATCTGTGTAAATACACACATGCAAACACACACACACACATATACAGGTACGTAGAAATAAAACAGAAGCAGGTTTAGTCATCCAAATATTATCTTTTGTATAATCAACAGTCAAGAATATCAGAAGAAAAAAAATAGAAATAATCTCAGAACATATGTTTTTTGGATCATAATTTTGCTACTATTCATATAGGTTTTTTTTTTTTTATATATCCTTTGAGCTCTTATGGACATCTGATTTTGTGCAGCCATCATTAACTCGGATGAAAATGCAAGAATTCTTATGTTCATTTGTAAGTTATCTGATATTTTAAGGCCTCTTTCAAATTATTCTGCTTCTTCAAAAGCAACTTATTAATTAGTCTATTAGACTCATTTTTCCTGTAATGTTCTAGACCAAGAACTATTAAATTATTTCATACTCTCTTTGATGCTATCAAGGTAAAGGGCTTAAATAAAGCATTAATTGTGAAAGGCTAAATTGCTTTTATTTAGTCAATTGATTTCTTTTAGAGTGGTACTTTTGATGTCTCTTTCCATTAAGAGCTCTGTTTATTTACAGGTATTCTCTAATCTACATCAGGAATATATTTTTTCTTTTTATATATGCCTACTTTTCCAGACAAAACAAAGGTTTCCTCATACTAATTTAAATACTCTCTGCTGTTACAGCATTTCTTGATGTTTGAAATTGCAGGCAGGGTAAACCAGCAAGACCTAACAGGTCCTAAAGTCATCAGGATGGGAGGACTGCACCTACAGTACAAAACTAAAGCAGGCTAGGGTTCAGGCTCAAATACTGCCTAGGTGTTCATGCAGTTTAAGTATTAGCATACTCCCTGGCAGAGTTTCAAGGTTAAAGAGCCCTCTCCCAGGCCATGCCCAGTCTTCAGTGCTTATATCCCCCAGAGTTCAGGAGATACATGGACCCAAACTGTTTTTGGCAGGCAGGATCAATGGGTCATCATATTTTGAGGAGAGAAGAGAGTTTAGCTGTATAAACACAAGCCATGCCACGACACTTTCCTGAAGCTGTGCCTTGACACTTGCCTGGAGAGTTGAGAGTGGACACAGATTCGAAGGAGACATTTCTCCAGTATGTATGTGCAACCTAACTTTCCAGAAGATAAAATCGGTAAGGAGGTGAATCATAAGATTAGAAAAATATATATAAAAAAACCAATCATCCAAAATTAATGCCCATGACCTTGTAAGACTGCTGGGGTAATTTACTGCCAAGCAAACTTTACAGGTCATAGTTATGTGTAGTTCACGTGTACCCATCATAGGAAGCATTTAGCAAGACTCTTGCAGGTCTAAATTCTGAGTCATGCAAAATTACAGAAAAAAAATCAGAGGCCATATTGGTTTAAGTTGTTAGAACCCATTTCTAGATTATCTGTCAGAACTTCTCCAGATTCATTGTCAGTTTTTTTCAGATATTATTTTTGCCTATTTCTTTTCTCTTCCCAAGCTATATTTAGATTAAGTTGTAGGGATATTGGGTGTCTAAAGATTGCAGCTTCCTGTCAAAAATTGCTCGTACAATTCCAAATGTGACATGTGGCTTCTGAGATAAGTTATTATATATGAATTTGCTATTATTATATATGAATGAGCTATCAAAATAATGAATTTTGTAGTTTTCCTTAGTAAATTGTATTAAACAAAAATATTTTCTATCTGTATTCTCAGTTTCTGTGCTGATTATCCCATGATACTATGGAATAGAATTGATGTTGTGTATAGCTCCTGGAGAACAGCGTTAATTTGAAGTGCTATCAGATATCATTATATGAATTTGGGACTGCACTTTCTTCTCACATCTATAAGTTTAAAATTTAATTTGATTTCAGTTGGTCTAATTCTGTTTTGCATTAGCGATACTGCAAGGCGAACCATTCCTATGTTTTTTCATGTGACACTGTTTGTACCAGCAAATTGCATATGCCGGGGAACACTCCTAGGTGCTGAAGCCAATTGGCAAAGAATATCTATACCTTCTCTAGTAAGTTTTCTCGGTCTCCAAAGCAGGTTGACCCCATGCAAAATGGCCATTCGGAAAGGTCCCTTTTTGTTTCAAAATCATGCCTGGAAATTGTTAGGGACAGTACTAGCTGGTATGTGCTAAAACCACACTGGGGAGCATTTCAGCAGTTTGGCAGTATAGCTGATCTTGTTCCAACCTGGGAACATTCCTGGGCAATGTTTAATTTGTTGATTTAGACAAAGACATTATGGCCTGTGGATCTAATGAAGACTAGGAAATATGACTGGATGCTTCTACTGAAAAATTGTCAGCAGTACTACAAATTGTATCTATATTGTCTCATCTTCCACTTCATATAAATTAACTATTCAGGGCATTTGGCTGTAGTAGGATCACTAACGTCCTTCTGTATTTCCTACCCATTGAGGAAAAAAAAAACAAAAAAACAACAAAAAAAAACCCTTGTTTTTCTCATTCTCATAGAAGGCCTGCAAATCCTTGATTAGAAAAAACATACATCAGCTGCTGTCGCTTTCCTGACCCAAAGAGCAGTGAGGATGTTTTTCTTGTTTGTATTGGCTACATTCAAAATCATTTTTGAAGCATTTCCTGATAAGTTTGCATTCACATGTCATCAGTCTTTTAAGGACTTCAGTATGCCTTTTTATTAGGTCAGCAAATGAATTTACCATTATTATTGTGAATCTTTGTTACTTTATGCTCCTTTTGCTTGGTGTTCATATCTGACAAATGATTCTAGCTTTATAAGAAAGCTTACTTACTATGTTTTTTCCTGTAATGTGATTATTTTTATTCACTTTCATATACTTTTCCCAATCCTATTCAACAGTGAAAATCCTTTAGATGATATGAAATGTGAAAGTATAGAAAAGTCTTGTTACTGCGTTTTTTTTCAAAAGCCCTTTGAGAACCTTGGTCAGGTTTTCTACACCTTTTTACATTCTACATTAAAAAAATCCCTCTTGTATTTTCTCATCTTGAATGGCAGTAGTCACAAGCAGATACCATGGTGCTAGACATTGTGTGATTCCTACTAAATAAACTCTGCCATGTGATGACATAAAAGTACTTCAAAATCTTATGGTAGAACAACCACAAGTCATCTGATTTACTGAAGCTATTTCTTTCACTCTTTGGGCACAGACTGCATTCTGCTTATCTAGGAAAACCATAGCAACTACAAAACTCAGTCATAGAGTGCCCAGAAACATAAAAAGGGTCATTATTGCCTGATAACTTATCATCCCTGACAAATCATTGCAGAATATCAAGTTGCCAAAGACAAGGAGAAAACACAGAAATCCTGAGTTCTGATGAAAGGCATATATTTAATACACGTAATCATTCACTATATGTCTTATACTGAGAGCTATCTCCCAAAGCTTTACAGAGATCTAGGTTCTTTGATCCCTGATCAACTAAACTGGCAGTTTTTCAAAGTGACTTCTGGTTCTCCCTTGACAGTCATATCCAGTCTTCTTTTGCGTGGAAACTAGAGAAGCAGGGAATAGTGCAGAGCTGGGTCCTACCCTCAGAGGCATGTTAAACATGTGTAGGACCTTATCTCACACCAGAGAAGCTGAAAGCAGTCCTGAGCATGGTAGTATAGATGAAGCATATAAACCTGATTAACAAGGTACTTAGAGATATTCACTTCAGTGGCATGCTGAACTGAGGCTTTTGCGTTCAGTAGTTTTTACTGATGATAACGTGTGTCCCTTCAGCTTTGCCAAGTACCTTTTTGTAAACTCTACTTCTTCCTTCCCGTATTCAGATAAGCAGTGGGTTGTTGTTTAAAGTGCAGCCTCTAGTTTGAAATGAAAAAGCAGATACATTCTCTATGAACAAAAGTTAGTAAGTAAAAACTGAGATTTTAAAGAGATCCAGGTTGATTTTCTCACTTTACTGAACAGCATTATCCTTCTAGTCACTGAAGTGCTAGAACCTCCAAATACCTGGACGTTTTGGTGGCATTAAAGTAAGACTAAGGCACCTGCATCCAAAATTTGGACATTCTGATTGGCAAAACATTGCCCTGCTCAAAGCTGGAGGCACTTGTATTTTATGAAATTCCTCAAAATGAAATTCTACTCCTACATATGGCAAGATCTGCAGACTAGGTAGTTCTCTGCCTTTTCTGCTTAAATGATTGCTCAGAGATGTTCTCAGAACGTCCCCACCCCTGCACAAACAGAGGGCAACCACTGCTTTCCTTTAAAACATGCATCCAAGAGTTTGGAGCGGAGAAGCATGTTGGTGGGTGGTTTGCTTTTTTCAGCAGTTGGATGAGCAGATCACTGCTTCAGACACTTTGGCTGAAGGGATCCAGATCTTTCCCTCCCAGGCAGATGTCTGGCAGCCTTGCCCTTAACAATTTGAAAATAGACTCATTCTCTTTTTTTCGTTATAACTCAACATTACATCTTACACGCACACTAACTTGTAGAGGATGCAACCTTCTAAAAATGTTAACTTTAAATGAAAAACAGCTCAGAGGGTCATTTTTATTCTACCTCTGGTAGCTCATGGAATATGAAGTGATAATGTTAGACAGCCTATTTTTAATGTCTATTAAATTGTTATGATCATCTAATCAGTCTGGCTCCATCTTGAATTATAAGGCAGAAGAAAATAATACACATAATTTCTGCATTAATAAAGGCTTTCAGGGTTATTTAGGACAGTAACTTCAGAGGCTGTAGCTCAGCCCCTTGAAAAGCTTTCTGTATTCGCTAGTCAAGAAATCCTCAGCTCCTTAATAGTTGTATAAGTTATTGTGTATCTTAAGGAAAAATAAAGATCTCGTGTTAAAATACAGCAAATCATGATTTCTATTCTGTAGTCCTAGGTTTATAGATGTTATGGTTATATACATTCCCAGTAAGAATATGTATCTTCTCTCCAGCCTATTCTCAAAGACATTCGTTGACAATAGTGTTGCAATCTGTAAGCTAATTATGGCACAATATTCCTTGTTAGCAGGAACACGTGGAAATGCAAAATGTTTGGTTGGTACAGAAAGCCAGCAGTACATCTAGGACACCTGAGCTACATGGAGGCATTACTCTCTCCTCATTAATAGACCTGCCTCCTTTTCTGAAATTAAACCTTTTCTCTTGGGGAGAGACCTACCAAGGGAGTAGTAATGTAAGTAAATAGTGTATAATAAAGTATAAAAATATAATGTACTGAACTAATATAAAGAAGTACAACTCTACCCAATTAGTTAGAATAATCACCTGTTTTATACAAAGTATATAAAAGGAATTTAAGAGTTCATGGACTAGATCTTACTAGGTGAGGGTCTTTAACAGCAGATAATGTAATCATGCTTCCTCCTGCTCTCTCTTATATACTGAAGTTTGAATTCCTTCCTGTACTTTGGGCACAGTTTCAGCAGTACAGAAGAAAACCACATCTTCACTCCTAGAGAGAGAAAAAAAAAAAATCATAGCCTCTAGGATAGATTGAGGAAATCCTTTTCAAATGGAAGATAACAAAAGCTTCAGTTCTTGTATTTTGTCGGAAGTCCTGAACCCCAGCTCCAACACTGCAGCAGCCTGGTAAGGTTGTCTTTGTACTAGAGATTCTTTGGTCTTTTCTTTCTTTAATGGCTGTTTCTACTAGTGATGCATTTCAGGAATGTCCTGTGAACCCTTAGCAGGATAAGTGATATAGGTGGGAAATATTTGATCTTTGAATCTTGTTTAGGTGTAAGTGAACTGGGTGCTATATCCTATGTTCAAACTCAAAATGCTTTTCAGCATGGTCAAGACAGGGCATAAATAATAAAACAACAAAAATGAAGTGTCAATGAAGTTTAAGCACTGCCTGGATAAAACAGATACTGAATGGCTGGGGAAGTTACAGTTCTGAATATATGTACCTAAAGTCCACTTATACCTTTTTATCTAGGAGGAAAAAGTTAGAGTATCCAGTTTAGAATAGATTGTAACTTCTGTAATTCCTGACTCTTGTGAATTTGAAATATTCCTGTATTATGGCTTGAATATCTACATCTTGAATATTGCATTTTGGATAATAACTATATATTTAAAATAAATAAATAAATAAAAATGGTTAAAAGGGACTCAAAAATAATTATCCATTACACAACTCTGCATTCTTTATTAAGTCTAGAGTACAGATAGATCTCATCTTATTTTAGATACAACTTAGGTAACTAAATTAGATATATAATCACTTTATAGCTACTTCTATAATCAAAGGAGGGAGATGAGCATTGCACAGGGCGATACATATATGTTCCCTGGGTTGAATCAAATCTGCAGGTGCCCAAGGAACACAAGGGAACCTAGAAAACTCTAGCTAATATATCTCAATTACTTAAATGGCTAAACATAGACCTGGAATAAATCCATCCGTCTCTTTTTAGCTTTATTAAATGCAGTAGTGTGTTGTTTAATGCAAAAAATTTAGCACTTGCATTGGCAAGTATGCTAGATACAGGATGCTGTGTAATAGTAATTTATACTTTGAAAATTCAGGCTTAGCAGGAGATTAAAAGAAAAGAAAAGAATCTTTAAAAATTACTTTCTTCAGCAAGGGTTGGATCAACTGTTTGGAGACATGATGGTATGTTATTAATCTGGAGGATAGTTAGTATCATCAGCCTAGGATCAGGAAAATTGTAGAATTTTTAAAGCATCTTGGTTAACTTAGTAAGCTGTGAAGAGGTGAGGCATTATTCAAGGCATATTAATCATCCCAGCAATGGTCACTTAAAATTATTGTTTCAACAAAAGCTGACATTTTTGGTATGAGGGCTCCAGTTGTTAAAAGTCTCAGCATTGTATGTCACTGGATGTTGAAGGAACAAATTTATGTAATTAATTGATGAAAGGATCCAGTTGGCCATTCAAGTGGCTTTGTTTCATTTTTCTAGTTCATATTCAAATGAATAGTTTTTGCAGCGAGAATGTCATTTCAACTTCAGTTTAATTAAAAAGCAGAACTCAAAGTTTTTTCACATGAGCAATCTTTTAAATGTGAATATCTGTTTCTCCACAGAACAACCAATTATCAAGATTTTTCAAGTTCCCAAAGCTGTGTTTTAAAAGTAGAATCTGATCTTCATTTCGTGTTTAATTTGTATTAACTTATACAGACACAAGAGAGCTGAAATAGCCAGGGATGAAACTTGTACACTGTCCTGCATGTGACAAATCAGCCTGACACTGTGAATAAACTGCATTCATCTTAGTGGTCTATTACTGCCATATCTAGTCTAATCTAGTAGTTTAGATTTCCCCATTAGCAAATGGAGAGTATAGATCACCCCACAAGCAAGAAGAGAGAGGGAGCACCTAACGAGGAAGTTTTGTCCTAGCTCTGCCCATGTTGACCATAGAAGGAGATTGACTGATTGGTTGATTTAGAAGAGACACATTTTTTTTAGGTATATAAAGTCAGTCAGATTAACCTTAACCAAGCTGAAATGACCTTGGCACATTAGCTTTCAAAGTGCTGGTGCTAGGTCATATGAGTACAGCATGAAGTGGACAGCAGGGAAAGAGGAACACTGCTGGTGAACTGGAGATATTACCAATAAGACAACCACTGCTACGGGTTTGAAAAAGAGACCATCACCCAATTAAGTGCCATTCCTATGGTTGACAGCCTGTATCATTTTCTGAATTTGTTATTTCTTTTTGTAACTCAGAGTTTACAGTGTAGACCTAGTCTGATCACTAGGTGAATATTTAGAAGTGATACGGGGAAGGGGAAAAATTGATTATGGGAACAGCTAAATATGTAGATTTCAATATGTCAGATCTTTCTCTATAAATTTTGCCCTTTCATCACCGAGACTTCTTGTCGAGACTTATCAAAATCTCTCACTTTTGCCTTTGAAAATCTCCTGATTTCCAGAGTACTCTGACCAAATTAATCAAATTCTACTTTTTCACTGGCTTAAACAAAGTCTTAGACCCTGGCAGCAATGGCTTTGCTCATTATGGAATATACCAACTCGTGGATTTTTCCGTTGGTCTGATGCTTAACTTTTTTCCTCATAATACCTTTCTCTTTCCAGCATATTCATCTACTTCTCTTAAGTTACTAAGAGTTATATCCCATTATCTATAAATAAGTATGCATGAGATGTAATTCACTTTATCACCATTGTTACTCCCTTTCAGTCATGCCGTTTTATCAATACTATATATCATTTCACACATTTCATTTTTTTCTTCTTATCTGCATTTGCTATTTTGCCTAAGTTTCTTGTGAATAGGTTCATTTAAGACAATGAAATGTATGTTGTTATTATGGTTTTTTTACTGGTAAATTTTGTTATTTTTAGCTCATTTTCATACTAAATTTTACTTTTAACTCACAGTCGTTTGAAGCCATTTTTATTTTTGTGCTTACTCCAAGTAGAATCTAGCTTCACTGAATTATGCAATGCTTGTTGCAAAATCTTCTGAAAGACTCTTGTTTTCTCTACATAAATAGTTTATTATCCTGTGTGTGCCACTGCAGCACCCACAGTCTTGATTTTATGCATATTGGTTAGAACAGTAAAATTTGAAGAGCCCTGTGTCCTATGGAGATTTTAACTGCCAGCCAATGGGAATGTATCTCTTTGCAATTTTGCCATTTTAGACCTGTACTGATGTTAACAAACGATTGGATTCAGAATTTGGAAGAAACTCAAAGACTTAGAGATTTTCTAAAGTTAAGATAGATGCCCAAACAGATGATAATCTCATAGAACACAATGGGCTTAATGTGTTATTTTTTAGTCTGTAGTCAAAATGTTATAAGGAAAACCTTTGGGGAAATTGATAGCCTTAGTCTGTGTATGGTGAGAACAGCCTGATATTCATTTATAGCAATAATTCAGAACTCCATCAGACTTTTTGTTTCAGCGACAAGACTGAAGGTGATTAAAGAAAAGGAAATGTCATTTGTTGGCATCTGCTCAGCTAAAAGTCTGCCAAAAAAGCGGATATGAGCCCATGAATTTTTTTCCTTTTGAGTAAAAATAGAGGAAAGATTAAATTCACAGGAAAGAAGTCATTAATGATTTATTCACATAGCAAAACCAATGTTTTAGCAGAAAAAAAATGCAATCACAATCTTGTAGAGTGGATTTTGTACCATCTCTGACAAGGTAAATTCAAAATATAACTTGGAGAGTTCTACATTTAAAAAAAGAAAAGAGGGAACTTCTTCATCCTTACATGTGAGTTCCAGCTAAGGATTTGTGTTCAAATTTTATTTCTTCTGAATATATTCAGAAGATGATTTTCATTAGAATTTGCAATATTTTGACTTTTCCTTAAACTGTCACTAAAATTGCTCCTGTCATGATGATTTAGAAGGCCCTTTACTTTCTGCTCAGCAATGTATTTGAGGTATTCCTACTTGCTGTGATTCTGCAGATATTGCTGAACAGCACTCATGTGCAAATAGTCTTATTGACTGCAGTGTAGCTCCTTGTGTTTAAGTAAATATTTGTCAGTCTGGGTTGTACAAATAGCCCCTCTAGTAGCTAGCCTGTAGAGGAACACCAAGATGGCTAAAGCCTGAACTCTGAGCCTGTGTCCACACAGTGTTAAGTAGAAGAGGGTCAGATACTGTTCCCTGCTACTGAAGCCAAACAGGATGGATTAACTTGCTTCAGTAAAGCTTAGTGCAAGACCCCTGTAAAGCCTTTTGGGTTAGGTTGGGGCAGCTCTGTAAGACAGAGAGAGTGAAAACAAGAGCAGCCTCAGGGAAACTGCTCAATCACACTTCCGAAGTTGCCAGCCAGTGAGCCATCCTCTGAACCATACCCAAGAGAAGCTCGTTAGCACAGTCCACTATCAATCCAGAAGAGCAAACTGAGAATTAGAGTCTGGGTGATCAGGGACCTGGTGCCTGAGCCTTCCCCCAGCTCTCTTTGATTTGGCAGAGGAGGCGTGCCTTGAGAAGCAGCAAAGCCGCCTGTCTCAGATTACCGAGCTATTTATTGATCCTTCTCTAAGAAAGCAGAAAAATTAAAAAGGGTGCATAAACACTCCAAAATAAAGGAAAAAAAAAAAGAGAGAAATACTTATTAGGAGAATGAGTTTAGGAAAATAATAAAGGGCAGATCTGCACAGTGCTATATCAGTATTGAGTGTTCACTGAACCCTAAATTGGATGAAATGACATTAGAATTAAGGAGCTCCCTGAAAATAATGAAGTAGAAAAACAACATATCAACAGTATCGATTACAAAGTAGTTAAATCTGTAAGAAGTGAAGAAACTTGGTTTTATTTCCTGTGGCAGGTTTCATAACAATTCCAATGATGTCATGAAATTCCAACATTATCAGAAGCTTTAGGAAGAACTTTACTTATTATTCAATATATTATTGAATGGACTCAAAGTACATTCATCTGCAAGGGTATCAACTTAACTTTTTTTTTCTTTTCTTTTTCTTTTTTGTAGTTCTAATCTTCTAATCTCTTGGTGAAAGAAGGCTTTTCTGGTAACTTGGAAACATTTTGTTAGGTCAAGAGATTATTACATTACTGCATCACGTCTCCCTAAACAATAGGATGTTGCAATGTCTAACATTTATTCTGATGTTTATATGAGAAGTTGTATATATCAGTTAAACATTCTAAATAAATATTTTAAACAAACATAAAATATTTAAAATGCTACAGTAATAGTCTGTCTATGTACAATGGACCCAAATTCTATCCCATAATCTAAGAATACAGAAGTACAATAATTTTAGGGACACTGCTTTTGACCTTTTCATTGAGGTGAAGTGAGCATGTTGGTTTAAAAATTTTCTGATGTGAATGTGGTTTGGCTTAATAGGGTACAATGGGAAAAATAAGCCTGCAAGCAATAGTAGATTAGCAATCACACAACAAACTTCAGAGAGAGAATTGCAGGGCAGTGGCATATTTCCAAGCCACAGGACTCAGCTGTTCTCTTGGCTGGGAACAAAGAGATCAAAAAGATATTTCATCATTAAAAAGCTCTTCCTGGGAGTTAGCCATGAAATGGTCTATCTGCAAAGGGAAAGGAACCTAACAAAGGTGAGCTATCCCTCCAGTTAAAGCTACTCAGATGGTCTTAGTTAATGATTTTAAGATTTTTTTTTTCTCAGAAACAATTTGAAGCAACAAGTAATGCTTTGCCTAAATAGGTAGATTGGTTTAGACTTCAGACACAGCAGAGGAGATGTAGAAGGAGCCCTGGGTCAGTGACGCTTTAGGTGAAGCCCACCACCCTCACAGGAGGAGAATAGGACTGTGGTCACTTGAGCAGGGGGTGCATCTGTGATGAAAAGTGTCAGTCAGATTGTGTGTGGTGTGTGAAGGGGATGACACAGGTGGGACAATGTTAGGGAATTCTACTTTGGCCAGAGAAATCATTCCCCTTTTAATAAAAATACATTAATAAATAGGAATCCATGTTTTTAACCAAGTAATAACTTAGCCCCTACTCCCAACAATGCTAAAAGATGCTATTTCAAATAGAACTTCTACTTCTGAAATGAAATACCAAAAATTACACAAGGGCCTCAAGAACTGTAGAGATGAAAAGCACAAAACCAATGAATAAAATGCTTTCCTCGCTCCTTGTTTTCAGCAGGGTGAGAAACAGGTTTAACTCAAAACATAATAGCAAGTTTTGTAGAAATGCAAGACAGTGTCATCTGAATTGGGATGTCATTAATATTTTTCTTAAAATGTGTCTTAAAAATGATCTGGTAGAGCTATCTTTCAACAGCTACTGTGTCCTAAATAAGTTTTTTTAAAAAATATTCATGGTCCAGTAGAATTAAGAATAAATCCCAAACAGGATAGAGCAATTTTTTTGTTTTATCTAACAAATACCTTTGTGTGTTTGTGTGTGTGTGTGTCTATTTGACTGTTCCAAACTATATAGCGACTCAGAATGAACACAGCAAAACAGAAATGTTGAGCAACTCAAAAAATCAAGGGAACACTGTGTCTCGGCTTTTACTGCTTTTTACTTTTAACCCACTAGCTTATATTTTTTTCCTGAAATGGGAGACCTGTTTCCAATTCTTTGATATGTAATAAAACTAGGAAGTTTTAAAGTGTTTTGGGATGTTAGCATTCTGTGAATATAATCTTTATTTTTTATTAAAAACATCTAACAAAGATTAAAACACAAACCAAACACCATGGTTTATTTGATCTGAAGGATTTTATTTGTTTTTGTTGTTTCCAAACTTGTTTAAGCCTGGCTCAAAAAATCCTAAAATATTTACTCTTCCAGCCACTGGGAAAAAGAAAAAAAAAAATCTGTGGAGAACAATGCTCAGAAATTCTTTGTTCAGTGGAGTCCTTCCATTGCCACCAACAGCAGCTTTCACTTTTAGTTTAAAGACTTAAAAAGGATATCTCTGTAGTTGACTGAAATTATTTATTTATTTTATTACTATGAATCTTTCTTGCTGAACTGCTGAAGCCAGTAAGAACAATTGCACAGGATGAATAACACAGTGATACCTACTAACACATTATGTGGAAAACATACATCTATGATCATTTTATGCAACCGTGTTAATCATATTGTGATGTGCCATCTGGCACAACATATAGAGTCTGAAAGAACAGGGACGTGATGCTGTCCGCTCCCAAGTTGCAGGCATGTAGAAGCAAAGAATACTTAAATTAATGCATTTCATGATACAAACAGCTGAAATGTATGGCAAAATGATTTTATTTTATTTGTTTATTTTTTTCTGTGTAGATGTGGCCTCATTGAAGGTTGTATGTTTCGAGGAGATAGCCTTGACTGATTGTTTGCTGACTCATTTGCAATGTTAATTACATGATCACGAGAGCTCTCTCCATGACAGATGAGAGTTTGCTGTCAAGAAGCCATTTTCTAGCAGTGGAATGCCCTTTCCCTGTGGAACTAATCTTTCCTTTGGCAGTTCATTCACTAAAATGGCATCACCTAATAGCTTTTGGCAATTACACTAAAAGGTTTCAACACTGGGGGGAAAAAAAAAAGGAAAAAAAAAAAAAGCTAATTGGGTTTTGTGGGGTTCTTTGTTGTTTTTTTACATTTTATAGTTTGCCTTGGAATCATCAAAATGACATAGACATAGGTACTCAACAAAAAAGCAAAAACATGGAGCAAAAATGCTCTTAGGCTGACAAAACAAAAAGAATTCCCACTAGGATCAAGTTCAAGTTAGTCACAATACAACAAAATAAAGACTTTATCGCTGCAATCTAACCACCACTGAACAGATGTTAGAAATATTTTAACTGCAGTTAGCTCTGCTAACTGTTAGCTAGCCTAGGCAACAGCTCCAAGCCACTCCAGCCTTATTTTTTATTATTTCTAGGAACTGAAAAAGAGTAAATATTCAACAAAGTTCTGTATGTCCTGGAGCAAACACATTTTATTTTAGTATGTTCTTTAGATGGTTCAGATATTGTGCAGTGATGTGAGAAAACCTTGTGGCATTTGCAGCACTCTACATTTATATTGTGAACAAAACAACATCAGAAGTGGTGCCAGAAATCTTGTCCTCATCCACCTGAAGCTTAAGTCTGTTTCTCTCTTTCCTGTTCGCTTTTTAGTGAGAGGTTTCTGGTACTGCCGATGTAGGAGGGAAAGTACTCCCATGATAAATATGCAGCAGTTGAGGAGGAGGGGCATAAAGCCAGGCTCACACTGGCTAAGTACATGTTCTGTGCATCAGATCTTTTTGCAAAGGTTGCTCTCACCCTAAGCTACAAGTATTTAATGCTGGAGGTAGATGTAAATGGCCACTTCTTACAGAAATTTCGATAGACTGCATGTGGTATGTTAATCGTAACATACTGTGTCATCATTATTCAATCAAAGAAAAAAGGAATCAATCTTTGGTTCTGATGTTTCACATAAGCAATGACAAAAGGAGAGAATATACAGAGAGTACAAAAAATGACAATCTGAGGTGTTAATTTTGGGGCACAAAAATGATAAGCTACAGTGGTTAGAGCATATCATCAAACATTTTGTAGGCAACTTGGCAAATGGGAGTTTCAAAAAAGCATTAGGAGAACAGCTGTTTTTTTTTTTTCCTTCCAAGTATCATCAGGTGGATACGCCAACATTTTTCAAATTTTAAATTGAAAAGGAATGTGTTGCATTTCAGTCATACGCTTGCAATGAGCTCTCTACCTAGAATCAATCCTACAACTGTGATGCCTCAGAAATACCCTACCAGCATAAATTTGAAAAAGAAAATCTTCCCTGTTGTCAAATTGAGTCCAAACCTCAGTGAAAAAAAGAAGCAAAAATCTTCCTCTAATAGCACCAAGATGTTGCTGACTTTTATGGGTTTGATGCTTGCTAGAGCATAGTCCTTGTCTTTTGATAGTAGAATGTGGAGTTCACTTACAGCATCTTCTTCTTGCTTTCAAGGAGTAATTCAAATAGCAGAAAGTCAGTGTTCCCGACTGCATTTTCCAAATATTAACTTTGTATTGGAAAAGTACCTACCACGTATGTGCCTGCATACAACATATCTAAGTTCTAAAGCTTGAATGTGTCACTAGGGCAACTGCAGGAAGCCTTAAGCTCTCCTGGAAGAAGTCCCAGCACTTATCACCCACTCTAGCTGGGTGTAGCTACTGCTAATGAGCAGTCTCCCTTGCCCCTGAATAGAGGGAGTAGGGGCTTTTGGCATGGGTAGCCCTTGTTTAGGTATCAAGTACCCTGTGAGTTGGTAGTAGGGAGAGGTCTATTCAGGAGTCAGGCCTGGAACGCAGCTCCCAGAGCGCAGCAGTTTGTGCAAGAGGACATCTTTTTCTGACACTAGTAGTGCCCACTCTCGCAAACATGGTTATAACTCACCACAAAGCATATTTGCCAGTGGCTGTGGGAATTGCTACATCAGCTTTGTTGGAAGCTTCAACCCAGACAGAGCCTCTTGCAGCAGATGCTGCCCTACAGGTCCCAGGCTGCAGGGAGTGCTTGGAGCCTCTCCAGAAGGCCTGGACTGATGGTCCGCCCTCTTGCAAGAGGAGCGCTGTTGTTGACAATTTGTGTCATCAAGTCAAGGAGTTGCGGGATGAAGTCAGTAGACTGTGTTCTCAGAGACCATGCTGCTGCTGGAGTCCCAGTCCCCTGCAGCAGGGGAGTTGCTGGAGGACTCTGTGAAGAGTGAAATAGTTCAGCACAGCACTGTTGAAGAAGGCTGGAAGCTAGTTGCTTCTCGAACAAAAAAGAAGAAAGGCCCCTAATCCTCCTGTAGACCTGGAGTTAATGGTTGAAGAGCAGGTTTAGTGCACTCCAGGATGAGGAGAACCCGGACCTGGCCTCAAGGGAAGCAACTGGGCTGTCTGACCCTGTGCCTTGCGTGACCACTTGGAAGAGGTGACGAGTGGTGGTAGTGGGTGATTCCATGCTGCGGGGGACAGAGGTGCCTATCTGCCGACCTGACCACTCCTCTAGAGAGGTTTGCTGCCTGCCGGGGACGAGGATACGAGATGTGTCTGAAAGGCTACCAAGGCTTGTCCGCTCATCAGACTACTACCATCTGCTGCCCTTTCACGTGGGTGCTAACGATACAGAGAACAAACCGGAGACAATCAGGGAAGACTTCAAGGTCTTGGGCATGGTGGTCAAGGGTCTGGGAGCCCAGGTGGTCTCCTCATCGGTCCTGCCGTTTAGGGGGAGGCATGGGAGAAGGAATGGGAAGATTTTCCAAACCAACAACTGGCTACGCCGCTGGTGTTGGTAACAGGGTTTTGGATTCTGTGACCCAGTTGTTGAAGATCAACAACTTGTGGGGAGAGATGGGATTCATCTCACCAAGCGGGACACATTTGCCTTTGCAAACAGGTGGGCCAACCTAGTAAAGAGGGCTTTAAACTAGGTAGGAAGGAGGAGGGGGATGTCATAGAGACAGGGTAGACAACAAAACACAAGTTGGGTTGAGGGGCCTCCAAAGGGTGCATGCAGCTGGGGAAGTGTGTTTGGGACATGGCTATGGGGGACCCCCATACATCCTTCCTGAGAAACCTGCAGACATGACCACCTCTTTGAAATGCCTGTACACCAATGCACACGCATGGGGAACAAACAGGAGGAGCTGGAGATCTGTGTGCGATCGCAGGGCCATGATCTCATTGCAATCACGCAGACATGGTGGGATAGCTCACATGACTGGAACGCTGCCATGGATGGCTGTGTGCTTTTTAGGAGAGACAGGCCAGGAAGGCGAGGTGGTGGAGTTGCTCTTTATGTGAGAGAGCAACTGGAATGCATCGAGCTCTGCCTAGAGGTGGTGGAGGAGGAGGAGGCAGTTGAGAGCTTATGGGTAAAGATCAAAGGGCACGCTAGCATGGGGGACACTGTTGTGGGTGTCTACTACAGGCCACCTGACCAGGAAGAGAAAGTTCATGAGGCCTTCTATAGACAGCTGGAAGCAGCTTCACGATCACAGGCCCTGGTTCTCATGGGGGACTTCAACCACCCTGACATCTGCTGGAGGGACTACACAGCAAGGCACAAGCAGTCCAGGAGGCTCTTGCAATGCATTGATGATAACTTCTTGTCACAAATGGTGGAGGAGCCTACGAGGAAAGATGTCCTGCTAGATCTTGTCTTTACCAACAGAGAGGGACTGGTTAGAGATGTGAAGGCTGGGGGCAGCCTTGGCTGCAGTGACCACGAGATGGTGGAGTTCAGGATCCTGCAGGAAAGAAGTAAGGCAACAAGCAGGGTTGCAACCCTGGACTTTGGGCTCTTCAGAGACCTAATTGGAAGAATCCCATGGGTTAAGGCCGTAGAAGAAAGGGGGGTCCAGGAGAGATGTCTAGTATTCAAACATGACTTCCTCCAAGCTCAGAAGTGGTGCATCCCTATGAGTGAGAAGTGCAGCAAAAGGGGCAGGAGACCTGCATGGGTGAGCAAGGAGCTCTTGGCCAAATTCAGACAGAAGAAGAAAATACATGGAATGTGGAAGTGGGGACAGGCTACTTGGGAGAATTATAGGATTGTAAGAGTATGTAGAGATGTGGTGAGGAAGGCTAAGGTCCATTTACAACTGAGTCTGGCAAGGACAACAAGAAGGGCTTCTTCAAATACAGCAGCAGCAAGAGGATGACTAGTGAAAATGTGGGCCCGCTGCTGAGTGGAGCGGGGGCCTTGGTGAAAAGGGATGCAGAAAAGGCAGAATTTCTGAATGCCTTCTTTGCTTCAGTCTTCACTGCTAAGGGCAGCCCTCATGAATCCCAAAACCTGGACATGAGGGAGAAAGTCTGGAGAAGGGAAGACTTTCCTTTGGTCGAGGAGGAAAGGATTAGAGACCTTCTGGACAGGCTAGACACCCACAAATCTATGGACCCAGATGGGATGCACCCACGGGTACTGAGGGAGCTGGCGGATGTTGTTGCCAGGCCACTCTCCATCATCTTGGAAAGGTCCTGGAGAACTGGAGAGGTGCCTGAGGACTGGAAGAAAGCCAATGTCACTCCAGTCTTCAAGAAGGGCAAGAAGGAGGACCCAGGCAACTATAGGCCAGTCAGCCTCCCCTCCATCCCTGCAAAGGTGATGGAACAGCTTATTCTGGATGTCATCTCCAGACATATGGAGGAGAAGAAGATGATCGGGAGTAGCCAGCATGGATTCACCAAGGGGAAATCCTTCTTAACCAATCTGAGAGCCTTCTGTGATGGAATGACTGGCTGGGTAGATGAGGGGAGAGCAGTGGACATTGTCTACCTTGACTTCAGCAAGACTTTTGACACTGTCTTCCATAATATCCTCCTAGAGAAGTTCTGGAAGTGTGTGTTAGATGAGTGGACAGTGAGGTGGATTGAGAACTGGCTGAAAGGCAGAGCTCAGAGGGTCGTCATCAGTGGTGTGGAGTCCAGTTGGAGGCCTGTGGCTAGTGGCGTCCCCCAGGGCTCAGTACTGGGTCCCATCCTGTTCAACTTCTTCATCAGTGACCTGGATGAGGGGACAGAGTGCCTCCTCAGCAAGTTTGCTGATGATACCAAGCTGGGAGGAGTGGCTGACACACCCCAGGGCTGTGCTGCCATTCAGACAGACCTGGAGAGGCTGGAGAGTTGGGCAGAGAGGAACCTCCTGTGGTTCAACAAGGGCAAGTGCAGGGTCCTGCACCTAGGGAGAAATAACCCTAGGCACCAGTACAAGCTGGGGGCTGACCTACTGATAAGCAGCTCTGCAGAGAAGGACCTGGGAGTGCTGGTGGATGACAAGTTGACCATGAGCCAGCAATGTGCGCTTATGGCCAAGAAGGCCAATGGTGTCCTGGGGTGCATTGGGAAGAGTGTTGCCAGCAGGCAGAGGGAGGTGATCCTGCCCCTCTCCTCAGCCCTGGTGAGGCCTCATCTCGAGTCCTGTGTCCAGTTCTGGGCTCCCCGGGACAAGAGAGTCATGGAGCTACTGGAGAGAGTCCAGCGCAGGGCTACAAAGATGATCAGAGGGCTGGAGCACCTGCCCTATGAGGAACGGCTGCGAGAGCTGGGCCTCTTCAGCGTGGGGAAGAGAAGCCTGAGGGGGGATCTTATCAATGTGGACAAGTACCCAAAGGGAGGGTGTCAAGGGGATGGGGACAAACTCTTTTCAGTTGTCCCGTGTGACAGGACAAGAGGCACTGGGCAGAAATTGAAGCACAGGAAGTTCCGCCTGACCGTGAGGGGGAATTTCTTCCCTGTGAGAGTGACGGAGCCCTGGACCAGGTTTCCCAGAGAGGTTGTGGAGTCTCCTTCTCTGGAGATCTTCAAGGCCTGCCTGGATGCAACCCTGTCTACCACGCTCTAGGTTATCCTGCTGAGCAGGGAGGTTGGACTAGATGATCTCCAGAGGTCCCTTCCAACCTTACTGGTTCTATGATTCTATGATATATAATGCATATTGTATAATTTTAATGTATAATGTATGTAAGAATGTATGTTCTTGTATACAATCACATATATACACATTGTATATGTATAGTAGATTTGTTTAATAGAAAAAGGCAGAAATATCAGTGCTGTACACTTTCCATTGCTCCATGTACCTTTTTCTCACTACCTGTCGGTTTCTGTTGCCTCTTTCTCTACTGTGTATTTTCACAGGGATTCGAGAACAGTTAGCTGCAAACACAGAATGCTTTATTTCTCCTGTGGGTACTTAACAGCTATTTGAGAACATTTCTGTCTAGCATTACTAAGACATTACCAGCAAACTGATTCATACAGCTGGTTTATGAACTTCATGCACTTTCTTTTCTCTTAAAATTGCTCCAGTTTCAAATGTATTAACAGCCCAAAAGGTTGTTTATCATATTATTGCAAATGAACATCAGGCATCAGGAAAATGTTGCATTCAGTCTTCAGAATGTGAACAGAGTAGGGCAAAAAAAAAGTTGGGTGTATTTTATATTTAATAATGGAGAAGACTTAGAAACTGAAAAGTGAGCTACTCATTACGGAAAATATTAGAAAGGAAGGACTTTTTTCCATTACTAAGAGTTAGACTTAAAAAGGCACGGGATCTGCTTCGTTTAGATTTTCCAAGACATTGTTTCTTCTTTCAGGTCATTTGGGATTAGAAATTTGAGCAAGAATTGATTTTGTGAATGAGTGGTCTGATATCATGAAGATGAGTAATTGGAAAAAAGAATAGAAGTTAAAGACAATCTCTTTAAAGAAAATCAAGAGATTGAGGCTAATAACACTTCCGAATATTAGTTTTAGATCTCCCACATCTGAATGAACTTTTGCCTCTGAATGGAAGTTGCAGTAGTCTTAGTAGGTGGATTAAAAGATTACCTCGCTTTATTTAACTCAGTGGAAGTTCTTCCATAATATTTCCTAAAAATCTAATTTGTGACTTCTTGATGAGCTGCAACAGATATTTTTCCAGGCTGTTTAGTGAATTAGAGGAATCATGAGATATTTCTTTCTTAAAAGTCTAAAGAACCGTGGGGATAAAATACTTAGCTAATAGAGTGGTTTACCATGTCTACATAAGATTAATATCTACCCAACGTGAATCTTAGCAAATAATTATACTACTTGGGATTTGTCAATATCACAACTTCTGAAGTAACATCCAGAGTTTGCCAAAAATCAGTGGTAGTGTCCTGTCTTCAGGATAATTTTTTGTGTAGGTGTCTGATGTACAAACCAGTAAGCAAGCCTTATTTAGCTATGTACTTTTGTGCCATGGCACAGTATTGCTTTAATGTGGAAAAGTTCAAAAGGAACAGAAAGTTGGTTGTTCCCACTTTGGACCCAGTGATAGCTGTGACTGAACTTGCTATTAAAATCTTGATAGATATGCCTCACAGGTATAAACTGGATTTGATAACAATTCTTCCTAGGAATAATTAATTAATGAATTTTAGAAAGCATCCAGAGAATCACATGTTCCACTGATAACAATCAGTCTGGTACTCCTAAGTCCCTTAAGGAACACAGAGGAATTCACACTTGTTGTTACAGAATTAAAATGCTGTCTTTGTACCTCAATTTCTCACTATTCCTTGTAGTTGTATGAAAGGAACTTACACAATTTGTCATGAATGCCAACATCCTGAAGTCTTAGCATGGTTGCAAAGTTCTTATTATCAAAGAATCTGAAGTATTTTCCAGCTAGCCAACTCTTAGGAGCCTCCTCTGGAGGTGTATTGTCTTTACCTGCTTATCAGATTAATGAAGCTGAGAAGATAACTACTGTCACTTTTATGTTTTTGAAACTCAGACATTACTCAGTTGCAGGGGTCCAAATCATATGAATTCATATTTGTCTTCCTTCATCATTTAGAACTTTTTAATGTGAAGCCTGGATATTAAAATTATTTATATTAATAGTGTTAATTCAGACATTTTGGATTTCTATGTTTCAATTTTCCATGTGCTTTGCACACAAGTGTGTTTGCACTATAAGGATGCTTAAAACTGTCTTCTTTGACAATAGCTCATTCATGCCCCATGTCTATCATCTCTCATTCCATTTTCTGTCAGCAATTTGAATGTCAGTGTTAAAAAACATACATACTCTACAAAACTTTTTCTTGCATATATACAAAAATTGGACCATTATCTCCTGAAGACTTGAATATAAATATGAAGTCTATCAACATAAAATCAGCCTTTTTTTTTCTAAACGTAACTCAGATTAACATTTGGTGAGTTTCAGAAATCTTAACAAATTACGATGTTGGTGGATGTGCACTGACATACAGAGCATGTAAATAATAATTGATTGGATTATGGATATCTGTAGGGAAATTTTCTGCTAGAATTGCTCCATTGGATTTACACTATTGAAACGTAGCCTTGCCCTTACAGAATACAATAGATTATCCCCAACCTTCCCCTGTCTGGGGTCTGTATCAGTAGGTACACTTCTGTATCCTTGAGAAGCTCACTGTTAGGTTAGTCTGTATTTTTTAATGTTTTGGATTTCTCTGAACAGAAAGTGAGTGTGGAGATATGTGTAAAGTACATATTTCCTACTCTGTGTCTCCTAAACTTCATCAGTATTGCCCAGGTAAACTCCTAGACCATAATAATAAAATAAAGATTTTGTTTTGACTATAAAAAAATAAAATCCTATTGATGAAATGCAGACTAAGGGAAGAAGAATCAGTTATTCAAACTTGTTAGGACTTCAATTATACCACTTGAAATTCAGAGATAATAGGTATGTTTCTGAAAGGGAGGAAATATATTGACATGCTTTTTTAAATCTGTAAGATCTTTTTGAAGGATGCTCTTACATGCCTAATTTTATGCTCAAGAAAACAGTTGGCCAACACCTACTCAACTGGCAGCATATTCTGACTCATTATAAGTTCCTGCTTATTTTCTTTGCAGCCACCGAATCGACATGGGTCCTTAAAGAACTCATTAAAAATCTTCACTTACCAATGATGATAAAACACTTGATACCAATGTTCTTACCCTTCCTTAAGGTGGATCGTGTTCTTGTTTTGCCAATTTTACCAAGAGAATCTCTTTGTCTTCTTGAAAGAGTAAAATATCTTCTCTGAAAATCTAAGAAAGATTAAGATATACTGCAATAAAGGCCAGTAGCATTTTCAAGTTGTTCAGGAACTAGGATGTTTCAAGCACTTCTTTCTCCTCCTTTCTAGCATTAGATTAGATAGTCATACTGTACAACCTCCTTCATTATCCTCAGTCTGAGGGCATATTTCAGAGTGCTCAGAGATGAAAACTTGGCTACTTATAAAAACTGGGGCACAGAAGTGATGGTTGTGTCTGTCTATGCAGCCCGCAGTAACAGTTTATGTTTTGAGCAGTAATAACTCTGTGAAATGGTTTTTGTATATTGTCCTTTTAAAATTTTGTTTGCAGTAGAAAATGCGAGTACTTACTCTGCAAAAAGAATATGGGAATCTGGCCATTGAAATCCTCTACCTCAGAATTTTCCACGCTAGGCTGAGAAAGAAGGAGGTCTGGTGTGTATTTTATTAATGTGAAAATAAGTTAACAGCTTGCTCAGAGTCCAAGTGTTGAGTGTTTTTCATTCTGAGCACAGAATGCAATGTGTCACTTGTAAAGGCAAGCGATCTTGCTTACTTATTTCATCCTTTATAATCTGGGTATACACCAGAGCTTTTAGACATATTTAAAGCACGTATTCATATGAATTACTTTTGACTGAATGTTCTCCCAAATCGCCAGTGAAATGCATAGCACAATACAACCACAGGCAGCACTCCCCCAGTGTTCAGTCTCCTTCTCTTTCTCTCTCTGTTTCTAGTTACGAAGAAGTAGGATTTGAATGAGGTTGCCTTGCCACTCTTTCTCTGAATTGTATTTAGTTATTTTTCCCTCTGCTTTGTTGTAAACACTTCTGCATCACTGAATGCTTTTAATTCATAGGAATTTTCTGAATTCTACTGAAATTCACCAGGGGTTGGGGAACTTGGAGTCTTTCCACAAGGCTATCTGGTTTAATGTTGCTTTGTTTAGGAATAGGTATTGTGGCATTTCAGGAATAAGTTCAGTCCCACTATATAGGCTAGCTCTGGTATTGTGAGCAAAGAACTGGGAAACAGTGGTTTGATATGTGGCAGGAAAAGCTGTTTTCAGGCATAAATATTTGAAAGTATACATCTTAATTTAATGCATCAATTTTTGGGATCCCAATACAAGAAAGATCCAAAGTCAAGTGAGTTCAGTTTAGGGTCTCCAAGAGGATGGAGGCTGCAGCCTTTGCCTTATGAGGAGAGGCTCAGGGAGCTGTACTTGTTCAATATGAAGAAGAGATTATTTGGGAGACTTTTAGCAGCCCCCCGGGGCCTATGAGGAAGCCGTTGAGAAGAGGAAGTCAGACTCCTCACTGTAGTGCAAGAGACAATAAGAAGCAATAGGCACAAATGGAACAAGTGATGTTCAGTAGAAGCTAATTTAAGTTAAGAAGCTTTTTCGATAAGGACAGCCAAATAGAAGTTGTGCAATCTCCATCTCCAGAGGTTTTCAAGGCCCAACTGGATAAAGCCCTGAGCAACCTGCTCTGACCTCTCTGGACTAGAGATCTCCGGAGGTCCCTTTCAACCTGAATTATCTACTCTATGATCCTATGTACCTAATCACTTGGTAGGCACGTCATTGTTCACCAGTTCACGTCAGTAACTCAATATATTTGCATGGATACTAGAAAACAAGCCACATACTCAGATAATTTAAAGACAGTTTTCAAATACATCTATAAGGTAGGTGCTTCTGGAAACCTTCTAGCTGCATCCTGAGGCACCTAAATACCCTAAACACCCTTGCCCATAATCTTAGATCACAAAGGCTGGACCTCAGGTATTGTCTGGAAAGTTAACTCCTATGTGACCTGGTTTTTATACTTTTCACTGTCGATTGAGGGTCAAATAATAGAACAGTCTGAATGTGATAAGTAATTGTTGTTATTATTATAATAGATTTTTGTGAGACCACTTTTTAGACCTTTTCTGTTTTTCCATGGCATTAAAGCCACAAGTTATTTTTTCTGTTGAGTGTTTTCTGTGGTGCTAGATATTGAACGCTACTACTTGGAGGTTTTTTTTAAGTCTTGGATTCATTTTGATGCTTGCCCTGGATAAACAAAAACTAGCATTGCCCATTCATGTCCCAATTTGCCCACCTTGTCCTGCTCAGCTCACTTTCCTTTACCAGACCTGTGTAATGGTGTTGCAATAGCCACTTGCCATGAAATCCCTTTATGACAGCACTTTCTGCTTAAGTTACACCCCTAGCATGTGTCTATATGTAAGAGCCTAATGAAACAGTTCTTTTTAAGTAAGTGTATGAATAGCCCATGCAGACAGCAGAGTTGGAGAGAGAAGTGTAGCTGAAGACTTCCAGAAGGAGATCTTGTGAATTTAAATGTAGGAAAAGGTGCTCTTCCTCTGGAGACTTCCCAAAGCACTGCTCCTTCACTGGCTGCACTGAAGACTCTCCAGGCATTGCCTTCACAAATTTTGTTTCAGTAAGGACCTATTATTTAGGCACTCACCAGTCTACATGAGGCGGAGTAGACAGCCCATAGTTCTCATTGATTCTGATGCCAGAATTATTGTTCAGAAGCAGAGATCTTTTCTGTTATTTATCTATTTTAGTAAAGATATTAAGTGTTTTACCCAGGAGTTACCTCTTTCTGTGTCCTTTCACCATACCTGCATTTCAGAATAATCCCGTCAGACAAACATTCAGGCCCCAGTGACCCTGCTTTTGCCAAGATGACACTCAGGAAAGCAGCTGTACTGATAAGCAATTTGTGGGGAAATGACAAAACCAACAAAGTTTGTTTCTCCACACAGGAGAATTAGGCATCATCCAAGTTAAAAAATATGTTCTGCTCCACAGAGATATTCTGTCATTTCATGTTAGGTTTTATCCTTCCATTTTGCTTGAAGGTTTCTGTAAAAAGTCACCTCACCTTTTATTTACTCTGAATTCTTCTTGATTCACATTTAATAGAAGCACACAGTGCTTCAAAATAATAAATAACATCTTTATCACAGATTACAATGACGCAATCCCTGTTGTAATTAATTTAAGAGAATGTTGTTCACTTGGCATATACTATAATTATGCTTTAATATTGAAGATGATTTCCTTTGCAACTAACTTTGAAATGAACTAATGAAATATGTTTTATTAATGTTAAGCATGTTATTTTATTATTGTTATTATTACTTCATACGTCTCAGCTTCTAAAATGGAACCTTTTTCTCATGTCAAATACTCTGTTCACTCAAATGAAGTGTTTGTAAAACTGCAGTGATGTCAGGGTGATTTATCTATGTTTTTCAAAAGAAAATCAACCAAAAATGATATTTCATAGTTTGCTACTATACAAAATACATGTGTATTTTGTTAAACTACCTGCATATTCATATATAGCTGTAATAACATAGAAGTAATCTTTATTATTATTTGAGTTTTAAGGTGGACAACTAACAGTGTCACACTTCAATGTTGTTAGCATGGGTCTAACGCATTTTCTCCTGCTGTTTCACATCCTAGAATAACATTTCTTCCTGGGTTTCTCCTCTTCAGAAAAGCATCCTTCATCTCTTTGATCTTGGCTTTCTGAGACCCTTCACTAGAGTAGGCCTAATGGCTTTTGCCCACTATTTCCACTGCAGGTAGTTTGGATTGGTCCTTTTATATCCACAAAGATGTCCACTGACTTGGCTTCAACCTCCTCTTAACTCTCTTGGCAAGTCTAAATGTGCCTTTTTATCCTTCTTCGTGACCGAACAACAGACCAACCTTGTAATTCTTGCCTTGTTCGCAGTTATTTATATACACTTTTATACTTTAACATGATACTTATACATGTGTATATATGCTTATACAAATAAATGGGGATAGTATTGATAAGATTGGACAATGTTAAGAAAAGTATACTCAGCAAATGTAAACCAGAGACATAAAAATGTTATACATTTATTCATAATTAGAAAGAAAATTAAAGAAGATAGTGCTTTAGACATACCAAGTTGGCAAATTAGCAGTGTTTATTCAAGGTTTGCTCAGAGATTTCATCAGATATTTCCTTCCCAGAATATGACTGCACACACTGGCAAGACTTGTTGGCTGTAGAAAGCTGTGCCACTGATGTTTTGTTAAATCATGTTTCAGGGCTATTAATATGTGCTTCACAGACTGCTTTTCCAGATGCAATGCAGAAAGTGGCACTGGAACTGAACACTTATTTCCAAAGAGAAGATACACAGAGATATGTTTAAACAGACTAGAATCTGATTATTATGATTTCATACACAAATTATGATGATTATCATTTCTCAACATCAACTAGTAAGACTATTGAAGTAATTTATTAGACTTTTATTTATAATACAATTCTGGATCTTTTCAGAGGAAAGCTAAACTGTGTATTCTTTATTTAGGCAAATGTGATCTACTATCCCTGCAATGTTCTATTTACTTTTTACTGACTTTGCACACTGATGCCGAAGAAAACCATCAACCAGAAAGAAACACTGTTAGCTTAAATACTGTTTACATTCTCTCCAGAGATGCATATGTACTTTGGAAAAAGTTAGGTTTTAAACTACTTGATACTTTGACATCCTATATGTCAGATGAGAACAAGAAATGGCTAGAACTAACAGCTGAGCAGGTTCACAACATTCAGTAAAAATGGAATTCGAAGAGAATTCCTGTACACAGGTATAGTATGAATCTTTTTAATAACTGTTGTGTTCTTTCTAAAATAGTGCTATTTGTTCCATTACACAGTGGCAATTGGGTAACACTTGTATATAGCTTTGCCTTATATAATTGCACTTCTGTGATAAAATAAAAACAAAAAGGAGTTGTTACATGCTTCAGATACTCTACTCTTATTTCTCTACACTATTTATGGTACCTTATACCTTTACTGTTTGTTATATAGATCAACTTCCTGAAATCTCTGGTACAGTGAAATGGGTGACTGCCTGAAGAGTACATAGGAAACAGGACATTTTGCACCATAGTCAGAGATTGTTTATCAGCCATTCACTGTCAGACAAAAAGGATATTTCCAGTAAGCACTAGAGAGGTCTGTCTTGAGTCTAGTATTATTGAATAGTTTTGTTAATGACTTGGGCATCTCATTAGAAGTGATTTGTAAAATTTATGGATGACTCCCTGCCTCACAAGTATTGAAATACAGGATGAGAATTCAGAATGTCTGTGCTAAATTAGAGAGATGGTTTGATATCAGCAAAAATGAAGTAGTGCAGACAAAAGCAAAGTGCTTCATGTAGGAAAGTAGAAATGGAATACATAAATACAAAAGGGGACTGATTGTCTAGGCAGCATTACTGCAGAAAAGGATCTGGGAATAATAATGACGACAAATTGAATAAGAGTCAAGAATATAATGCTATTGTAAAAACCAAAAAAAAGCCACAAAAATTCAAAATGTCAATCTGGGATATATCACAGGCAATGTAGGCTGTGGGAAGGAATCATTTCCACTCAAATTTATCTAGCACCAGTCAGGCTTTATGAAGAGTGTTGTGTCCACCTTTGGGCACTGTACTTCGAAAGAAAGGTCCACATGTTGGAAATGGGCATATTAAGACAACAACAAAAGAGAAATTAGGTTAGACAACCATCCAAAGCTTGGTAACTTGAAAAAAAAGGAACTTGCTTAGTCTAGTAAGAATAAAGCTAATGGAGGCTATACCAGCTTCAAAATGCTTTTTGCAGAGGAGTAGGTGTTCAGTTGTTCTCCATGGTCATTGAACATAAAACAAGAACTAACTGATGTAATTTATTTCAATGGAGATTCAGATTAGATATATGGAAAATCTTCACTGGGCAGTTAGTTAGGCATTACTGCAGGCAAGCAAAATATATAGTCCAACAAGGAAGATGTTAAAAATATTTTTAGTGGGTATGGTTTAGGTGTATATGATCCATTTTTCCAGCCTCAAAGTAAATAAGCTCATGAGGTCTCTTCTAACTGTCCCTTCTCTTTCTGAAAGAAATTTGGAGCCTCCAGAGAAAGCAAGTCATTTTGGCCTCCCTGTGTTGAGGAAAATATACCTAAACATGCAGCTTGACTTTCAGGTTTCCTGAATGTGTAAACAAGGAGCGAGTGAGTAGGAATTTGATGAGGAATATTGAACTTGCCTCTGTGTACAGCTTTGGTGAGGTAGGAACATAAACAAAATAATTAATGAAGATCATTTGATAAGATAGATATATATTTCTGGTCTCCACAAAATTAAAAATTCTAAAGAAAAACAGAAAAACCCACCTTCTTTGACTGGAGAAGACAAAGTTATGTTTAAGCAGGTCAGTCTTATTAGCTCATTAAAAAGGGTTCTCATCAACAACCTGATTACAGAGTACATGCATCTCCATGGAAAAATATATGGAGTTCTCAGGGGTGATATTTACAAAGGTTAACTCTCACCTCAGGACCTTGCTTCTTAAGGATCTACCTCCAATCAGTATAGAAAGATAATCTTTCTATACTCCTGGAGACAATCAGAGTAGAAGTCTGGTGCTCTGAATTGCTCCTAGGAGGGTCCTATCTGCCTAGAGATCCAACCAGGAAGACTAGCTTTCCTGCAGGAAAGTTAGGCTCACTGACTGCAGTCCTGTATGCCTCTCTAATTTAACAACTGACAGCTGAAAGCTAAAGACAGACAAATTCAGAGTTTCAATCAATGGTAGTGATGGAAGCTTTGGAAGAAGCTGTAAGGAAAGTGACATATCTCTCTATTTTTAAATCAAAGTTAGATGTCTCCCTGAAGTTTTCCATTAGCCAGCATGAGACAGGATTCAGCCAAAGGAGTGTTAACGGGTCTCACTACAGGAATGAGCAGTTGAAATGGAAGGGTCTATGATTTAAGAGGGTAATTTAATGGTTTAAACAGAGAGGAGCTAGACATAGTTTTACATGAGCAATAAGAAACATGTAATAAAGTTTTTCTCTACTATTCAAAAATAAAAGAGAACTTCAAGTCTGCTCTTGGATTTACTTCTTTTCTTTCTTTTTAGGCCTGCAGCAGGATAAATTATCTATCTGTTGCTAATTATTTATAGTGTTAAAGAGTAGAATGCTGTTATCAGTAGATGAGCACTGATGGGACTTGATGAGAATAATTCATGATATGTCATCTCTTTAGCCTCTCCTTGTCTTCCTTTATTGAACTAACTTTCTTCATATCTCCTCATTTTTATTCTTGCAGCTACTACAGAACTAAAACTTCATAATAGATCAGTATCATAATAATATTTGCTCTGGCAACCTAAAATTAGTTTATTGAGCTCCTGGGGAAAAAAAATAATGAAAGCATAGTAATCTGTAAGGAGTGTTCTGTCTTTCCTCACCCCTTGTCTGCTCAAAATTTACTTGTCATACCTTGGGTGCAAGGATCAGATTCCTGAAAGAGCTTTTCATTACGCATATTTCTAGAAGCAGTTTTTATTACATCTTTCTGAAGAATATTCAGTAATGAATATGTCCCCATTTCTGTTTTCTCCATCTGAGAACCTAGTTTATTTTTTAATTTTTGCTGGTGAGAAGTCACTGTTTATGTGGATATGGAAGAATAATAACCTCTGTCAGTTCATCTGATATCTGTGGGGGCTGAATGATTTTGAAGCTAACGGCAAAAGCGGAGTGTGATCAGCTATGGACCAGCTCATGACCTGGCTAAATCCCACCAAGATCAGAAGAAAGATCGCTTGGCAGTTATTGAATAATTTGTTATTTACTGGGGCCAAGTACCTGTTTCCAGCAAAGCTCTGGATGGCAGAGCTCAGAGTGTAGAGATCAGTGACACAAATTCTAGCTGGAGGCCAGTAACTTGCAGTGTACCCCAGGGGTCAATACTGCTTCCAGTCTTGTTCAACTTACTCAGCAGTGACCTGGATGAAGGGATAGAGTGCAAGTTTGCAGATGATACCAAACTGGGAGGAGTGGCTCTAGTGGCACCAGAGAGCTGTGCTGCCATTCAGAGGAACCTCCACAGGCCAGAAGTGATGGACAGGGAGAAACCTCATGAAGTTCAATAAAGGGAAGTACAAAATCCTGCACCTAGGGACTTCGGTCCCGAGTGCTCCATGCACTAGGACAAGCTGGGGGCTGACCTGCTGGAAAGCAGCTCCACAGAGAAGGACTTGGGGTCCTGGTGGATAACCATGAGCCAGCAATGTGCTCTTGTGGCCAGGAAGGCCAATGCTATCCTGGGGTGCATTAGGAAGAGAGTCGTCCACCAGCACTCCCAAGTCCTTCTCTAGAGCTGCTTTCTAGCAGGTCAGCCCCCAGCCTGTACTGGTGCATGAGGTTATTCCTCCCTAGGTGCAGGACTCTGCACTTACCTTTGTTGAACTTCATGAGGTTCCTCTCCATGAACTCTCCAGCCTGCCCAGATCTCTCTGAAAGGCAGCACAGCTTTCTGGTGTATCAGCCACTCCTCTCAGTTTGGTACCATCAGCAAACTTGCTGAGGAGCTGCTCTGTCACCTCATCCAGGTCAGAGATGAATAACTTCTTTGATTGCTACTGCAAAATAGAAAACAAACAAGAAATAATCTTTATTTGTGCACAAAACATAACTTGGGGTACAGGGTACATCCTTTCCCTTCTTTCTTTTTTGGTCCTTTTCCCTGTCTTATCCCTGTTCTTCTTCATAGTTGGTGAGAATTCAGCATGCTCCTGAGGGCAAATGTGGGCTGCATTGCCCATCTAAGAGCTCCCTGGGACTAGTGCTGTCTAGTATGGTCTGCGACCACACATTAGTCAATTCAAAGAGTCTAATTTTGTTCCTGGTGGTGTCCATTTGACTTGGAATTGCCTGACACAGGATAACTCTGCACGTATCCTGCCCCTGCTCCTGCCTTTCTCATTCAGTGGTGACATCTCTCATATCCTGTACAGCTTAGACTGCCTTTACCTCACCCCGACAAAGGCAAAAATCATTTTTTTTTCCAGTTTATTAAGAGTACCTGTTGATACCTTTTGCTGGGATAATTCTGAACTGTTCTGATATGGAATAGGAGAATGCCTCTAAAATGTTAATGGAAAAAATTATTATCATCACTAGCATGAAGAAAGTAGAATAGATTTTTTGGTTCACTTCCATTAATCTCAGGAAAGCAATAATATTGGGTTCCAATTCCATGTTTCCAGAAAGTTCTGTATTTACTTATTCAACCAGTTAAAATAAGAAAATTGTAAATTATATTTTAGGATTTGCATTGCCTAATAAAACAGCTGGTTTCTTAGATAAGTCATAGGAGAAGACTACATTTTATGTTAGGAGTAGTACAACAAATGTGAAGAATAACTCCAAATTCACACACATATATTGAAATATATGAGTTGTGTTGCCAAAGGGGACTGTTAAAGGAAGGAAAGACAAAAGAACTAACAAAAATTGTTATGCATTGGTGTATAGACAGTCTGAAAATTTAGAGGAATGTGATATCATTGTTAGAACACCATCATCTGACTATAAACCACATTGATACTTTTAATAAACAAATTTAAAGAAGATGGCTTTAATGATATCTGTTGAATATCTGAGAATCTGAAATGCTGGAATATCTTTTTAAAAAAATATGCTGAAAACTTAGAGGCTTGATTCTGTAGATTAGAATAAAGTCTAGACCCAATGGCTGGACATGAAACTGAGACAAGGTCAAATTGACAGTGACAATTGTGTGTGTATTTAACCACTGGAATCATTTATTAAAAGATGTGGTACATTATCACCAGAATCCAGATTTTAGTTCAGTTTCAAGTCGCTATCTTCAGTGAGTGAAATGTTATTATTTTATGATTTTATGACAGAAAATCAGTTTGGACTATTCTAATGGGCCTTCTGGCTTAAAAACCAAAGATCCAGATGAAAAATGCAATCTTAGAAAGAATTTTTATAAGCAATCAAAATTTTTTAAAAATAAATCATAGTTTGGAACAAGTATCTTGAGACAGATATTTTCATACTGTTATAAAAAATGCATTTTAAACTACAAAGATTTCTTATCAGAATAATTAATAAATTTCACTTTTTTTGCAATAAGCAGTTGGAAATAACAAGGAAATCACTGGCATTTGATCTCTGCTGCTCACTTTTTGGATACTGCTATATAAGATTTTGCCTTTTGCCTTTTGCCTCTTATAGCCATAAGAAGCTCTATATGACAAGTGTTATCCATGAGCAAGCAATGAATTAAGAATTTATTGTTTTCTTTTGTAATTTTTTAAGAATTATTCTGTGCTTAAATAAAGAAAGAAGCTTTTAACACCTATGACAGCTTTTGCGATCAGTTTACTTTCACAAATAATTGTTCATAATATATTATGAACAATCATAATGCAAATATTCATAATGACTTTACTCTCTAAGAATTAGTGGGCATACAAATTTTTTATCAATACTGTTAGGCTGGTTATGTTTTTTATTGATATAGTTAAAGCAGTACAGTTCTGGACAAGCAAACATGTCTCATACATATATAAATATAGTGTAGACCTGGGTTGTGCCGTGTGATTTTAGCACCGCTTGTCTCAGCTACCCCAAGGAGTCCTTTCACTGTTGCTTGCTCTAAGGATGGGATCCACAAACCCTAGCTCAGCATACAAGCCACCCAGCAGGATGTGTCAGTAAGATGGACGAGGTTAAAAATTGGCCTTTTCAAGGACATGAAACCCTAACTGTGAGCTACAGGGAATCACTTTCCTGGAGAGCAAAATCCATGAGCTTTCTACTGGAATTAAAGACTTAAATAAAGTCTTTTAAATTTTTATTTATATATAGTCTTTATTTAATTTTAAATAAAGATTTAAAATTACGGATGGAAATGGAGAAGATGGTGTCCGGTGTTTACTCATTAGAGTGAGGGTCTTTTCCTAGCAGGTGGGTTAAAATCCCTTTCAAAAAGGGGCAGATTGAGGTTCAGAAATAAATGGAGACTGCCAGCTGCAGCGGGGGAGAAACTCCTTCATGAACAATCCACAATGGTAAAGACAGCTGGGGTGACAGACTCCCCTTGAAGAAAAGAGACTTTTTAAAATGTTAGCCTTTAGCTAGCTTTCATCTTTTTTTTGGATCCTGAGAGACATTGAAAACATGTCGGGGAGCTTATTGTAAATCCTACAAAAGATAAACAAACTCTGCTGTCTTAGGAACTGCCATTTGAGTTCAGATCGCTGGGCATTTTGTACAGCTTGACAGATGCAACTTTTATAGGATTTTGATGGTCACAGAAGTATTCATTCCTTTAAAATCCAACAACAGTGTTTGACAGCTGCATATGAGTGCTAGCAATTGCGTTTGAGACTGTAATTATAAAAGATAAACTGCTAAATTATATAAAAGAAGAAAGCACAGAAAAGATCAAAATTAAAGAGAAAAAGCACTCGTAAAATCAGATGTGTACGTAATCAAAATTTTAAAATATTAGAAGACTAGCAATACTTCTCTAATTAGAGCTAAAGTCCTGTGTGTTTATTCAGATTTCATAGCTGCTCATTCTGTCACTAGTCCCTGTAGATGACTGATGGAAGAAGGTTAAAAGACTCAAAATCCAGCAACTACCTAATTTACCTGACTATCTACTGTAACTGCAGCAACTGCACCAAATGCCAGGCACCACTGCAAACCATAAGCACAGCTGAGGATTATGTTTGTCCTGTTTTCTCTAGCATAGTCTGTGCTTTATGCACTACAAGGTTATGCTACTGGTGAATCAGTGAATAAAATGTTAGCCTAGGCCATGGGGAGGCAAGCAGGAAAAACAGGTCATAGCTCTCTCATAGTGCTCTTCCACTCTTCAGGAGGAAAAGCAAGGAATTAGAGAGAAAAGGTATCACCTGCTGCATAGACTGGCCAGCAGGATCAGATTACCCATATTTTTTACTTTTTGTGGTAGTGACAATGTCACTACCATCATCTGCCACATGGTCTTTGACTTTTCCTATGAAGGTTGCTCTTTCTTCCAGCAGCCCTCCCCAGACATGTGGGAAAGAGTGAGGAAAGAAGGACCACCGGCCTGGTAAAAATTATCACTGAACTCCAGAAGAATCAATGTAGGCTGCTGCCTAGTTTAGCCCTCTCTCTTTCTCTCTCTCTCTCTCTTTTTTTTTTTTTCCTTTCCCCCAGGTATCTGGAAAAATGAAGCACAATTACTAGCTCTTCACCTAGCAAGACGGAAGCACGCTTTCCAAAGCAAAAGTCACCCTGTCCAGCTACTCTGCTCAGTACCGATCAACGTGGAATTAAACTTCTCAATTCAAGCTCCTCTCTGAAAACACCTAGTGTGCACAAGTCAAAGCATTTTGGCTAGCTGCACAAAAAGGACCCAATTCTAATTACGATCTGTTAAGATGTATAAAAATTTTTAAAAGTACCACAAACCTCATGGCTCCATTAGGCACTCAGTTCTCTCTATGGACATGAAACATGAGACCTCATGCATCATAACACAGAGGTGCCAGCTATCCAAACCTCAAGTAAATACCCAGTTATTTGGCTGGGCTCCTGTGACAGATGTACAGGCAGAGTCATTCTTGCGATACTAGAATTGCACAAATTTACCTCTTGTTAGGACTTCTTTGACAAGTCAAAGAAGTCAGTATGTAGAGTACTGTGTCCAGCACTGGGCTCCCAGTGCAAGAGAGACATGGAGCTACAGCAGCAAGCCCTGAGAAAGGCTACGAAGAAGATGAAGGGACTGGAGCACCTCTCCTATGAGGAAAGGGTGAGAGAGCTGGGACTGTTCAGTCTGGAGTAGAGAAGGCCGAGAGGGGATCTTATCAATGTGTATAAATACCTGAAAGGTGGGTGTAAAAAGGATGAGATCAGACTCCTTTCAATGGTGCCCAATGATAGGACAAGAGGTAACAGGCACAAATTGAAGCACAGGAAGTTCCGCCTGACCGTGAGGGGGAATTTCTTCCCTGTGAGAGTGACGGAGCACTGGCACAGGTTGCCCAGAGAGGCTGGGGAGTGTCCTTCCTTGCAGATATTCAAAAGCTGTCTGAATAGGGTCCAGGGCAATGTGCTCTAAGTGATGCTACTTGAGCAAGGGGGTTGGACAAGATGATCTCCAGAGTTCCCTTTCAGCCCCAACCATTCTGTGATTCTGTGGCAGCAAACACTAGACAAGAGCTGCAGAGATGTTTCTCAGCTGTGTACTCACATGAGGCAGCTATGCCAATATGAAAACATCAGGGAGGGGAGGAATTAACTTCTGTGCTCAGAGACTGAGTCTCTACAGGAATATGCATTTTAAAACTCGTCATACTTTCTATTCCATAGTTATTGTGTTAAAGACAAATTGAGAAATGACATCAGAGTGAGTGCTGGATTTCACTCTGTTGAGCCTAAAAGAGCATTGTCTGCTCAGAAGGAACAGTAATGTTATGAGAAATTAAATCTGAATAGATAATGCAGGGCAACTTGGGCATAAGTTATTATGGGTCTGTGGCATTTCTGCTTGTCATTTTCTGTTCATATATGGAAATGGGGAAAGATTTTGTGGATTCAGTTTATCAGCAACAGAGTCGGAAAAGAAAGATTGAAAAGATTTCACATTTTTAAGTCTGGTGAAATATAGAAAGGAATTATCCTCACTGTTACTATATTTCACTACAACTCCTATCTTTACAACTTGTCAGCATCCTAGTGATCCAACTTGTATTCTGAAATAAAAAATGTTTATTTGCCCAGCAATAATATATCTAAGCAAAAAAGGGACGTATTCCTCCATATTTGCAAACATTCTTATGCAAATTTATACATTTGCACTACCATTACTTTATGGAGTCTTTTCACTAAAAGAATTATTACGTTATCAGTTGTACTTATCAAAAAATAAAATAATTGCCTTTCTTGTAAAGGTGAAAGGGCAAGAAAAATTGCATACAAAATTTCTTTAACATAAGTGTTAATTTCATATTTTGGTCCTAAAGTAGAAAATATGAAAGTACTCAATCATATTCTCTATTTTCAGCACATATTTTTATGCTGTTCAGACTAGACTCTCTAAGCTGTATCTTGTATTCATGGGTATAGAAGAGAAGGTAGACTTCGTATCAGTGCTCCATTAAAAAAAAAAAAAAAAAAAAAAAAAAAAAAAAGATTTGTCCAGAATGTGTAAATATCTATCTCTCTGTGTGTGCACATGTGTGAATGATGTGTGCTCTTGTTTTCAATTGATTTTCAGGACAGAAGACTAGAGTTTCAATGTTCAATGTACATTATTGAATTTCCTTGATTTCATAGGCCACAGATCATGTTTATTTACTTCAGCATGTCCTTTTTGTTGCTGTTGTTGTAAAGTATGACAGGCATAAACATATGTCTGCAACAGATACTGCCAGTATCATCAAATTTTGTGAGTTGTTTTTTTGATGATTAAAAGGCATAGCTATACTATAGATATATATCTCATGTAGTGTATTTAACTTAAGAGTGCAAGATAGAAGGATGAAAGATTCAACAGAGGGGGTCAAACCAAAAAGATTTACAAAGACAGCAATTTGGATGGAATCTCACCTGGAAATCGTGACCACTAAATGTTTCTCAATGCACAGAGTAACTGATTGTAATAGCACTGCTTATTTGTCTGATGTCAGCAAAAATATTAAGTCTATGCTTCAGACCTGAGTATGTTCAGAAGCCAGTCCACTCTACTTTGAAAATCTCTTAGCAAGCAGGTTCATGGTGAAGATAATAAATAGTAACATGCTAATTATGGGAAAAGGTAAGCATACGTGGTATCAGCAGCTTATTTTTACTAATTATTTTTCTTCATTCAGGAAATCTGAGGAAAATGCAGCTAGTGGTTGAAGATATACTCCACAGTTCAGAGAGCTCCTTTTTACTGAAATTGTCATCATTCAATGAAATTTGAATAATTAGGAACAAATAGCCAACTCAGTGTCTACATTCTTAACTGATCTAAATCTAGACAATCCTATTCACTTGCAGTTTGTTAGCTTATAACATCAAAAGAGAGTTCAGGTATCATATATATATATATATATATATAAATATGTGTGTGTGTGTATATATACGTATTGGTACTTGTATGTGTATAAGTATTTATATGTGTATGTATATATATATTTTTGTTTTTTGAAGGAGAAAAGTCAAATGGCTGAGCTGAAAAAGCACTGAAGTATATTTAGCAAGAATACAGAGGCTGACTGGGGAAAAAGTGCAAGGCTCAGCACTTGCCTTTCCACAGTGAAGACAGAAATTATTTCAGTTACATATTTTGTCCTGAAGACCAAGATTGTGATGAATGCAGAAATAAATTTTACATCATTCAAGCTCTGTGCTTTTAATTTATTTCAAAATACACTGTGCATATAAAAACTGATAGGCTTCTAAAGCTACTAATCATAGGAACCTGATATCTGGGAAGAAAGAGAGAAAAACTGCGAGTCTTTTCAATAGGCGCTCTCATTTGCAGTTTAGAAAGAATAACGCTGCTTGCAAAACTGGCTCTTGTAAGTGTAGAGTCTTGCATGGCCCCATCTCTCCTTCAACACATTGCATGCCCAATAAGCTACGGCATTTTGAGGAAGTAACCAATTTATTAGTCATGAGCAGTCAGTCCTGATCTGTTTGCACAGCATGTACCGCATACCTTGTCTAGTAAATCAGACCTATCACTCGCATTTGCTGCGTCTGCCTTAGTCCTGCTGGTAGCTGTTCCCTGGCTGCGTGAGGATCGCCTGAAAATACCTTGAAGAAGGCTATTGCTTCTTAAATTGCAGGGTCTCCTAAAACTCCAGAACCCTGTGCGTGAATACAGCATGTTTCCGAACTGAGAGAATACATGGCAATGGGGCAAATAGAGAGTAACATTTGGCACTTAAAGCAGAGGGAAAGGAAGGGGAAAAAAAGGAACTACAGAATTTCTATTGAATAGTCCAAATTTCTATTGAATAGTCCAAGGTTTCTGCAGTGCTTGTGGGAGGAGGGGAAAGGAGTAATTAGTAATTAGGGAAAAGCTATACTACAGCAACACTGTTGCTTTCTCTGCTGGATGAAGATGCAGCCCAGCCTGGCCCAGCCTCCGCCCAGCCCAGTCAAATCTGGCCGGGAACAGCCTTCCCATCAGAGGGAGACTGCTTTTAGCTGAGCTCTGTAATTCTAAAATGCCTATAAAAGGAAAAACATTTTACATTTCTCTGAGTCTTTGTGTGCAGAATAGCTGTCTGTCTGTGGTAAGGAAACAGGCACAGCGTGCTGGAAGGGATTAAAAGGAGGGGGAAAGCAAGATTTTTTTTTATTTTTTTATTTTTATTTTTTTTTTTACTGTTGTCACCTGAAGCAAGATATTCCACTGATACTGACTCCATCTCGATGTCAGAGTTATGATGATTCATTTCATTTTGCAGGGCACCCCATCTCCTGGCTGCTAGGCCCCATTCAAAGGCCACAGCAGCAGACAGAGCAACTGCTTGTCCCAGAAAAGGACTAAGAAAAATTGTTTATTCATCTGAAGGTTTGTGATGCATGATTATATCTGTATTTATATTCTAAATAGAGCCAGAAAAATATTCCCTCTGGGGCGAATTTAGGGGTTGGGTAGGGTATGACATGAAATGACATGATGTAGTGGCAGGACACACATGTTTTGATCAGTCATTTTTGCATTTGTACTTTTTAATGTCTACTCAGTGATGCTGACAGAAGCAAATGAGATTGTCCACAAATAGCATTCGGAGTCAAATAACAGGCAGCCTGGTCCTGCAACCCTCAATCCTATTAGACACATTTCAACTGATTAAGCACTAAGGTATATTTTAATAGAAATAAAATGAGATGACATAAAGGAGAATCAATATCATATGTGTGACCCCAAAAGGTATTTTCCCTCCAGATCCTGTCACATCCTTTCTTCATTTTAGCTTCAGTGATTGCTCCGAGGTATGCAGCTTAAAGAAAAAAGCATGCTAGAAATATGCACAGCTTCCACAGGAGAGGGCTACACAGACACATATCTTGCCTTATGAGATGCTCAGTTGGCAGCAGCCCTGCTTGTCAGAGCAGGAGCAGCTTGACTTGACTGCCTGCTTGCTCCCCAAGGAGATTCTTCTCTTCCAGGAGAAGGGGAGTGGTTGCCGAATGTTTAACTGAGCATCAGTCAATCTAGGATAGAAAATGTGTACACTAAACTGTGTAGAAGCCTGTAAAGCCATGTTTCCACAAATAAAAGAGAGCAGAAGGGCTTCCTCCAACATATAGCATTTCCCCCCCAGTCATTCCTTTCTGAGGATAATAATGTTTATTTTCGACGACATCTCTACTGTTGCCCAAAAGTAGCCCATATATGTGGAACTTCAGGATTTGCTATGACAAAGCAGTCTCTTTTGGTAAGGCTTATAAGGAAAACTTGAGGGCATGTGGTTTTTCTCAGACAGAATGTCATTTGAGTACATCTTGCTTTAGTTGAACAAAATCATACATTTTGGGTGCTGCCCTGGGATTACAAAGTTATTAATCTGGTTGCTGGAAGGACTCGCAAGGACTGGTCTATACATTAAAAGAAATATATCAAATTCATATCATCAAACAAGTGATTACTGCAGTTACTTTTTCTCAGCTACAGTCATAATACACTTAATGGATGGACAAAACGCTGATTCCTTAGAGGATAACTTGCTTGCTCAAGGTCCCATGAGAGACAAAGGCAAAAGTTGTGCTTAGAAGCCAAGAATCCTGGTCACTGTGTCTTGTCCTAGCCTAGTCCCTGTTTTATTTCTTTTGACAAAATCAAATTGTATTTTAATAGTTTGTTTGAAGCAGGAAATATTCATCTGCCTTTCCCCCCACCCTTCTGATGTCCTCCATAGTGTTTGTATTAAACCAGAAGCAGTCTGTACAGCCTCTAAGAGTAGAAGGAGTCAAACCAGTATAATCTCGTGTTTCTTTCTTCTCCAGCTGCACATTTACCTGTGAGAAGAGAGGAGAATTTTGAGATGCATCTGAAGCAGTGCTCCCTTCTGTAGGTCAATGGCTGTATATCTGCGCAATAAATCTCTTTTCAAAGGGGGAAAGTACAAAGCAAAACTTTCACTAAGACTGGATTGTGCAATGATTTTGAGACCTTTTTTTCCAGGCTTTGTTCTGGAAACACCAAGTGTTTGCCTCATCTGCAGGCTCTCACTGAGGTACTGGTGCTTTCCATTCAAAGAAATTCCAAGGGAGGGAACGTGAGTTTAGTAAGGGCACAGCTTCTGAGTTTTTCAACTAATTCTAGCATGTGTAACTGCTGTAAGTTCGTCTTTAATCCTACTGAGAATATTTAATTAAGTGTAATACATTGTCATGTTGGGCTCTCATGTGGTGTTAGTGTTCCTTATCACTCTTCATACTCAGTGATGAGAGATGAAATCAGGTTTTAAAGTGAAGCTGGTTATCAGGAGAGCATAGGAAGGTGAAGGGATATTTTATCTGTCAAGCCTGAACTCAAAGACATTTGGCTCAAATCAGTACCATGTACAAATCATAACAGGATCTGAGGAAACTCAGTCACAGTGGTGGTTATTTTGAAATGTCTAGTGGCATTTTGATTAATTTAATAGTACTAATTTTTATTAATGATGTATATAACATTGAAACATATGTACCATACAAAAGTTCTTCCTGGTTTCACACCTCTCAACAAAAGATTTTTCAAAAATTTCCATTTTTCTGGGTAACATATTCTACATAAAATTTAAATCATCTCAAAATACGCTTTGGAGAAGTCATCCATTTTGCTTTGTCTCTCCAGAAGTAAAATACAAGAAATTAAGAGTGTCACAGAATTTTCTACGCTGCATTTTCTTGTTAGTGGAGTTTTTTTCTTTCAGTAAAAGAACGGAATTATTAGCAGTGAACTAATACAGTTCATTTGGGTTGTCTGAACATCTTCCTAGTCGTTAAAAGAATCACTTGTCAAAAGAATACACTTGACAGCCTGCCAGTGAGTTAAGTGGCCAGTAATCAATTGATATCTAGCAAGCAGCAGCACTACTAATGGGCAATGATTTAAAAGGTTCGTGCTACCATGACTGTTTATAGACTGGTTTTCTCTGTAAGAGTTGTTGATCCTAATCTGCTGGAAGTTTTTTGTTTGTTTATTTTATTTTATTTTTTTTTCTGACAAAGTGAAGAACAGCTTCAACAGATAGTGTCCAACTTTCCTCATTTCCAGATCAGTAGATCTGGAATTTCTCAAAGATTTCAAAAAATTCAAATATTCAAAAAAACTGTAAATTTCCGTAACGTTTTTGATGCATATCTTTGGTTCAGAAGGGCAGGGGAATAATTGTGTTTAATCTTGGATGTGATTATATAAAGTTCATTTTTCTTTTCTAATTGTTTTCTAGGATTGTAGTGTTCACTAAAACTGGGATTTTACTTGCTGCTTTCTGTAGGTCCCTTGTCCAGCAGCACCCATTGAGAGATCTGGCTTATATTTTGAGGTAGGCAGCAAAGGTAGGGCAAAGTTTTATTTCTTTTTTAATCTCTAGTAGGTTTCTTATGTGCCCAGTGTAACTGAGAGAATGGCTATATTTCAGAGGATGAAATCTCAGTGCAAGGAGTAGCGGGACTTCTGTTGAGTCAAATCAAGGAGGCCAGGTTTTCACTTCATTTTTAAACCAAGAACCTAATCCCAAGAAGACCCGAAGCTGATGGCCTACCTTATCTGTAATGTTGCTTCACAAAAGTAGTGAAAGAAGAGGAGAAGCTGCATATCTTTATGCAAACACACATACATAATCCCTCTCAGAAGATGAAAGCGTTAAGCATAAGGGCAAGGGGAAAAAAAAAGCGTGATGATTTTTAACTGCATTGTGATGGATGATTTTTTTTCTCCGGCTCTGCCTCCCACCCTCTCTCCCTGGAGCGCTCTCGGAGAGAACAGCGCTGGCACATGCTGTTGTGAGTGATTTGTAGACAGATGTTTCACGCTGTATTGACTTGTTCGCTAGCCAAAAAGCAAGAGACGAAAGAAGGCTACAGGCACGGGGTGCCAGGGCTCGGAGCACATCCCCTTCTTGGAGCGTCGCTGCTGAGTGAGGAGCTGAGCTGGCTGAGTCCCGGGTCAGCTTTGCTGGTAAGAGCGGTGGTGAAGCTGGCTTCTTTCCCTGTGGAGCTGCTGTTAAGCTGGGGCTTTACAGCTGGCCCTTATCATGGTCCCTCACAGCAAGTCTGTCCTTGCCTGTCTCCCGCTACCTCCATCCTGGTCCTGCCCCAGACCTGGTCTGGGACCAGCTGTGAGGGTCAGGATACTGCTATGGCTGAGCAAATAGGACCTGTTGGGTAGGGGACCAGGTGGGTGGAGAAGATTAACCAATAAATAGTTGTAAGGTTGCTCAGTCCCTGCTGCGTGGTTCCAGAAGCTGAGGGCAGGGGTCCCTCTGGGTTTGGGGAACGGCAAAGACACCTGCGGGGATGCCACCGGTGCCTGCATATGCACGATGGCTTCCTGCAAAGCGTGGAAGCTAGCCTGGAGCTGGGGTCGCCACGGGGCAGGCCCCCAGGCAGCCCGAGAGCTGGGCCCCACGTCGCTCGGCTCAGGGGTGCTGTGGATCACTCATGCGGTCTCTTAGATGGGGACAGCACTAGAGCTGCAGTTTCTGCGTTCACAGAGGAGGATGCCAGGCACAGCTCTTGTGTTCAGCTGTCTTGCTGTTTTCATTGCAGAATCGGACAAATCATTTTTGAAGCAGCAGCTGAATTGTCACAGTTTTTAAACTGGTGTATTAAAATAAGTGGATGCTGATTTTGGACTTCTTTAATAACAGCCATGCTGTAAATGAAATATTTCAGCTTGCAACAGGAATGAGGCAGATTGCTCGGGGTACAGTCCAGTCAAGATTAAACCATCCTTGTTCATGGCTCAGAGACCAGATCTGGGAACATATCTTTGGCGTTCCATATATGGCCTCAAAACTGCTCATGTGAGAATTATTCCAGCGTGGGTGCCAGTGGAGGGCATTTTAATGATGTGTGCTGTGGGAGCTGGATTTGTAATATTCTTTGGTATAACCTGTGCCGTTTACTTACATTCTAGAGTTATTCTCTTGAGACAGCAGGTCAGTTTTGTCTTATCTGTTTACAGTCGATAGCTATTTGGTCAAATATGCTAATATATGACACAATTTTAGAAATCAGCACTGATAAAATGGTGGCTCTCGGTTGCCTCAGTCCACATAAAATAACCTCTGTTGTTGGAGAGTTTTTCTGAATTTCTGTCAATGAGACCAACCCTGTTATTTTTCAGTCTACTATCAAATATTCAGTTGGGGAAACTACAGTTTTGAGAGACTGCCATTAGCTGATTATCTCTTACAGGTAGTTACCTCTCTTTGTAAGCAAATATTCTTTTTCTTTCCAGTGTACCACTCTATATTCATTATTTCTGCTTTCTGCCTTAAAAAAAAAAAAAAAAACAAAAAACTTTCATCCCCTGTTTCCAAACTCTTACATGCAATTTAGCAAAACAACCTGACTGTTTAGACTGTAAAGTTTTTACAACTTATGTTCTAGCATCTGCTGTTGGGAACAATGAACAAAATAAGTAGCCTGCTACCAGAAAAGTTTAGGCCTGTTTAGCATTCAAAGCAATTGACGGCTTTTGAAATATGAACACACGAATTTTCATCTGACACTTGCTCAGAATGCAAATTGATTCACATAAAACAAGACATGCCTGGAAAGCATTAACTGGGTTTTTGCCCTATCAAAATATCTTGACAGAGAAGTTCATGACAAATGAATGATGCTTGAAAAAAGTCATGCACACACAGGAGCATGACTGATTTGATGGCGGTTAGATGCTCTGAATTCTGTAGGATCTGTGCACTAGCAATTCATTTTTATAGTGCAATAATATTTAGGGTATAGTAAAGGCTCTTAAGCCTAGCATTGAGACAAATGTAACCACATTGATGAAATCACTTCTCAAAAGACTAGTCAAGTATCTTTACATTTAAGCTTTGTAGAACAACTTTTCAACATAATATGTGAGATACATTGTATACAGTATGATGGTCACCCAGACTTATTTTCTAACACTTTTCTTACGGTTTAAGGGCTACTTAAGTTATACAAAAATGTAATTATTTTAAATTCCTTGTCCATTGCCTTATCACTTGCCAGGAAGGCTTTAATGGAACAGCTTCTCATTAAATCCCTTCACATCATCACTAACCTGTCTTTCTGCTCAGATTGGGGAGAAAAGGGCCAAGTGGCACAATATCCAGGCCTAACATATATCTACTGATCTACAGAAACCCCCATGCCTCTGTACTACATCTGTCATTGGCAAGCAGTATACTTTCTTGCTCCTACATCCTTCTTTATTCCTACTCTACACTTAATTCCTTTCCTTTACAGTCCTTCAACTTCTATCACTTTAGTACCTATGTTATGAAGTAATTCATAATAATCTAATAATGACATCACAGTTCTGACCTCCAAGACTCCCACAACTCTTTCATGCATTCCTTCTTTAAGCTCATTTCTTCCCAGGTCCATCCAGTTGCACAGCTTGTACTAAGTGTTCTATTTTTGTGCTGGATTGTCAGTTGCTTGCATCTGTGATAGGTCATTGTACTTTGGAAAGTACTTCATGGTGTTATAATATTGCATGAATATTAGTGCTAATGCGAAATCTTATCTTGCTATGTGAGAAGTAATGATTGTCAAATTCATTTTTCTCTCATTTGCAGAGGCTGCCTACAGCCTGATTGCCACCACAGTAATCATAACTCTGGCAGTACCACATCCAGAAATGCCAGAACAGAGGAAGATCCTTAGCAGTGGACTTATTGCTCTGTCGTGTCATAACATAAACCTCTTCATTCCAGCTTCATGACTGCTACATGGAACACATCCGTGTCAGCCTTGACCTTGTGTCCTGAGCCTCCTTTACCTGCATATTACAATACTACCACTTCAACAACTGCTCACCTAGTTTGTTTCTGCTTCCCCATGACAGAACTTCATTGACATTCTGCTAAGTATTGTTTCTTGCCTATCTTCTGCAAACACCTCCTACATTTTATTTCTCCTCTACAGTTTTCAGAGGGCACCAGGGAAGCCTATGTTGCTGCTAAACATGGCCTGAGATTTTTCTCACTTCACTGGATCTAGCAAGTATTTGAATCTTTTCTTGAAGTTTTCTTCCCGTATGTGCAATGGAGGCAATGGAAACTTTCCTTTTCCAAGGAGAACTTCTCATTTTTGCTGCACAATAAGCACATCTTTCAACTTGACTTAAAGGAGAGAATTCAGATTCAGAAATCTATATCTAGCTATCTACAATGGAGTTAACCATATGTTATGTTAACATCTCAGCTCCTATAGTAGTCAATGTATATTTGGACAACACTGTCAACTGAGTTGAGAAAAATATTTATCTAGAGTTAAAACCTTTGTTTGATCAACTCTGTAATTTCCCAGACTCTACTGAATGTGTTGACAGAGCAGAAATAGGAAGGAGCGGTATTTCAGTCTGAATAGGAGGAAGATGGGAGAAGTTTTTTCAAGAGGAGTGGAGCAATCATATGCAGGTTTGAGAAGTCTAGAGACCGGCCCAATATTTATTTTTTCGCACCTTCTGATGTTCTAGGCTAATTGTAGATTAACTGATAAACATATGGAACCATTGTTGTGATATATTGGCCTACATCAACTGCTTATGAGCACCAGCATTGTTTGTTCTCGTACTGATTTGATTGATGGGATTTGAAGTTTTGGCTTATGCATAAAAGAAGGAGACATATTTGTGTTTGCTAAGGACCAGGTCCACAACTTGGATTGAGCATGGTCTCGGGATCGCTGTTAATTTTCAAGAGCTAGAAATTTGCATTACACTTCTCATAAGCACTGTCTTTTAGAGCAGACAGCCAAGATAGACATTGTTGAAGAAAGGTTGCAATAGTCTGAGGCTGACTCATAATTAATGTATCTGCCAAACAGCGTATTTTTGGTGCAAAATGCTTATATCCTCCAGTTTAGAAATATACTTTATTGCCACTCTAGCTATTCATGCCATGAAATAATACTAAATTCTGTGAGAAATCCACCTATATATATGAATAATACATATTCTAAGACAAGTTAGGCTGAAAAGTTAGACCTCCTTTATGACTAATACAGAACTGAATGCTGTATGCTGGCCACTGCACAGGATAGAATATCATTTATTAAGGATTTGTCTAGATTAGGAAAATAAGACAAATTTCAAAACCATTAGCTAATCTTTGTTGCTCCTCTTGTTTTTCTAAAAACTGCTTAATACCAAGGTTAGTCTAGGACTGTATTAGCTATAATTAGGTAGCGTTTTATTTCCTTAGTTTGGACAGGTCTTTAGAACAAAGAAAATTAACAAGCCTTTCCATGAGGAATAGAATTACTGAAGCTTGGCTTTCTACATATTTGCAAGCAGTGGTTGGCTTTTCAGCTGTCTAATACTGTAGGCACTTAGAAATAACCTGTTCCAGGGGCTGCAGATCCATGTGATCAATATATGACAGTCCTGTGACCTCCACCTGCAGCCTTTCACTCTGCCAAGGCACATATAGTGCCTCTCTATGCAGTTATCTGTGCTCATGAAATTTTTAAGAACTGTGAGATCTTTCCCGCGGTTTCTGGTTAGTCTGAAACTGGGCCGAACTAATTAGCAAGTGTAAGCACACAGGCAGGCACATATACATTCAAAAGGGATGATTGCCTAAACCATGTTTATTTAGGAAAGCAGCTTAAATAGTCCAAATACTATTTCCAAACAACCTCTCCAATAAGCAGACACTCCACTTGATGCAAACAGCGCTCTTGTAATGAATAGTAAAACACACACACACATAAGGGCTTCTGTTCAGGTGAGAAATGGCTGACAGGATCTGCTTCTAATGATTCAGAATTTTATCCTCTTTGCTTACACACTGCTGTAAACAATAGCAATAAACAGAAGGGGACATGATACATAGAACCAGCCCCTGAAAACTGTCAGTTGTACTTCAGCCCATGAAGCAGGGCAGCTTAAAGAAGAAAAATGAGCCTTTTCACTTTTCTAGAAGGATGGGTGAATAAGAAGGCAGCAAGAAATAGAGCAGCTAAATTAGATGGACTAAACATTTGCTTTCTTTGTTGCAGATATGCACCTGACTGTGCTTTTCTGATGAGATATTTCAGATTTTGTTCACATTTCCAGCTGCTTTGCCCTCAAAAGACAACAGAGTTCTCAAAAAAAAGGATAACCGCTCTTTTCCAAAATGATCACAAATTTCTCTCAAGAAATCATTATGTGCTCTGTGCTTATACACAGAATGAGTGGAGCTGCAAAAGGTGAATAGTTTTGAATCTCATGAGGAGCAATACTATACACCTTGCAATACATTTTTCACGTGAAAGAAAGAAGCAGTGATTCTAATCATTTCCAGATGATTTGAGGAAGACAAGATCTGCACTGTAAAATGTTACTTTTGTAAAATGTTCTCCTCTCTGTAGTTAGGGGAGTCACCTTTCATGTGAGAGAGCAACTGGAATGTATTGAGCTCTGTCTAGGGCTGGATGGCAAACAGGTTGAGAGTTTATGGGTAAGGATTAAGGGTCAGAATAATATGAGTGATGCTGTTGTGGGTGATTGATACAGGATTAGGAAAAGGAATCCACCTGATTAGGAAAAGGAAGTAGATGAGGCCTTCTGCTGACAGCTGGAAGTAGCCTCGCTATCACAGGCCCTGGTTCTTATGGGGGACTTTAGCCACCCTGATATCTGCTGGAGGGACTACACAGCAAGGCACAAGCAATCCAGGAGGTTTCTGAAGAGTATTGATGATAACTCTTTGACTCATGTGGTGGAAGAACCAATGAGGAGAGGTGTGCTGCTGGATCTTGTACTAACAAACAAGGAAGGACTGGTTAGAGATGTGAAGTCAGTTTTGGCTGCAGTGACCATGAGATGGTGGAGTTCAGGATCCTGTGAGGAGGAAGCAGGGCAAAAAGTATGATCACACCCCTGAACTTTGGCCTCTTCAGGGACCTTCTTGGAAGAATCCCATGGGACAGGGCCCTAGAAGGAAGAAGAGGCCAAGAGAGCTGGTTAATATTCAAGGATTAACTCTTCCAAGCTCAAGATTGGTGCATCCCAATAAGCAAGAAGTCTAGCAAAGTGGGCAGGAGAGCTGCACAGATGAACAAGGAGCTCCTGGCAAAACTCAAACATAAATAGGAAGTGTACAGAATGTGGAAGCAGGAGCAGGTCACTTGGGAGGAATACAAGAATGCTATCCGAGTATGCAGGAGTGCAACTAGGAAGGTCAGTCCCATTTGGAGTTGAATCTGTCAAGGGATGCCAAGGACACCAAGAAGGGCTTCTTTAAATACATTAGTAACAAAAGGAAGACTAGGGAAAATGTAAGCCAGCTATTGGCCTGCTGCCATTCAGAGGAATCTTGACAAGCTGGAGAGATGGGCAGAGGGGAACTTCATGAAGTTCAACAAAGGGAAGTACAAAGTCCTGCACCAAAGGAGGAATAACCCCATGCACCAGTACAGGCTGGGGGCTGACCTACTGGGAAGTAGCTCTTCAGAGAAGGACATAGTGGGCAACAGCTGACTATGAGCCAGCAATATGCCCTTGTAGGTGAGAAGGCCAATGGTATCCCGGGGTGCATTAAGCAGAGCATTGTCAGCTGGTTGAGGGAAGTAATGTTTCCCCTCTACTCAGCCCTGATGAGGCTGCACCTAGAGTGCTGGATTCAGTTCTGGGCTCCCCAGCACAGGAGAAACATGGAGCTACTGGAGCAAGTCCAGAGAAGGACTAAGATGATTAAGGGACTGGAACATCTGCCCTGTGAGGAAAGGCTGGGACTGCTCAGCCTGGAGAAGACTGATGGGGGATCTTAACAATGTGTAAAAATGTCTGAACGGAGGGTGTAAAGAGAATGGGACAGATTCTTCTCAGTGATGCCCAGTGATAAGACAAGAGGCAACAGGCACAAACTGAAACACAGGAAGTTCTGTCTGAACATGAGGAAAAGCTTTTCTACAGTGAGATTGACAGAGCACTGGAACAGGTTGCCCAGAGAGGTTGTGGAGTCTTGGAGATATTCAATATCTTGGAGAATATTTTGGAGATATTCAAAAGCCATCTGGACATGGTCCTGGGCAACATGCACTAGGTGATGTATCTTCAGCAGGGGGAGTTGGACTAGATAATCTCCAGAGGTCCCTTCCAGCCTCAACTGTTCTGTGATTCTGTCTTTCCATCAAAGCAGTAATCCTTCATATAGCTAGAGAAAGATCTATGAAGGTATGATAATTTCATCAAATTTTTGTTTAATACAAATATATATAAAAATCTATTTAACAGACTAGATGTTTAACATTACTAGAACTCATGTATCACCTCCATGGTGTAGTAGCGTCCCACTCTCAAAGATCACACTTGCTCCTTATGTCTGGCCTGACGAGACTTTACTTTTGCTGTTCACAGCAGAGAACATATTGAATAGAAAAGGGGAAAGGCACCCACATCAGAACAGACTCACCTTTCAGGTATGTTGCATCTCTAGGAGGTGGGAACTAAACTCTGTCAGTCTCACAGGCAGAGGAGGTTATTGAATCTGAGCTTTCTGCATCTTTGGAGAATTACTGTAACAACTAGAAAATTGTACAGGAGTGGTGCATCACCACTGTTATTTTTAAACAGTGGGTTTTGTGCTGATTAGGTGTCTGTAAAAAGGTAAAGTTTACTTACTTTTACTAGACTGGATATCCAGAGAGGGCTTGGGCATAATCCTGATTCTGACTTGGCTGGGAGAGATCTAGAGAGCAACTTCAGGGAATTTTATTGGACAAAATAGGGATATCTGTGATGTTAGAAAATCAAAGTTCTGTATTTATACATCTAAATTCCACTTCAGACCAGTTTAGGCAACTTTGTAGATCCAAGCCCATATGGTTTTTTTCACCCAACATCCTCCTATGTGCAACTACCTTATAAATGTCTATCTACCTTAGGAAATCCAACTATATGATGTACAATAAGAAAATGTTATTTCCAATATATTATACTGTTATATACTGTATATCTGTTGCAAAATTCATACCTTCCTATGTCCAATTAAAGTCCCTCAAAATTTGTAAAATAAATATTATTTCATTCTTTCAGTTCTGGGTGAATACTTTAGTCTGGAGTTCAAACTGTCCACTTTACAGTTTGTTCAAAAATTACTTTATGCACTTCTTTATTTTTAACTCAGTATCTGAAATCTTCTATAGAGAGGATATTTTTCTTATGAGCTGAAAATGATGTATGTCATATTGATGCTTCAGGATTTTGTCTCCATGGCTGAAGAAGGTTTCTTAAATTTTCTGAATTTGATTAGGATCAGAACCCATATACAGCCAGTTTTGGCAAAGCTTCCTCTTCTCTTTATTCCTTATTTAGTAAATAAAACCTGCAGAGTGTGGGGACATTGCTATCTCTTCTAAAATCATTGGCTTTGGTGTACTGAACTGGAAATGAGATATATAGACTAAAGGAAACCTAGCAAAACAAAAGAGAGTGTTTTTGGAAAGCAGTAAATAATTTTTCCAACCAAGAAACTCTATCTGCAAGTTAATAATGGCATTAAAGACCTGCTGAAGCTTTGGAGAAAACTTTACAAGCCATTTTGTTTTAAAAAATCTATTTTTATAATCTTAGACTGTTCATCTCCTGTCTAAGAAAGATAGGACTGAGCAAACATAAAAACAGGGCTGTTTACACATAGGAAATCTTGCTGTGAAAAAACGAGGTACCTTTTATATTAGACAGCGGGTAAGCAGACTTAGGTCATGTCTGTACTGCGTGGCACAGTGCAGCATAGTTCACAAATCAGAAGCACTCTAGCAGCTGTAGTGCTCAGTTCCTCAAGGGCTAATTTACCCTGCCAGCTCACGTATCTTACCTACACAGAGGGCCACAACATAGATACGCAGTCCTTCCACCTGTCTTTTCATGGATCTGTTCATTGGTCCTTAGTGGCTTGAACATTTTCATGCACCAGTCCTCATCCTGACTGTTGTCTCTGCATTTTGCTTCTCCCTCTGCATTTTCATAGTCCATTTGTGTATCATTAGACACAATAATATGCAGTTTTATGTATACATCAGCAGAGTGTTGGCTTAGAACATTGGGTTTCAGCTATATTTAATTTCTGGGCCCCTACACATTTCTCCTTCTAAAGCAGAGGTAAACACACTGACAATGAGCTTAACTCTTAGTAATCCTTTATGGACCTCTTAGAAGTAGTCTGCAACAGCCAGAGATCCCCAAAAGAAAGCTTAAGGTATAAAACATAGAGGAGTTAGGGACTTGTTTCCACTCTAGCATCCCTGCTAGTAAAATACATCACAACAATTTTAAATGCCCTGCTGCTTGATGGCATGTCACATCAGCAAGTCTTTTCCTAAACTCAGCAGGACCAAAAAAGCAATGATAGGGGAAGCCATAACTGTAGAAGTATATTTTCAAATCATACTTCTGCATATTCCATCCGCAGAATGCCCATAAGTGCCCAGGATAAAGCTAGAATAAATATTTCATTTAACTGAGGTTTATAGACTATTACTGTGCATAGCTATTCTAAAAACACATGTCTGCAGGCAGTTCCATACTAAGTGTGAAATTTTCACTGGAACTTAAAAAAGTGTTCGAAAAGATCATAAAACTTTATATTTAAACATAATGAGGGTAAGCACATACAAAAAGAATTACTTTGTTTTACAGAATGCTGACAGCAATAAATTCCTAAAAATCCTAAAACATGAATATTAGTTCCTTAGAAAAACTTTTATTTTATTTTTCAGAAGGTATGCATGTCTATACACATCTATTTTTATAAAACTATTTTTTTTTTAAATCAGATAGAGCAGAACCCACCAAGTGCTGATTCAAAGCTCTTCTGAGTAATCTATAGATTAGATTGGTCAGCAGTAACAACTGTGAGGCAAAACTGTTTCAAATCCTTTAGTAAGGATTTTAAGGAACTGACTTAGCTCAACCTTATTAAACTGAAGGCATGGAAGGCACTTATGTTAACTTTATGAAACTGCAGGCCTGGTTCCCTGCTTGTGAATCAGCCTACTACCAAGGAAGAATATTTAGATGGGGAATGACCCATTAAAAATCTCTTAAGTATTGACTTCACTCACTTAGAAATATTAAAAAAAAGCCAGAAAGCTCACGGACTGCCTGCACACTTTAAAAATTGAGTTAGTGATCTCTGATAAGATGCTGTCAAGAAATCTCAGTCTTTAACTTGTGTCCTCCTCTTCAACCCAGGAATATTAACTGGAAGATGTGGGCTAAACAGCATGTTACAGTGGAAAGTTAATTGAAGAATAGAAGGTGAGAAGAAGGATTCGAATATTGTCTTAGATTTCAGATGTTCTAATACAGCTCTCAGTTTGCCTAAGCTTACTGTTACCCAGTCTTTTTTTTTTCCATGAAGCCACACTCCAGAAAGTACTGCCTGCTTTGTCCCCTGCTGAGTTTTTCCCATCACTGGCAAAACATATTTAAAGAATTTCCGGCCTCTGAATTCAACTCTCTTTGAATACTGTGAAATTCTGGCAGCAGTTATCTTGGGCTTAAGAACCACTTTGGAGGAGTAAATATTTTGCTTTTGAAGAGCACTAGATTGCACTAGTCAGATGCACAGATACAAGGAATCAAGGAGTTTCTACTTTCCCTTTTTTTTTTTTTTTTTTTTTTTCTTCCTGTGGCACAATCAATGGAATTTGCAGTCTTGCTTCCCCCTTAGATTAAGTAGGTTAACGTTTGTGGTACATGTATTCAGCCTAGTATTTCATACATTAGAAATGTAATAAAACATATGAGGGTCAGAGGCTAACAAAGTGTTTGCACTCCTAAATCTTTTGACATTTTCCTTAAGGATGTATTCCAGGCATTAAAATTAATGATAGCAATATTAAGTTTAAAATGTTCTGCTGAATCTGTACCTAAATGTATTTTATGCTGTTTAAAAAGAAGTATTTAGTTTATATTAATACATCTAAAGATACTCAAGACTTTCACTTTTGGAAACCATAACTCCAGAATTTTGTAGACCCCTGAGAAACTGACTCTAATGGAAACAGCTTCTCACTGACTGTAATAGATATTGGTTCAGGTTTTGTGTAAAGCTGATATTTTAGGAAATGCCACTTAAGAATAGCAGTAGAATATTGTCTAGAAATGTCTTCTGCTGCTCTTTGCTACTGTACCGATTCTGCTAGAATGCCATAGCAGAGGTGTTAGATATCTAATTTCCATTCTGGGTAGCACGGGATTAGACGCCCCTTTCGGTAATACAGACATAAGATCTAGGGATCTGTGGAAAGTTTTGAAGCTCCCTTGAAAACATTAGTCTCCATTATTTGAGTCACTAAACTTTCATTTGTGTTTTGGACAGAAGAGAATGAACGCTACGGCTATCCTGTCTGCCTTGAGCCTGCTTGTTTCCTGGCTCTTAAAACACCCATACCTTGCTACTGTTCAACTATTTCATTTTCCTTTTGGATTCAGTATAATATATCTGATCTTTTCTGGTGTAGTTAACAAATGTGAAGCTTTATGTGATCCTATGGGTGCCATTCCTCTCGTTTGACTGTACACATGTACAGCTGAAAATGCAAATATCTACGTCCGGACTTCTTGTCTAGACCGCCTTTAGAGCACGCGGGAAGTAGAAGGAGTTAGATTACTCTGGCTCCTTTTTAGGAAGAAATGAATCACTCCTTATAAGGACATGTTGCTTTCCAATGTAGATAGCTACACTGCCAGCGCTTAATTTTAGCATCTATCCTATGTGATATATGCATGGCTGCTTTTCCCTGCAATGGGCTGCAGTGTCTTTTTTTCCTTTGAATAATGAATTTTTTGCCTCTTTTCTCTGGCAAGAGCCTTTTTCTGTTTACAAAGCTTGCCAAACATAATTTATTGTAGCATGTCTTGTAAAATGGGGTCTTGTCAATCTGAAAGCATTTTGCCTGGGGCAGACTGTTGTAAAATAATTCCAAATAAAACCCTGAGGTTCTTTCCAGCTGCCAACTACTTGAAATTTCAGGTTCCTAAGTGACAGAAATTATTCCAAAGCATCAAAGATCTCAAGAGCTCAAACAACAGAAACCTTAGTATCCTGGCAGTGGGTTGGTGATAACTACCATTTTATCTAATGCTTGCTTTCTTGTAGGAACATTAGAAGTTAATGACCTGACCCTAGACACTGGGACTTTTAAAAGATTTATTCCACTTGTCAAGACTTCACTGAAGATCAGCTCCAGGATAACTTTCCTGATCATGCACCAGCTCGTTTCAGGGTATCTGCTTGCACAGTTCTGCATCTCTTTTGAGAAACTGAACAGTTCTGCACCTTGATTTGTTTGAAGCCTGTTGCCAAGAACAGCTCTTCAGAGATAGCAGGCAGCTTGATTAGCAGGCAGCAAGTAAAGATTTAAAAGTGTCATTATGTGTCCTGCTAGCATTCTTGAAACAAATCATAGGCTAATAGACTATAAATCAAAGCAAAAATGGATAAAGAAGCCTTACATGTACTAATTAATGGATCATGGAGAGTGGCTGGATAGAACAAAAAGAAAAATCAGAGGCATACTGTGAATTAATCCTTTGTGCTGTTTTAGACCTTTGTTTGTCATGTAATTAATATAATCAGCTTTTCTATAGGAGAAGAACAATTAGTATTGCTGACAGTAGTGAAAGTTTAGTAAACTCTGATGACAGGAATAAGAGCTATGAACAGGAAGGAACTGTCATTTTTCAGTAACTGGTAATATGTTCATAAATTGACTTGGCTGGACAGTTCAGCATCACTGTAGTCGCTCATTTATAGCTGTATGTTTGTAGCTACAATTGACTGGAATTTTGAGCAATTGACATATAATACCATAAAGCAGAATATTGAAAAAATAAAAGACATGCCATTACTCAGAGCCATTCCTATTTCCTGGTTATATCAGCATGTGTAATAATGCTGGGAAACCTTCTATAAAGAGATCTTCATATCAATATTATTTTCTAGAGTTTCAAAGCAGCTTCCATTTTGTATACACTCCTGATTTCTCTTCTAGTTTTATAACTAGATTTTCAGAAACTAGTTTTGCTATGCAGTGTCTCTGAAAAATGCAGATTTAACAGCAGCAATATCATAAAAACCTTGAAAAAATAGTCATGTAAAGCACACTGTCAGCCCTTTGAGACCATCCATCTAGTGAAAAGCCTAAATCACTCCTGCTTGATGAATGTATAACTTGTATTAATATTTAACTTATATGCATTAAAGTAGTAAAAGCAAAGTGCAATCATGCACTCTTTCAAAATATTTTTCCACCTCACAGACATACATGGTGTATATAAAATGCAGAAGATAAGCATATGAGCTTCCTAATCATCTTGAATTCGATAATTTTTTATATATGGCAGTTTTCTTCTGTAAAGATGGATTTGATTTAGCATTATATTTAATTTAAATAAGGGCATGCTTTAACATGACTTTTGCCCCTCTAATTGCCATAAATAAGCATTTTGGGTAGCTCAAACTTTTTCCAATCATGAGTAACACCTGACTTATTTATTTAAAACTTGTATCTACTTAATTTTCAATGTTGGAAATGGATATTATGAAATAAAGCACAACATTCAAGGAACATATCTAAAGACAACATGCATATCATTTTCATTTTGTTTTATAAAACCTTTTTTTGTTTGTTTGTTTGGCTTTTTTTTTTTTTTTTGTTTTTTGTAAAATTCAGCCTAGAGGCTCCATTTGAGGTCCACTTCTCCCTGAGTATGTCCCTACATATAAGCATAATTTACAAAAATACCTTTAGAAATCCCATGTTTCTAATAGGGATAAACTCTCTCATGTACATGCATTCACGTGGGCTTCTTATATTGTTTAAAATATTCCATGCACTCAGGAACTGATCCCTAAAATCTATATTCTTTCAAATTTAGAATTGCAAAATGCTATTAATCCAATAATTTGCCCATAACGTGTATTTTTTTGTTTGCTTTCAGGAAATTTAGTGCTTTAGTGTTAGCACTAAGTAAAGGAAAATACACAGCACTCTCCAGTCTTGCAATACTAGTGAATTGAGGGTTGTCGGTGGGAGGGGGCTGAGAAGGCACCAGACATCTTTAATAATGGGATAATCAGTCATTCCAGAATCAGAATTATTTGGAACCTAACATTTCTCCAAACACAGACACCAGGGAGAATGCAGAGCAAACTTCCCAGAAAGCTATGGTCAAACAGCTGCGGGCCTGAGCTTCAAAACAGGCTTTCAAAACGAAGCAATTTAATTTGGTGAAGAAAAAGCTTCTGTGCTTGCTAGATATCAAAAATGCTGAAGAACGTTCAGGTAAGAACTTTTCTGAACATTTTGAAAAAAAAATCTTTGCTTAGCAAGCACTTTATTCTGCGGTAGGAATTAGACGTTTAATGTTCAAACTGTATTTCAGTGGTATGTTTAGTAACTATGAAAAAATGACTTTTTGCCACTGATTTGTGCTTTCAGTCTGATGATTTGGCAAAACACATGTTAATAAAAATACTTATTCTTTGGTACAAATTAACTTAAAAATATATTTTTAGAATGATATTCTGGCTACATAATTACACATGCAGCTCTTTTTTGGTTTAAATGTAAATAGGTCTGTAAACATCTCCCTTCTCCACTGTCTGCCAATTTGCAGACACATTTTTCAAGGAATGATATCTGTAATATTGATCTGTAGCAGGACCTGAAACACAGTGAATCAATGCTGTTACAACCCAGAAGGCACGAATGCAAGCATTCATGTGAGGCACATCAAAAGAAAGCAATACCTGGAAATCAGAAACACAATTATTACTTTGCAGGTTAACTGCAGACAGGAGAAAGGGATGTAATATAAAGCATTTGCTTTACAGGCCAAAACCAATCAGCTGAACGTATCAGACTAAAACAGTAAAACAGAATTGTCTCAGGTGCTGAACTGGCCTTAAGCAACTAAGGAGATTTAGAAATTCGTGTAAGTCTGCAACAGGCAGAGTTCCCTGCCTGTATGTCTCCAAAGTACAAAGCAGCATTGGTAGGGAGGGCATTTTCATACCAAAATTCAGTAATAAGGGCTCTTAACACGGCTTTCCCCTGGAGCACAGCTCACAGAGGGAAGGTAGCGGGTGTCCCAGATCCATGATTAACTTTTAGCTTTCCGCACCGAGTGGCTATGTAAAATCCATAAGGTGCCCAAAGAGGGCCGAAACTGCACCTCCAGGCACCGATCGCTCAGTGCCTCCAGCTTACAGCGTCAGGATCCCTTAAGATTATTTCCCTCCTTGTCCTGTGATTTTTTTTTAAGTTTTAGCTGCACTGAGACAGAGTAGGAGTAATGACTCATACCTAGAGTCACTGCTCATACCTAGGGATGCCCAGAAGACTTCTGTCAGAACCCAAATTTCAGAGACAGGTTCTGCAACATCTCTCCCCCTTCCAGAGTTTGGCTGTGGGTGCTGAAGACCAGGGCTGGCACAGCGCAGTTGTAACCTGGGGTCAGGCAGCTAGGAAAGAGCCGTACGAGGAAGAGCCACGTAATGAATAGGCAGGAGAAGCCTCATCTGGGGCCTCCCCCGGGCACCACGGTGCAATTTAAAATAATGCCCTAATGTAAAGCAGGTCTTGGGAGCCCTGAGGTATTGCCATCACATTTACGTCAGATCACCTCCCACAAACCTGTCTTAACTAGAAGCAAGGACACTATATGTGCATGGCCAGCTGATATTAAACCCACTGTCTCTTAGCATCTCAATAAAGAGCAAGAATATGACATAAAAACACAGATCACCCTTCTAGTGAGTCAAAAGAAAATGTAGATTTGGATTTTACTACTTAAGGGAGAAGCAATACAGGAAGGCATGTATCACTGAATATAATCTGCGACCAGATCTGCACAGGGAAATTAATTTAGTTTCACAAGTTTAAAGCTTACTGGTCTTGCTGTGTCATGTATATAACAATTTGCCATCAGCAGAAGCTGAAATTACATAAAATAACTCCTCTTTCTAAACTCTATCAACATATTTAGAGCATAAATTTAACCTAGGTTTATAGTATAAATCTTAAGAGATAAATTGGGGAAGTATTTTTTTAGATTGCTTTAATAAGAGCCCTAGGTTTTATATGGATTGGCTTTGATTTCTTTTGGTGGGTGTTCCATTTTATACGTTTTCTTTTTTTAACGTACTGCTTTTCCACTTAGCATAGACTTAAACTTGGAACAGAAAAATGAAGATGTTGTAACACTAGGAACAGATAAAATAGAAACATAGACTCTGTGCCATCACTATCAAACCAGTTCTTCCAAAGACTTCCCTTTCACCTGAAACCGGAAGAAAAATACTAAAATGATGTAAAAGAAACTCTGTTCTCTTTGACACCTGGGAAAAAGATGCAGGCTTGATCCTATGACCTAGCTAATGCTTTTCAGCTCCTCCAGCTGTTGTAACCAAAATTCAGGGACTAAAACCTTAAGGAAAGTCAGTGCATCAAAATAAAAGTAGAATGGATGTTCATTTTATATCTATTAACGGAAAATATTAGCTGAAAAAGCTGGCATTTTTTACAGGCCATTCAGGCTTTAATGTGCCGGGAAGGCTGGTGGGTAACTCGTGACTTCAAACATTGCAAAAGAGTAAAGGCTTTTCCTTGCTTTCCGCCTGGGCTCCCCTTCCCTCCCGCGATAAGTGAGCAGCCAACAAGAGAACAGGCTCTGCAGGGCTCGGCAGCACAGAGGCCTCCGGGCTGGAGCCTCTGCTTTGTTTCACCGAAGTAAAAATTCATACGTAGCGAAGGCTTGGATTTCAGTCAGGTCAGGTAGCCGGGGAATCTACGCCCCAGCAAACCCCAGGTGAAATTATATTTCTTGCAGAAGTAAACACAAGAGGAATACATTTAAGTACATCTGGTTGGGGGATTCTTCTGCATCTGAAGTAGAATAGAGAACGGGAAGCATGATGTCAGTGCTTCTTTAAGATAAAGTAGATGTTCAGTGAACTTCCTGCAAAAATGTGTCATTGAAGGATAATTAAATTACGCTTAGCTCAGCTCCCTACTATTTACAAACAACTTGGGTAACAGAAATATGTACAAATGACTGTGCCTTTGCATGCTGCATTGAGACCTGGCGTCGTGAACTTTCCCTGCATTATATTTTGCTAAGTATACTGCAACTTATGTCAACAAGAATGTAACAGAACTAGACAAATAGAACATTTATTACAATACAATGCCAATTTATGTAGCGTTCTTTTCGAATATTGTCTGAAGGATTTGCAAGTACCATACCTCCCCGGTAACAGCATGACAAAGGTCCTGTTTAAAGTAAAAGCTTAAGTAAAACACTTTGTATCATACTGCAAATATTTGCACTGTGAATGCATTTTTGCCTTAAACACATGCCCCTGTTCACATGGGGACACACGCTTTTCTGTCAACAGCTGTAAGTTTAGTCTGCTCTGTGTAGTAAAATACTGAATGGGTTTTAATGAACACTAAATGAAAAATAGGCTTCCAGTAATGTGCCACTGACAACATATTCATCACCCTGACATGTTTCTCTTGGTGGTGGGCATGTATATCCTGAAAATTAATAGTAGCATACTCCTTTCTGACATGTAATTACTGATCTGACACGAGGAATTAACAGAAAAAATCAACATACAAGGGAAAGAATATAGCACTTGTGCTGATTCCTGTCATACTATGCCATGCATCCCAGTTGCTCTTTTTGTCTGCTCAGCTATCACTACGACTGATTTCATTTAAATTAAATTATGAAGTATTTGACACAAGACCTGTGTGAAACTGATCCTACTATCTGTAATTAACTGAATTCCTGTATGAATTATAGATGTGTTTTGACATAGGAAGCCATCATACAGTTGAGGATAGTGATGCATTTGTGTGGTTTATTAGACTGCTGGGCGTGTACCCACAACAACACTGTAAGTGTTACGAAGCTTCTGTTGAAGTCAGTGACAAATATCCACTTTTTCTCCTCCCTCCCCCCCTAAGTGAAATCAGCTTCAGGACGAATATGGAAATGATTTCATTTTTGAGATATGCTATTAAATTGTGCTATATTGTCATTTAGGAGCAAGCTCACTAACCACTAACCTGCTGGAATACATTCAGATATTCCAGTCAGTCTACAGGAAAAAAATAAATAGCTTTAAAATGTGCATCCCCTTTCAATGATTCTTGGAACCTATTTCACCACAGAAATTTCAAATTTCTATCTTTTCTTTTACTCATTAAACCATACTTTAATTAGAAACCCCACCCCTTAGCAGTTCCACGACTATTCCCCCAGCTCAGATAGGCCTGATGTCCATAACTATTCCACTCACAAATGCTTAAAAAATACAAAATTCTTATTGTAGGACTCTCAGTTTTGCGAAAGTGCAGCTGAGTCATATCTCAGTAAAAATGCTAGCAGAGAATCATTCTGACTCCCACAGGTAGTTACTCCTTAGTGTAGCAATATCTTTGGCCAAAAATAAAGTAAAATAATACAACTCTATTAAAAAGTATTGAAAGCATTTAGAAATAGAAAAAGAGAATCTACAAAATTATTTTTCCAGTCCAATCAAGGTTACTGATTTAAGTCTAATCTTTTGATCAACCATTCTTCTAGACCAGAGTTTTCAATCCTTAAAGGAAAAAAATTACATTTTGAAATCAATATTTAAGTTCCTTGTGGAATATGAATTGTTTTAATAGGAACTGGGCTTTTGTAAATCCGATCAGATTTGTAGATTCTCAGTAGCTGATCAATTAATGGATTTCTGTGAAAAAAAATTTTTGTACAGGATTTATGGCTTGTTTTGGTTTTATAGAGCTTGTGGTTTACATGTGTTTTACAGGCCCAGAAAATGATTTGCACGAGAACACGCTGCTCTCACACAGCTTTCAGAGCTCCATCACCTACAGTGAAACATCTCTGATATATGCCAGGGTGAGAGGTGAGCCAGGGTGGATTTTCTAAGACTTTCATTTATTCCTCACTGGACTCCCAGTGCTTCATTTCCTTCCTGTCTAGTCAAGCATCTGCTGCCAGAAGAAGCTCCAAAGCTTTAATGAATCACATACTTTTTTTGCATTTTATCCAAGATTTTCACCCTCGAGGTTTTGCCTAATACTGATCCTCTTTGTTTGCCTGTTCTTACTTTGCCTCAGTGTCTAATATTCTGTTGTTGCTTTTGTCTGCAATAAATTGTAAGATGTTTGATCAATATTATTATGAAAATTAGAAAGAAGCAATCCTGGCATGTGAGGATGATGGACTTAGGAATAGCCAGACAGCTATTAAGAAAAAAAAAATGAAAAAGAAAAAAATCTTCTGGGATTTTGCTTTGTCGTATACTTGGGCCTAATCCAGTATTCTGATATTTCAGTGTGTATGTATGCCCCCAGCAGCAGACGTAATGTAGTCGGGAAATGAAGCCTGTTCTCCTAAGTTCAAACGACAGTGGTGTGCAGCCCTTAGCCTGTGCAGCCCTGGCTGCATGTACTTGGCTACCTAGATAGGGATCTGGGCTGTCAGATCTAATTATGTACTCAGACCCTTTCATTCCAATGAGGAACAGCAAAAGTTTTGGGAGCAGAGATGATCTTTTTAAAAAATATTAAACACACTGAAATTACAGTATTTGGAAGTCCAAATATTCATAAAATCTTTCCAAAAATTAAGAACATATTTTAATATCAGAACATGTCATTCAGATATTTTGAAATTATGATTTTCTAGAAAAAGTGTTTTCATTTGCACATTGACAAAGCATTTATTTTATTTTATATTTTGCTGTATTTTAAAAAAAGTTGCCTGCAATATCTAGAAGCTCATGGAAATATGAATCACAAAATACCTAATATTTATCTTAGAAAATATTTGACACCAAACCAAACATCTTCTTTTCTTTATTTTTCCAGTTTGGTTATGAAAGTAGAAAATCTTATGATTCACATAGCTGCAGGTTCAGGATAAGAGTTTTGCATGTCTTTGCCAGAAACTGGCATCACAACAAAAAAGGTTTATGTCTGGAATTCTGTGCAATCTGTCTTTGAACTCTGTTTTTATCTGCTAATTATCTGATCCATAAAACTGCTTAGAAAAAAGTGACCAAAGTGCTGTTGCAAACTATAACTCCCAAACACTTAGATCTACTGAGAAATGAGTGATAAAAAAAAACCATACAGAATTATTAACAAATCAATAGATATTGTGACTGTAGCGCTTGGTTAAGATTATTAAATACACTTTGTATATGGTGCCAAATCCTTCATTCTTTGACATTATCATTGATTTGAATCATTCTTCTGAATTTAGACAGACACCCAATCACCTAAGCCCATTTTAGGTGCTGTCACGAATAAGTTGAATGTGGTCTTTAGATTCGGAATACTTTAGATTGAGTTATGCTGTCTATAAATAGTGGTGTGCTTAGGTTCTCTTAATCTGGCTGAAGCGGAAATTATCATGTAGTATGTAGTAAAACATATGCTCTGCGGTGGGACTGGAATCTTGCTTTGAAACAAACTTCATTTAAAAACATCTTAGTGAGAGATGAGTGTTTAAACAAACATGTGCCAGAATGAGACAAAGCATCTGTAAATAGCCTGTAGAAATAAAATCAATATATATAAATAGAAGTCCTATGTAAAACTTTACACAAATACTTCATTGAAAAATAATTGTACTGAAATGGCCCGTGAATGCTTGCATTTCATGATTTACTGGTTGGTTCTTGCTGAACTCGACATCTGGATGCTGCAGGCCTTTCATCTCCTTTGGCTTGTATCTTTAGGGTACGGCCCAGTGTTTATTCTGGATATACCATATGATTAAAGTTTTTTGACATACAGTCCAAACACCCCATAAAAGACAATCTTTTTAGATTATTGTAAGTCATTCTGCTGATACATGTTGTGATTCAGATTTATATGTAAAGGAAGAGAAACAATGTGTGGGGATGCATTAATATTACAAAGAAGTAATCCTTGTAATAAAGTTTCTCCTGGAAGATTCAGTGCAACTTCAGATATTGCCCAGAATTAGTTACCTTCAATATTTCATTTTTTTTTTATGGAGACAGTAGGAACTAATTTTAATTCTTTATCTTTTTTTTTTTAGAAATAGCATATCTTTTTAGGAGAGCTTGAAATAAGGTTGAGATTTTCAGACATATTTTCTTTCTCTAAATATTGTTCCCTCTGAATTCTGAAAATAAACATCTTAGCACTGATTTCAAGGAGTACCAAATTAGATGAAGAACGAGTGCTTTTGAATATTGGTTCTCATGTAATTTAAGAAAAAAATAGTACTCAGTTGTTTATTACGTATTTCAAGTAACTGTGGCTAGAAAGCTTCCAGAAGGTAGTGTGGTCCATCTAGAAAAGGCATAGATCAGTAAAATCAAGACAAACTGACTGTCTAAGCTTCGATTTTTCTTTTTTCTTAATGTGTAAAAAATGAAGATGCTGGGAACCACTTCATTTAAGAGTTTTGAGATACACAAATGATAAGTATAAGGGAAATGGAGCTGTAGTGCTATTACAAGCTTTGTATTTCATCTGTGAGCAGAGCTTCTGAGAGTGAGCTGCTGTGTTAGTTACAGGGGAAGAGTTGGTGAAAAAAAGTACAGAAAAAAATTCTAAGAGGCTGAAAAAATCTATTGTGCAGAGAGAATGGTCACTGGAAGAAATTACTATGGACTGCAGTGTAGTTGAAAGAGGTCGGTTTGTACTTCTAAGACTCAGACGAACAATACAAAAGGCAGAAATTAGATTGCAAATGTCTCATATTTATTCAAGTGCATGGTGATATTTGCAGTAGAGTTTCTGCTATACAAATTGTTTCTCTGAGACTTGCATACGTTTCATTATTTAATCTGTATTTTTTTTTCAAAATGTCATTAACATGTCTTTGTGCAGCTTAATAGCATCCCAATTTTCTTATGCCATTATATGTATCACCTCTCAAACTGTGATCACTTCACTTCAGAGACTGGAACAGCTGTATTTCACTTGAGTGCTCCGGATAATGAGGGGTTGTGGACCTACTGCATGGAAGATCAAGAGAAACAATATATTCCACGTATAGAGGCAATCTTTAAAATGGTCTGGCAATTATCCTATAGAAGACCCTTATTAAAATATGGTGAAATTAAGTTGTAATTTTTAATATTTAGTTGGTATCTATATTATTGACGATGAAGTTAAAAGTTAGTTGACTTAAAGGGTGTGTTCCACCAGGGTTTGAGAGAGAGTGACAGTTATGTCATGTATGCGATCTTCTGGTCTTATGACGTATCTCATAGACATAATATTTATCTGAATTTTATAAAAAGAACAACAATGTATTTAACATTGAAAATATGAAAACTTTATAATTTTAGATGCTTATGCTGCATATACATTTAAATTTTGTTAAGTATGCGCTCTGAAAATAAACTACTTAGTTTCAATATTATTCTAATAGGTTAATCATTCTATCTGAATCATGATTTGGCATAGTATTGCATTTTTGGGATACAAATGCTACAAGGGATATTTGAACCCACAGAAATAAAATACTTTACTGTAATAAAAGCTAACAAAACAACAGCAATCTGTTGTTCTGCATTTCAGATATGAACATATATAGCTTTTTTTAAGCTCAGGATTTTTCCACTTTATATAAAACCAATTTCTTTAACATTCAAAGAATTCCTAGGAAGAATTTCCTGGAAAGAGGTGGTAGATTAATTCTTTCAGATTAGATCTGTGAAGTATAGGGAAGGAAAAACTCAAAATTTTGCCTGCACATCATAAAAATTCTAGTTTGTCTGCAACATTTCTAAACTTATTGTAAACTTTGTCTTACTCTCTCCTCCCCAAGTCAAAATGGGAAAATATGTACCATATGCCTGTCCAAGTGACTCCACGTTTATGCAGTATGTCATATGACATAATAGACAGTTATAAATAAATTTGTTTTGAAAGAAGCCTGGATGAGGCCAAAGGCCAGTTCCAAAAAAAGGATTTATATGCCTTAAGTAAGACTTGAGCAAAATTTAGGCCTGCAGTGATCCTGAGAACTGCTGAGCAGCATCTACTTAACCCTAGAAATGCTTAAAAATTACATTATTGCCTATTCTCAGACATCACATTTCCCCATATACCATAGTCTGCTTCTACATATGCCCAGAGCTGCCCTGATTTGACTTAATGGCTGTGCCATTAAGTGCTTAACTCATGCTTACTCCATGGTTTCTGCATCATAAGAAGGCTGAGTCCTTCAAACCAGGAAAGTAACCGAAGCGTCTCTCTTAGGGAAAATATCTGAACTAGAGTTATGTTCCGTTGTGCCCTCTTCTCTGGCCCAATTAATATTTTTAAGTAGTGGCAACATTTCAGAGGAAAATGAAGAAAGTGCTCCTGAGCCAGGTAGCCTGGTGAAGAGATCAGTCAGTAAGGGGGAGAGAAAAGTGGATTAATAAAAACTTCAGAGAGCAGAGGGAACCAAAGCTATGTCTTCCTATCTTGCTTTAATGCTATAACCACTGGGCTGCTGTGGAACAGGCAGCCCTGACAACTCAGATTTATTTCCCTAGGATTTAATGGAGTGATCCTTCATTCATTTGAAAAGGAAAGGAGCATGCTTCAAGCTCCAGAAGTGAATACTAAGACAAGGCAAATGTCCTGAGTATAACACACAGGGAAGAAAACTTATGGGACATTGCCTTCTGCCTTTAACATTCCGCTTGGGCGTTTTTAAGTGAGTTCCCAAATAGCTTTTAATTTCTGGGGAGCCAGTTCACAGAATCACAGAATGGCTGAGGTTGGAAGGGATCTCTGGAGACCATCTAGTCCAACCTCCTGGCTCAGCAGGGTCACCTAGAGCATGGTATACAGGGTTGCAGCCAGGCGGGCCTTGAAGATCTCCAGAGAAGGAGACTCCACAACCTCTCTGGGCAACCTGGTCCAGTGCTCTGTCACTCTCACAGTAAATAAAGGTTTTCCTCATATTCAGGTGGAACTTTGTGTGGTTCAGTTTGTGCCCGTTGTGTCTAGTCCTGTCGCACGGCACAGAGTAAGAGAAGACACCTTTTTTTTAGGGTTTTTAATCAGGATCCCTATTCCTCCAGTGCCTAATAATCTTCAGAGATCATGGTCAATATATATGAAATGACTGCACCATTTCCCAAGGAGATAAATTCAATCACAAGTACATCAAGGGGAACACTTTCAAATGAGACTTTCTATTATCTTTTTGTGCCGTTTATCTATCTAAAGTCTGACAATTAGAGTTGTTTGCCAGCTGACTTCAAACAGCCCCTTACCATGCCACAAAAAATTATCAGGAAGACATCTGTTTGATTTTTGTTTTTCCTCGCTGTTTTATATCCTTGCATTAATAGAGTTCTCTCCAGCTTCCCTATCAGTTTTTATAGGTCTAAAAGTCATTCATGAAAAGCATACAAATGATATGATGAAGCCGCTAGTTCCATTTTGCATCATACAATCTTTATATGTGTTACAGAAGATTAAATGTCTCTAAGCCAGCAAATCAGAGGTTGAGAGCAGCAAAATGCAGAAAAGGCCAGCAGGAAATTTGCAGAGTATAAAGTGCTGTAAAGCAGTAACTCTGCAATGTGAAAAAAAAAAAAAAAAAAAAGAGAGAGAGAGAGAGAACTATATTGTAAGAGACACATTGGCTTAGCATTGGTAAGGCTTGTGGACAGGTGAAGTAGGAATCATCTCACCTATATCTTGACAAATTTACTTGCAGCATAGACATCTGAGCTAATCACCACAAAGATTCCAATAGAGAGAAATAGGCTCATGAAGGCTGCAAATTATCTGTCTTGATTAAAACTTTTAACTTTTATTCTAGTTCTAGACTTTTGTTCTAGTCTTACCTCTCCTTCAGTTATAAAGGGGACTCAGGGAATTCAGACTAGCCAACATGTCAATATCTGCTTTGTCAGCATTTAAAACCACATGAGTCTGCACCCATCTATATCAGAAATATGCACAAATTCTAGTCTGAGCACTCTACGTCCACCAGTTAGGCTGATGATAGACAAAACATAAAATATCTGAGAGACCAAAGCTTTTCTAGTTGTAAGTGTCTCTGTGTAAATCCAGTTTAAAAGCTTTTTTCAAACCATTTTGAAGCAACAATTAGATGATGAAAACAATAGCTTTTGTATCCAAAGTGCACATATTTCATTACTTCCATTTCCTTTCTTCTTTCCTTCCATTGCTACTTTCTATAAATATTACAATAAATAAATCCCCAAAGTATTTTTAAAGCAGTTCACTATTTTTTATGTATTCAGCTGAGCAAACATCTGAATGGCAAGAGACATTTCTCAAAGTACTGCAGATATACAGATGATAAATGAAAGGAATATGAATAATGTAATTCTAGTATTTGAATTACCTCTTAAATGTAGATACTCTTTCCTGGTGCTGTCTTGCTAAGCAGTGACGTTAAAGAGATGAATGAATTAAATTTGGACTGATGATAAAGCAAAAATTTAAATAAAATCAATAATGAATAAAATCTGTACTGAATGCTCATAATGTACAATGCAAATGTATATGAACATCCCATGCAAATTCATGTAGAAAATGACAACCATAAAATACATTTTCTCAGAAGCAGCGATTAGTTGTCCATTCAGAATAAATTGATTAATCCAGAGTTCTAGTTCACAAATACAGAATGTCATTCCCTTGACAGCTAAAATTAAAATACACCTAAGTAAAAGCAAATTAGTTTGTTGGATAATTTCATATTAAGCTCCAGTTGCCCACACCTGGGAATGCCTGATCTAAGCATTATATTTATATATTTAGATTTCCAGGGCTCAAATTTTATGAAAGATATATTGGCCTTATAATGCTGTGATCAAATACGATCTGTTCTCTACAGTTCATTGTGATAAAACATTAAAAACAAAACTATTTTGAATGCAGATCGTGGAGAATGAATTATTGCAGTTGAATATGTATGTATGTATGTATGTATACATTAGAGATCCTTGTGATGGAAATGTTTAGAAAACAGATAGGTCAGACTAGTTTAAAATTTTAAAATAATGCTTTGCAAGGCTGATATTCATTAACAACACACTTTATAGTAAAAGTTTTTACTCATTGCAGTCATATTACTATGTAATCAAAACAGCCAAATCAAACCTTAGCAATCATGTCCTACAGTACTAGAGAGCTAATCTCATATTGTTAGGATTGGTGGCTACAGCCCTCGATGGTCTTGGCTGCTGAGGTCAAGGTGATCAAGTTGAAGAGCTTGTCAATAAGAGAAGCCGTAACAGAAGTGGTAAGTGCATGTGGGGTGCCCACCTTTCCGCTCTTCCCCAAATTTGGAGGCTTGTCTTTTTATAATGTACCTGAGTTTCTAGACAGTTCGCAGCCATTTGCAAAGTAAGTTCTCATAACAAGTTGCTAACAAGCCTAACAGTCCAGGACTGAGACCTGCAAGGTTAGCTTGTATGGTTATATTACGCTAATGTGCTTGTGTTCAGGTTCAAAACAAGAGAATATTAAAGTCTTCATACTGTTGCTCACGTACGGGTGCAGCAGGCCTCTGCTTTAGCTACACAGACATTGTAAAGGTAGTTTCCTTGTCCGTGCTCAGGCCTGCGCTCTGCTGAGCTGAGTTTCCTGCACCTCCCATCACTCAGGCTATACAACAGAGGACAGGTAAAACGGACAAAGCGATTTTTAATACCTAGGTAGGGGAAAGGTTGGTTGTTCCTCTGCAGTGTGTACCAGCTAGACTTAGCCTTTTGAAAACCCTGACGCCAGGAATGCAGTGCATATTCTGTAGGAGGAAGAGTTATTTCCTCACCTTCCCTCATTGTTCAGTTCCTGAGAATCAGAATGCTGGGTGGAAAAGAGGGGCGAGAACTGCAGTTTTCACAAATAGGTCTACTGTATATCCAAGTGCCCATGAATATGATTTTGTTTTTTCGTCTGGAAAATCTGTTGGGACAAAATATGAAGCTTTGGTGTATTATTAGAGATTTGATATCCCATAGTCTACTCAGATCTGAGATATGTATGTGCAAATAAATGCTGCAGTTCAAGCAGAAAAAAATGATAATGAGAAAAAGCAGTTCCAAGCAGGCAGGCTGGTTCATACGTATCAAGACAAGGGACCATTAGGTGTGGTAGGCTAGTGGTGATGTACAGAGGCTGCTAGGTTATCTCTTGATCTCATAGATATAGCTAATGTGTATATATAAATGTTGGCCACTAAGCATCGAGCTTTTCCCCAGCAATTTAATCTTGAGTGTCCTTATTCCTTTATAGGAGAATCTTTATTCACTTTTGTAAAATATCTTTGGGTAACTGTGTTTCAGTAGGATTTTAATGCTAAAGCTATCCTGAAAAAGTTTAATTAAAGGCTGTATTCTGCATCTTTAGTTAAAAGCAAACAAAATGGCTATTCCAACTTTACTTGCACGCTAAGGGGTACAAGTTGCAATGTTTGAATAGGTTCTTTTTTATTCAAATATGACATTTTAGTATGTATAATTTATTCACACGGTTTAGAAAAGATGTATTAAACTATAACTCAGTAGGGTAACCCAAAAGTAAAGCTAAATAAGAAAAAAAAAGATATAGTATACAGCTCGAAAGTCTTTCTTCTTATCCCAGAAATGGGAGGACTGGAAAATATAATTATTTTTTTTAAAAAAGTGAAGTGCTACATTTTTATCAGCATACATAAATCACTTCTTACTTTAAATCACTTTCATAGATCTAAATGGAAGTCTGCATAAGAAACTCTTGTCAAATAAGGAAGCAGAAAAGATTTTGTTAAAGGTTTTACATACAATATTCATATATATTTTTAAATAGTTTGAAATACATAATACAAAGGAAAATACAGTGCAGTAATCTTAATAAATGTTTTGATGTAAGTTCTACATCATTACACTGCAAAGCAGAAAATACTAAATAGTGAATTCGATAGTAAATCATAACCCTAAATTCCCTGTCTAGGGATAAAGAATAAAAAGAATTCAGAGAATAAATGCTGTCAAATATAAAGTGAAGAATAAGATCTGTTATAACCAGATTGTATAAGAGCTTTAAACCGTAAAGAATAAAGTGAAATCTGTTCTAAAACAGAGATATATATTTAACTTACTATTCACAGAGACAAAGCTCTTTTTTAAAGAGTCCTGATTCATACAAATACTTCATATCAATCTCACAAAATCAGAAAAAGATGCTTAGTTAATACATCTAAGCATTGGATAAATGTTTTTTTTCCTGAACATGTTTAACATAATATGTTTCAATTCTTATAATTGTTATAAGAAAAATTCAAGCAAGAAATTATGCTTTTTTGGGGGGGGGGGGGGAACAGGCGATTATTTCTTACTATTTTTGATGTTTCATGGACAAATACTTCCCTTGCACCCTAGTATTTCAAATTCCATATTATACCAAACAATCAAAAGGTCTAGAGTCTTCAGCAAAAGAAAAAAGATTGGAGAACCCCCCACCACCAATATTAGATTTGTAATTTAAACATTTTAAAGTCTTAAAAGTTAGGTCATTGGCACGCAAATATGAGCTCTGCTACTGCCTTAAGTGAAGACCTTGAGTAGGTCATGTTACTAATCTGTGTCTCAATTTTCCATCTCATTTCTTTTCTTCTCCCCTTGGAAAAATCTTCAGGACAGATCTTCCTGCTCATGCAGAGTCTGATCCTTTGGTACCCACACTCAGTTGAGTAGGACTTGAGAGAATGATAATTTGATATAGAATATTTTTACTAGGGTATTTCTTTCCGTCTCTTCAAGTTATTCCTATTATTTCGTCTATCTTTTGCTTGTCCGCTGAAACTGATGTGGCTTAGGAGAAAAGGAAGAAATTAGAGGCACAACAGAGGTGGCTGTTAGCAACATAACTCTATTCAACAAGGCAAAATTGGTCTGATTTTTCTTAAATGAACCTTTTATAATTGCTTGTCATTACTTATGAGACAGAGCCCAAAGGTATAAGAGACCTTGAAAACTGTTTTGTTGCTAGGTCAGAGAATTCAAGACAGAGGGTGGTCAGTTGTGAAAATCAATTAAAAATACATCACAACTCTGTCATTACAAAATACGTGAAGGAGAAAAAGCTCACATAGGCAAACCTGTGTTTTCAGGCTGGATTCTCTTGTTCTCGTTACTGTGAAATCAGTGGAAAGGGATTAACGATAAAACGGTTTTTCAGACAGATATTTTCATCACCTTGGATGGGAGAAAACTATCAATTCGCACAAATCAGCCAAACCAAAAAAACTCAAGACGAAAAGACTTGGACGGTGTTCCTGACTATCTGTAGGCTTTGACTCATGTGCAGCATGTGGGGGGTTTCTCAGGCTTGCACAAGTATCATCCACAGCTCAGGACAGTTGCTATTGCTACAGGTTGTTCCCTTGCAAGAGGAAGGGAGGTATTTTATGTGAAAGAGAGAGAAGAGAGCTCCAGGATGCAAATAAAAACAGAAAACCTAGCAAATAAACAGTTATTCAATTGTTCTGGAAAAAAGTCAAAGAAGATTTAATGTCCTCTTCCTTTATCCCCCTTCTCAAAGAGTAGAAGCTGTTCTTCTGGGAATTTCTCAGTCTTTTCCACTGGTGGGTGCCTGACACTGTTTAAAGACGTTCCCAGAGCACCTGTTTACCTGGGTGGGCCACGAATGGGCAAAGTGTCACAAGCATAGTCCACATAAATTACAAACTTTTTGAACAGGTTTGATAGAAATGAATATACTCATAAATTCAGGTGAGGATCACTTCTGCCTATGTGTTCCAAAATGGTTAATAAAGTATTTTCTCGGAAACTGTTTCTGCTCCTTTTTCCTTTTTTTTCTTTCTTTCATTTCTCCTTTTATATTTTTTTTGGTTCATTCTTTTATTTTCCTCTTTGTGCAGAACTTCACTAATAACATAATAACTGATTATTTAAAAACTTGAATTAGCATATTTTGAATAATTTTGAAATCCTCAAACGATAAACACTCTGCTTCCTATTGTAATACTGACCTTTTGGCATGTGTACTGTTAGTTCTTTCCAGTTCTTATGACTGGAAAGAATTTATGACACTCTTCCTCTCAATTTTGGTTGTATTTCAGTTCAAATTGGCTGACAGATTTTATTGACAAGAACAGCAGCCACCTTGTTTGCAGAAGCATCTCTGAAGGTATTGTCACATGTGTAGATTTTAGTAAGTATTTATTTAAACACATCTTAATAAAACTAAAGGTCTCTATCCAAGGACTGCATTTAGGATAGATCCTTGGGAAAAATGGACTTAAAAGTATTTCCCCTTGTTGGAGGACTACTATTAATGAAAGTGTTTGGTATCTTAAGAGTTGCCCAATGCCTAGCATAGGCTATTCTAGGGTTGCTTAGCTGTTTCTGATGAAGTACTGGCAATTCATATAAATGTTTGCTGCATTGACTCTCAGTCCTGAAATTACTTTTGAATAGTTCAAGTTGACTAAAACATATTTTTTTCTAAATGAAGTGTTAGTTAAAAACACAGACAAATGAAATGTTTAGCTCAACATCTGATGATACTGTGCTTATGAGCTTACTATAAATATTCTCTTTTCAGAGACATGGAAAAAATCTGAGTGTACTCATCTTATACCACAGCATTATTTATGTGTCTCTTTCAATTCTGTTGATGTCAATAGGATGCAAATACTTCAAAATACTTCAGAGTGTGTCAGACTGGGAATGGGGTCTTTGAGTGCGTTTCAGAAACTCAACTGTGAAGGCCAGCATTTACCCACACAGTAAACAACACAGGAAAAAAAGATGAAGCTTATTTGCATTGCACTGCTCATATGCTTTAGTACCAGCCCAGAAGACCCAATTCTTGTTTCTTTTGGGCTCCAACAAAATCAGAGTTTCACTCGGAGAATACCGGGAGGATGCTGTGCACACCCTTCTGGTTCTGACCTAAAATCAAAACTATTGTTCTACGCATATTGATTACTGGATAAGCAATTCAATAGGACAAATTTATAATTAAATTTACACGTTCATGATTTCAAATAAAAAATATTGCTTTTAAGTGAATTGTTTTTTTCCTTTCTTTCCCAAAAAGAAGATTTTAAAATGAAAACACTTTATCATTTTGTTACTCTTCAGTGTCAAAGGGTTTATGTTATTCATGGTGATAATCATTCCGGGATACTTTCTACTTTTTTTGATCCTTCTCAGTAGCTTTTGAATACCTCAGGAAATACATGTATAAGAAAGTTGTATTTTTAATAGCATGATTTCAACATATCTCAAAAGTGCCTTCTTCATTCTTCTCCCTCACGTAGTTGAAATCAACTCACTTTTAGAGTCTTTATATACACTATTTTTACAAAATATGTGAAGTCACCTGGTAGACTTGCAGAGGGAAAAATCTATGGGTTTCTGTGCCATTTGAGTGGAGTTATACAGTTACAGTTACTTTCAGATTTAACAGAAAATATACTTCTTAGCACTAAACCTTCTGAGGGGATCCAAGTGAACAGCAATAAGGAGTATTTTCACACTTGATTTTTGCACTTCCTTTCCCTCCTCTTAGTTCCTTTTTCCTTTCTAGTACAGTCTACTAAAATGCAAATCCAATACTGTTTATTGATATGGATTCAGACTGAGGAAGGTATTTAGGTTTGTACGAAAGTTTAAGGCATGTATCTCATGGCTATTACTCCACTCCTCTTGAACGATTTATAGGTATTTATTTATACAGAGTTATGCTAATTAAAAATGTTGCCATCCTAACTATTGTTCATATTCCTAGACATTGCTTCTATCATAGCTCTCCTGAGGATAGATTTTATTAGGCGAAAGCAATGAATCTGTTTTGGGCATGTCTGCTGCATAATAGAAAATATTCATATACAGTCTGTTATATCAGCCAAGTTATAGAGCTGGAAATCCCCAACTAGTGAAAAATGAGCAATTGGGACAGGTAAAAATCTTATTGCTTGATCCAGAAGACTTCATCTATCTATGCTATTTTGATCCTTCCACTCCATGACTCTAACTGAGAAATTACGACTGCAAAAGCTTTGTTGGACTGAGGTCCTAATTAACCTCCTATGCCCCGGGTTTCACTTACAGCAGGAGTTGGTCTGACTCATTCTGTTTAAAGAGCTGAAAGGATACAAGGTTGTATCATCAGATGCAAATTCACTCAGCACTTCTAAATAGCTGCCCTCGTTCTTTTGAAATCCTTAGACTAGAAGCTCATTTAGTCATGGCATAGAAAAGTTTAGTCTGCTTACGTGTTTCCCTACTTTGCAAAATGTCTCACTGACATGCACAGGGACATATTTAGCATGAAATCTTTCATTGCAGTTTGACCTTAACACTATTCTGGGCACTGGAATGCTTGAATGACAAAACATTGCCCATTAATACAACACTTAAAAATGAGACAAATCTACCCACAAAATGCATTCTTCGTATTCAGATAAATGGACTTTATTTTCAGAGAAATCTTCCAGTGAAATAAGGAATTAATAATATAAAGCAGAAGGTATAATAATTCAGTCTCCCAGCAGGTTATTTGCTTTTTATCTGAATTTAAGCCTTCTAGACAACAGCTTCATCTTCTTCTGTCTCTTTACAGCTTTTAATATGTTTTGAGAATACTCTAAATAAATGCTAAAAGAAATCCCAGTACAGAGCTTTGGAGGAGACTCACAGACTGAAGAGAACACAGAAACTTTACTACAAAGTGTGTCTTACCATGTGCAGAGTGTATACTGGAACCCGGCTAACCGGAGGTGCAGTGTCAGTTGGGGAGAACTTCAAAGCAGAAAGGGGAAGATGTGCAAGCCATGTTCCTGAGAGATGGGAAAGACAGACCTTGAGGAGAAGTGGATCATCACATCTTCATGTCTCACGGCTACCGAGCAAAGTTTTTTTTTTTTTTTTTTTTTTTTTTTTTTTTTTTTTTCATTTGCTGCATGTCAGTGAGCCTTGTATAATACTTAGAGGGTTAACTGTTCTGAGTTGCTCCGTTATGAAACCGGCCATACAGGGCACCAAGTATGCTGGGCTCCTTGTCTAAGTTTCTCTTGAGCACTACAGAACATTTGAAGCATGTATTACTTCAGTGCCTAATGAGCCTGTCTTACAGAAATGAGAAGATACAGGAGTCAGCGCAACACAGAATTTTGTGATGTAAAGTAAACAGCTAAAGTCAAATTCTCTCTTTATATATTCCTATGTACATAAGGAGTAAATTCACTGAAGTGAATAGGATAATCCTGGTGTAAATATGAAGAAAAATTTGCTTTTTCAGTTCCAGTAAATATTCCCTTAAGAAAATATCTTTAAAGTGTACAGCTGATTGAACTTTGAATGCTAAAATGTTTTCATTATGGAACAAAAAGATTATTTGAAATAGGCTTTTTTACTGTTTCTCTGTAATGTTCAAAATTACTCTGTGGGAACTAGTTCTTTAAAAAACCCCAAAACAAAACAAAGAAAACTCAAATCTCCCTCTCCCCCAGAACCTTAGGGGTTCAAATTAAGTCAATCAAAAGCAAGACCTTTTGTGGGCTGAGAGAAAATGTTGTTTTCCTCTGCAATCTGTGACCTCAAATAGGCCCTTTTCTTTCTAATCTGATGCTTTGCATGCTGTGAAGAATGAAATACACTTAATTCTTTGACTCAGCCTCCCTTTATGACTATATGAAAGAGTACAGGGCGGGTGGAAACTGCAGGTGAAGTTTAGCAAGAAAGAATGAAGCAAAAAGTGGCCTCATGCATGTTCCCCTATTCCTGGGGCTCTTACAAGTATACACACAGCATGGGAGACTACCTGCAGTGATAAAAATCAAGGATTAGAAAAAAACTAAGCTCTGGAATAAGAAGGGAAGTTATTCACATTTTGTGTGCTTAGTGTGGAAGAGGATCTTGCTGTGACTCTAGGACTACCTCGTCACTCTCCATGGCCTTTCCACAACAGCACTCACACCATTTCCCCCTTAACATGACTTACAGAAAGCTGCAGCTCCTTTCTGTGCTATCTGGCAAGGCAAATTGTTGTGTGGATGTGCTGGCTATTTGGTTGCTTCTCAGAGAACTTCTCTACTGGATAATTTCTTACCTTACTGTTCTTGATACAAATGTTTCAGGACTCTGGGATAAATCAAATGACTTTTAGCCACTTTTGCTCTTGAGAACTAGATTGACCATATCTATACTGGTAAATGAAATGAGCCAAGGGCCGTACTGTGGAACAAAACATGATGAAATAATTTTATCCCCTGAAATAGGATGTATGCACGAAGACAGCTTATTGGGAATAGTGTCTGCTGCATGCTAAACTGAATCCTCTTGAAAATGAGTGAAAAGATATTTCACAGATCTTCTAACAAATTTAAATTGTAGACCATTATTTATAGCATCCAGGAAAGTTTCTGGGCAGTGTTTAATCTACTAGTGGATGTACAGCCATAGAAGACCTGGAGATTGTCTCATCATGACAAGTATTTATTTACAACCAGTATTTTCCTTTTTTTTTTTTTTCCCTAAAATTCCTTGTAAATATCAGGCTCCTTTTTTGTATTCTTCTGAGAATGCTCAGTGCTTTCTCCCCTCTGCCCCCAGTACAAATCATATTTTTAAGACCATTTCCTTATCCTAGTGCTTAGTGATTGAGATGTATAATTGAAGAAGATGGATATATAAGTTACAGAATTCTCTCTGCTAGCAGCCAATATAATGGAAGATCATATTGTTTTCATGTGAAATCTCTATTTGCTTTCTTAACTTCACAAGAAGTAAAGAAAAATCTAATGAAAGTCACCTATCTGAGACAGTACAACAAGTTCTTTATGGAAAATTATCATCTCTCCTCTGTGAGCTACAGACTCCAGAGAAGTGGGATTTTCTTCATTTACTGTTAATAACTGTGTGGGGTTCTCAGGTGCTTCAGCCCACAACCTGAAATAACATTTACCTGTCCCTTTTCATAATCTCTGAAATCTAATTTTGCCTCATCTTCCTATTAAGTTCATCTATCTGGGCCTGAGAGAATGGTGTTTTGTGGAATATGGACCAAGAGCTGAGCTCTGAATAGGAGGCCCTTCAAACGGTGTATCTGAAGACCGAATCACCAGTCACTTTCAGAAAGCTCTTTCTTCCAGTGGAAACATGGGACGGGACTAAACTTTGTGCATTGAGATTGGAATAAGCAGAGGATGAGAGATGTACAAAGTTGGAAAAGTGAGATTTTCCAAGGTCACACTGCCAGTGGGAGACTGGTACAGGTTTCCAGCATTCTCATGTGCTAACCTTTGTGCCTTTTCAGGGTTCTGCCAGCACCGTTCAAGATTTTCTTTGAGAAGCAGTATTTTGTGGCATGTGGCATCCTTATTTCAGGAATAATAAAGGCAAATCACAAGCTGTTTTTTTAAGCTATATGTCACCTTTTTCTAAAAATGTATGACATTTTCACTCCACTCCACGTGTCTCAAAGTAGTGCAGTCACCTCAGATTTATTTATTTATTTATCAACATATGTACTCCTTATTCTCCCAATAAAAAATGCTGTAACATGATTCTGTGATTCTGTGATAAATAATTGCACTTGAATTAGTAGCAGGCATCAAACTGCAAGTCAAATACTTATTAAAGAAAGTTCTGTTACAATTATTACTAGATGAATGGACTCAGGAATTAGTATGTTCATTGGCTATATACTTCTATACATTCATATCTTGCATTATGCTTATATTTGTTTTAACCTAGGATGGATCTAGACTTCCTTTAAACTTTTTTCTAAAGTTATGATATGGAGTATTTGGCAAAAAAGTAGAAAAAATGAAAGTCAGTCAGAGAAGGGACAGAAATTGATGGGTGTTTGTAATTGTGTACCTATAAATATCTATGCTGCTCTTTCATGATCATATCTAAGTTATCTGGAAGATCTATAATACAATAAGAAGTATCAGTCTCCTCATTACCAACACCCCCGAATCTGCTCTTATGTGATCCTCTTTCTGCTGTGAAATGTAATGCATTTATGATGTGTCAAGGATACAGTTGTGTGTGACGAGTTCATGAAAAGCTGACAAATAACTTGTAAATATTTATCTCTTAGAAAACAAAACCTTTTTAGCAACATTTTTGAGTACAAGCAATACATAATGACTAAATGGTAAACAAAGAAGTAACCAACTAGAAGTACTTCCCTTTATGAGACTCTTTGCTAGCAATGCCTAAAGAACAAGCAGGTTTCAACCTCTAGAGACTGTTGCATGTTCAAATTGCCAAGTCACAACGGGCGTTTTCATTAAAAAATCATTTCAATTAATTTTAGATATTGACAAATTTTGTGTCTGTTCTGCTTTGTGTGTTGAGATTTCCTCTATAGCAAATGAAAAAAAAAAAAAAAAAATCCAGGCATCTCCAACAAGAGATTCTCCACTGAATCATGGACATTTTAAGATGTTCATTAATAGAATCTATATTCCCCTAATAGCTAACAGGAAAACTGAGATGACATTTACACCAGATGCTTGACTTTGGGCTCCCTGAAGATGAATCCCTCCCAAAACTTACTGAATAAATAAGAACAATTATATTACACAAGAAAATAAAAGTGTTTCTTATTTAAGGTATAAATTCTTGATCAGCAGCAAATGAAACTTTCCTAACAGTGTCTTGACAATATTCTCAACTCACACAATTATTTTCATAAACACTATGGGAATGTCCATGTTAATTCTGTCTTCGGAGTCTTAGAGATGACTTTTCGTTATGGATTTGGTGAAGTGGAAGCTTACTTTAGACTTTAGACTTGATGGAGACTGCCAGATTCAGAGTACAAAATCTCTTTATCTGAGCCATTAGCTAATAATTGAAACAAAATCACTCTGGTCATTGCCAACTCTCAGATTTAGGCCAGTGACAATGAAAGAAATTGTTCCAGTTCCCCAAATCACACTGACTACAGCTTACATGTTTTATCTGAAAAATAAATAATATCATAGGCTTCCTGATGTGCAGAGAAACTCATGGGGGTCATCTAAGGTAGAAGATGTGGTAAGTTACCCAAAAGCTGGTACCAGGATGACTCCTGTCCCATACTGACAGCAGATGTCAGTATTTCTTAAGGGTAATGTGTATTAGAAAGGAGAAAGTGCCTCGATACCTTGAACAGGATTCTGGATGCTTATGAGCACTCCAAGTGATCTAAATTTGTGAGCAACAGATTTTGTTGATTTCATCACCTTATTTAAAACACATTTTAAAAATGTGTTGAAGGTGTTTGATACTGAACCAAAGGAGTAACAAATTTAAGTATAGGCTCAATTCTGAGCAGTGCTGCGTAGCCTGAACTCATGTATGGCTTTAATTGGGGTTGGAGGAATGAGTTACAGTCATTTCTAAGCAACTTCTTTTGAAAAACACTCAGTGTGGGTATGATCCTGGGAAAAGGAGGTCAATGAACCTTGTTACACCTTGGAAATACACCAATTCACCTTGGAAAATTAGGTCAATACACAAAGTAAGCTGCTAATCTCAGATGGAGGTGAAAAAGACTATATAAGCTTTTAAAAAGTAGGTTATTAAATATAGGATAAAAACTGAATATAAATATTTCAAAGCATATGATCTTATTGCCAAACAACTTTCAAATGCTCATGTAAGAAAATGGGTTTTCATCCAAATAATTCAGCTCTTATGTCATTTACTCAAGTACATAGACCTGTTGAAATCTTTGAGACTACTCCTCTGAATAAATATATATAAATCAAAATATATTAAAATTCAGCATAACAGTCATAGAATCTTTCCTTATATCATATTGTCTTGAGTGACATGTTGGATAAACACGTTATGCGTATACCAGCTGAGGATCTGGCCCAATGCCGTAGCTTATCAAAGGAAGATAAATTTATATTCACTTCAAGGATCAGCTCAAAATGTACCTAGAAACTGCTGATACTTACTGAGAATAGGGAATCTGGATCATAAAATCTGTTGTAGTACCCACAAAAAACAAGTATAAAATGAATGTAGTTTCAGCTACCACTCAACATTAAGGTCACACCAGAAATATTGTGCACTTTTCTAAAATACTGTTTAATTAGGAGTGTATTTGTATCTGGTATCAACAAAAATGTGATTGCAACCTTCCCTTATGCCGAGAAAATCAATTATGCATATCAAATGAAATGGACACAATTTAAAGATATATTTGATTTATACAAAGCTAATTGTTTACTAGGATTTCTAGCACATGTACCATACCTGGGTTCATTATATATAAAGTCAGAAAACACTTTTTTGTCTGAAGAATCCCCAGAAGAGGGAAGAATATAGAATTATAGGCTTTCTTTGGGACTCTTCAGCCTCTTGCCAGTGCAGAGCTGTACTTAACAGCATATTTTCTCATTTTGTTTATCTGGTGTTTCTCTCCTTAATGCTTTAAAGAGTTGATTAATAAAAGGTAATTTCTTCTTTTAAAAATGTTTACATGCTTTAATCAAGTTGTTTCTCAATCTTCTAAGCTAAATATCTTGAGCTCTTTAAGTGTCTCACAGTCATTCTCCAGCCTTTACATCATTTTTTGCAGTTCTTTTTGACTTCACAATGTCCTTTTGTGGACTGAAACCAGATAAACCTAGAATCAAAAGGTCTGGTGAACTGAGGGGAATACATCGATTACAAATTCAGAAAAAATTCAGTACTAATATTCTCAAAGTATTGTCATCTGTATAACAAAATATCTTAAAATGTTCTGCCAGAAATAATTACTTTAAATATATAATTTATGAGGCTGATGTAGTGTCGACTGGAATGGGTGAAGTGAGCCTCAATCTATCATGTTTTGAGGCTGTTTAAACATCACATACTTGAAATTGTATCTTGAGCTATTGTTTGCCAACATATGTGAAAGATTCCTCCCTCCCCCCCAAAAAAGCCAAACAGTAAAACTAAAAATGGGTATAAATAGAAAGAGAGTAATGCAAGTGCAATGTTTGGTATACTCTGTAATAAATGCCATCAAGGTCACTCAGCTATGGCAACCTAGCTTGAAGTCTATGTTCTAATTTTAGTACATAGAGTAAATAGAAATAATCATAATCAATAATTAATAATCATAAAACAAAATCATTTTCTAAGTGCAATCTTTGTGTAACACCACTGACTGATTCTCTTTATTAGGAACAAATTTGACTACATGAGTTTAAATGACAGATTACGGATTTAAACATTTATATTAATTCTGACAGCTCAGCCAGATGTTTCCCTGCATTTGCAGATATCTCACCTCCATGAGATAGGCTCAGTTCTGCTTACAAGCTGTGGCTAGGATATTGCTTCTTTTGTCTGGGAGTAGGATTAACTTTCCTGATTTTTAAGGACAACCCTCTCAGCAGTTTAAAAGCAAAGGGTAGATATGGGAAAAGTTTTCTAAACAGTCTTGTCAGGTCTTAATAGGATCAGAATGATTACCTCTCCAATCACACTAAAAGTGCACCCTTAGAGAGACTTTTCTCCATGTTATTTATACATAGATAAGTCCTCAGTTGCAGTTTGAATCAACCGCAAGAACTTTGACATAGTGGAAGTTTGCACAGTGAAGAGGATGTTATGGCATGTGTAGTCTGTAGTCAAGAAATAGGCTTTTATATAGGGTCTCTGCAATGGCATAGGCTTTACACTATCTCCATCACCCAAGTTTTTGTTTATAAGTGAAAAGAAATGATATCCAGAGAGCAGTGATCTCTTCTAGGGTAGTGGACAGTTCTCACAGATCAAACAGGCTGGGCTGCTCCGACAAGTACACCACAGATTTGGGAAGGGAATCAAGGAGCAGTGGCCATCCAACCTCTGCTTTTCTCCTTCAGCCAAGCAAGAACATTCTCCTTGAAGCCTGCCAAAAAGTAAGTATAATCAAGTCAAACTACAACCTCAGGAAAGATAGCAAAAACCTCAATTCCAACAGACAACTGTAAATGAAACAAGCCAAGGTATTTTTAAGTCTTGTCTGCTCCTTTGAAGTGATGGGCAGTCTACCATCCTCCTACCGGTCGTGCTTGCTACAGGCTTGTCACATCTCAATGAGAAACTCTGCTGGGGAAAATGCAGGGACTATTCTCACACAAAATTAATATACAAGTGCACACACATATATGTACTAATACTTTGTACATAGACACACACGCACACACAGACATATTCATGTATGTTAGATGAAAGGAAATAAGTTTTTCCAGGCCATTTAATACATAGTCATTATCACACACAAGAGGCTCCTCAGCTGTTACTCTCGAAGTCATCAGTGCAGAGTTCAACATGCATAGCTTATTATTTACTGACAAAATAGGTCGTGAAACTATCGAATCACTTTACAAGCAAACAAAACAATATTTGTCACACAATGCAAGAGAAAAAGAAAGATTTGTAGTTACAGTAATGCTCTCTGTACATGTCTAGAGAAATCACCTTTTGTATTTTGAATATAACATATGAATTGAATTCTTTAGCCAAGGGATTCCACTGATAACATTTGTATTTGGGAAAAAGAATGGAAGATTCTCCAGCTGCTCTGTTTGGACATCCATTCTTTAACTCTGTGCACAATATTCTTGCCTCCATTCTGATGCCCTTGCATGAATTTAAGGAGTTTCTCACAACAAAAGGCCAGTTCCACCAATCCCGATAAATTCTTGGTGTGCTTCATAATATTAAGTATTAGATAATGACTACAGGGAACAGTCAGTCAAAAAAGTAGATTTTGTGTTATGCTCTGTTACTTAGTCTTTCAACCTCAAGGTTGAAAATCACTTTGACTAGAATTAAAATTAAAATGTAGAAAGTCTAAGACCTGAGCAAGCAGTTGTGAAGGTTGAATGGATCCCTGAATCTGGAATAGGGAGACTATAATAAGGGAATTTCTTATTGTTTTCTTTCAAAAATATAAGTAGGGAAAACTAGATTCTGAAAAACTTATCTCCTTGAAAGTTAATTAGCATATATCAAAGAGATAAACTGTGGATATGAGAATATATAGCAGCTATAAAATTATCCCAAAAACAGTAACATGCTTCCTTGGCCATGCTATTGACTAAAACAGAAAATAGATTAGATATTGAGAAAATTGGGTTTTTTTTTTTTTGAATATCTGACTTTCAGATGTAATAACTATATACAAAATATCAGATAATACTAATATAGGTTTGTCCTGCATTTGAAAGAATAATCTAAATAGCCTACCAAAATAGGTGCTACCTTGTATTGAATAAATATAATTTTGAGAAAAATAAATATGTAGAACTTTTAAAATACAGTATAAAAGGCACAGCCAGTTAGTTCAAAGCTTTTCAGCTTAGGTAAAATTGAGTGTAGCCGTCATACAGGAGCAATTGGAAGGCTGGGGAGGAACTGGAGAAGTTCCTCCATTCCTCATGGCATGAATTGGTAAAGGGCTTTTGGAACAGAACTGTGGAGGGTCAGGGAGAATATTTTGAATATGAACCTGACCATGAGGCTGAAGTTGCTCTTGTTCGGCCACTTTGTCTTCTGCTTGATAAGATGCAAATGCTTTGACTTTCATGAGCAAAGAATGTTCATTTATGCCTTGGCTTTTCCTGTGTGAAGAGAAGTGAGTTTTAGTATGTAACAGAAAACACTAAAACTTATCAATAGTTAATGATAAAGAGATCATCATGCTCCATACTCACCACAACTATTTCTGTGGGAAGTTAGGAATCTATGTAGGCATTAGCTTCAGGAAAGTAGAGGAGCTTCTTATTTTATTTTAGGATCCTAACCCTGAAGCTATGCAAAAATAGTTTTTTGAATCATTATGTTTATGTATCATTTTGTCCCCCTTCCTGATATTAGCCTAAGACAGGAAGCTATCTGAACATGGGATTTAGAGATCCAAGCTCCTGCCTACACTTACAAGTCACGGCATAGTCTCTGAATGTGGATGACTGATTCTTAGTTATCTTTTAATGTACTACTGTCATATAGAAGATATTTTCTGAACAAGCAAGAAAATATCAGAAAAGCTTCCAACTGTGCTGTGGAGGAATCAGACATAATCAGTAGTCCTACTGAAAACATTTCCAAGAATTTGGAAATTCTCTCTACACCGAGACTTAAAAAATTCCAGGTTCTAGTGGCAGAAAATTTAGAGTAAGGCCAAGATACTAAAGCACTAAAGTGGATGTAACTATATTTCTTCAGCTTGTGGTTTGCTGCAGATTCTGCCCGACAAGATTATCAACGTTAGCTGCCTGCAGCTGAGATCCTATTCCTAAACAGATGATTATATAACATTTAGAGAAGTCTACATATGGCATTTTGTTAACAGTTGATTATACAGTACATTTTAAAAGAAAAAATTTTTTTTTTATTTAAAGTTCTTATATTTTCAATTTAGAGAGATGATCAAATGACACTTTTCCTGCTCCTTCAGTTTTATTCAGACTCAAAACAAAAGCCTAATCCTGAGTTATAAGAACATGCAAAAGTAGTTTGGAAATATGATGTTTCCTCTGTTGACAAATAGTAATGATCCAGTACTGAAAGTCCTTCAGTTAATTTTCATTAAGTAGAGTAATTGCTAGAACCAAGTAATTATTATGAGATCCCATTTGTTTACAAAGAATGTACTCCTCCCTTTTTCTTCTGGTGAAGCAAGAATCAAATATCCATTTTTTTATTTAGCATCCCATGTTGGTTTGGAACCAGACTTTTCCCCTCGAAAGCATCTTGTTGTTTTGCATTCTGTTATTTTTTCTTAATCTTTTTTTTGGCTTAATAACCTCTTCTTCAGGTGGCTATGTCTCATATATCTTCTGCCAGAACAACACACAGGCATGACTTTGTGTCTGATCTTCCATAGAAGCCCTTCAAGCAGATTCCTCCATTTCTAACTGGCCTCTTCTATACCATGTGTTAGGTTCATACCTCCTCTACTGTTTGGAGTTTAACACTGTCTACCTTTACCCTGAAAAAAATCTGACTATTCTATGGTCCAAAAATAGTAACACATAATATGACACATAACATCCCACATAATATTCCAAATGTTGAATGGGAAGAGACACTATGCAGTGAAATACTAGTCTCATCGCTGAGTTCTCCTAATTGAGTTTGGCCTGACCTTTCAAAAAACCTCACAGAAATACTAGGAAACTAGTCCTAGCTCTGCAGGACTGCAGATTCCATCACGTTAACAAAAAGTAAAAAAGGAATAACGATCGATCAATCCACATAAACCATTAATGTAGGCCTCCAGGTCAGCAACCCTCATAAGTAATCAATATCTCAAACAGTACACTGCAGGGAATTAGAAAACTGCGTAAACTGGAAAACAGGCAAAATATGGTTCTTTGATGGGAAAATTTAATGGGCAAACAATGTATTTCTGCAAAAATTGAAATTCCTTAGATATTGATCCAGTATATGATCCTTATTATAGTCAGTTTAGTGGTAACAAATGTATGAAAATCTATGGGCAGTCAATTACCAGGACAAAGTGCTCAGACTTTCTGACCATAAAAAGATGGCAAAACCACTAACAAACGCAGTTACATTCTTTACTGAAGTCTTCTCACAGGAAATGCGAATTTCAGGAATGGATCTGAAACAGGTCTCTGGTAAATTTATGGATATTAACATGGGAAGCAAGAACAAGAAGTAGCAAAGAAGAAAGCATGAGTTGGGTTTGCAAAATAAAATGCGTAAGCAATGAAAGCTGACAGCAAGGACTGACTGAAGATAATAGTTAACCTCTTGAAAGTGGATAGGGATGATTGCATCAACTGAAGGACTAAGAAAGACCTGAATACCATACAGGTCACTGAACTGAAAAAGTAATTATCTTCACAGCACAGATCAGAAAGCATAGCAGTCACACAAAATCCTCAAGAGCCCTTTCAAACAGAAGACACTAGACATGCTCAGGAGTAACACTACTAACTCCTGCAAATTTTTTCAGGTATGTTTAAGTATTGAGAATTCTTTCAAGGTCCTCTGCCAATATCAGGTAGTCTACTTCACTTCTGATTTGTTTTTGTTTTTGTTTTTACTTCTGATCCATTCTTATTTAAACATAGACATTCACTTAGCAATGTCCCAGCTTGCTTTCTAGACCTGCTTGGTTTTCTTGTTCACTATTTAGTTCAATTTCTTCATCTGATACTCCAACTCCATTTTATTTTTCCCACACAATATTCAATTCTGATAAAAGATTTACTTATGCCTTCCATTACACCTTGAGTGTTTCAGTGTTAAAATATTGGGTAAAAATAAAATTTAATAAATGTGGTGTGCCTGAAGAAGCACAATGTACACATATACTCCATAATCAGGCTTCAATCGGGCAAGATACGAAACACACTGGATTCCATCTGTTTAAGGATGAAGATGGTATTGTATCCAAGCATTTCTCCTAGAAATCCAAGAGAACATTAGAGGTGGAATGGAAGGACTATGCATTTGCCAAAAAACAAATCATTTTTTAACGATAATATTACTCAAATATTGTGATAAAAATTTCTCAGCAGCCTTGGTTGCAGTGACCATGAGATGGTGGAGTTCAGGATCCTGCAAGAAAGAAGTAAGGCAGCAAGCAGGATTGCAACCCTGGACTTCAGGAGAGCGGACTTTGGGCTCTTCAGAGACCTGATTGGTGGAATCTCATGGGTTAAGGCCATAGGAGGAAGGAGGGTCCAGGAGAGATGGCTAGTATTCAAACATCACTTCCTCCAAGCTCAAGAGCAGTGCCTCCCTATGAGTAAGAAGGGCAGCAAAAGGGGCAGGAGACCTGCATGCATGAGCAAGAAGCTCTTGGCCAAATTCAGACAGAAGAAGAAAATACACAGAATGTGGAAGAGGGGACAGGCTACTTGGGAGAATTACAGGAATGCAGTCAGAGTATGTAGAGATGTGGCAAGGAAGGCTAACGCTCAGCTGGAATTGACTCTGGCAAGGGATGTCAAGGACAACAGGAAGGGCTTCTTCAAATACATCAGCAGCAAGAGGAGGACTAGGGAAAATGTGGGCCTGCTACTGAATGGGGCAGGGGTCCTGGTGACCAGGGATTCAGAGAAGGCAGAATCACTGAATGCCTTCTTTGCTTCAGCCTTCACTGCTAAGGGCAGCCCCCAGGAATCCTGCAGCCTTGACATGAGGGAGAAAGTCTGGAGAAGGGAAGATTTTCCTTTCGTTGACGGGGAAAGGATTAGAGACCTTCCGGGCAGGCTAGACATCCACAAATCCATGTACCAGGATGGGATGCACCCACGGGTACTGAGGGAGCTGGCGGATGTTGTTGCCAGGCCACTCTCCATCATCTTGGAAAGGTCCTGGAGAACTGGAGAGGTGCCTGAGGACTGGAAGAAAGCCAGTGTCACTCCAGTTTTCAAGAAGGGCAAGAAGGAGGACCCAGGCAACTATAGGTCCATCAGCCTCCCCTCCATCCCTGCAAAGGTGATGGAACAGCTCCTTCTGGATGTCATCTCCAGGCATATGGAAGAGAAGAAGGTGATCGGGAGTATCCAGCATGGATTCATCAAGGGGAAATTCTGCTTGACCAATCTGATAGCCTTCTGTGATGGAATGACTGGCTGAGTAGATGAGGGGAGAGCAGTGGACATTGTGTACCTTGACTTCAGCAAGGCTTTTGATGCTGTCTCCTATAACATCCTCCTAGAGAAGCTCAGGCAGTGTGGGTTAGACAGGTGGGCAGTGAGGCGGATTGAGAAGTGGCTGAAAGGCAGAGCTCAGAGGGTCGTCATCAGTGGCGTGGAGTCTAGTTGGAGGCCTGCGGCTAGTGGTGTCCCCCAGGGCTCAGTACTGGGTCCTATCCTGTTCAACTTGTTCATCAATGACCTGGATGAGGGGACAGCAAGTTTGCTGATGATCCCAAGCTGGGAGGAGTGGCTGATACACCTGAGGGCTGTGCTGCCATTCAGAGAGACCTGGAGAGGCTGGAGAGTTGGGCAGAGAGGAACCTCCTGAGGTTCAACAAGGGCAAGTGCAGGGTCCTGCACCTAGGGAGAAATAAGCCCAGGCACCAGGACAAGCTGGAGGCTGATCTGGTGGAGAGCAGCTCTGCAGAGAAAAACCTGGGAGTGCTGGTGCATGACAAATTGACCATGAGCCAGCAATGTGCCCTTGTGGCCAGGAAGGCCAATGGTGTCCTGGGGTGCCTTAGGAAGAGTGTTGCCAGGAGGTGGAGGGAGGTGATCCTGCCCCTCTCCTCAGCCCTGATGAGGCCTCATCTCAAATATTGTGTCCCGTTCTGGACTTCCCAGGACAAGAGAGACATGGAGCTCCTGGAGAGAGTCCAGCGTAGGGCTACAAAGATGATCAGAGGGCTGGAGCACCTGCCCTATGAGGAACGGCTGCGAGAGCTGGGCCTGTTTAGCCTGGGGAAGAGAAGCCTGAGGGGGGATCTTATCAATGTGTACAGGACATGAGACAGAACAAGAGGCACTGGGCAGAAACTGAAGCACAGGAAGTTCTGCCTGAGCGTGAGGGGGAATTTTTTCCCTGTGAGGGTGACAGAACACTGGTACGGGTTTCCCAGAGTCTCCTTCTGTGGAGATCTTCAAGGCCCACCTGGATGCAACCCTGTCTAACATGCTCTAGGTGACCCTGCTGAGCGGGGAGGTTGGACTAGATGATCCCCAGAGGTCCCTTCCAACGTTACTGATTCTGTGATTCTATGATTCTACGATCTAAAAACAAAGAATTATGTACCTAGAACGGGCCTTTCAAAATACTCATCATTGTCTGAATTTTCTGTTAGTGAAGTCACTACATCTTACAAATGATTTCAGAAGTAAGATAGAATTAAAATAACAGCAAGTTTTTCTAAGAATGTCTTCAAAATCTTGAAATTCCAGTTTTGGGCAGATTGAATAAATACAGTATATCAACCCTAAGGTATATGAAATGGGAAAAAAGAAACATCGAAATTATTACTTTACTGGTTTTGTCTTACTTCACATGTATTGATGAAAGAATAAAGGTATGAAATCTCAAAGCAGAAAGTATGTGCATGTTTAAAATCTAGAGTTAGGTATGTAGAAAGTATCGTCCTTGGTAATATCAACAGTTTACCTAAATTGCCTGTGCTGATAGCATCAGCATGAATTGCCTCATGAACATGGAAGAAGAATAGCATCAGAGAAGGATTTTTAAAAAATAAATTAATATCTGTGTTTTTGGTATCTTTTCTATTCTAATGAAGTAGAAGCTTATATGAATGATATATTTGTGTGTGCATATACGCATAAAAGTGCTAAAAATGTCCTGAATTCTTCTTGTTCTGCTGATTATTGGAAAGAGAAAAATGTACTCTCCAGTATTAAGCTGGAGAACTTACTAAACTGACAATATCTACTAAAGTTAAATTAATAATAATTTTAAAGTTAAAACTTCTGATTAAAAAAAAAAATCCAGAATTGAACACATTGTGTCTGAGTAATGCAAATAATATCATTAGCCCACATATTAAATTTGTACTGACTAGAGATACTCATAAGGTCTGAGTAGCTGAATGACTTAAATGCTAACATATTTATGCTTCTTGATGAGCACAGAAAGTGTTATCATGCAGAAAGAAACTTCAGGATTAAGGCTTGATAAAGTGAAATAGCATGAATTGTTCTTATTTGCAATCTACAGAAGATTCTTATAAATGCCAAAGTTCCAAACAATATTACATATCGATAATATTTGGGAGAGACCGAGAGTTTGCATGTCGCATCAAAGATAACAGAAGCAATCAGAAGTATTTGCACAGTTGAGGGGCTTATTGGTATTACAGAGACATGATGGGATGGCTCACACGACTGGAGTGCTGGAGTGGATGAATACAGGTTTTTTAGGAAAGATAGGCCAGAAAGACGACAGTGAGGGGTTGCAGATGAAGGAGCATCTCAAATGCAAGGAGCTTTGCTTTGGAAGAGGTGATTGAGAGCTTACGAATCCAGATCAGAGGACAGACCAATATGGATAATATTGTGGTGGATGTCTGCTAAGACTGCCTCACCAAAAGGAATTAGATGAAGCTTTATTTAAACAACTGGAAGAAGCCTCATGGTACTTATGGGGGGACTCGATATTTGTTCAAAAGGCAATATCTTTGAACAAACAATTTAGATTTCTGGAGTGTGTTGATGGAAGTGGTTGATGACCTGACTAGGGGTGATTCTATGCTTGAGTATTTGCTCTCAAGCAGATGATTGATGAACTAAGTAGGAGTCATCCTCTGCTGGATCTATTTTTTTAAAAAAAAAAAAAAAAAAAAAAGGAGAGAAGTACTTTTGAGGGATGCATAGGTCAACGGCAGCCTTGGCTGCAGCAGCCATGAGACAATGGAGTTAAAAATCCTGACAAAAGTGGTTAAGACAAGTAAAATTACCATTGACTTCAGGAGAGTGTATTTTGGTTTGTTCAGAGATTTGTGTGGCAGAATCCCATGAAAGACTGCCCTGAAGCTCAAAAGGTTCCAGGAAAGCTGATTGATTTTCAAGGACAGCCTCTTTAAAACACAGGAATGGTTCCCTTCTGGGAGGAAGACAATAGGACAAGCATGGAAGAAAGCCAGCCAGAATATTCAAAGATTATTCAGTCTTAAGAAGAGAAAACTTAAGGGATACCTAATTGTGAACTGCAACTATCTAATGTAAGAATTGTAGATAGCAATTAGAAGGTTGTAGAGAAGAAAGAGACAGATTCTTCTCGGAGTTGCATAATGATAGGACAAGAGAAATGGGATATATTGGAAATCAGCAAGCTCCAGTTAAATAAACGCAAAAAAAAAAAAAAAAAAAAAAATCACTATGAGGGTGACTCCAGGGAGGCTACAGAATCTCCATCCTTAAATACAGTCAAAACTTGACTGGGCAAGACTTGGGCAACAAGCTGTCCCTACTTTTAGCAAGTGGTTGGACTAGATGATCTCCAGAGGTCCCTTCCAACCTAAATTATGCTATTTTGCTGTAGTGAAAAATTCCCCAGAAAGGTTACTGGTATTATAGCACTTACTTTTTTTCAGAAAATGGTGGACAACACATCTACTACTGGAAACTACAGGGGCTCAGAACCCCAAACCAACAAGACATAGCATATGATATTATGATATAGGATATGATACTATGAGAGAGATCTGAACAGAAGTGGATGAAAACACACTAGTTTTCTACATGCTCTAGTCAAAGCAGAGAAATAAGCACTTTCAAAGAATGCTCTATATGCATATCCTCTGAAATAAGTCATTCACTAGCAATGTTTATTTATTTCCTCTTCAAATTCTAAAGTAAGTGATTAGTTTAGACATCTAGAGAGCAGTTGTCTAAGGTTAGATGGAATGGGTCTGAGCCACATTGCATGAAAACAGATTAAACAGCTAAGGAACTAAATATGGGAACATGAATTTTTGAGTTTATTTACTGTTGTATGTTCTTTCTCTCAAACATTGCTGTTGAGTAGGGCACATAAACAAGTCTGTAAGCAAAAATCAGAAGGCATGCTTAGCATTTACTGTCAGAGTTCAGCCTTAACAAGAATTCACACGTTCAAAGTTGATTAAAAAAACCCAAAAAACTAACAGGAAATTTAAAATTGAAGTGAATTTAAAAATATATTTTTCTCTAAAGTCACTTAAGGTACACATGTTGACATCTTTTGATTTTTGTTTTTAGACTTTCAACTTCCTCTAGTACCTAAACATTTAATGCAATTGGATGATTAATTTAGGTGATGATGGTTACATATTAGCTACCAATAGGGCTCTCAGAACACCCCAACATTGTGTGGAGAGGAAAGGGTAAAGAGACAGCAGAAGTTATCCATAATCACATTACAGATTGCCCCTTACATTTTATTACAATTCCCTAAAACTAAAAATATCTGTGTAATTAAATTTATTGACTTGTCTTCAAATAATACAAAAAAAAAAAATATTTTAACCTGGTTTTCAGATGCATGGAGACTTGAAATCATGCAGTACCTCAGATAGAGTTTAAAATATCTTAACAAATATTTGTTAGATTATTGGTTTGTGAAACTTAGTGGTATGCGTAGATATAGGCTTCTTTAGTATACTCCTGGCATGAAAAACTTCATCACTGTGGTTTCACTGAATCATGAGAAACTCTTTGCACCTTCATAAAGGATCATAGAATGGTAAGGTTGGAAGGGACCTCTGGAGGTCATCTAGTCTAACCCTCAGCATAGCCCCGTATCGGGATTGAACCCACGACCTTGGCATTAGCAGTACCATGCTCTAATAAACAGAGCTAAACCTACTTAATTTAATAAAATTTACTGCATATTTCTTTTTGTTTGTACAGTAGATAAAAGCAAATATGCATCTTCCAGATGGATGTTCCAGCTATTGGATCTGCAGAAATTCATTCTTCTGGGAGATACTGTCTGAGGAGAAGTTGACAAGTGATTTCTCTTGCAACTGTTAAGTGTTGTGCCAATACACCTAGCAGAGGTAAGTCAAACAAGACCAGCACAAACATAGAAATGCAACCAGTATATAAATATTTGTATTTCCAGTATTTTCATCTATGTCTTTGTAAAAATAGATTAAATGCAAACATACACCACTAGCTATATTCAATATCTACAAAAACTTGTAAGTGTAGCTAATGTTCCGATTAGAAGAGATACCTACCTACTCATTATTTTATTTTTTTCTCTGTTCAACCAGTAGAGTTAACTTTTGGTGACTGACTATTACTCTTTACTGCTGTGCATAAAAATTATATCACAGAAAGTCCGAGTCTCAGATCCCCTATGTCATTAAATACTTCATGCTGGACTCTGCCGGTTAGATCTAACTGCTACCGAGGACTGAGACCTTAGAAACTGAAAGATTTCCTTGTACGGTATATAGAGTTTCCCAGAACTGCTGTAATACTAAAAAGAAAAGCTAGATGTGAACCATCAAGATGAATTAAATTTCTCTTTATTTTAACATACAGAAATTAGAAGCAGAAATAAAGGAAACACAAACAGGGAATGTATGCTAACTAATAAGCTCAGTATCTGTATAGTAACTGTATATCAAGACAGCTGATTAAAGAGATTAGATGAGCCATTTCCCTAGGATTTTAACATCTTTCATACTGATGTATTCCTCAGCTGAGGCCATGTTTACTTGGCAAGCCGAGGTAAAGCACAGCTCAGCTCTCCTTGGCAATAGTAAAGAAACTGCAACAAATAACAAATACCGGTGGTAACCGGTAAAAGTTTATTTTATGTTCCTAAGTGTATCTTGCAGTCAAGAGTGTGTTTTTCTTGTCTATTCTGCTTATATTGAATAGTGGTTAAAGGAATGTTGTAGAGAGATTGACATGGTCCCTGATGCAAGGAAAGTAAGGGAATTCTCTGTATAAATGAGCATTAATGCCCATCAGCATCTTTCCCCAGCTGCACAAGCCACAGCCTGGAGCTCTCAGCCCCCGGAGCCTCGTGCTTTGGTTCTACCTGTACAGTCAATAGTTATATAGTTGTCTAGGGAGGAAATGAATGGCTTACTGGTTACCATTTGTAGATTATCACTTGCCAGTATTTATTATCACTTGCAATCAGCACACAAAGAAGATCATAACTGCATCCCTGAACTGATTCCACCACTGTAGGCTAGATTTGTAAAATGTCTGTTTTACCGCAAACTCATGAAAATCTAGTGTTTCTTTCAAAAGGTCAGGGAAACCTAACACCAAAAGAGTGCTAAGGTCATATTCTACTTTATGTGTCCTTCTGCTAGGGGAAGAGAAAAAGAGCAATGTGTCTCAGCAAAGAAAAATGATATTGGTTCATGTGATGTATTATGAAATGTTGACTACCCTCACTGAACAGGAACATGCTGTCTGGGATGTAGTTTACCTTCCTATGGACAGCTTTCATGAGCTAAAATTTTTCATGGAGAATTTTATGTATGACTTTTCTTTCTGGAATTAAACTTACATCAGCAAGGAAACGTTCCCAAACATTTAAAGAAGAATGCAAAAAAGTCCTTCTATAGGTAAAGTCTGATCATACTGCGAGAGAAATGATATAGCAATGTGTCCAGATAAAACTTTCAACTCAGCACGTGTAAATTATCCACACAAAGACTTAATACATCTGAATAAATGAACTTTCTTATCCACCGCACACCTAGCTTTTCCAGTATCACTTTCATTAGAAGACATGAACCATTTTTTTCCTCAGTTCTTTGTTTCCACACACTCAGGATTTCTTTGGTCATACCAAATACTGATTTCCAAGCTGAAGGCTATAAATTTAAGTAGATTATTATTAAGAAAAATTATTAAGAGCACTATATAGAGAAGCATGGCAATTGTAACTAGCATTCACACTGGCTATTTTTCTGGTACTTCCTGATGCACTTGAGCCTTTCCTCCAAATACTCACAGGTTGTTGCTTACTAAGAGCATGATCAGTATGGAAGGCTCACTGTGAGAAAGATGAGATTCTTACTTACTGAAAGTGTTTTTCTTCTGATATCTCTTAAAAAATTTCCATACCTAAAAGTTCTATTTTACCATAACCAAGTCAGCTGTTATTGCATGAGTATTCTTAAAAAAAAAAAAAAAGAAAAGAAAAAAAAAAAAGAAAAAGAAGAAAAAAACCAAAGGATGGAGGGATATGGGAGGATAAAATATCTCTCAATAACAGAAAAAAACCATAAAAGAACAGCAAAAGACTTCAGTGGGCTAGTTCTTTGATGTTTATTTACATTGGAGAGCTACCAATGAGCATCTTTTTTTTTTTTTTTTTTTTTTTTTTTTTTTTCCTGGTAGCTCCTTGTCATCCAATAAGCCCAAAAGAACCCCTATCTGTAAGCTAAATGCTAGACTAATTCTCAACCAACTTTGGAAGAAAAAAATCTTCCTCCTCTGTAATGCCTATCGCATTACATAACACTTGTGAATTTTGTGAATTAACATAACAAATAAGAATATCGCAGCAATCTCAGGAAGTTCCACTGACTTGTTGCTTCTCCTTAAAATGAATCTTCGCTTTCAAAATAACAAAGGGAGATTGTTTTAAGTCATTTACTCTCACTTGGTGAGTTTCCCACTCCAGCATACACTGAAGCATGTAATCACATTTTAAAGCTACCCTTCAATAAATTGGTCCTGTTTTGTCCTCCCAAGCAGTGCTTACCTATCCCCATTCTTGTTTTAAGCCATCATTTTACAGACTTACTAAAATGAAAATGCCTCCTGCTCTGCCCACCTGCTTCTACCAGGAGCTGCTGAACACCTCCCACATTCCCTATTCCATGCTATAATTTGAAGAAATATTTGAAATACAAATATTCTTTCCTTCTTCTCCTGCAGTCTCTTGTTGCTCTCATGTCATCGTATGTCATTCTCTTGCACTGCCTAGAAAGACTGGGCACATATTGAAGACCTAGTTTTCTACACTTTTACCTAGGGTCTTGGTTAAGCACCTCAGCAGAAGAAATATTAGCCTTAAGCTGCTTTTGTTCTCCATGCTTGTAGGTCTGTGCAGAGCCTGTGTAGTACCTAGAGGCCCCAGCATCTCCTCTAGCTCATTCTCTACTTTGCCTTCTCCCCCTGTACTCCCACCTTTGTGAGACCTGGCAGGCAGATATTGTTACATTCTGATTATTTTCCTTTGAAGTAGACAATACACTGTAGTGCATTTCAGTATGACTAAAATATCCCTTCTTTACTCTGTCCCATTAAAAAAAATACCTGTGCTGGATATGGACTGCAGCTAGCATAAAGGTTTTTTATTGCTTTTATTGCTATTAGCATAGCTCTGGATGTGGCAAGTACCCTCTGTGGGTATCTTTAAAGCTCTTTGCTGCTGCTAGACCCATAGAGGGCATTAACTGAGGGTCAGACCCACAGTCTCAGAATGTGCTCAGAGACACATTTACTGTTCTACCTGCCTTGCACAACTGAACCAAGTGCACAGGGCAAGAAGCTGAAGCCTTGGTATCAGCAGCCTTCCTGAAGACAAACTGAAGAAAGTTAAAATTTAGTAACAGGGCTGCCAGAAATGAGCAGAGGGATAAGATCTTTCCTTTAATTATTTCAATTTTTTTATCAGTCATATATTTTCTTGAAAATAAATAATAGACCAACATTAGCATACCATGTATCTACTGAGACATTTGCTGGGTCTTCCCACTTTTATCATGATGACTTTTGTACAGACCTGCTGATGTCTCACAGATCAGCCAGTCTGCAAAGTAGCAAGAAGACATTCATGGGTGCTTGGAACTTTTATTGTCAAGTGTTTAGGCAACGGAGGATACTTTTCTTTCCCATTGTGCCTGTCACTCCTCCAAACCTCTGTTTAATGCATCTGAGACTCTGACACCCTGCATATGTCAGAAGTAACTAGGCTACCAAGGAGAAAATGCTGAGGCAGCAGGAAGGAACTGCATTGGTCTGATTGAAAAGACTCCAAAGAGCTCCAAATCTGAGATCACACTACTGTATCTAGTTCAGAGAATCATTTGTGAAGGCAGCTCTGAAGACATTATCCCCTGTTCAAAAGGAAAGGATTTGGCAGGTGTTCTTCTTCTGCCTTTCTTCCAGTGGTTGGAACATCGGGGAGTGGCCTCTGAGCCATGAAGTGCGCAAATGAAAATTATTCCTGTTCCCATCACTGAGGACCCTTGACACTTCCCTTTTCTGTGTTTCCAACTGTATAAAAGAAGTCATTCTTTGACCTGGAAAAAAGCAGTCAAGGAAGAAGTCTTGAATCCTTTGTAAAAAAAGCAGTTGTTGTGAGGTATGACTGTTTAGAAACTCACTTAGATTATATTCAGACCTCCTACTAGCAAAGTCCAATGCACTTTCAGTTCATGATCACTAAATAAGCCCTACGTGAGTCCACTGAAAGCATGAAGAATAGAGGTTTAGAAGACATGGGACTCTCAGTCTTTGTTTTCCTGACCCCTTATAGACACTTAAGTATATCTTAGGAACTAGAACAGGTTGTGGTAGTACAGACCTCCACCTAAGTACCTCTGTTTGTTTTTCCTCCTTTGCTTGCCTTATTGAAATCTGAAATTCTTCCATCACTATATTTGTATAGGGTTTAGAATAGTGGGGCCACATCTTGTTTGTCAGAATAGAGAGATGAATTCGGCTGTACATGCATGCTCATAATGGTGATAAACAAACACTGAGAATTGAAAATTAGAATTTAAAAGAGTAGGGCAAAGGTATTTGTGAAGTCTTGAATCAGGTCTATTTTGTGTTTGTATGCTCTGTGATTACAGCTGCATTTCTGGTATGCAAGAGAAGTTATGTTACGAAATATAGCTTTGATTCAAATCAGACCAAAATTGTTTATTCCTAAATTTTCTATTAAGCAGAAGTAGGATGCTGACATTCTTGTCAGATTTCATATTTAGAAGTTTACATAAAGCTTAATGAATCAGATACGTTTTGCAAGAAACATTTGAGGCTCAGCATACAGGAATGTTCTTAGAAAAATGTTCTATCTGCCCAACACTAAGCATGCTATAGTACTTGATTATATAATTTTGCACAGTCTTTTGCAAGATAACCCTTGCTCACTAAGGCTTCTGTTCAACAAATGTATCTTCACATCACTACATATCAGATTTGATCAAAGCACAATACATTTCCTTTCTGCAATTGGTTTACCATGGTCTGGCCCCATACTGGATCTGAGATATGGCTACGGTGCATATTCAGATCTGGAACTTGGGAACACTCCCAGAATTTCAAGATTAGACTCAACATTATAAAGTTAATAACCATCTATTTACAACTTTTGTTTCTTAAACCCATTAAAAATTATTTCCACTAATCAATTAGTGCTTTAAAATGAAGAATCATAGAATCAGTAAGGTTGGAAGGGACCTCTGGAGATCATCTAGTCCAACACCCCTGCTCAGCAGGGTCACCTAGAGCATGGTAGACAGGGTTGCATCTAGGCGGGCCTTGAAGATCTCCAGAGAAGGAGACTCCATAAACTCTCTGGGCAACCTGTCCCAGTGCTCGGTCACTCTCACAGGGAAGAAATTCCCCCTCACGGTCAGGCGGAACTTCCTGTGCTTCAATTTCTGCCCATTGCCTCTTGTCCTGTCACACGGGACAACTGAAAAGAGTTTGAACCCATCCCCTTGACACCCTCTCTTCAGGTACTTGTACACATTGATAAGATCCCCCCTCAGTCTTCTCTTCCCCAGGCTAAACAGGCCCAGCTCTCGCAGCTGTTCCTCATTGGGCAGATGCTCCAGCCCTCTGATCATCTTTGTAGCCCTACGCTGGACTCTCTCCAGAAGCTCCATGTCTCTGTTGTCCTGGGGAGCCCAGAACGGGACACAGGACTCGAGATGAGGCCTCACCAGGGCTGAGGAGAGGGGCAGGATCACCTCCCTCCACCTGCTGGCAACACTCTTCCTAATGCACTCCAAGAGACCATTGGCCTTCTTGGCCACAAGGGCACATTGCTGGCTCACAGTCAACTTGGTGTTCACCAGCACTCCCAGGTCTTTCTCTGCAGAGCTGCTCTCCACCAGGTCAGCCTCCAGCTTGTACTGGTGCCCAGGGTTATTTCTCCCTAGGTGCAGGACCCTGCACTTGTCCTTGTTGAACCTCAGGAGGTTCCTCTCCGCCCAACTCTCCAGCCTCTCCAGGTCTCCCTGAATGGCAGCACAGCCCTCAGGTGTATCGGCCACTCCTCCCAGCTTGGGATCATCAGCAAACTTGCTGAGGAGGCACTCTGTCCCCTCATCGAGGTCACTGATGAACAGGATGGGACCCAGGACTGAGCCCTGGGGAACTCCACTAGCCACAGGCCTCCAGCTAGACTCCATGCCACTGATGACGACCCTCTGAGCTCTGCCTTTCAGCCACTTCTCAATCCGCCTCACTGCCCACCTGTCTAACCCACACTGCCTGAGCTTCTCTAGGAGGATGTTATAGGAGACAGCATCAAAAGCCTTGCTGAAGTCAAGGTACACAATGTCCACTGCTCTCCCCTCGTCTACCCAGCCACTCATTCCATCCTAGAAGGCTATCGGATTGGTTAAGCAGGATTTCCCCTTGGTGAATCCATGCTGACTACTCCCGATCACCTTCTTCTCCTCCATATGCCTGGAGATGGCATCCAGAATGAGCTGTTCCATCACCTTTGCAGGGATGGAGGGGAGGCTGATGGCCTGTAGTTGCCTGGGTCCTCCTTGCCCTTCTTGAAAACTGGAGTGACACTGGCTTTCTTCCAGTCCTCAGGCACCTCTCCAGTTCTCCAGGACCTTTCCAAGATGATGGAGAGTGGCCTGGCAACAACATCCGCCAGCTCCCTCAGTACCCGTGGGTGCATCCCATCCTGGTACATGGATTTGTGGATGTCTAGCCTGCCCGGAAGGTCTCTAATCCTTTCCCCATCAACGAAAGGAAAATCTTCCCTTCTCCAGACTTTCTCCCTCATGTCCAGGCTGCAGGATTCCTGGGGGCTGCCCTTAGCAGTGAAGGCTGAAGCAAAGAAGGCATTCAGTAATTCTGCCTTCTCTGTATCCCTTGTCAACAGGGCCCCCGCTTTACTCAGTAGTGGGTCCACATTTTCCCTAGTCCTCCTCTTGCTGCTGATGTATTTGAAGAAGCCCTTCCTGTTGTCCTCGACATCCCTTGCCAGAGTCAGTTCTAAATGGACCTTAGCCTTCCTTGCCACATCTCTACATACTCTGACTGCATTCCTATAATTCTCCCAAGTAGCCTGTCCCCTCTTCCACATTCCATGTATTTTCTTCTTCTGTCTGAATTTGGCCAAGAGCTTCTTGCTCATGCATGCAGGTCTCCTGCCCCTTTTGCTGCCCTTCTTACTCATAGGGAGGCAGCGCTCTTGAGCTTGGAGGAAGTGATGTTTGAATACTAGCCATCTCTCCTGGACCCTCCTTCCTTCTAGGGCCTTAACCCATGAGATTCCACCAATCAGGTCTCTGAAGAGCCCAAAGTCCGCTCTCCTGAAGTCCAGGGTTGCAATCCTGCTTGCTGCCTTACTTCTTTCTTGCAGGATCCTGAACTCCACCATCTCATGGTCACTGCAGCCAAGGCTGCCCCCAACATTCACATCACTAACCAGTCCCTCTCTGTTAGTAAATATTCTTTTCCTTATGGATTATTTTAAGGTGTTCATCCATACAGTCATGAGTCTTCTACAATTTCAGAGAAGATAAAAAGAGCTTAGCTTGTTTAGCCTAGTGAAGTTAAGTCTGAAAGCGATATAATTGCTCTCTATAAATATATCAGGAAAAAATACATCAGAAGAGAGAGGAGCCCTTTAAGTTAAGGACAATGTTCAGCGAGAAAGAGAAAAGAAATGATTGAGAATACCACAAGATGTTAGATCCTGAATAGTTTTCCAATTAGTGAGGGAGGATTGAGAAAAACATGTATTTTTTTTTACGATTCTGTGACATATTTGCCTGAGATAGCAGAGTTGAGGTCAAGTATCCAAGAGGTTCCTTTCTATATAATGTTTCTAATTTTATTGCTTTAAGAATGGTTGATAGAGCTGACTGAAAAATATCAGCACAGAGCAGAGATACTCAGCTTAGAAGTACCAATCCAAATGGTTTGGCCTTACATGCAAAAGAAAATTGCCACTGGTAAGCATATGATAGTCTTAAAAATGAATGGTACTAAAAGCCTCCCACACACTATCAGTAAGTGTTGTCTACACAGGTTTGTCTTAAAATATGAGAATCCAGATTTAGGATGGGGTAGATAATTAAAAGTAGTACCCTGAAATAACAACATTAAAGCCAGCTGAATTTTCTTTTAAACCGAACTCTAACCCCCCAAATATTATGTCCGTATAGCTTACAGATCAAACTCTGTTCTGTGACTGCACTGCTCTAAATACAGGTGTATTTCTACTAAGTGACTCCTTTTTTTCTTTTGATATATGTGTAGGGGTGTGAGGTGGCAATATAGTTGATTGTTAAGGCCATCAAATAGGCTTGTGAAGTCTATCCAGTGTCTCTAGAGATGCACTGGGGTTTTTTTTGTTTTGTTTTGTTTTGTTATTTTATGTTGGGACTAAAATAACAAGGGAGTCTAACACCAGGAGGAATAAATGCTTGGTGTTATCATGACATTAGTATAATTTAGACATACCTGAACTAGTTTGAAGGGATCTAGCTCATTTTCTCAGTCATAGATCATACCACTATTAGCGCTTCATCTAGGACTAAAAATGGTAGAACATGCACTGTTAGTCCTAGTTAAGCATGACTTTTATTTCTGAGAGGGTAGTGGGGGGAAAAACAAAGGTGCAGAAAACAACTGGGAAAGGACCTACGGTTGGAACTTTATCAGTTGACAGTATTGTTTCTATTTTGGAAGATGGACAGTTTCCTCCTATCCTCTAGTTCAACTAAGAGCCTTTCTGATTTGTTCCCATGTGCAGGAAGCAGGATAAAATTGTTCGTGATATTGTCCCTAACTTCTGCCCATACATAGGCAAGCTTATTTAAAACTGCCTATGGTAAGTCTCTATCAGTGATAGCACCTTTGCTTAATTGTTGCCTTGTTTGACCTTGCCTTCAAGCAGCATCATTTTTTATTAACAGAAGAAGCATGCACTCAACGTAGTCTATCAAAATAACATATGGAAGCCAAGTAGAAGATTCTGTCTACGAAGACTGAAGAAATAGTGAAGAATGCAGACCAAGCAATTCAGGTGACAGCAGAGGAAGACAACAGTGCTTTGAGTGGCTGTCTGTTGCCAGTGAGACACATCCTGCCCCACATAGAAGGACAGAGGCCAGTGGCTGCTCTCTGCCTGATGAAGGATTAGCCTGCCCCATCTGAACTTGATTAGGCTTCTCAGGGTGGTGGTAAGCATGCCAAAGCATGTGCATTTATGTGCATAAAGACTGCATTCATTCTTGAGAGTTATGTAGTAAGTAATACTAAAATGTAAAAAAATCCTGCCTGCTCAGTGCATGTCGCAAAGGTACCTGATGATATATTTTGCAATATATCATCAGAGATAAGTCAGAGAGAATTTCAGTAGATCTGTTGCAGCAGGCATATACTGAAGGACAAAACAAACCAAGTTTCCTGATGTCTATGTTACTTTTAGTAAAAAATTCATGAAAAAAAAAATCTCTAATAACCTACACTGCTGATGGGGCATTCTTGTCAAAGAAAGCTCAAGAAGCCAGTTAGAAACCCTATACTAAACACTTTTTGTTGGTGCAGCAGTGTACTGGCCAAAGGAACAGTGATAAATCTTAAATTGCAAGGCCATAGATTATTGCTTCATTTCTTCTGTAAATCTGTGTATTTCACTGATTCTGTCTGGATAAAAACGTAATGTAAAGAGCTGCTATCCAACATATAACATTTTAATATTAGGAGCAGAAATTTGCACCAAAGTCGTCAGAAAAAGCTTTTAGGTTTACTGGGAGAGTCCCACCACACTAGGAGAGAAACCAAGTTCAATAAAAAGTCTGCTTATAGATAAAGATGCACTATAGTCATAAATTTATTTTCTTGGAAAAAAGAGAAGACCCATCATCACATTAGCATTGGAGCACTTGGCTTGCCAAAGAATACAACTGGTTGGTTCTTCACAGTATTACTATTGAAGTAAATAGTTGAGTCTGCATAGCAATTTAAGATGTTCTTGACTGAAGGGACATTTCCAGAGAATATTACTGCAGAATTCTTATCTTACCCATTGTGTCCTGTTTAGCATTCTTAATTGTCACAGAAATTCTGTCACAAATTTCCATTTTTATAATTCGATCTGCGTGCTGGTATGTTCAGAGTCCCATTTGTAAGATCTCTTAGTGATCAAACTAATCTTACACATAAGTATAAAATGTGTTCCTGTAATCATAGAACTCTGAAGGCAAATAATTATATAAGTTACCAACACTGCCTTCCTAATATTTTTTCAAAGCAAAGAAAAAAAAATAAAAAATAATATTTTTATACACTTTTTTGTAATAAGAAAATACATCCACTGTTTTATTTCATACATTTCTAGGAGAAGCTCTGAAAATATTTTAAAAGCTTTTCTGCAAATAGTCTTCCAAATGTAGCTGTCTGACAGCTGAAAGGAGCTGGAAATGCAGCAGTCTGCAAAGGCATGCAGAAATCATTATTACATTGTGCAGCTGGTTCAGCAAAATCTGAGGCAAAAATGTGTTTTTCAGCAGACAATGCACGTACTCCTTGAAAAGTGAATCGATGAATGCATCTAATCAAGACTGTTTCTCTTTTAAGAGTGTGTCACCTAAGTTGTTCAGGCAACTGTACCGAGTGAGTGAACTAAGACCTCAGTTGTAATAGCTAAGCACTGTCGTCTCTAATTAGCAATATTACTTCTGCAGCTGCTTGTCTCAGGCACCTTTTCGAATATCTGAAGGATTCCTGGAGCTTTCAGCAAGCTGAAGTGATCAGGAGGAGAATAGCAATTGTCCTACCAAAAAAAAAAAAAAAAAAAAAAAAAAAAATCATTATGAAAGGGCAAGTGGAAAATCTAGAATAGCTATCACAGAAGTCTTCAGCGGAAGTCTGACGGAGTTAATGGTCTTGTTCACTTCCACTGAGCTCAGTGGAAACAGCTGGAAACAGCTCAGTGGACTCAGCTTCATCAGAAAACAAAATTAAGGTCTCCTATCAAACTTCTGTGACTTCTAAAAACGTTAATTAGAATGATCTCATGATTTTTGTTTAAATAATTTTCTAAGACTTTTTTTTAACTTAATAATCTATTTTTATTTAAATAAGTGATCATTCTATTTTTGAGTGCTTGTATATACACACATTCATTTTCCTTCATTTTTAAAAAATAATGGCTCTGAACCTGGCCCTAAAGCCACTGAACCTCTGTAGAGATACAAGGAGCTGCTGCCAGAAAATCCTTTGTGTCCTTAGTCATTAAGTCATCTTCCAAAATAGCCATTATTCTTTCTTCTAGCATGCCTCTTCAGTTGATTCTTCAGACACTATGGTTGCCCTAAGCCATAACAAAAAGAATACATTTTCTAATTTGTGTTTTACTTGAGAAGTAAAATGTAAAATCTCATTATGAGATAGATGATGCAATGTGTATGTTTTAAATTTTAACTAAACTGAAGGTTTAATGTGCTTGAAATCACATAATAAGTGATACCTCAAAAGAAGTCTAAAATTCACATGCACTCTGGTGTAGAAATATCCAGAAGTTTTAGGCTAGCTGGCTTGGCACGGCTGTTCATGATTCTCTGTAGTATGGAGTAATTCAGGAATTAATTTGCTTTGCCAAGAACTGTGCTAGATGTATCTGGTTATTTACACAGTAGATGTATGTATCCTATACAGTACTCTGCTGTGTGGTTATACTTACAGCCAGTGAACAGCAATATCCAGTTCAGATATTTTTTTCTTCCTAATCATATAAGCTGTGGCAAGCTGGTTTATGAGGAAAAGGTTCATGTTGCCACTTATAGTGAAGGTCATCTCTTGCTAGAGAAACTTTGTGAAGTTATGCCATACACTTCACAAGCTGCTGGGCTGACCTGGGCTCGCTGGCAGCTGCCAGCTGTGGGTGACAACCCCAGGAAGTCCATGTGGGCTGTTTCACAACCTGACCTGTAGGGGAGGACGCTGCATGGTGGGCATTTGAATCTCTTGGGCCAAGGTTCAGGAGTGTGGAAAGCCTGTGACAGCCTAATGCTGTTCCAGGGAAAGGGGTGCATGTCCATCCTTCTGCTTTCTCTGAGAGCTTGAGCTGAAGAAAGTCCGTACCTATACAATTATTTTATAAACAAATATTTATTTCGGTGAATACAATATTTCTTTACAGTCTGCGCTACACAGGTGAGCTGGTGGGTTTTACCTCTGTATAGGGATTGGACTCTACTTTTTTTTCATTCAATATACATTACTTGCTGCCAAGGAAACATAGTGTAGGAAGAGCAGTTCTGAAGGCTTGCACATGAATCCTGTTGCCAAGGAAACTACTGACTTTGCCTACAAAACTTCAGTTCTCTTACAGACAGTTGTGCTCTTGGAGGGTTGAGAACCACTTAGGTGAAATATACTTAGTCTATGGAGAACACATAATACAGAATTGCCATTTTAAATTTTGTTTGATTTCATAAAAGTCTCTAATATCTAAGATCAATTTCCCAAAGATATTGTGAAAAGAGTGTCTCCTATATTTCTCTACCACTGCTGTCTACCTGTGTCTGCAGTTATTCACATACAAATAAAATAATCAAGCAAGTACTATAACTGCAATATCCAATTCCCCTCACTCTCATCCTAAGTTATTCTGAAGAGATATATAGGAAGGAGATATAGATAGATGTGATCTGTTTGGAAATGCAAATGATGACTCTTTAATAGTTTTTGTATATCTGTCTAGCTGATGCGCGAAAACAGTGACAACTTTCAAAGAAATTGAAATTTCTTTGAATTTCAGTGAAATTATACGTATTGCTAAATCACATGCTGGAAAGATATTAGATTAATTCTCAAGAGCCCCAGTAATCACAGAATCACACAGAATCACAGAATGGTTGAGGTTGGAAAGGACCTCTGGAGATCATCTAGTCCAACTCCTCTGCTCAAGCAGGGTCACCTAGAACACGCTGCACAGGATCGCATCCAGGTGGGTTTTGAGTATCTCCAGAGAAGGAGACCACAAAATCTCTGGGTAACCTGTGTGTCTATTCAAGTGTATCTATTTTTGTGTGCATTCAAAATCATAAAGCAAATTTGATGACATTTCTAGTCTCCCACATGGACAGATACTTGTCTGCTTGTTAGTTGACCTTCATGGACTTTGCATATATAAGGGCACATTAAGCTTTTTGACCATAACAGTACCTCTTTTACTCATTTCAGCTCATACGTCACACTAATAACTCACCTTGTAGGTTAATCAAGGTTCTTATATTAATTCAGTAAAGATTCAAAATTAATTGTTTGATTTTTTTTTTAGAAATAAATTGAACATGGAAGGAAAATAATTTAAGATGTAAAATAAACAATGGTTTATATGGCAATCCAATATGTTCGGTACATACGCTGAACCTTTCATGCTGATAGGTATACAAATTCTTAAGCTATTTCTACACATTATTTAAAACATGTGAGCTCTGGATATACAGTTCCTTAGATTCCTCTCTCTGCCTCTGTTTTCAAGACCCTCAATACAAGTGCTAATAACTACACAAGCCAGAGTGCTCTTTATCTCGCAGCACTGACCAAAGAAAAAGCAATGGCATAAATTAATGGCTCATATAGAGGGTTTCATGAGCTAAAGGATTCTACTGACAGCAGAACAGGAGGTAGCATCTGGAAATTAATGGATAATCCAGTTTTTAACTTTTCTATTAAAAATGTAGTTAAGCTTGCAATTTTGAAATGTTTATGCTTTTTAGTATGCCTGTTGGACATGGAAATACTGATCACTTTACAGTAAAAAGAATTAAGTTCAGCCACATGTTCGGTACCTCTCTGCCTGCTGGCCACAAAACTAAAGAGTTAATCAGACCTTATTTCCATGTTCATTGTGAGCAGTCATTTTATGAATCTGACTCATCCTTAGCAGTTTTGGACACCCACCTCTCCGAAACCTTGCTGCTGTGAACACTTGTTACCACACAGCAGTGCATGGAGACTGTAAGGAGGAGGAAAAAAATTAGAGATTTGACAGGGTTTTAGAATTTTGAGGTTATACTTTTCCAATTTAGGTGTTTATATTAAAATAAGGTACATGCTGGAAACAGCTGACTTTTTCTTCAAATAAGCTTTCTGAGGCAGAAGAGTCTAACAGAAGTCAGAAGAAAATGGTTTCTCATTCTGCAAAGACTTCAAGTTAAAAAAACAAAACATAAAATAGTGTTTTGTACTGTGACAAAATCAGTGTCTTTCAGAGAATCATGCAAATTAAGTGAAGTAGTGGCCCATCATTTCACTCTACCTCTTGAGCAGAGTACTAGGTAAAGAACAATATAAGCCGGGATCAAACCCTTTGTCCAGGTCTGTGTGACCACGGACTTCAAAAACCCTTGGTCCTGTGCAAAGGAACTAATCATAGGGTGGAATCAGGCTCTCTCTTCTAACTATCCTAAACTCTAGAAAGTTATTATGACAAGAGCTTAAGTGGAACTGGTACACTCCAATAAAAACCTTTTGGACTTATTAATCCAAATGTTCTTAAAGGAAAGGAAAATGATTCACTGAAAGAAAAACCCAGCTGCAGAATCCAGCTGCTGTCACTTCTTTAGATGTTTGTAATCAGAAGAACCTGACTCGTATTGCCTTGGATTTAGATGTTGTCTTCATGAAACAAAGGCCTGGACAGTTCAATTGAGAGCTGAGATGCTTTTCTCCCCCTCTACACTCTGCATTTCCATTTCCACTTCCTTTTAAATCAGACATAACTGTAGGTCCAGAGAGCTCTAAGATTCTAAATCATGTGACTAAACCAATATAAGGACAAGGAATACAGAGACTTTGGGTAGTACCAAAAAACTTGTTTTATGTACCTTCTGTTTTTCTCCATCTGTGACAGCATAGATAAGTAGGGCTTACCAGAGTGGTCACAGGTTACATGTCACAATAAAGTGAAGTGTCATGAAAAAAACACAAGGCTGTGTTTGAAGCTCTTTTTTTTTCCTGTTTTCCACTATTTCAAAAAAAAAAAAAAAAAAAAAAAACTGTTTTCAGGGTTATATCCCATACTGTCTGTACGAAAAATCTTGTCCTGCTGAAATATGTTTTCCAGAAAAAGAAAAACTTAATTGTGATCACTGTACTCAGAATAATGCTGTGGAGAAGTAACAATAAAACAAGCAGTGATCAGTCAAGTTTAGGTTCTTGCATACCTACCACAAAGGCCAGGAGCTCCCACAGGAAAGTTGTTAGTACTTTATCTCTGTGTTCTTCAAAAATCACACAGCCAACAGAAATGACTCAGTCTAAGTTTGAGCCTTTTATTCAGTGAGTGATTGATATCTAATTAGTCAGCACTGTGAATTTGTTGAAATGCAACTCTTTTTTTTTTTTTTTTTTTTTTTTTTTTTTTTTTTACCCCTGGTGATCTAAGAGCATCTTGAACATGCTATTCCCCACAGTCATCAATTCACAGGACAGGGAACTGGTTGGCATTTACACCCAAAGAAAATTATGTGCACTTGTCCCAAGGGTATAATGACTTCCAACATGTGCTTGTAAGGTTGTTGTCTTGGATACATTTCCCTGTATTCTTTCATGGTTTACATAAAAATGTCTTAATTTCATTAGCTTACAAAAATCGCCATTTCATTTACCTATAAAAACTGTTTTTTTTATTTTTCTCACATACATCCAAAATGAAACTCCACTTACACACAATTATAAAGCTGATGTGAGTGACTTCAGCAGCTGTAGAGAAAAATAAAACTGTTAGCTGTGAATATTAAAGCAGGTGGTTTTGAACTCTCTCGGTTAGAGGTAAGCAATAGTTACGGCTACAGTTATGATTACTTATGCACTATTTATGTCAGAACCTGATTAGCAAGCAATAAGAACAGAACCCATAATGGCACAAGGCAAGTGTTTTTCTCTAATGAAGCAGAACTACAATTTTGACTGGGAAGGAGAGAGCAGGTACAGAAGTTGAAATAGGTGATAAAAATGAGCAAAATATTTGACTACTTTTTTATGATGTTGTGCTTCATGTGATTTTCAACTTCTTAAAGATTTGCACTTTCAAGGGCCTAACGATTATTCACACTGAAACACTGGTATATGTCAAGCTGCTATTATGCAAAAATTGGTCTATCCATCTTGAAGATTGTCCTCAAAATGGAAATGAAAAACACATAACTAGTGTGAAAACTACTGATAAAAGCATGTGGCTCAAAGACTGGTGATCTGGGATTCTGTTCCTTCTCTTAGCAAAGAATGATCTTACCATATCTCACTTACCAGATACTTACATCCTTTCAGTAAACAGATACCCCTGACACAGAAATAGTAACTATTCAGAAGATCAAGATTATAGCCAGATCTCTCAAGCTGTGACAGTACTTCTATTAAAATGAATGACAGATCTCCCACTAAGATTTGAGTAGGAGCCAGCTGTTAAAGTAGTGCCTTTCTGATTAATTATTTAATTTCTCTCTCAGAGAGAAAGATACAGATGAGGAATTACGAAGATTTAGTTCTCTTCCCAGATGTCTCAAATTTGGTGAGAAAGCCTTGGCAAACTATCAGACCTCTGTTTCTCAGTTGTCCTACCTGAAAAAATGGGAGAGTTTTTCCCACATTTGTGAAATATAATGAAACTTACTCATAAAAAAAATAATTTTTTGTATATGAAATTATAAGGTAAAAGAGTATAGTACAAAAATGTCCAGCTACACACAGAGCTTGTTAATGAAGCTCCTTTTGCACTTAGGATGAAATAACCCCCTGCAACAGAGCAGGCTGGGAGCCATCTGGTTAGAAGCAACTTTGCAGACAAAGACCTGGGGCATGCACGGACACTAGGTCCAATATGAACTAGTAGTGCACGCTTGTATTGAAAAAGGCCGACTGTATCAACAAGAATATAGCCAGCAGGTCCAGGGACATGCTCCTCCCCCTTTATTCAGCTCTTGGAAGACTACCTGCATCTGGAGTGCCGAGTCTGGTTTGGGGCCCTTCAGTGCAAGAACAACATGGGTAAACTGGAGTGAGTCTAGCAGAGGGTCACCAAGATGGTCAAAGGCCTGGAGCATATGACATACAAGGAGAAGCTGAGGGAGCTGGGTATGTTAAATCTGAACAAGGAAATGCTAAGTGAGATCTAGTTGCTGTCAACAACTATTTATTCACAGGGTGTAGAAAAGAGAGCTAGATTCTTCACAGAGTTGCACAGTGAAGGGACAAGAGGCAAGGAGTCAAGCTGAAATTCCAATCACAGTGAAGGTGGTCAAACACTAGAACACATTGTCTGGAGACATCGTGTAATCTCCAGGCTTGGAGGTATAAAAGTTCAGCCAGGCAAGACCATGAGCAATTTGATCTAACTTTGAACTTAGCCCTGTTTCAAACAGGGGTTAGGACTAGATAAATTTTAGAGGCCTCTTCCAAAATATTTTTTTCTAAGATTCTATCATTCTTAATATAGCTTGAGAAACATGAGTCAAAGTAACTATGAGGTAACAAGGGTTCCCTTTTGCTGCAGACCAACAGAAATAATTAAAAATCAATAGTTGCAAACATTTCAGTAGGGTTCTTTACTTTTGCACTTGAAACATTTACAAGTGTTCAAAATTTGGAGGTAAAGTTAGTGAAAATATTTGATTCATTTTTGTTTTAAGTACTGTTGATGAACTTTTCTGTGCCCTAATCAAGAAGAGAGGACTGTGACTCTTCTCACCTTGGAACCAAGAAGACCGCTGGAGTCAGGGTGGGCAGGAGATAAATGCAACTGGAAATAAATAGTAGGCAGGCAACAGCAAAGGATCCCAACTTCAGTTATATTTTGAAAGAAATAGACATAGTTTCCTGGCAAGATTCCTAGAAGTGCATCAGTGTTTCTACACTAGGAGGTTTATTACATATCCTCAGTGACAATAATGATAACATCTATAGAATGAAAGATAATGGCTTTGCTTGATTTTTATCTACATTTCTATTTATTTCTTTACTTTTGTTTGCCTTGAGATTACATTCACTGTGAATAAGAAAGAGTTAGTCCTGCAGTTCTATTTGTAAAATTTGCCTTATGTTAACACTTCTGTCTGAGATCACACTTCAAAACTGTACCCAGCTGGTTTAACTTGGAGGATTTGGCTTCCCTTCTGGTGGCATAAAATCATTACTTTCGACATAATGACTCTGTAGCTACCTTGCTTTCTGCACCTTTATAAATTATCCTTAAGTACTAATCAGAATGTCCTTGACAGAGGTCACAGTTTGGACACCTGCCTTCCAGGGGTCACAGTGTCAGGAAGCTTGCTTTTCTTCTGAAAACTCTCAGCATTTTCTGGATATGCTACTCTGCCTGTCTCTGGAAACACCCATGTCTGAGCAAAAGGATGGAGACAAAATATAGCAATGTTTAGTGAAGAGGAGCAAGTGCTTGATAGTGCTACCAAGGTTATTTATTCCACCATCTCTTCACTTACTGTGATAGCCTCTTTGCTATTACAGACATATTCACCTCTCACGTTTCTTGGCTGAAACCTACCTTTACCTTGCCTTGCCTTACCCCTCCCGGCTCTACTTACACACACACACACACACATGCACACATCCCCTGCTCAAAGTCATTGTGTTGGAAGCTTCTGTACTACCATGAAGAATGTCTACCTCATGTCATACTGTCATGAATATCTTTATGAGAAAATTTTAGAGAGTTTCCTTGGGAATTTCAGGAACTGGCCAGTGCCTCCTGCTCATTTTCATGAACTGTTTGCATTGTCCATATTTTCTAAGTGATCTCATTTTCACTAATGAAAAATGACCCTCTTGATATCAAAAGATCAGCTAATAAAGGAGAATCAAATTCTCTGGCTATTACGGTGTGAGAATTCTGTATATTTGTTTTTTATCCATATTTTGGATAAGAAGAAAAGTGATGGAAGACTAAAAAGTGACATAAAGTAATAAAACAGATTAAAAGGTTTTGGAGCTCATATACTTACAATCCAAGGGAAGAGTTTATTTTTGTCACGTGTTATATGTGGTACTCTGGACAATAGCAGGGGAATACTAGGATGTCCATTACATCAGACCTTTCAGTAATAGAAGACTAGCATGTCCAGTATCCAGTGGTTTCAGACAAGGGAAGCAGATACGCTACAGGGAAATTGTGATATTGCTAGCTATCTGCTAAATGTTATGGTCAGACCTGCTAGTGTAGGTCTAGTGACTCTGTGTGCGTGTTTGTGTGTGTGTGTGTGCAGTGTGTATTTGTGCGTACACACCTTTCAGCCTCATGTCCCAAGGAAATGACACCTACACAACCATGCTTATAAATTTATGGGTGTATCAGTCTATTTCCACCTTCCACCTTAGCTGTTGAATCTGTTGCCAGTTTCAATTAAATTTCACAGGGGAAAGGAAAGTCTTATGCCTCTACAATTTTCACAAAAGTGAGAAACTTTGTAGAGGAGAAAGTTTGTGTCCCCATCTGAAAGAGGGGCAGCACCTGAACTAAGCTACATTATACTCAAAAAGATTATAATGACTCCAGCCACAGGAAGAGCTTCGATCTGAATTCACACTTCAACAAATATGCCGTAATCCAATCCCAAATTACAAATCCACATGAGACAAAGCTCCGCTGGTTCCGGTAGTTCAGTGGCCATAGAACTAGCTGTTTTTCCACGATCAGGGGCCTATGATTATTAGATAAGTTTCACATTCCTAGTTATTTAGAAACCAGGACCTTTTTAAGCAAAAGTTATCTAAATATACATATCATGGAAAGTATTTTTTCAATCAAATATGATAGAGGAACTGACAGAGGAAATAAAAGTTTTGTGGGAACAAGTTAGCGAGAGAAGAGAGTTTCTATTGTTGCCCCATTATGGAAAAGTTGTATGAGCTCAGCTTCAGAGAACATACACGCAGAGGAGATCATTTTTGCATAACAAAAAATCAGGCTTCTTTGGTTTTGAGTAGCTAATCCTGGAGACCGTTTCCAAGCCCATGAAGGACAATAAGGTCATCAGGAGTAGTCAGCATGGATTCACAAATTGGAAACCATACTTAGCCCACCTGATAGCAGTCTGTGATGAAATGTCTGGCTTGATAGATGAAGGGAGAGCAGTGTGTGTTGTCTACTTTGACCTCAGTAAGGCTTTTGACACTATCATCTCCCCTACTATCCCCACAGGCAAGCTGATGAAGTATGCCCTAGATCAGGAGACAGAGAGTATTGAAAATTGGCTGAAGGGACAGTTTCAGAGGGTTGTGGTCTGTGGTGCAAAGTCTAGTTGGAGGACTGTGGCTAGCAGTGTCCACTAGGGATCAATACTGAGTCCAAATTGTTGAACTTATTCACTGGTGACCTGGATGAAGGGGCAGAGTGCACCCTCAGCAAGTCTGCAGATGATACCAACCTGGGAGGGGTGGCTCTAGTGGCAGCAGAGGGCTGTGCTGCCATTCAGAGGAACCTTCACAGGCTGAAAGAGATGGACAGAGAGGAATCTCATGAAGTTCAACAGAGGGAAGTGAAGAGTCCTCCATCTAGGGAGGAATAACCCCATGTGCTAGGATGGGTTGGGGGCTGACCTGCTGGAAAGCAACTCTGCAGAGAAGGACCTAAGAGTCCTAGTGGACGAGTGGATCATGACCTGAGGGGGACTGAGTTATAGATCATTTAGGCAACCTTTGCACCCACAGATCTATGGGCTGCGAGCGCTGAGGGAGCTGGCGGATGTTATTGCTAGGCTCCATCACTTCCCATCATCTTTGAAAGATCATGGACAACTGGAGAGTTGCCTGAGGACTAGAAGAAAGCCAATGTCACTCCAGTCTTCAAGAAGGGCAAGAAGGAGGATCCAGGCAACTATAGACCTGGATCAGCCTCCCCTCCATCCCTGCAAAGGTGATGAAACAGCTCATCCTGAATGTCATCTCTAAGCATGTGGAAGAAAAGAAGGTGATCAGAAGTAGTCAGCATGAATTCACCAAGGGGAAATCCTGCTTAACCAATCTAATGGCCTTCTATGTTGAAATGACTGGCTGGGTAGATGAGGGTAGAGCAGTAGATGCTGTCTCCCTTGACTTCAGCAAGGCTTTGAACACTGTCTCCCATAACATCCTCATAGGTAAGTTCAGGAAGTGTGAATTAGATGAGTGGACAGTATCAGAGTTCAAAAGTCTCTAACCAGGTTCTTTTAGATATTTCAAACATACGGAGAATTTAGTGTTTAATATAAAAGTTTAAATTAAAGATATTTGATGTTACGTGAGTTTTTTGATTTAGCAGAATGATAAAGCAATATACTGAAATTATAATACAAGTAATTGCTATTACCCATTTTTATAATATGCTCACCATCACAATGTTGGGTGTCTCCAGTCTCTAGGAAGAAATTTGCGAGTTGAAGCCAGCTCCAGCCCATTGCTTTCTTCAAAAATTCCATTCTTAGTAGTTCAGATTTTGTATTATATTTTGGGCTGAGCCACCTATATATTTCCCCCATGCTGGTCTGGCTAATCTTAGGGAGACATTCACATTCTTTGTTCAACTTGGAAGGAAACATTTTTACCAAATTTATGACTAGTTATCTAAAACAAAGATCACCCTCTGGTCCCCTTCGAGTTAAGATAAAGTTAGTTCTCTGTGCAACGGTTGTGATTATTAAGTTGCATCTTCCTGAGCTTCAAGGCCATCTTGTCTGTGTTCATCTCCACAGAGCCTTCTTTCAGTACAGGGGTTATTTGTTGGTTACAGATAGTGAGGTGGACTGAGAACTGGCTGAAAGGCAGAGCTCAGAGGGTTGTGATCAGCTGCACAGAGTCTAGCTGGAGCCCTGTAGTTAGCGATGTCCCCTAGGCATCAGTACTGAGTCCAACACTGGTACTGCTTCTAGTCCAACATCCTACTCAAAGCAGAACTATTACCAACAACAGAGCCTATCTACCTGAGTCTGAAATAGTTCCATGAATGAAGATGAAAGATGGAGATAATGTATTATACATTTGGCAAAACAGAAAAATTGTAGTCAGGCTCAACAAAATCCCTGGATCTCCCTCTGTCCACCCATGAAGCACTTAAAACCTTTTGCCTACTCTTCTACTAAACTGTGAATCATGACCCACTCTATTATCCTTATCAAGTAATGTATGTTAAATGGCATCTTCATTTTTTTTTCTTATTGGAACTAGCTTACTTGATAAAATCATAATCAATTTTTTTTGTCATTGTGCAAATGCTTAGTGACCCTGAGGATTTGAGAATAAAATTCTTGTTTTTAGAAAGGCAAAAACTGTGCAAAATAATTGAAGGTTCTCATTGAGAAAAATCCAGATTCAGCATTTTTCAGTGCAGCAATATGGTCACCATTTGCAAAATATATTTTTTTCCTTCACTTCCTTTTTTAACTTTTCATCTTTTTAAATTATGTTGTACATATTGATATTGGGTATACCGATATAAGGTACATTATAAAGACAGATCAAGTAAAGGAGGTAACATAAGAAATGCTAATAAGATATATTAGTCTTCTTGATCTTTGTGTCTTGGTTTGCATGTTACTTAGCATCTGTGGAAGTCTATCTAGCTTTCATTATTTAAATTGCAGAGGTGCCAAAACCTCATTTTACATGCATAAAATTGTAATTCAGTTAAAAAAAAATAATTGAATTTGGGTGTGGAGGGGTTGTGAAATGCATTTTAAAGTAAATTATTGTTTGCTCCATCACAATTTTATCTGTACTAAAACTATTCAAGTCTTGTCAGGGAACAGTTAAAATGAACTAATTCAAAGCAAAAAAAAGATTAAAATACAGATGATGATCTGTCCATAGTGCTACATGCAGTTCAAATATAATGAACTGTGCAGTCAGCAGCAACTGAGATAACACTGATTTTCCAGAACATATTCCATTCCATTCCAGTGCAGTGCAGTGCGGTCCAGTCCTTATTTAAATTCACAAATCATACAGCAAATAAACTTCCTAAGCAAATCAAAACTGAGTTGCTCTAGATATGACAAAAATGCAGCATGCAGAGGCTCAGAACATTTTAAAGAAAAGATGATAAGATCTTAATTATTTTTCTTGTCTTGAATCATGAATAAAGCAAAATTTCACACAGTGATCTCATTCAAAATGTTAAATTTGATTGAAGAATTATGTTTTGGATTCTTGCTTAAAATAATCTCTGAAGCTTTTCCTCATTTAATGTCAATTCACCTCCATGCAAAGCTTAGGAAGATGCTCTCCGTGATGAATAAGCCAGCCACAAAAATGACAGACATCCGTTTATCCAATCTGTCAATATTTATATTGGAACCAAGTATGTAGCATGCAGTTTATCTCACCTGCAAAATTAGAGCTAAAGAAGCAAATACTGTTTCTAATTGATGCAACCAGGTGTTGAAAATATGTTTTTATGGATCCTTCTTTTCACAGTCTATCAAGTTTCGGGGTTTTTGTAAGATAAAGCATCTGTAACTAGCAGTCGCAATATGCTGCAGAGAGCAATCAGCTATGATAAGACCAATGGTATGCAACTAGCACAACTCCCACCCACAGCCTTGTTCAGTGTTGCACTAATGCTAGCATGAGATGTATGCAATCCCTGGATGATATACAAATGACAGGCCATTGGACTGCTGTTGATGGTAAGGCACTTCTGAGCACTTCACTAGTGCTGGCTATTCCATGAGACACTAAGGCTGTGAGTCTATAGTAAATTAAACATAGTCAGAATGACTTCAGTTACTAAGGCCAAGTGGCACAGTTGTCTTCATATTCTTAAAATTCCTTAACCTCCAAAAATAAACTACTGCCATTAGAAATGGTCCCTGGTCTGCTCTTTCTCTCAAATTGTTCCAAGGAATTGTTTGAAAGAGTTTGCTGATTGGTAGAGGTGAAAATTATGGCATGGACTATTCTAACAGTCTAGATGGAAGTGATTTGCACAATCCTGTGTAAATGTTTCCTGCCACCATGTAATTACTAATATGCTAAGATTTAGTTTTGCAAATGGATTCACAGGAACAAGTCCTTGTTTCTTTGCAAGACTCCAGTAATAGAACAGCAATTCTGTATAGCAATAAAGTACTAAAATTGCAAATACGATTGGAGCAATGGGAACAAACTGAGAAAAAAGATACAATATTAGATAAAATATTAGAAAGATTAGATGAAATGAAATTAGGTGAAAAGATGAATAAATAGCTACTGCCCAAAAAGAAAAGTGAAAAATAGGGCAGCCCCACTCAAGTCACCAGTAAAAAAATGGTTCCAGTAAGTTTATTGTGTGGTCAGGATTCCACACAACATCTATGACTTTAGAATCTATATAATTTTTTTTTTAAAAAAAGCAGTGGGAGAAAAAAGAATGTTACTGATTGTGCTTATGTTTATGGCCTGTCATGGATAATAGTTTAGAGATCTATTGGGTATTTTTTTATCCATTTGGGGGTTTAATTATTTAATCAATTTATTTATTTATTTATTTATTTAGGCTCTATGAGTTGTTGAAGAGATCTTTGATCTTTCATATCATGGGAATGTACATCTAAATGGTACTTGTGGATTGAATTTTCTTACTGTTTTTCAGTTGTTCTTTAAACTTAACAGCTAACTCATGTGAGGAAGAAAGGTGTGCTAGAGAAATAATGGATCTATTTTCAAGTTACACTAGTGACATAAACTTCAGCTTTTACTGAAGAAAAATTACTTAAAATGGCAAGCAGCCTATGATGTTAATGATAAATCTACAATCATTCAACAGATGGCCAGACCTGTCTAATGATAAAAAAAAAAAAAAAAAAGGGGGGGGGGCAAGATGCTAGGCTGATCTAAATGGATCCTGCTCAAAGGTTCATTGTAGAAAAAAGAGGAAGTGTTCAAAGAACAAGATTCTGCCTGCTATATCTAGCAGAGCTAGATTTTGAAGTGATCATCAGTTAGGGCTGTTCAGAAGCTGATGAATTTACCTTCTATTTTTTTTGAATAAATTTGCTTTTGGTACAAAAGTCTATCTTTTCACAGTTAAAACCTGAAAACTGTCTCAATACAGAAGAAATGTTAATAAAGATTGTCTTTGTAGATACTTATGGATCTATAACTGATATTTAAGGTATGCAATCAGTATTTGTTTACAAGAAGAGGATAATTTGCATACATCCAGTTTTTAAGAATAGCTTTTATAATTCTGCTACCATTTGAATATGATTCCTGAGAAATGTCGGGAAATATTTTGCAGAGAAGGACTGCAGATCCCAGATGAGCTGGTATCAAACAGGGTCACAGAAGTAAGCAAAAGCATAAAGGAATTAGAACATAACGACTGCTCGGCAAAGAAAATCGAATGCCTTAGGAAGGCAAGGATGACCCTTTGGAAATGCCTAACTTTCTTGAGTGGCAAAGGAATGCAAGCATCTGTTACCAGCTGGATGCCCACCACTTTAAGTTAGTTAAATTTAGATTAAAGTATTCATCCTTAAAAGACCTTAGTTTATTAGAAACATATAGAAGATCTAAGTTCTTAACGTAAAAAATCCACTGGCAAGGTAAATAAATGACAAACAGAGCATCTATTAAGGGTAAGAAATAATGCTGACATGACATGTAGCAGGTATTGGTGGGCCCTCAATAATTTTAGATCTGAGATTAGGAAAAGAAGTCTTCTAGCAATCAAAAAGTGAGGCTTTAGACCTGCTTTTCCCTAGGAGTGATGCAAAGCACTCAATACAGCTTGTTTTAAATACAGTTTAATACATTTACGGAGTATGTGGAGTTTGTTTGTGGCACAGGGCTGAACCTGATGACTCAAGAAGTTCTTTGGGATCTATGTGCTTTTATATCTCCAGATAGGACTAAGCTAATGAAAAAAACACAAGTTAAAAGTATTGGCAGCAGTATGCTTCCACCCAGAAACAAGAGGAGAGGATTTCATGCTTATTTGACTTATCCTTAAAAAGAAGAAAGCTTTAGTTGGTATATTGAAAACAGTAAGGTTTTTAAATAAGTTAAATGTCTGTCATACCGAAGACAAGATATTTATAGATACCTTCATAATAGGCATTTTAATTAAATTCCAGAATCACATTATTTCAGTGTTTGCAAGGGAAGCTGATGTACGCTAGGAAGGGTTTGCTGTCCATCATCCAGTCAGCCTCACATGCTGCAGTCTAGACAGTTCTTAATAAGTAGAAATGAAACTTCTAAGTATGTTTTTAAATGTATTACTGAAGAAGAAGCATTTTTTTTCTATGATGCATTTGAGACGACAGGATGCTAATTACTCCCATTTCATTAATTGATTATAGTAATAAAGAGGACATTGAAACCTAATGTAATTACAAATCTTTCTTTTGGGTCATGAACCAGCACATGTTCACTTCTCTCTTTGATTTTCTAGGTATGATAACATCCAGAAGAAGAATATAGAGGACATCTTGCAGAAGGAATTTTTGAAATGATTACAAGTGAATTTTCCAGAGATCCTAATTCAGAGATCTTTGATGTAAAAAGCTCATTGCATCCTACTAGGTTTTTGTATTTTTAAGAAACATATTTTGAATGTATCTTATTTTTACATATATATACATATATATATATATATATATATATATATATACACACACTTCTTTTTGGATTTGCCTTACACTTAATAATTATTATAATGTCTAAACCAGTCCATCCATAACTACTAGAGTTTGTTCCTATGTACCAATGCAGAAAAATAACCATAAGGTATAAATGACATCTTATAGTAGGGGACCTGGATACAACACAGTATGCCATTTCCAAGCTGATGAAATATAATTATTTTTAAAGAAGAGATTTCCTCTTTTTGATGCTGGCAATTAAATTACTCTTTAAATTACCAGTTTAGCTCCAACTTAAAGAAAGTAGAAAATTCTGAAGATATTTGATTATTCGTATGCAGGAGGACAACACAGCAATGCCAACAGTGGACAGGAGGCTCCCTTCTAGCAGGAGATGTCTGGAGCATAAGGCCTGGCTGTGAAGGGGACGTTGCAATCAAACGCTTCCCAATTGGGCATTGCAATTCCAAACATGATGGCTAGGAGAATCTTTGGTTGTGAAGACTGGAGCAAGGTACCTGTTGCTACCTTCCCTACAAGGAAGCAGGGGCCAGTGTAGTCTCCTGCAAAGGCTCTCTCAAGCAATTTGCTTTCACCCTTTCATTGCCCTCTTTCTCCTAGAATGTGGAAGGAGGCATCACCAGGAGTTCATGATGGTAGGATCTGCTGGCCTTCCTCCAATTTTTTGACATCTTACTGGCAATAAGAACTCAGCTCCTTGTGCAAGTCCAAAGTCTTCTCTGGAAGAGCAGCGTGGACAGCATGCAATCCCTTCCCACAGAAGCCCTTTCTGAGCTGCGTAAGTGACTCCAAAAGTGGCGGTCCGGCCCCCTCTCTTCCCTGCCCTTCCACCCAAGTAGGCTGGGAGGTCCTGCCCTGGGGCCACAGAGATTTTTCCTATAGATAATACATGTGTTTTTTAAATTAATAATCTGTAATTCACTTACCTTTGATAAGGTAAAACAAATTTTTGATTCTTCCGCATGCAGCCTCCAACAGCATTCCTGTTTTATGAATGTATTCCTTGTCTCTACATACTCTTCTACTGAGTGAGCAAACTGCAGCGGATACTAGGTAACTCATATCTGAATGTACCAAACACACTTTTACCAGACTAGAAGTAAAGAGTTTAATCTCAGTAATGAAGTGAAACTGTTAGACACAGAAAAACTATATTTTCTGTTATTTGGTCATCATGATGTATGTCACAAGATGATTACATGCATTATCGTACATTCCTTAATCCAGTATTTAGGTGGGATTCAGTCACCAAATCTTTCTACCATCATTTTAAGGACTCTGGCAGTATCCTGCCAGCTTCCAGATGGAGTTCCAAAAGGCTGTAAGTCTCCACTTCAGGTAGATATCTTAAGTAAAATAAGACATTTCAAATAGTACCAATGCCTATCTACAGGACAGTTGAGACCTTCTTGCTGGTGTGTATGTATTTTACATATAAATACAAACAATACATGTATGTATTTAAACATGTAAATATATATGCATGTATGTAGGCCATCCAGAGAAGTCAAAGGAGATATTTTGGTGTGTTTGTGTATGTGTATAAACATGCAAGTATGTATGCGTGCAGGTATGTCATCCATAGATATGTGTATAGATCTGAGTATCTGTAAGTATATGTATTTTTCATTTACACAAGTATAATAACTCTCTGCACCCTAGAAAGTGTCTGCTGATTCCAGAAAAAGGCTTTCTCCAGACTGTCATACCACCTGTATCTTACATAGGCTGCTATAACCTCCGTGTTCCTGGGCAAATAATGCATAATGTTACCTGCTCCTCATTGTTTGTTTGTTAGTTAGTTAGTTTTTTAATTACGTAGTCATAATTTTATTATAAGAACATTCTCTGTTTTCCTCTAATCTACATGACCTACTCTTGAATGAGGTTGACGAGTTCTTCTAGAGAAGTGTCAAGCTCCATCTGTTTTAGCAGACAAGGTCTCAGTCACCACTTCCCTGTTGTTGAAATACTGTCAATCATTTGTTAAGGTCTAAGATTTGTAACAACGCTGAGGTATTTAAAGATCCACAGCTTCTCCACTGCCAGGAAGGCATTTCTCTGTCAACGGATAACACTTGGCCAAGGAGAAATTCTTTCCTCTTTACTTAGCCTTCAAAGTAAGATCTAGATCATAATGCTATACAAATAAGAGACAGGAAGAGGACCTTAACACCTCTCCACGAACTTTCTTTATTGTTGATAGCAGCATGGAGATGATAATCACAGAATCACAGAATCGGTAAGGTTGGAAGGGACCTCCGGAGATCATCTAGTCCAACCTCCCTGCTCAGCAGGGTCACCTAGGGTGTGAGAGTCCTTACATAATTGTACTTTAGGGACCTTCTGTGCCAAGATGCTCATGAATTGAGAGATACACACACAAGAAAAACTCCTAAAAGTATCAAAGATGGTGGAGTACTTAATAAATTAAGACATCTGTAAAACTGTTATCCAATCTTACAGATTAGATAGGACTCTCTGAGCATGCCTACTGCACACAAGCTGGGGCAGGCTCTTCATAAAACGAAGAAAAAAAGAAAAAAAATCTCTTTGGAAAAACTCTGTTTGTTGCAAAATTCATCACTACTCATTTTTGAGGAAGTAGTCATATCTCTAGTTTTCCAGAAGAAAGTCACACTGATAGAAGCTTAAACAAGCCTGTTGGCTTAAGCATATTTGTGAAGTCATGTCCTGTAAATATTTGTCAGCAATGCTCTGAGAAATAAAAGGAGACAGAGCTACCTAGGGATTTTCAGTGGAAAATTACTTGGGATGGTATTCAGCTCCAAAATGGGACATATGAATGTTGATCTGTACAAGGGTCACCAAAATAAGTTTGCTTTTAGGCAAATACCAAAGTAGGACTTCAATCATGAGAGAATGCAAAGATCAACTATTGAAGACTTTATGATGCTTAGACTAGAGTGAGGCTTCTAAGCAAAGATCTTTTCCCATATTACTTATGTTCTCACAGTCATGTTGTGATTTGGTGAGGAAACATTTTTAGGCCACACAATGTGTTTTCTTTTATGATGATAATATTCATAATTTCTGTATTCCATATGTGCAAGGTACAAGACACAAGTTACATATACCTAATAGAGCCAATTAATATTTTCAAATAAATCCTGCTTTGCTTTAATTAGAGGGGTGACATACACTCATACAATTACTTATACAATTATTATAAATGTATTCATACTTTATTTAGGAGAGATGATCTGTTCAAATTAGAGCAAAGTACTGTACAATAACTGACATTTCTCTAGGGGTTGTTTTCTATGAAAAACAATAAAAAAACTAAGTCTGAAAAGCAAATTGCGTATAAACTGACATTATAGTCTATTTCAGTAACCTCTGATCACAGCTGGAAAGAACTGCATAATGATTATACTTTTGTACAAGACTTGGGAAAAGCAGCGTAGGGCTGTTCTATTACAGATATCCTTGGATCAGTCAAGTTAGATGGAATTCATCTCACCTGTCTTTAGGCGTATAAATATTAGTCATCTAGTTTAATCTAATTTCCCAGGATTGCTTGGAAACAGATGGGCACCCATGAGAGGCAGCTGAGGCATCTTCAGCTGTACAGCAGCTACAGGAGGAATTGTTCTCTGAACATTCGTGCATCTTTCCATTTATTATAAAGAAACCCTAAATGACTGGTTAAGAACAATGTCTAAATTGTATATAGCTAAACGCATGCTACACGAACCCCATTCTTTGTCTCAGCATGACTCAGTTCTTCATATTGGTACAATGGTACAATTTCCTCATTAGATTCATGCTAGAACTTTAACTTCAATCCACAACAAGTTCTAATTACATTTTGACTGTAACACATCTTTACTTACAGAATAGTTCTGTAGACATCAGTTAGATTGTTCATACCATGAGAGAGCATAATTCATTGACCTCTTAATCCCTAGGGGAAAATTTGATTCCACCTCTTTTATGCCTTTTTCATTCTCTCTGACCCCTTTCTTAAGCTCAAAAAGGTGGACTAACTTTTTCAGCAATTTCAATTTTTTTTTTTCAAATTCTAAATGTTTCCAGAACTTCCAGCTGTGCTTCAATACAATGTTAGACACCAACTAGTAGAAACGTTTTGAACTTCCACTGAAGAATTTCAAAAGAGAAAGAAGTTCTCTGGTTAGTGAATAGCATTTTGTTCTAATTCTTGGAATATCAGGGAAGTTTCTAAAGACTGAGAAGTCTAATTTTGTACATAGAACATTTCTAAAACAAAGTAATTAAAAATAGACTGATCTGATTGGCATCAGTAAACACAAGAATAGCTGAAAATGTGTTAATGAACAGTTAAGGGAATGATTAATGACTTTATGCAAAACCACTAGATCTTGTTTGACTGGGTTGCTCTTTTAATGATCCAGTTTAGTAAAGGATGCTGATGTAAAACATTTCCACTTTTCTAATACAATATTTTGGTTAAGAACTAAAATGATCTGAAACTAACACGATGCTCCAAATACATGCATTAAAAATAGCCATGGCAGATCTCAGTGATAGTTAGAGAGTCCACCAGTGTACTTCTGAGGGAACAGTAGGATCTGTAGCGGTTGGTTCTTAGCTCTATGAAACCCACAGTTCTTTTTAATAATCTAAAATAAAGCAAAATCACTGATAAAGTTTATTCTGGCTTAAGTTTTTGGAGTGTAATAAACAAGAAGGAAAAGGCTAGGTCCCCAGGATTGCTTTATCTGCTGAATGGAAGCAAACAGCATGATTTTTTATTCTGTTCCTGTGAAGTTAAAGGTCTAGGAAACAGATGTTATTGACAGAACAGGACACCTTCTGCTGGTTGGCAGTGTTCTCAGAGAGGGTTCTGGAGTGACCCAGGAGACACAGGTGAAACGTTCTGCTCCCACTCCGGCTCTTTGGCCAGAGAGGATAACATTTGTAGGTTAATATACCATCCCAAGTAGAACTGGCATGCTTACATTTCTTCCATACTGAGAGAGGTGTGATGGTCACTGTGTCCCCATAGGCTGATCACAATTTACAAAGGCTGCTGATTGCCTGGAGACTGAGTAATTAGAAATTTTGCCTTGTAATGGCATCCTGGGATCTCAAGCTATTTAGTTTACCGAAGATTATATCCTGTGATAAAGTTTTCCCTTATGTACCTAGATAGAGAACAAAATTTTGACAGTGGGCTCTTCAGTTTAGCTGACAGTTATAAGATCTGATCTGTACTGGAAGTTGAACCTGGACACATTAAGGCTAAAACAAAGGTCTGATTTTTCAGCTTTCAGTCTAATTACTCACTGAGACAATTTACATTAGATTCTGGTGCACTCTCCTGCCACTGAAAGTTTAAAACTAGAATAAGATACTTATTTTTAAAAATGTAATTCAAATAAAGATCTGTGGAATCCGCTCTTATACAAATAGTCAGACCAGACACTCACACTGATTTCTTCTGAGAATTTTCAAATGAGGTTTTTAAATAACAGTGAATTGACAAAGCTGACCAATGCAAAGACATTTACTTTTGAAACTGTTTAAAAAGAAACTCTTAGAATTTGGTCACTTGTCAAAGGTCACACAGGAAATGTGTAACAGAATAAAAAACCTAGATTGTGGCCTCCAGTGTTCTGAATACACTTGTCTCCTTTCAAGTATCATCCAGATCCAGCAATATCCATATTCTAAGCATGACAAATGTTGAAAGTAAGCAACTCAATTAAAAATGTATTTAGAAAACATTGTTTCTGATACATTTTCAAATCAATTTTAGGCAGATAAAATGGCATTCAATCCACACAGGGTGCCATGATATAGTTAATTCACTCCGAAAGTTTTTATTATTTTGAATGAATTGCTTATAGCTAAATTCAAAATCTGTTTAGGATCCTATGCTTTATAGCTCTGACGCTTGTTACAGACTTGCTAAGATATTTTGCCATTCAGGCTATCCTGAATTCAGTGCAGGATTAGCCCCTACCTAATCTTTGTCGTCTGAATCATGCTCTGTCACACCAGAAGCCTACATCTCCGTCTCCAAAATAGGCCCATGAAACTTTACGGAGAAACACTCCCTTGCTTTAACACACAATTGTTGGCTTTAGCTGGATGCTGGGCACCATCATATTGTCCATCTCTTCAATTGAAAGGATCGCTATTCCTTCAGGAATAGAATATCCTGGTGCTTTCTATTTGACTTGAACTCACACCTAAGCATAAAGCAGAATTGCATGCAGAAGTCTGAAACATTACATTACAAGGTTCAGAAATACCTGTGTGTAGAGAAAGGAAAATATGCTTGTGTATGACTAATTTCAGGTAAAATCCTGACTCTACTCTTTTGTAGCACCTGACTAAAAAGATATTAGGATGCTTAGGTGGGCTTGTGGCTAAGGGATTTTGTCATTAAGTAAATGATCTCACCTTTGTTGAAAAGTACATTGTTTTGGAAACATGTATATTTGTATACACACAAGCCTTCTTTTTGGTGCGCTTCAAATTTATATCTTTTACTTTGCCCATGGTTTCTGTGAATCATTATTCAACTGAGATGGAAGTCTTCTGCTGTTACAAAGAATTTTAATTTAATTAGAAATATCAGTAATCCTTTGGCATGGTCAAATACTGTAATATCTTCTTGTAGTGATATATAGACCTTGTCAGCAGAAATCCTCATGCTAAATACAAACAGATATTAATTTACTGTGAGGAAAACACTCTTACAGTCTTTACTCTTTTACAGTCACTCTTCATAGTTTGCTTCCTTAGCCATTAAAACCTGTGTCTGATATAAAGAAAGTTCTTGATCATCAGGCATCACTGAGGAATTGAATTCAGTGTTTGAAGTTGGGAATAGATGTAATGGCATCCAAAATCTTTCTGGTATTCCATGACATATCCTATCAAACACACGGAGTTGGACAGATGGCTGGCTCACAGGAAACACTGACAAATGTGCAAAGACTACAAAATATAAGTAATACTGAGTTTTAATGTTTTGTTTCCATTAAGTCCACCCACACTTCAGATGTTCAAAAAAGAAGGCCTCATGCAAGTTAATTATCTATTATCCAAATACAGCTATGCTTTTCCCAGGATATTTGTGGCGCATTTGTTTTACACCAGTTTTATTATTTTTTGTTTGTTAAAATATGAACCATTTTCCCTAATTAAACATGCAGAAAAACTATAAAGATAATTTCAGTGGCATATTCTAGGTGTTTGAGGTTTGTTTCTTTTCTGACTTCCTAACAAGAGGTGGTTAAACAAGAAAAGATAGTGGAGCAAGAGAAAAGTGGAACAGCAACATATTTTACAGGCACATTAAAAATTTTCTTCCCGTGCATTGATGAAGTGTAGGTGGCTGAAAGCTGTTAGGTATATGGTAACCTACAAAGAAAGAGTTATTCAGTTTCTATCTTCATGTGATGCCAAGATAACTGGATCACTATATTACAACATTACCTCAAAACATCCCAAATATTTGTTAGTGTGGGTGTTTCCTCCTCCATAAATGTGGGCTTAGATCACCCACATGCTTCCTGACAAGGAAGCTGGAGACAGAAGAATTCACATGTCAGTCGGCCTGCAAACCAAATCTGGCTAGTCTGGTTGGGTAACATGCAAAAGCCATTCCTTGTTTTAGTCTGTCCCGTATTCAATCCACTGAGTAATTTTTAATTGTGGTCAGGAGGGATTTCATCATTTAGGTCTTTGTTTTTTTTCAGTTTAACATAGCATACTGATGTATTTTCTATTATATATTTGATCTTATTCATTATAATATTTAAAAAGCTTTACAGAAAATTTCAAATCTAGAGTACAGGAGACACATCATGACCATTTGTAGCAAAATTCCTATCACTCCATATTACTTGTTAGGGATGTTTCTTCTTAACTGTGTTAGTGAAGAAAGCATTTTCAGATGATCCAGAAATACTCAGTTCAACCAGGGCTTGAAGCTTTATATCCAGAACCGTCAGCTTTTCACATTCTGAAATTCATATTAGTTTAAGGGTGTGTCAGCCCCTCCTCTGTGAAACAGGCCTGTTTGTAATGATATCCTAGGAAGCACTGCATGCTATGTCAAGTAATAGCTATTTTATCCTTTCACAGGTATTTTTTTCCTAAAAAAACTTACTGGATAAGGTGGTCAAAGATTACCATGATGGAAGGCATTATCTGGCTTATTTTTCCAGGTAAGAACAACAGAGGTATATTATATGCATTTATGTTTATTCCTAACACACAGCTTGTTACAGACTCTACATTCATTACACAGCTTTACCAATTGATGACAGCAATAGAAAAACTGGAAAAAAAAAAAAAAAAAAAAAAAGAAAAGAAAAAAAAAAAAAAAGAAAGAAAGAAAAGAAAAGAAAAGAAAAAGTAATTTTCCCTAGGAAGCTTCACGGGTGAAACTATTCCAGCATCCCTAGCACTAAGACCTCAAGGCTCTAACCTTTGGTAAGCCTGGAGCTCAGATCTCCACTTAGGCATGTTTTTCCACCCAGCAACTACATGCCTTAATCCTAAAATTGTCAGTCCTAGACCAAACTTTGCTATATCAGTGCCACAAACCATGGCATTCTTTTGTCAGTCAAGAGATTAGGAACACAGCGCTTCCAGGATCTTTACATCAATAGGCTGGTTCATCAGGCACCTAAACAAAAATATTTCCAACCTAACATGTTAGAAAGTAAACATTTCAGGCTCAATGAACTAATGTTTTCTGCCCAAATAACTTTTTTGCAGAAATTTTCCACCTACCTCTAACCTTGTATGACATAAGCATCCAATAAATTCACAATATTGATTTGGTGAGGTAGGGGCATTGCTGAAGGGCAACCAATTTCTTGGAATGCATGTCCCAGTGGACAACAGGTATCTTGTATGTATATATCTGGAATAAGGAGATTTTAATAAATGAGACAACATATCACTAGGTTTAATTTCCTCTTCACAATGAGGATTTTTTACATTCTTAACTTTTGACAATTGTGCTCATTTTCCCTTGAAATGATTTTTTCTGCCATGTTTGCAATATCTGTGATGTGTAGACAGCAGCATTTGTTGTTTCAGTATTTTCTTTATGGTAAAACTTCATCCAATGGAATATTGTACACCTCTATTAAAGGGAAAGGACCATTAATAAGTAATCAGCATCCGAACAAGGGAGTTTATGTAAAATTTGTTACAGAACTAGACTTCAAAGAAGCCTTAATCTGTGCCAAATCTCCCAATGAACACAACTTTTCATGTTACTGTATACTGTACACAATCCCCGGCACTACATGCAGATTTTGAAGATGAGAAGAAAGCCAGCTATATAATATGTTACATATAAAAATAGCTGTGCAAAATGTCAAGTTTCTAACTGAGAAGAAGAGTAGTTATGACACTGCAGCAGGGGTGGCTTTGGGTTTCTAAACTGACCGTTTCCCTCCACAGCAAACACAGTCGAATTGTTGGTGAAACTATTTGCTGTCGCATTTTACATTCCATTTGTTAGGGTTAAACACCACATATTTTGCAATACCACCCTTTTAATTGTGACAATCAAGGAGCTCTTTCACATACAGCTCAGCTACCTACACTGCTGTTGCAGGAAGGGTGTCTGAGGACTGAACTTCAGCTATCTTGTTGTTTTGCTCTTCAAGAGCTGAAGCTTGAGCAGCCTTAGTAATATCACAGCATTCATTGCTCTACTCAACCTAGAAATATGTCATATCAGATTTGGATATCAACTATGTTTTTCACTACCCTTGCTTTGTATTGTTAGAAAGAACAATTTTGTTCCCAGATTATGTTAAGATCTACAGTATGTCCTGGAAGTCCCACTTGCTTTAGTAGGATCGCATACTTTAATACTAAAGTAAAGAAATCAGCACTTGATTCTTGCCTCTTTTTATTTTAAGCTGATGAAACCTCTATCAGCAGTCTCCTTTCCACTCCCTTTCACAGCCTCCCAATCTCAGTGACCATTCTTATCTCAGCATTTGCAACTTTTATTTATTCTTAAAATGGTATACCCAGAAGAGGTTTCTGAGTGACAATTGTTAAGTTGGAATGTGTAGCTGGTAGATGATTATTTATACGTTCAAGTCTCAAAACGGGCCCAGATGTTGAAAGCAACCTTAAGCTTCTCCTGTACTAAGGATTGCTATCGATGTTCTATCATCTACAAAACATTGTCTTTTTCTTAAAAGTCATCATTTTAGCAGAATATTAATGCACAAAGTAGTCTTCAGGGAAAGTTTTTGTAATTGTGAGTACAAAAAAAAGAAGAAGAGGTAGACACTTAGATATGTACAGACAAAGAAAAGTCCAGCAGGTAATAATGATCATAGTATCATAGTGACTCAGTCTCTAAAACCTAGTTTTAACATCTATACGTTTTTATTTTCCCAGCTATTTTTTATAAACACTAGCACACTCATATACATTACTCAGTTCCACAGTAATAGGTCTTGTTGATTGGAATACCAGAAATAATGAAGAAAAATTATATAGAAAAGATATTATTTTAATGTCTGCATCTTCAGCTTGATACTCCACTGGAGTTCAATTGTTCATTTAATCTTTTTAAATGCCTGATTGCTGCACTCAGAATTTTATTTTCTAGGGCTTATTTTTCTTTATCCTTTAACGTATATTAACTAAGCATTAAAAGGTCATTTAACAAAGAGTTTATAAGAGCTTTGATTATTTAAAATTGTGGCTAGGAAGATTTTAAAGTTTGAACTGTGTAATTCCAATTACAAAAGATGACAGCTGAACTCTACTGATGAAAGCAAAAGTAAATGCAAATAGAAGCAAACATTTTAAGGAATGTTGCCATTTCTGAAATGCCATACCAAGGATCACCAAAAAGATATTTATCATTACAAAGGAGTGTAAATTTTTGCAAGAGCTCTTTTTCCTCCAGAAATTGCTGATTTGTCAAGAGAGAAACGTTTCTGGGAACATGTGTCATTTGACAAATCTTCTTGGGTTGTCTGCCAAGTTTTGTGCTTAGCTCCTTGGCTGATGGCACCAAGCTAGGATGACTCTTGGGCTTCCAGAGGAAGGTACTAGCTGACTGTCCAAGTCCAACAGTCAAGGCAGGCAGCTGGCCCATCAGCCTGGAAGGATCATGTGCTCCAGGCACTGGATTTGAGTCTGGAATTCAGTCTGGCAAGGGATGTCAAGGACAACAGGAAGGGCTTCTTCAAATACATCAGTAGCAAAAGGAGGACTAGGGAAAATGTGGGCCCACTACTGAATGGGGCGGGGGCCCTGGTGACAAGGAATACAGAGAAGGCAGAACTACTGAATGCCTTCTTTGCTTCAACCTTCACTGCTAAGGGCAGCCCCCAGGAATCCTGCAGCCTCCATGTGAGGGAGGAAGTCCAGAAAAGGGAAGACTTTCCTTTGGTTGATGAGGATGGGATTAGAGACCTTCCGGGCAGGCTGGACATCCACAAATCCATGGGCCCAGATGGGATGCACCCATGGGTACTGAGAAAGCTGGTGGATGTTGCTGCCAGGCCACTCTCCATCATCTTGGAACGGTCCTGGAGAACTGGAGAGGTGCCTGAGGACTGGAAGAAAGCCAGTGTCACTCCAGTCTTCAAGAAGGGCAAGAAGGAGGACCCAGGCAACTACAGGCCAGTCAGCCTCCTCTCCATCCCTGCAAAGGTGATGGAACAGCTCATTCTGGATGTCATCTCCAGGCATATGGAGGAGAAGAAGGTGATCGGGAGTATCCAGCATGGATTCACCAAAGGGAAATCCTGCTTAACCAACTTGAGAGCCTTCTGTGATGGAAATAGTGGCTGGGTAGATGAGGGGAGAGCAGTGGATGTTGTGTACCTTGACTTCAGCAAGGCTTTTGACACTGTCTCCCATAACATCCTCCTAGAGAAGCTCAGGCAGTGTGGGTTAGACGGGTGGATGGTGAGGTGGATTGAGAAGTGGCTGAAAGGCAGAGCTCAGAGGGTCGTCATCAGTGGTGTGGAGTCCAGTTGGAGGCCTGTGGCTAGTGGCTTCTGCCAGGGCTCAGTCCTGGGTCCCATCCTGTTCAACTTGTTCATCAGTGACCTGGATGAGGGGACAGAGTGCCTCCTCAGCAAGTTTGCTGATGGTACCAAGCTGGGAGGAGTGGCTGATACTCCTGAGGGCTGTGCTGCCATTCAGGGAGACCTGGAGAGGCTGGAGAGTTGGGCAGAGAGGAACCTCCTGAGGTTCAACAAGGGCAAGTGCGGAGTCCTGCACCTAGGGAGAAATAACCCTGGGCACCAGTACGAGCTGGGGGCCGACCTGGTGGAGAGCAGCTCTGCAGAGAAGGACCTGGGAGTGCTGGTGCATGACAGGTTGACCATGATCCAGCAATGTGTCCTTGTGGCCAAGAAGGCCAATGGTCTCCTGGTGTGCATCGGGAAGAGTGTTGCCAGGAGGTGGAGGGAGGTGATCCTGCCCTTCTCCACAGCCCTCGTGAGGCCTCATCTCGAGTACTCTGTCCAGTTCTGTGCTCCCCAGGAAAGAAGAGACATGGAGCTCCTGGAGAGAGTCCAGTGTAGGGCTACAAAGATGATCAGAGGGCTGGAGCACCTGCCCTATGAGGAACGGCTGTGAGAGCTGGGCCTCTTCAGCCTGGGGAAGAGAAGCCTGAGGGGGGATCTTATCAATGTGGACAAGTACCTGAAGGGGGGGTGTCAAGGGGGTGGGTTCAAACTCTTTTCAGTTGTCACGTGTGACAGGACAAGAAGCAATGGGCATAAATTGAAGCACAGGAAGTTCCGCCTGAGCGTGAGGGGGAATTTCTTCCCTGTGAGAGTGACGGAGCACTGGACCAGGTTGCCCAGAGAGGTTGTGAAGCCTCCTTCTCTGGAGATCTTCAAGGCCGACCTGGATGCAACCCTATCTACCATGCTCTAGGTGACCCTGCTGAGCAGGGGTGTTGGACTAGATGACCTCCGGAGGTCCCTTCCAACCTTAACAATTCTATGATTCTATGATTGGTGCTAGATCCTCATATTGGATCTTCTCCAAGACCTGGATGGCCCTCCTTCATTTTATAGCTATTCTGCAGCAGTGTGACAGTATCATTTGGCAGCTTGTCATCCCATAAAACATACTTCATTTTGCCCACATTTGGCATGCCAGTGAAGACTGATCCTCCAGACACAATAATATATGTGGTGATGATCAAATCTGGGGACATGTTTTCAAGTCTTTTCCTCATTTGGGATCTTCTATAGAGGTTTCCAAGCCTTTATTGAGAGGCCTAAGAGGGAAGCCTCATTCCCTGCTGCTTTTTAAGGTCTGTGATTTGCAGGCTGTTTCCCATTGTGTTTTCTAAGTAAATACAGGTAGATTTCCAAAATAATGTGCCATTTTGAAATGAGACTCTGAAACTCTTTAACTATAAAAAATATTATCTTAGCTAAAACAAATTGAAAAACTAGCACATATTTATAAATGTCTTTAATCCCAATTCAGATTAGTTATCTATTGGTAAAACGTTCAAACTTTCTCTCCAAATTTTAGCCCATTTTAGTAGTCAGCATTCACATGGATCATAATGAAAGATATGCTGTGCTTGAAACTTCACTACTCAGCTGTTAAAGACTACCAGACAACCTAAATAAAGAAAAAATATGAAGAATTTGAATTTTTGAAAATGAAATCCACATTTTGTGTGAAGCTGTGCTACACTTTCCAGAAACATTCTGGTTTGTTACTTTCAAGATATCATTTTTAAATTAAACTTGAAGAAAATAAATTTTGAAAGGCTACATAATTTTGTGTTCAGAGTTGAGAAGGTATGAGAATCATAGAGCTATTTATAATGGAATTTCGGAATAAATTATTAAATAAAAAGCACATTCCTGTAAACTCAAATATCTGCTTAGACTGGAATACAGATCTTTTGTAATTATTCTTCCTTTGTTGCCTTTAAATGTTTCAAACTAAAAACCCATGAACGTAATACTATATAAATCCTGAAATAAGGAGTGAGTGTCAGAAAAAACAATAGCTAACAGATTTCTTAGTGTGTTGAAAAATAAAGATACTTCCTGAACAAAAGACTTACTTTTTCGAGGTTTGATGGGTTTTTTTTGTTTTGACCAATATAAGTTGAGCTTTTGGGAGAAATTGGAGAGAACTGGATTCCTGGTTTTGTGAGAGATTCTTCAGCTGGATTTCTTTTTTTTTTTTCTGTTCTAAACTGGAACAAGATCAAAGAAGGTATAGTTTCTTATTAAACTAAATTCTAAGGGAAAAACAAAAGTTCTCACTCCGGACTAATTAGCATTATTTTTTTATTCATTTAATCTTTTAAAAATTTGGTCCAAGTCTGGATCTTTCACAGCACTTACCTCTTGTCAGCCAGTGATTCAAGGTAAAAGTTACCTTAATTAGATTTCTGACAGAGAAGAAAGATCCATTGGGGGTCGAGGAGTGAAAAGAAAACAAAGAAAAGAAGAACGAAAGGGAAGGATAAACAACAAATGGAATTTTCCAGAAGTTATACCCAGTGCATATTTTTGCCGCTATAGCTGGTGCAAATCAAAGTTCTTCACTCTTCTTGAAACTGCTTTAATTTATACAGAATGATCTGAAATAAAGAAAAAAGCATTTTCAAAATCCCAAAGTATACTGATTCACAACAAACTGCCAAAATCAAATTGATGCTTTTCCTGGCAATCTGTCACCGCTACTTAATTACCTTTAACACATCCTAACAAAGTGTTTCTTTGCCCAAGGACATTGAATGTTTGTGTGATGCTGTCTTCTGATTTTTATTCTTTGAAATAAAAGTACTTCATGACAAAAATCAGGTTCACAAGTTTATCAGCCACTTACATACAGTATGTTGTATCCTCTGTACAGTTAAATAACTGGCATTATGATTTCTTTCAGAAAAAAATACATCTTTTTATATCTTGGCACTCTGTGGTATCTTCTTTCATCTCTGTTGGCATCTCAATGAATAAAGTATGTAAACCCAATAATCTTTAGAATTTTGGTCAATTCTTTACTTTCTGGAATGTTTTCTGTTGAATTGCAGGGTCCAGAAACAGCAAAATCCAGATCCAAGACACTGTACACTTTCTGTACAGGCCTATTTCATGATTACCGCTCTCCCAGTTGATCAGATCTAGTCCTCAGCTCCTGTCTCTGGTTATCCCTGTCCACCTGGATGTCACCTAGCTCAGGATACCAGCACATGCTGTTGAAGAAGATGCAGGAGTCACACTCCCTATAATTTTGATTTCCAGTGACAGGATATCCATAGCCTGTGTTCAGAAGGGAGGTGTCAGTTGTGCGGACTGAGCAGGAATCCTTGAAAACTGTAGGAGCTGGGAAGATGGGAGGTAAGGACTGCTGACAAGCTGGGATTTTTCAAGGATCACTTTGTGTCAACGAGAGAACATTTGCAGGCAGATTGATCTGGAAAGCAAAGAGAAGCAGAAGGTTGATGCAGAAATATTTAGGATTTCAACTCCTCCCTATCTTTTTCCTTTAACGCAAGGGAACTCTTGTGGGTGTGTAAGTTTTGCGGTCTTACTGCTGCTTCCTTTTGTCACCATGCAATAGCATCATTTCAGAGTTGTTCCAAGGTGGATGTTTTATTGAGAGGATGAAACCCTGCAATATGCCAGAAGTGATAGACATTTGGGTTTTTTCCACATCTTCTGCAGACCAGGGCTTTCATCTATCTCTCCATTCAATCTCAGTGCCTGGAGAGTGGAGGAGGGACAGTTCTTACTTGACAACCTTACACAAGAACAGAGATGGGTCACTTATCAACAGGGTAAATTTCTGGCTATCCTAGCACCTACCACAAATTCCCAGTGCTAGAGCTTGTGCTGGATTTGCAATGTTCTTGTAGCAATTAACTAGTCTTTAGGAAGCCACTTGCTGATACACTCCTATCTCTTGAGCTATCTCCTGAGAGTCTTCAGGGATCCAGATCTTTGAGGAAAGCAGGAGCTAGGGAAGGATGATTTCTTAAATATTTCCATGATAATGTCTGTTGTACTTGTCAAGAGCTAACATTGCATCTTTTTGTCACTTTAGCCAGTACTCTAAAAGAGTAATGTGAGGATAATTCTCTTCTATGACTTCAGAGAACAGCTGTTTATTAGATGTGTCAAATTAGGCAAATTTTTACCTCAAATGGTGCTTTGTAAGCAAGTTTACCCGTGCTGCTTTAAACAAATTAATAAATGATATTAATTTGCCAGCTAATACGAATTGATAGGTTATTACCTAGTGAAATATTAGTACATGCAGGAGATTAGAAACCAGTTACTGGACTCATGCCAGGCAGACATGGAAAGATAATGCAGTTCTCAGTGGCAGTCTGCTCTCTTGCATCCACAGAGGTATGAATTGTTAATCAGCAGCATAATCATGTAGCTCTATGTTATGGTATTGCCACCACCAGTAACAGGCCATAAGTTTTGTATTGAGTTTGCAAAGCCTCAGGGCTGAGCCTCAAAAGGTATTAAAAATCAAACAAGAATGTCTCTTAGCCAACAGGATCTTTAAGCAATAGACTAAACTCATCCCTGGATTTCCTTACTCTCCTGGACATAGTAATGTTTATTATCTTTTCATAAAAAAGACTGGAAGGTGATATTGGATCTTATGTCCTCAGTTTTGTTAACCTTGAAGTGTTCAGATTTTAAAGCTCACAACAAGTCCATAAAACGCTTGCTTTTCTCAAGTTTATGTAGACTCAAATAAAATGAGTAAATACATCAAAATAATTGACTTTGCAGGCTATAATCTATTACCCTTACAAGTCATCATCTATCACAAGCAAAGGTAATTTATCAACGTCAGAGAAAAACTGGCATTACTCCAGTCAGGATAAATTCTGCACAGACCGTCATAAAACCATCTTACTCCCTTTAATCAGCACATAATAGTAAATGAAGATAGAAAACAATGATGTTTCTTTCTTTAGCTGCAAATTAAGGAGAAAGAAAAAGACTACAGAATGTTAATACTGGAGTGCAAGGGACACAGCTCAGTTGTGAATGTCAAATGTAGTATGCAGCATTTATTCTAAAGGCCTATGAACTAAAAAAAAAAAAAAAGGCTGTCAAAAATGAAGGACAGCTCATCTATTTGGAAATGCTAACTGCATTAGATTTTCGGTTACTGGAAACAGGCAAGATAGTCAAAAGCAATTGGACATATAAATGAAAGGAGAAAATTAAATCCATTAGCTACACTTTGAGCTTGGTCTGCCTTCTAATGATAGTGCTTGTACTTTAGCAGCGTGACTCTTAGTTCAGTGGAGTGACTCTAGAATAAGTAATGGCAATAAGAGACTATTCAAGATTTTTATATGTAGACCAGAGGAGGTTCCAATTACTATGACCAACTTATTCTGCTGTAGCATTTTTCCCTTCATTAAAAGCAACAACAATTTCTCTACTTTTTCTGGATAAAAATAAGCAGTCATAATTTGCACAGTATATTTATCAGTATAGGGTAGTGACAGCCAGCCTGCTGGATATTGGTCATGATGCTTAGTAGAAATTTTTGTCAAGCAGAAACTCTCTGAGCCTTCACGTTTCTAAAAAGTTTGTCTTGCACAAGGACCAAGTGCCATTTTGACACTCATACTTCATATTGCTGAAATATTCACTGTGGTAGCTGTTTAAAGATATACCTTTAATGGATTATTTTATTTTCCTCTTTCCTTTTTATCTGTTCTGACTCCAGTTAAAACTAAATTCTACAGACAACAGAGGATTGACAGCTTTTGGGTGAGAAAAAAAGAAAGAATCTCAGAAGATATGATTTTAACACTGGACTGAAATCAATAATCTCAGTAAGTTTTATGAGCTGCTATGAATAGATGCAACACATTCATTGTAACAGAAAACTACCAAATAAATCAAGTCTTTAATTTTGAAGTACAACTTACTCATTTAAGTAAATTGAGAGGGAACTTTTGACATTATGGCAACCTGCCTATTAGAAGACAAGTTATGTAAAGGTATGTAAGTGAAAATAATCATATGTTCTGCTTTCTGTATTCTATCACCTGTGTTGGGGAGGAAAGGCCCTCTGAACAAAGCAAGTGAGTGAGGGAGCCTCCTCTACAAGATAGAAATTATTAGTATTTGGCAGTAGGAAGAATGTTACAGCTATAGTTCCTCAAAATAAACCTTAGTCCTGGTCATCTTCCCTTTTTTCCTCTCTCTCTTTTTTTTTTTTTTTTTTAATAAAATCAGATTTTCATTTTCATTCTATTTTGCTTAAATAGCTAATCTACCTTTTTTCACATCCACCGCTGTTTGTGTTTCACTTCTGCCAGCTGTTTAATGATCATTAACCCAGGTGACTGATTTCAAGGCTCGTTATAGCACTGACTTTGCATGCAATTCCACAGGACACGTCTCTCCCTCTGTTCTCCCCACACCCATGTGTGAACATTTCCATGAACATTTCTGTTCTTTACCTGGTAGTAATGTTGGTCACTAGACTCTTCTATGAGCTGATTAAATTCACTAAAATATCAGAAAGAAATTTTTTAGTCATAAAAAAGTAGAATGTTTTTATAAATATAGTGAGTTGCCTTTCATCCAAATTCATTCTCTTAACTAGTTGAATATTCAGGAAGGGGCTAAAAAGGGGGTAGAATCAGAGATTAAAATGCATTTGAGCTAGTTATGGAGTCATGGACTAGCTGTGTTTTTTTATATCAAATGTGAATAACTTCTGATTTTCTTCTTTTCTCTTTCAAAAGTAATATTAATGACTGACAGAGAAGGTAGAGTAAGAGCTGGATCAAAATCTTAGTATATCAGTATAAGTGCTTTTGCTTTTGAAAATATGTGGTGAGAAATTGTTTAACACTGTGAAAACTCTGTAGCTAATTGTAATCCACAACAATCTAGTTTGCAAATATTTTACACAAATCTGCCCAAAAAATAGCTTGTAGTGCATGTAACAGATCCAAAGACATGGACTTTTCCAATGGCTTCCTCTAAAAATCAATAAATTCTACCTCTCATATAAACCCTCTCCAGAATATGCCTACATCAGCGTAAACCTTCCACATAAGAAAGATAACTATAATTTACCGTATGAAAAAGGTCCACAGAACAACATGCCTACCTTCAAAGAGTAAGCTACTTTCGAAAGCACGTCACAGAAAGTTGTGGTAGACATGAAGGCCTTCTGATCCCAGTGCATTTTTCTAAATGAGACAATATTTTATCAATTTTAGAACAACTTTCCCTCAATAAGAAAACTCTTAAAGTAGATAGATTCTGTCTTTGAATAAACCAACCAAAAGCATATTAAAAGTCACTCATTCTCAGAAAGGGTACTGCCATTAATAGCACTTCCCTGCCTATCACATGCTCTCCTAACCCAAAACTTACATGTAAAGCTATTAGTCAGTTGCAATCTATCATGAGAAAAGATTGCATCTTAAACATCCCCTGACATGGTTTACTTCGTGATCAGAAGCAAATTTCTGTGGGCCAATATATGCCAGATTTGACTATCTCAACTTCACAACCATATAATAAACTTTCCTTTCCCAGTAATCATACTTTCAGGATTTATTGAGCCTGAACAGTCATATCTGAGAAGATAATAAATTTTATTCAGACATCAAAAGCCCCCAGGAAAACTACATGGATGAACAAGCAATATGAAAGCTTCAGAATGAAATCACTAAGACTACTAATGAAATGCAGAATACCCATACCTATGGGAGAACATTCTGACATGACTACTCAGAATATGATCTCTTGATTCCGATCCTCCAAAAACTTTCAAAAGATATGTCTTGGAACTAAAATTCACAATTCAAAATGGGCAATATAACCAGGAACAGCAGTTCCATCTCATGTAATAACTTTCCTTATATCCCCACCTTTCTGAATGTGTCACTTACCAAAAGTGTTAATTACACGGTCTTCTCTGTCATCCAGACAGCATAATAATCTTCCCAGTTCTGAGCTTGTTGTTGTTGCTCCAGCCAGTTACTAATCGCCCCTTGTCTTTAAGCTATTTTAATTGAGTAACCAATTTTGGTTGGAATCTCCATCCCTGCAAAGGTGATGGAACAGCTCATTCTGGATGTCATCTCCAGGCATATGGAGGAGAAGAAGGTGATCGGGAGTAGCCAGCATGGATTCACCAAGGGGAAATCCTGCTTAACCAATCCGATAGCCTTCCATGATGGAATGAGTGGCTGGGTAGATGAGGGCAGAGCAGTGGACATTGTGTACCTTGACTTCAGCAAGGCTTTTGACACTGTCTCCCATAACATCCTCCTAGAGAAGCTCAGGCAGTGTGGGTTAGACAGGTGGGCAGTGAGGTGGATTGAGAAGTGGCTGAAAGGCAGAGCTCCGAGGGTCGTCATCAGTGGTGTGGAGTCCAGTTGGAGGCCTGTGGCTAGTGGCTTCTGCCAGGGCTCAGTCCTGGGTCCCATCCTGTTCAACTTGTTCATCAGTGACCTGGATGAGGGGACAGAGTGCCTCCTCAGCAAGTCTGCTGATGATCCCAAGCTGGGAGGAGTGGCTGATACTCCTGAGGGCTGTGCTGCCATTCAGGGAGACCTGGAGAGGCTGGAGAGTTGGGCAGAGAGGAACCTCCTGAGGTTCAGCAAGGGCAAGTGCAGAGTCCTGCACCTAGGGAGAAATAACCCTGGGCACCAGTACGAGCTGGGGGCTGACCTGGTGGAGAGCAGCTCTGCAGAGAAGGACCTGGGAGTGCTGGTGGATGACAAGTTGACCATGAGGCAGCAATGTGCCCTTGTGGCCAAGAAGGCCAATGGTGTCCTGGGGTGCCTTAGGAAGAGTGTTGCCAGCAGGCAGAGGGAGGTGATCCTGCCCCTCTCCTCATCCCTGGTGAGGCCTCATCTCAAGTCCTGTGTCCAGTTCTGGGCTCCCCAGGACAACAGAGACATGGAGCTCCTGGAGAGAGTCCAGCGTAGGGCTACAAAGATGATCAGAGGGCTGGAGCACCTGCCCTATGAGGAACGGCTGTGAGAGCTGGGCCTCTTCAGCCTGGGGAAGAGAAGCCTGAGGGGGGATCTTATCAATGTGGACAAGTACCTGAAGGGGGGGTGTCAAGGGGACAGGGACAAACTCTTTTCAGTTGTCCCATGTGACAGGACAAGAGGCAATGGGCAGAAATTGAAGCACAGGAAGTTCCGCCTGAGCGTGAGGGGGAATTTCTTCCCTGTGAGAGTGACCGAGCACTGGGACAGGTTGCCCAGAGAGGTTGTGGAGTCTCCTTCTCTGGAGATCTTCAACGCCCGCCTGGATGCAACCCTGTTTAACATGCTCTAGGTGACCCTGCTTGAGCATGGAGGTTGGACTGGATGATCTCTGGGGGTCCCTTCCAACCTTAACAATTCTATAATTCTAATCAGACAGTGGTTTTCAACCTGTACTTAGCTTTGAATTTTATTTCTTCCATTTCAAACCCAAAGAAGGGGCTCTGTGTCTAAAAACTTGTCTGAATTTCCAACTGTATAAATTGATCTAATAAAAAAAGAACTCTTCCTTCTAAGCCTATTTCACTGGTATGAGAACTGAAGTCTGATGGTACATGCACCACAACTAAGTTTGTACAAGTCAATGACCAATAACACACTGACTGAACTATACTGTTATAGTATTATCTTTTAAATTTTTACTTCTAATTTTAGATAATCAATGCTATATTATGTTCATAACAATGTCTAATATAAATAATCATTCTTAAGAAAAAATGTTGTCACATTCATCTTTGTCAGACATGAAGACTATTGTTACATATCTAAATTATTGTCTTTGATTTTATGCTGATGTTTAAGAATAAATTGTATTCTTAATCACTCATTTTTAATCCTCCACATATAACTGAAACTCAAACAATCTGATCCTAAATCTTCTGATGTTATATTTTACTCACAATGATAAATCACTGTTCTTGCTCTTAGTCTGCTGTTCCAGGATGTGAAAAAAACAAATCTGATAAAACCATGAATAAATTGCACTATTTCTATGTTTGGAAAGACTATTAAACTTAGAGAAAATGATTTATTTACATAATTTAAAGAAACCCACATTTGTATTCTTTAAAAAGTATGGCTCATCTTTATTCTAGTCTATAGGAATTTACAGCTAAAAACAGCTCTAAAAACTTATCAGCAAGACTCATTTTGACTGAAAAAGTATTTCTGAAGTTACTGTATCAGAAAATGTAAGCATAATCATATTTTAATTAGATTGAAATGTAACTGTGGTACAAAAATAGGTCAACCTCTAAAATTAGATTGTATGAAGTTATAGATGCGTGAAAATCAGTTTTGTGTTTTAATAATTACATTTGAAACAATATAGTGATATGTTGTAATTATAGTTTAAAGTACTAACTTCCTTCAAAGGTACACGAGGAGAAAGAAGGCACACATATTCAAAAGGTTTTTCAAACATTATTAAGTTTCATGTTGTCTAATTTGATCATGGGCTCCACTCTGCTAGACTTCTGCATGTTAAACCATTTATTATAAGAGGCTCTTCCAAGACTAAACCTCTCAGCCTGACTAAAAGCATTAATATCAGTCCTCATTTAGAACATAATTACCTAATTGTGATTTGTTTCCATACTTGCTATTTAATATGAAAACAATATATTTTTCTATTCATATTTTCATTTTTGACATTTTCAATTCCGTAATACATTTTTTTCCAGCATTTTAGCGCCTCATTTTAGCATTTAAAATAAGAACTTTGTACTCATCTGAAAAGTAAATTAATTGCAAAGGTAAATACAGACATATCGAGTAAGAAACTAGGTTCAAGGTATGAAGGAGCTTGAAAAACTGGGTTTTATAATCATATTGGTATTACAGAACTGAGAACCTTTCCTAGTTTCAGTGTCTGCAGGCATGCCCTGATAACATCTTGCATCACAGCCTCCATGGAGGAGACATCATATTTGTTACTATAATTGAGGACTGATTCCACAGTCTGTCACGGTACGCATTAGTCAGTAAGTCTAAATGCAACCTATGTGACTGCTGGAAGCTATTACAAACTTAACGTTCAAAAACACAACTAGTTTTCAAGACAAATTCAGCATGAAATCTAGATCACATTAACTTCCCACAGATCATAATAAAGCCTATAGAGGTAAATATGAATCCATGACATTTAAAGTGAAGGGTATTGAATTCATTGAATGACATGACATTTAAAGTGAATACTACTGAATACTGTGTATTCAGAACTACAATATATACTATCATGGTACATATTATCATTCATACTATATAACATAGTATTACAGTATTATTATACTGTATTATTATACTGTAATATAATATAATTATATTCTATAGCGTTTGGAGAGTGGATCAACTCCTTTCAGCCACTGAAAAAAAATCCAAACCACTGACTTTTCTCCCCGAGTTAAAAGATAAAAGCATACACTTTTTGCACACAGATGAGTTGTGCCTCACATTGCCTCACACATGCTTTTTCTCCTCATACAAAAAATTTCCCTCTCACACCGTTTGACCTTCACTACTAACATCTTAGCTTTGCCTACTACTGATGGTGATGATGACACAGCCTTCCACATGTGACAGAAAGTTCATGTCTTCTAAAGAATTGAGGAAAACCTAAAAGTCTTTAGCCGACATCACAGCTCTTCTTTTAGAGGCACCTTTCCAGCATACAAACTAGCTGTTGAGCTCAGCTTTTGCTCTTCTGAGATCTAACTAAACTCTTCCTCCTGCTCCTGTAGAGAGCAACTGCCCTGCCCTAGAAGATGATGACAGAAATGAGGAGGAGTGGCAGGTGGACAGATGAAGGAAGAGCAAGGCCTACCTTCAACCCCTTTTGGGAAACCATCAGTAATGGCTATATCTGATATTATGCCCATTTCATCCTCAAATCACCTTCAGCTGAATTTTCTTCATTAAGTTAAATTCCGTACTTTTCAAACCAAAGGCTTCCTTCTATCCTGGTAATGAAATGAGACCTCACTTTACTACCATACTCACAGCTCTCAATTGCCTCATATGAGAGTAATTTTTTTAATGTGTTGTCCTTGAGACAGATAGATATCAATACTCATGCTCTGGGACAGAGAGTCTCTAAGTCTTTCTTCTCCAAATCACATCTCTTTGTGTTTGATGTTAACAGAGAGGTAGGTGACCAGGAAACTGGGCAAAACTTAAATCTTCCCATTTGGTCATGCTAATACAATTCACTACTTTTTACATCTGGCTAGTGCTTCAGAAGATAAGCCTATACATTGTGAAAAAGCTAGGACAAATTCTATAACCTAAATTAATCTCTTTAGATGTAAGAGTGTACCCCTGTGGAAAAGTCATGCAAGGTTACAACACTTCCTCCCCAGATTTGTTTTATTTTATTTTGGGTTTTTTTTTATTTGTTTGACTTTTAGCCTGGGTGAGATGTGGGAATGTTTTTGAAATTTTTGAAAATTTTAGTAGAATAAGAAATATGACTCTGTGCTCAGTACTTTGCCCATCACTGAGTCATTGACATATGAGTATTGCCTCAGAAGATATCATCCTGAAACATTTTAAAGTATTCATTTTACTTTAAGGTTGTGGAATCCCTTGGTCCCATCTCGGCTGTAAACAGCATTTTTAATATCAAAACTGAGCCAGTTTGAAACATTTTGTTCTCACTGTCAGGAGGGACTGAATTTAAAAGTGCTAGCAAGCCAACACCTGCTAGGAGTAAAAGATAGGCTGAATTTATAGGCCAGATTTGTTCTTCAATGCATCTGGGAGATGTGGTAAATCTATGATAGGCTGCTCTACAGTTCCTGGGAGAAAATACACATAATGCAATAGTATTAGAAGAGGGAAATACCCGCAATGTGGACAGAGTAATTCTTTCAGTGGGGTTATGGTTAAGGGATAAGCTAAGTCCTTGGACATTTTGAGATGGAATTTCTTTATACTTAGACTGGTTAAAATGTAGAAGTGAGCTGCATAAATCAGTTTTAGAAGAAATGGAGTACATTTACAGGGAAAAAAAAACAGAGGCTTCAGTAACATGTTTGATTCAGAGGTGTGGTTGATGAGATCAGATTTATATTTGTATTTCTCAGACAGGATGAGGGCCAGTGAATCATGACATTTCTCTAATGTCAATGAAACATATATTTTAAAGGTGTTAAAGTGGTTGTTTTCTTCTGACTCTCCATGAGATAGAAAACTTCATGCTGAGAGAATTGACTTCCCATAATATGTCTGCCAAATAAGCAAAGTATTTTTCTTTAGATATGATTTGAGATTTCACTATTATGAATATTATATTTTCCACACTCAAATACTGAAGCTCTTAAAAATCTTTCTCTTTTATATGTAGTTATACATAGCCCCCCCATGTGAGGGTCACAGTCCAAAAAAAAAATTTTTTATCTGAATAGCAAATCCAGCTGCATGCAGTCTCATTGCTTCATTATCTTTCCTAAGTCCCTCCCTTAAATACTCTTCTGCCAAGTTGTCCATTGAAAGAAAACAAAATATAGATAACAGGTTTTCTATGATCACATTCATCATGCTGATGAGTTAATATTTATCCTTGTGTTCTCCCTATTCATTTCATTAATCCACCTGTAGAGAGGTAGGCATACCCTAGATAACTTTAAATACAGAATGGATGGTGCAGGCTTCAGTGAAATCTCCAGAAGCGTTGTGAGGATCCTGGATATGTGCCCAGGTTGCTGATATATGCTGAAATCAATGGTGAATGTCATTATTGCTGTTATTTTCCATATTACTTATATTAAATCTGGCATTGTAGAAAATGCAATATAATCATATGTCTTCCTGCACTGTACATAAAACCCCAGAGCCATCAATACAGAGATAATCTCTTTATTAGATATTGGCAGAGTATCTATCTTTAACCTCTTGGGATTGGCATACTTCTTCAATTGCTGCTAAGAAGTACAGGATGAAGTTATTTTAAATCCTAGAAACACAATCTAAGAAGAAGACAATATTAGAAAATATAAACCCACTATGGGGGCACAGAGACACCACTGTCAGACTAGGTGGAAATAATCAGTACAGCTATTCATTTTATTGGATAGGTCACAGGCTCCTGTGAGCATTTCAGAAACCCGTGGGGTCATCTCTGACAGGCAAATTGCTGGATGGCATCTGTTTAAGTAGTGTTGGAAATAAAATATGGTATTTGTTTTCCTGTTATTCTAATTAATAGCCTTGATAGCATGCTAATTATATAATATTCAGATTCATTAAAAAAAGCAAAGCAAATACAGACATGTCTGCCCTTTTCTGCCTGTTGCTACTTAAATTCTGCAGAGAGACATACAGTTAATGATTCTGTTTCATAAATTTTAAATTATAATGTTCTTCCATTTTTGGAGACATATTCTTCTCATTCACTGTTCCTCTTCATTATTATCCTCTTCTCTGGAGGTCAGCAGAGAAAACAACTAAATGATTTATAATTGAGGTGTTGAAGTGATACTTAATGTAGTAAAAATTCAGGGTATTTCTCATCAAAGTAGAGAAGGGTAGAACTGGTATAAGATACACAAAACTTCTGTTTCACATTCTGAGTCCAAGAGAGTCTTTGTATTTAGCAATCTTTTCCCAATCAGAAATTTTACTGCTATCTGTCTTTCATCAGGTCCATAAATTCAGGCTCAGAGCCAGGTTCTCAGCTAGAGTATCTGTAGAGCTCCTTTGACTGAATTTAGCATGTATGTTGACAACCGTTGTACAACATTGTCTGGCAAGTTAAACATCGTTTTTTTGGCTCCTGACTTCTAAATCTCATAATTATCAATATGAAGAGCTAATTAAAATGGCAAAATCAGCTGTCACAGCTACCTATGAAACTGTACACAATCCTCTGACATGGCAATGGCTAGATTTCAGCTTGGATGACAATAACACACTTTCTAAAAAGCATCATTATTGGTGACTTAGAATAGCTGGTATAGGTGCAGGCTACATTCATTCCAGTATGAATGAAACATTCCATCACAGGTAGTTTGTTTAAACAGATATGGCTGATGATAGATTTTTGTCCCTCATAACAGCTGTTTATTTTTCATTGGAAAACCAAGTGTTGAAAATATTTGAAATATTTGAAAACAGGTATTTTCATACGGAAAAGCTATGACAGCCTTTACCTCAATAGTAAAAGAAGTTTACATGCTTTCTGTTATTGCTATCCTCCATATGACAGTCACTGACTAGGATGCACTTTGCTATAACGCACTAGTGCATGCCTTTTCTGGGACTTCTATCTTTAGCGACTCATTTAAGACTGAGTCTGACTGGAGAATGTAACCAGAAGAGGAAAGTGGGGACATCAAGAAATCACACTGCATCTGCTGTGACAGAAGCATTCCTAAACTAAAATATTTAAGTTTTCAGTTAATGACATGAGATTTAAATGTGCATTTCTTCTATATTCTTTTTAGTTTAAAATTTCCATGTAAGCCAGTCTGTTTTGAATAAAAATGCAAATGCATCAAAAACTTATTTTCCACTAGGAAAATACTGGTGGTGGTGGTGGGTTATTATTTTTTTTTTTACTACAAAGTGTAGACACGTCTTTCTGGAAAAGAACATGGGAGAATTGCCTTGGAAGATGCAGTTCTATGGACTATTTTTACAATGGCAGAACCAAAAAAATGTTCCTTTGCACACTCCTATGAATCTCACTTTAATGACAACTTATTCCCAACATATTCTGCATTTTTAAGAGATTCTAAAGGACATGACATGACTTCTTTAGCTTCTCCGCCATTCTGAGACAGAAAGGACGTTATAGTTATATCTAGTCATAATTCTTTTTTATGTAATACAAGTTACATTAACAAAAAAACTCTATAAAAAGCCTTAGAAAAGACTCTGTAACAACAGTTGCCATTTTCACAAAATTGTTAAGATGTTCTTTAAGAACATTTAAGTCAATTTAACTTTAATAACTTAATAAAACCATACTGAGCAATTCTCATTGTTTTACTGACTTGTAGGTATAAGAACAATTAAAGATATTTTCAAACTATTTTGTTAATCCCTTTGATAGATATGATCAGATTTTCAACTTGTGAAAGACATTTATTTTTTGAAGTAACTAATTATAATATGACATTATAATGTGACACTTATTTAACTGATGACTAAAAAATACCCGAACAGGTTCTACTAATCTCAGTGGCCTTAGGACCGGGCTCTACATAAAGTGTGGTATTGTAAATTTCTTTAGCACATAAGTAATATATAAAAGATTATTGTAATAAAATTCCTGTCATCAAAATCTTCATAAATATTTTATTCCATATGTTTCAGGATATGTAGCTTGTTGATAATATGTGGAAGTGTAAAATCTTTCAGAAATATTTTCTTATGTAGACTGGAAACCCAAAGATTTCAAATTTTTCCCCTACTTTTTCTATGACTGTTTTTGTAGCTCCACTGAATGTATTTTCTAAATTCAGTATTACTTCTAAAACATTCCAGTCTTGGATCTCTATAAATTCTCTCCTACGCAATCCATGTCAGACATGTCTGTCTTTTTTTCAATCATATTGCAAAAAGGAATTTTTACATGTATGTTTTCAAATGCTTTTTGCAAGCTTTTTGAAGCCTACAGATTTCAAAACGTTTTTCTCAACATCTGGAACTACCTGTTTTAATCCATATTTAGTCAGGCAGAGGTGGTATACCCCCTTACGTATTAACTTCTAGAGTTAAAATACTGGTGCTTAAGAAGTGTTCCATCCATACTGTCTTTAAATGATTTCATCTATCACTTTCTTGCCAATTTATTATGTACGGAATGATAAGGAAGCTAAAACACTCATGATCAGTCCTTCCTGTGACAGAATGATCCCAGACCTCCCAGACCTTCAGGAATGGTTCCAGTAGCTGGAGGAAGGAATCAGGCTTTTGCTGGTTTAGATCTGACTCTGAGGAAGTGATTGAGAATGTGGAGATGGAAAGCAGCAATTTCAACACAAAGAGTCATGACTGTAAAAAAAAAAAAAAAAAAAAAAAGAAAAAGAAAAAAAAAGAAAGATAAAAAACAAAAAGAGGAAGCAGCTTCAGAAAGTCAGATTTCCACGTACTTGGGAACAAGGTGAGAGCTGCCAGGATGTCATTGCAAGGGATAGCACAGTTCAGATGAGCAAGTAGTTGTTAAGGAGAAGCAGTATTTAGTGTTCAGTGGAAAATTACCATTTTTGTTACACACTACTGTTGCAGTTCCAAAAGACATTAACTAACACTCATAAAAAAAAGGGGGCTCAAAAGACACAGTACTGAGGATGCTTACAAAAGGTTAGTGCAAGCTTGCTGCAACAAAATCAAGAAAACAGAGATGCAGAATGAAATATATAAAGAAGCATAAAAATTAGAAAGAGCACAATAAATGCATTAGAAAAGGCATGGAAGTATAGATATTTTACTTTTTAACAAAGACAAACAATGGACTGTTGACATGGAGAAGAATTAATGTCCTTTTTTGTCTTTTTGATTGTCTTTGTTGATTAAAACCTCTATAAAAAATAATGATAACTGTACATTCAACACAGTTAAAATTAACAACATGATGTCAAAACAGAAAAATAATGTTTTAAAAAATTTAGAGGCGTCTACAGAAGTACACTAGTTATTTTTGAGAAAGAGTAAAATGGAGGATCTAGAGATTTATAGATCATGCAGACGAGTTTCCATATGCAGATGGAAACTGCAGCAAATCATGCAATGTTAAATTCGTAAGTATTCACACATACTTGGTGATAAGTGAAGATAAGAATGAGTGAGAATGTGAATTCACAATAATTTATTATACCAGTTACATACAATTTTCTTTTTAATACAACTCACAGAGCTCTGGATGGGAGAAAAGTAGATGATGTGACAGATGTTGACTTGAGTAAGACTTTAATCTTTTTCAAATTATGTTTGAAGACAAAAGAAAAGACTATGAAGTGATCATTAAAGTTATCAATTAAGTTATGGTGCAGTTATCATTAAAATTTGGAATTATGCTGTTGTCATTAGAAAACAGCTGTCAGCTTGGTGTATTCTATATAGCAAGCATGTTGCAGTATGACTCAGAACAAGTTATACTTTAATGGGAGAACTTATGCCCAGATTTTGGACCCACGCCTTAAGAAATTGTAGACAAGATAGAAGGAGTATGAAAAAGAGAAAAACAAAATGATAAGAAAACAAGATATCTGAGCAGAGCATGGATGGGTTTGGTTGTGACCTAGACAAACAACCAGAAGTGACGTGACCATGTCACTGAAAAGAAGTCACTCTTATTTCATCTCCTTGTTCCTAAAGGGCAGGATGAACTGCACTCAACTTATTTTGCAGAAAATCTGATTTAGGAGAAATATTAGTAAAAATAATAAGGTTAGTTAAAGCACTAAAGCAAATTGCATCAGGAGATCATCAAATACCTATCAAAAAGGATTTTCAAGAACTAATTAAGCAAACATATGGAAGGGTGTCATCTACAGGGTACACCTGATCCTGTCTTAGAATACAGGATGAACTTCAGGGCTTCTTGCAGTTCTCTTTAGCTCTACATTTTTATGATTCTACTTATAATGAGCTTCAACATCAAATTGCTTTCACAGAGTAAGAAAAAATGACCCAAGTGTCAAATTTCCTACACTGATTTATGCTAATGTAATCAGTTTAGTAACTGGTATTGCTCCCGAGAAGACAAAACATGGACAGGAAAAGGAATATAATTTTGACCTAAAGTCTATCCTAGTTAAATGTTTTTCCCAGTATTATGATTATTTATTCTGACTTTAACCTTATAAGTAAACATTCAGCTTTATGGAGATCTGAGAAATATTCATAGTCCTTATTCACAGCATCCAGAGTGAAAAGAGGAAAGGACTACACCTGATTTCCTGGTAAGAAATAAAATAACTATTACAATGTTTCAGGCTTTTGTTGTTGTTGCCCCCCCACCACATTAACTAACAAATATTTACTGTATAATACTGGATCACACAATTTTATTCTTGTTCTTGAAATATGATCTTTTCTTTCTTTCCTACGTGTAAGATCTAACTTGCTATGTGATACCTTTTAGCGATAAAATAAGAAGGACATCAGTTAAATATTGGCTTGTAAGAAGTAGCTGGATTTTCCATTCTAGTGAACAGTAAGGAATTTGGCAAAGCTGTTCACAAAAGCTGTTTGGCCAACGATGCAGAGGAACACAGGAGCAGTGGAGAGTCTGACACTCTCCTCTCTCCTACCTTCCATGCAGTGGGGGGCAGGGGAAAAAAAAAAAAAAGAAGAAGAAGAAGAAGAAAAGAAAAAGACTGAATGACAATCTTCTGTTGATATGTCAAGTAATTTGTGTCTGATTGTTTCTAATACACTTACTATAATCACCTCCCTCTTTTGTAACATCTTCTAAGGTGTGTTTCATGGCTACCATCATCATCATGTCCCTCCTCAGACCCAGAAGTTTCCTATCCAGCTGTTTCTGGACATGATGCGCCAGCAGGCTCATATTCCTCTCGCGTTCTGTGTAAATTCATTCCTACATGGGTCTTTCTCCTCTGTGTGGTTAGTGGAAACTTGCAGGTGCTGTTCCCATGAGATAATAGGTTGTTAACAGGTATGTGGCAGCAGGAGTCTACGCTTGGGGCCCTGGTTTTGTATAACTCTTATATATGAATATTTTTTAATTGTCTTAGACTCTGATTTACAGTTAGTATTTTCAAATGTCTGGCAGTTTTTTCAGTATCACAGACTTATCCATAGAAAAGTCCTGAATTAAATTCTTTTGTAAAACAATAATATTTAGAAAAGCATTAGATTTCTAAAGCATTGCTTCTAATATCAGGATATACTTTCATCACCAACTCTAAGACAAGTTACTGTCATTTCACTGTAAAGATAGAAATAGAATATTTAATATATATTTTCCAACACAGTCAGTAAGATGAAGTCATCGTAATTATTACAGCATAGCAAGAATGCTTCTGTTAAGTGATGGGATATAACAATGTGTGCTTTGGTGATCTATATTAATCTCATCGACTTGTCTGTAGTATATATCTCACACAGTTATTGAGACACTGTTGAGACACTGGACTTTTTTTTTTATTTGTCTATAAATTGAAATAGCAGTTTTAAGCAAGTTGCTGAAACTCTTCTGTTCCCTTTCTCCATCCTCATGCTGGCTCCTAAGTATAACCTTCTAATGTGCTTTAAATAATTCACAGAACATGACCCCTGCTGATGCCAGAGGAGGATATGCTGAGAGGCATTATAGTTTCCATTGGAAACTATACAAAGGTCTGTAGTTTTGCATGGGAACATGCAAATTTTACATGGAGTTCAGCAAATCTGACCGTCACACAGACCTGATAACAACTAGTGAAGTTTTTAAAACCCTAGGTCAGAATAATTTATGCCAATTCACTTATATATTCCATTGGCTCCATCAATGCTGGAAAGAGGAGGGTGGAGTTCTTGTTAGCATATTTTGGTTGCCAGTATTGCCTGTGTTTTTATCCCTTGAGCTTGTCCTGTTTATCCTTCAGAAACTCATCCAAGCAAATTGGAAATGTTTTATATTTGTTGTCGTGATTCATCAGATTTTGCTTTTCCCCCCAATAGCAAAGAACATATATTGTGTAAGATTCGCATATCTTCACCTCCAACCATCGTAAGTGTCCTTTTTATCCTTAGGACTGTGGATAGCAAAAATCATAGCAAAAATCATGAAAATTTTACACTGTGGTTGATAAAGCAGTCCCTGCCTTCACCATCATCCTGGCTGAGCACCATTATCAATAGTTCCTGGATCATGACAGCTTTTCTGAACAATTCAAAAATTGTTCCTTATTGCCTTCAAAATTTCAGATTTATTTTTTTTACCGTGATGAAACAATTATCTTCCATCATCCAACAGTCCCCTCCAAAAACTCACTCAACTTGACAGTATCAGTGAAAGAGGAAGAACCCTCACATTCATAAATGATCACTCAGTCATGTGAAGACTGATTCCTGTTACTGTATAGAAGGAAGTGACTATTGCCTGAAGAAAATATGCAAGCACGAGAAGGACAGTTTTGACTTACTGTATATGTATGTCACATACATTGCAGAGGTGTCAAATCATGCTAAATGACCACAGTTCAAAAGTAGGTCTAGCTAGGTTTGGAGGTAAGTGTTGTTTGGTTGATCATCCTTTGGCTAAGGGATGGTCTCAGAGGAAAGAAGTGACTAGTTTTATTCCCTTATCACTTTAATTCCTCACTTTCATATCGTTGTTACTGTCTTATCCTCTAAACAAATCTGCTCCTTTCCCACATTTCTTGTGAAATCTCTGCTACCCTACATACTCTGGCTGATCAAATAGTGATTTTAATAAAAACTGGGCTTTTATGGGTTTTGGATTTTTGCCAGAATCCATCCACTGATGCCTAGAATTTCTCTGCCCACTATTGCCTAGAATTTTTCCTGGAATTGATCAAAAATATTTTGAAAGTTGATTGCCTTAAACAAAAATGTCCCTTGCTTAGACGGCCAAATAAGTTATAGCGAGAGCTTTGAGAAATTAGCTTGTCTATGCACGTATGCACTGAACTAACATTCTTGAGGCACTGTTAAAAATACACTCATCGGTGGAATTGTTCCTAGCAATGGGATCCTTGGAGGGAAATCCTGATGGATAATTGCATTTTGCATGTCACAAATATCTTTGAGGTTCGGTTGAATGTGAGATTCCTCCTGCCTTACTCAGTTGTGTATAGTTGCTGTGTTATTTTTAATGACTACCTCTGTCTCCTGTTTTTAATACAGACATCTGTATTTTGTTGATGAGAAAAGTCATGTCTCTGTGGATTCTTTTCGAGAAGCATGACTCTCATTAACATGCAAAAGCAGTAAATTTTTTATGAAAGGTGAAATAAAATATTTTTTTCTTTTTCTTGTGAATGAAGGAGCTCTTATTTGTTAGTTATAACTGTATTATTCTGATCAGGATTTTTCCACTAAATATAAAATAGAACAGTAATGTCCGTGTTCAGTAATGTTTACAACTTAAACAAGTAAAAAGAACTCAGATAAGCAAGTTCTCTAAAAAGGAAAGATACAAGTAAAACTTAATAAATTGATGTGTTTTTGTTAGCTTATTATTCCATATTTCTTTCAGGCATAAAGAGGCAGAAGGCCAAAAAAGAGCAAGAGGCATGTGGTAAGAAGTTCTTCTACATACCTTCCTTCAAAGATACATTGAACAGAGTCTTGCCATCAGCAACAACAAAACATGTAATCCCAATATTTTGCAAGATACAACATATTTCCAAAATTCTTTAGTAAAATGGCTATGGAGACTATTTAAAAGTGATCTTCATCAGCAGTATTTGAAGTTATACTATTTGTCAGTGGAACGGTCCCTGAACTGTAGAGCATTTCGTTTCATCAAACAATCAATAGCCTAGAAACAGAGTTAAAATGCTGGCATAACCCATGCCTTGTGTCAATGTTACAAGCACATCCCTTAGAAAACAACCCAATCCTCACAGGACAGATCAGTCAAACATTTAGCGTTGCACAAGGGACTGTGGAAGAATATTAAAAATTTGGGCACAAGTTATCTAGAGAAAAGCCATATTCATCCCAGTGCTCCCTTCACGTTTGCTTCATTCCCTTCAGAAGTTTGATTATAAACATGTATATGGTATTGGGGGGGGGGGGGATCATCCTCAGCATTTTGTATCCCACTATGATATGATAGTAATGGATGCTGTCTCACATCTGCAAGTTCATCATTCATATTTCTGGGTAACCATTTGCATGTACAAATCCTTCTTTAACAAGACAATCCCTGTCTGTGAATTGGGCCCTAAAAATCACTACGATAAACTTACCACAGCTCTGGTACTTAACGATGCTCTAGGTCTAGACTTCTCTATCATTTTGGTCATCATTACCCCATCAGTCATCACTTTTATCTTTTGAATTTTTGAAAATTTGATATTAGAAGGAAACAGAGATATCATTTGTAGTTCTACAAAACTACAAATAAATTAACTAACTACAAAAAATAATTGAAGTTTAACTTCTGAGGTCATCAGAGGTGTCATTTAGTGTGCATTTCTCATGGTGCTTGCTGACTATTTTGTTCTTGACCAGGCTGTGTGGCTCTCCAGCTGAAACAGATTTGCTTTCATTTCGTAGGAATATATATTCTTTTAAAAAATGATAAAATGTTTCAATATTTTTGTTTAATATTCTATTTAACCAAATATTGACTAGGTAAACTAGTAATGCTATCACTGATATAAGCTATTCTTTTTCTTTCTTGATATTTTATTTGCTATAGTTTATATTATTTCCCTGAGACAGTCTAGGGATTGATATTGCCTTCCAGGCAGCCCTATTTTTTTCCATACATTTTGCTTGCGGCCAGCTGATAATCACTGATTCTTTCCAAATTTCTATCATGTTTTTTTCTTCTGACTGTGCCAAACTAGATGAATTATTAAGAGCTATTCAGTTATGTTATTCATAACATCTGAGTGAAAGGGCTTCACTCACCTTTATACAGGGCAAAGGATATGGCAGATAAGTATATTTTCTCAGTAATGTATTTTTAAGTATTAGTTGGCTTTACAATGGGCAGTATTCCAAAAAATTATGAAGTGTGCTTTTCATAATTAAATATATTTTCCTTAAACTTTCTCACCAGCCACAGTAAGACTAGTATTTCAACCAATTGCTGACACACTGCATTCCCTACACAGTCTTTTTGTTTCGTTTTGCTTTCTTGTCTTTCACTGCTATTTTTAAACTGCCATTACTTCCCTAAATTCACAGATTATGAGGCCAAAAGGGATTTTCATAATCACCTCACCTCAGTTAAATCTTTCTAATCAAAAGAATGTCTACAAAAAAATAATTTCAATTCCTAACTTCATGGAATAAGTGTTTGAAAGCAGAATTTCTGAATGAAGACTAAACATTTCAGAATTCACCCAAAAGACAAAAAGAATGAGTTATGCCACTGTAAAATAGTGCAAGCATTCCATGACAGATGTCTAAAAATGGCTTTACCACAGTGTCGATACCCTCAGCTGCCCCCTCAGGTCCTCCTGCCTTGAGTCTTAAAGCACGGAGAGGTGCTGGATCCAGGCTGGAGCCTTGAGCCCATGGGAGATGCGTTGTGGGGTCTGGCTGAGTCCCTGGCTTCCCAGGCTCCTGGGGCAGACAGCACCTGAACTGCAGTTTCAGGGGCTGCCTGTTTTCTCCATGGTGGGGGCAGTCAGCATAACCCACCAGACAATCTGCAGGAAAACAGGGCAGACCAACCCCCAAATTTTCATCAGAAGTTCCTTGAAAGTTGCAGTAAACTTCAACATTTTAATGACTAAGCAACTTCCAACACCAATATTTCCCATTACAAAAGACTTCCAAACAGCTCTGCACCAGAAAAGATGGACAATAATTGCTAGAAGCGTGAGAAGTCCTTAGGTATCAGGTTTAAAGTCTTAAGCATCCTTAGGCAAATATTTGTTCTATTCATGAAAGGCGGAGGTGGTCATAGGGGTATCATTGTAACTAACAAGTGGCACCTGGTCATCACTTGACACCAGATACGCTCAGGGGGATTCTTTTAATACAAAGCATATGCTCCATAGATCTGGGAAATATGGGCATACAATACTGGTTTTTCTCCATCCATTCTGATGTTTGCATGTACACACACACAAACACACACATGGTTCTACATATATGCTTACACAATAGATTTACTCATGCTTGGTTAAAAACTAGTTTATGATTTTTCAGAGAGAGAGAGAGAGAGAGAAGAATTCTTGTCCTTTAAATTGGAATATTGAGTTAATTTATATTTAAATAAAGCAACACAATGATTGGTATTTTGTATATATATATGTGTGTGTGCTTATTGCCTATCAAACCAGAAGTGTCTAAGGGAAAAAGTAAGAATAGGAAAAATAGTGAAAAAAAAATATGCAACAATGGAAAAGAATTAGAAGAATAAGTATTTTCTTCTCTTACACAGCTAAAATTTTGACAGTTTTATAATGCATTAATGATTTAACATAATTCTGTGTAAATACGTGCAATCATCCATTTAATAATGTATGAACAAAACATAAATATTCTGACCCTGAAACATTTTTATGTTAAAATATTTTAAAATGAAATCAAAGATTTTAAATATATAAAATTTGAAGTAATCACTAAACTATATAAAATACAAAATAAAATCAATTAGACCAAAATGTGCTCTTTAATATTTGCAATTACTTCATGTAAATAAAGGCTACTTACGCAGAAATAAATCTACACAAATATCTTGTGATGGGTATTGGTGTCTTCAACATGAAAGAAATAAAATGAACTATTAGATCTCTAACATATTGTAACATTCATTCTTAGGATAATGAGGCATTTCTATGGCTTTATTTATCAGAGTATTTGCCAAGTAAGTAACAGAAATATCCCCTCTGAAATAAAAAAAAATCTATGAAGAAATAAACAACAAATATTGTTGCTCTGAATTGCAATAAATGAGCATGACAGACACCTCAAATATACTCTGTTTCAAATAATCTCAACCATATCTAGGTCACAGAATCACACAATCGGTAAGACTGGGATGAACCTCTGGAGATCATCCAGTCCAATACCCCTGCTCAGCAGAGCCACCTACAGCATGTTAGACAGGGTTGCATCCAGGCGGGCCTTGAAGATCTCCAGAGAAGGAGACTCCACAACCTCTCTGGGCAACCTGTCCCAGTGCTCGGTCACTCTCACAGGGAAGAAATTCCCCCTCACGCTCAGGCGGAACTTCCTGTGCTTCAATTTCTGCCCATTGCCTCTTGTCCTGTCACATGGGACAACTGAAAAGAGTTTGAACCCATCCCCTTGACACCCTCCCTTCAGGTACTTGTCCACATTGATAAGATCCCCCCTCAGGCTTCTCTTCCCCAGGCTAAACAGACCCAGCTCTCGCAGCCGTTCCTCATAGGGCAGGTGCTCCAGCACTCTGATCATCTTTGTAGCCCTACGCTGGACTCTCTCCAGGAGCTCCATGTCTCTTCTTTCCTGGGGAGCACAGAACTGAACACAGCACTCAAGATGAGGCCTCACCAGGGCTGAGGAGAGGGGCAGGATCACCTCCCTCCACCTCCTGGCAACACTCTTCCCAATGCACCCCAGGACATCATTGGCCTTCTTGGCCACAAGGGCACATGGCTGCCTCATGGTCAACCTGTCATGCACCAGCACTCCCAGGTCCTTCTCTGCAGAGCTGCTCTCCACAAGGTCAGTCCCCAGCATAGGGTTATTTCTCCCTAGGTGCAGGACTCTGTACTTGCCCTTGTTGAACCTCAGGAGGTTCCTCTCTGCCCAGCTCTCCAGCCTCTCCAGGTCTCCCTGAATGGCAGCACAGCCCTCAGGTGTGTCAGCCACTCCTCCCAGCTTGGGATCATCAGCAAACTTGCTGAGGAGGCACTCTGTCCCCTCATCCAGGTCACTGATGAACAAGTTGAACAGGATGGGACCCAGGACTGAGCCCTGGCAGAAGCCACTAGCCACAGGCCTCCAACTAGACTCCACGCCACTGATGACGACCCTCGGAGCTCTGCCTTTCAGCCACTTCTCAATCCACCTCACCATCCACTCGTCTAACCCACACTGCCTGAGCTTCTCTAGGAGGATGTTATGGGAGACAGTGTCAAAAGCCTTGCTGAAGTCAAGGTACACAATGTCCACTGCTCTCCCTTCGTCTACCCAGACACTCATTCCATCATGGAAGGTTATCAGGTGGGTTAAGCAGGATTTCCCCTTGGTGAATCCATGCTGGATACTCCTGATCACCTTCTTCTCCTCCATATGCCTGAAGATGACATCCAGAAGGAGCTGTTCCATCACCTTTGCAGGGATGGAGGGGAGGCTGACCGGCCTGTAGTTACCTGGGTCCTCCTTCTTGCTCTTCTTGAAGACTGGAGTGACTCTGGCTTTCTTCCAGTCCTCAGGCACCTCTCCAGTTCTCCAGGACCTTTCCAAGATGATGGAGAGTGGCCTGGCAGCAACATCCGCCAGCTCCCTCAGTACCCGTGGGTGCATCCCACCCGGCACATGGATTTGTGGATGTCTAGCCTGCCCAGAAGGTCTCTAATCCTATCCTCCTTGACCAAGGGAAAGTCTTCCTTTCTCTGGACTTTCTCCCTCATGTCCAGGCTCTGGGATTCTTGAGGGCTGCCCTTAGCAGTGAAGGCTGAAGCAAAGAAGGCTTTGAGTAACTCTGCCGTATCCGTATCCTTCATCACCAGGGCCCCCACCCCATTCAGTGGTGGGCCCACATTTTCCCCAGTCTTTCTCTTGCTACTAATGTATTTGAATAAGGTCCAGGAGTGAACAGTGGAAATGCATTTGAGGAAATGAGTATAACCAGATAGAAGAAGTAGAGCATAGAACCATTATTATTATAACGGAACTATGATCATTCATGCCTGGTAGGTTCAGTTATTCATCACAGATCAATTTAACAGACCAACATATACATATAATGTCCTTAGAGTAGGCATTTTGCTACAAATAGATGACAAAATTAAAATAGGTGAGAAAAAGGGCAGAGAGAGAGGGTGAGTAAACACTGGGTACAGTTTTGCGTAGTTTGATGAAGCTAGTTAGAGTTGTCCAAAACAGAGCCAAAAAAATGAGCTGGAAACTAAACCACATGCACGATTGGAGTCCAGCGTCTAAGCTGTGACTCCCTGACTCTTTCATTTAGCACATTTTCTATTATAGTTATATTCATGTGCCAGTATATACGACTGTCTTAAAAACAATAAAGAAAAACACACGTTAGTTGTTATCTGTGGTTTTCTGCATTTGTTTAGAGAGCGAAAAAAGCTCGCTCTTTGTTGCACTCCTGGGCCTTGCTTAGGAGATCATCCATGTAACATAAACGTTGACTTATGATGGATTTTCTTCTTTGAGTGAACCAAAGAGTTCCTCTCACAACAAAATTCTGCCGTGACTGTTGACATGGACAAGGACATGGACTGCGTCATCCAGTCTGGCACCCTGAGGAGGATGCCTTTATTGGTAAATGTGTAACTTCCGTGGTTATATCTTTCTTTAAACATCTACATGTACCTTGTGTGTTTCTATGTATCATTAATGACATAAGATGAAATCTTATAAAAAAATCCCTTGTCAGTATACGGTTAATTTTTGAACAGAGCATTTTAAATAGTTTGATACTGTCTTCACACAGATTGAGAAGCAGACTGGGAAACATGTTCATTAATGATCTGGCTCCTCCTAGATCACGGGTTGGAGGTTGACTAAGGAAGATTAATGAAGAAAAACAGAAAAGAATAAAGCAATAAACACTTTCATTTGTATCTTTAACTAGAATATTTCAGGTGAGACAGCAAGGCATCAGACAGAATGCTAGAACTGAAACGTATTTTTATTATGTAAAGAGATTTTAATCTCAGGAAGCCCCCCCCCCTTTTTTTTCTTCAGCTCCTCTGTCATTTTCCAAGATGGATTTATTTTTCATTGCTGACATGCTTTTACAAGTGACAGAAAATGGCCAACTCTCAGAATATAGATCATATTCTGTTATCACAGAAGATTTATTTCTCAGCTTAAACTGGCAAGGCGCAGCAGGTGGTGACTGAGGCCGTTTCCATGAAAGGCAGTTGTGGATTTAGCTTCCTCCAAACTGTCCCGTGAGCTTCAGTAGCTCTCAAAAACATTTCTGAAAATACACCTGAAAATAATACTTCAAAGCAATGTGTCAAACAAAGTAGCAAAATTAAAGCATATATTTGAAGCATACGTACTAAGATCAACGAAGTGTGAATTTCAAAATTACTTGATCTGCTCTTGGTGAAAAAAATTCTTGTCTAAACAGTGTTTGATCATTTGGTAGAAGACAAGTTAAGCTGTGAGAGAGAATACCACTGGGGTGGAAATTTTCTGTTTCCTTAAATAAAATCATTCTCTATATAATGTTTGATCCCAGACTTAAAGAGCCAGGAAAGTTCAGACATGTGTGTGTGATTTATATTACCTTGCAGGGCTATTAATAATACATTTGGCCTTTAAAATGCCATAGTATTCTCTATCTTCCTGTGACAAAGAATCGACAACAATATGGTATATACTATCCACGGTGAATGTTTTTTTGGAATAAGAAGAAAGTTGAATGGGGAAACTTGGATGAAATCTATACAAAGAAAAGATTTACCTTATCTTAAATTGTAGGAAAGTGTAATTGGAGATGTGGTCTATGTGTGAGCCAGGTGCTGCACAGGCAGTCAGTAGCTGGTTGTGGGTGATCAGGAGGGAGGCAGCAACCAGAGCTACAGACCCAAATGCTTGTCCTTGACATCCGGGTTTCTGAGAGGAAAAACAGTTGCAGTCAGTAATTCTCTGCTGGTTGGAGATGGAGAAGCTCATCTTATTTTGCTGGCATGATGTCTGTGGATGTACTGTCTAACAGGAATCCAACAAGTTGCAAAAAATGTTTCAGATCCACCCAGCCCTCCGACTGTTACTGCCTGATGCTTGTCTGAATGATCATTAAATACTTTAGCAAGATTAATAAGACAGTAGAGATACTATTTTTGTCAATGGGCAGATACAGAGTCACTCTGAACAAGGGGCAAAAAGAGATAAAAGAAGAGTCTCTTGAACATCTCAGATGCCTCTATATTGATACAAGAAGCACAGAGGGGGAAAATAAGCAGAAGATACAAGTCGTAGTACTTTAATTAGCTTATCAGACACTTGATGGCATAATTTTCTGACAAGATGATTAACACAGATGTTTACAGCTTGCCTGGATAGGAGAGGAGAATATTTATTTGTATATAACTGCTCAACAATATAGATATGTAACTGAAGGAATTGGGTAATCCAGAGAAGATAAAACTTAGATTAAATATGAAAACATTTTTTAAGTATGCATATGAAGTCTACAGAAATTAATCAGATAAGCTGTTTCCATGGAACCTGAATGAAGCGGTTTAGATTGCAATAGAAGGAATTCTTATAGATTTGAGGAAAATCTTTCTACTAATAATGATAGTTGAGCACTAGTATAGTTTAGCTGGTAGGACTGTGATATTTCCATCTCAAAAACAGTTTAGAGTTTCACGAGAATCTGTCATGAATAGTTTGGGGATGGTCATTTCTGCTTTAGGTTGCTTTAGGTTCAGGAGAATGCAATAAATAACTTCTCTGGATCTTAATTTCTCCAAGGACTCAGCTTGTATAAATGCCATTAGAGAGAAGCGGATGAGGCCAATTTTTTTGTCCTTGCTGGTAACCAACCAGTCACCCCCTAAATCTGTTTGGTGCTTAGTAGAGCAACCAACACAGCACTCCTGCTCCTCGCAGCCCCAGAAGGCTCCTCCCTGGGAAGAGGCTGCAGCTATGAGCCCTGGCACGTACTCCATGACTTACAGAGGCATTTGAGGTGCCAGCACAGAGTTCAGATCTAGGTTTTCCTGCCATCTGAGTACTCTTTACCTCTGTTAATATAACTGTCTAGTTACTGCATCTTTATTTTTAAAATTCTGCCAGCTGAAGTTGGAAATCGACCCGAGTGCAACTCTGAGCCCCTCCTGCCTCACTGTGCCTCTCACGGCTGCTGCTGCTGCTCCTGGCTCCAGTAGCCTTCTCCAGGGGCTGATAAACCAGTACCAAAGTGAGTAATGTCACCCAAGGCAGGAAAATAATTAAGGACACTTTTTCACCATGACCGTAGGCCTGTCTTCTGTCTAATAGCACAAATCAAAACCAAGTGCTATCTGGCACCAATGTCTCCTGGGTCAGACAGACAGGCAGAATTAACAACCTCCATCTGTGGGAAAATGTAACCTAACTATACCTTCTTCACAACATCTTCTTTGTTTATTGCAAGGAAATTATGTTTTTCTTTTTTCTCTCCATGGGCCATTTCTTTCCACTGGCAGCAGCCTATTAAGAGTAATCAGGTAGAGGTTTGATTTAGTTTAGAGATTTATTGCCTCTATATTAAATATATGAATTTCATAACCAATCAGACCTCAATGGTCTTCCAAGATACAAATAAGACATGAGATCATCAGATAAATATTTCTTTAAAAGCAGCTTTCTAATTATCATTTTATGTTGTTTCTATTGATTATTTTGGAAAACATTGCTTAGGAGAGAAAGAAGGAAAGATCTTTCTTCATCCATGTGTGGCATCTGAAAGCAGCTTGTGAATGAGAATTTTTCTAGGGTGACAGAAGATATAGTTCTTACACTCTAAAATGATTCAACATTAAAACTAAATGATGACAAACACAATTATTTTAGCAGAGGAAAAGGTCTCTATAGACATAAAATTATTATAAAAATCACTACAAAGAAATAAAATCATCTAAGAGTCACAGGATCTCACTAATTAGAAAATTTGATTTTTCCATACTTCAGGTAATCTCTCATACTTTGAGTAAATTTCTCTTTTTTTGAAAAACTATTCATAATTTTTAACATGAATAATAAAACCTGGGAATTCTTGAAATTCATTACAATCACTTGAACAAATGATACAATTATATAGAAAAGTATTCCCACCCATAAAATTATCTTAGAGGAAAAAAAAAGAAAAAAAAAAGGAAAGATCTCTAGTAATTCATGACATGCTACATTATGCATTTAAGATAAAGTCTTTGGGTGGCAGTGGAGAAAAGCATCTCAGTGTAAATGCTAGTATTATACTTTATGGAAACAGTATCTACAAAGCTTCAGAATGTAGTCATTGATATTGCTTTTGGATCTCCATATTCTGATCTTTTTTTTTTTTTTCATATTTCCAAGTCCTTTTTCCATGCCTAGTCTTAGTGGATAAAATCAAGGGTTAGCTGTTGCAAATCATAATTAATATCACCAGTGCTCCACTGGTTTACACAAGAAGAGACTATTCTAATGCACTGAAGAGTCCTTTGCGTAATGAGTGAACTTATTTACTGTTCTTCTGCAACACCAAAATGTATGACTTTAGTAGCCTCCAAATATTGCCTTTAGTGTCTACTCAAATTATTTGAACAGCTGGTAAAAATATTTCTCAGCCTTAGAGAATCATCATGAGTAAAGTTGGGTAATTATTATAAATATATTCCCATAATTATTATAGATATATTCCCATTATCTCTCAATCTGATATTAAAGTATATTTACATTAATTGCATTTTCTCCTTTTGTTTGCTTATCTACTTGATTATTCTAGTTATCATAGTCAAAGTCAGGAATTTTCAGAAATTTAGAATATTTTAAAAGAATAAAACAGGATGTTTTATTGAGAAAAAATGTACTCAAGGACTGATCTGGGATGAACAAGAGTTATTCCTGAAATGCATTAAAAAACTAATTTTGAATAAAGAATTTCAAACAGTTGGAATAGTCAGGTAGCTTGTTCACCATGAAACATTTTCTCAGTTCTAGCTCTGATGTCTAATTAATATTGATTGTAGTGTATTTATAGTCCCTCAGAAAGGCGATCCAGTAAGTCCTCTGAAATCCACAGGAGGTATACAGAATAAGACAGCACAATCCAAATTATATTCACACCATATTCTCCTGCTTCACATAAATCCTCAGTTGAAAAATGGTGTCATGAAATGCAATTACTCCCTTACTGTAGCTCTCTAAATTGCTGATCCCATCTCAAAATCTGATAGGACTAACTTTTCTTAGCGGAAGACGTGATCCTTCTTAATCATCATACTATGTTCAGGTTATGGTACCCAGAGACATAAACCATAGCTGCCTGTCCAAGCCACATGACCCTAATCCCGGTCATGACAGTTTTGTGGGCGAATGAAGAATGAACTGACCCCCCTCACACATTCTCCATAAACTATATGACTCCTACTCATAGAATCATAGAATCAGTAAGGTTGGAAGGGACCTCTGGAGATCATCTAGTCCAACACCCCTGCTCAGCAGGGTCACCTAGAGCATGGTAGATAGGGTTGCATCCAGGCGGGCCTTGAAGATCTCCAGAGAAGGAGACTCCACAACCTCTCTGGGCAACCTGTGCCAGTGCTCCGTCACTCTCACAGGGAAGAAATTCCCCCTCACACTCAGGCGGAACTTCCTGTGCTTCAATTTCTGCCCATTGCCTCTTGTCCTGTCACATGGGACAACTGAAAAGAGTTTGAACCCATCCCCTTGACACCCTCCCTTCAGGTACTTGTCCACATTGATAAGATCCCCCCTCAGGCTTCTCTTCCCCAGGCTGAAGAGGCCCAGCTCTCACAGCCGTTCCTCATAGGGCAGGTGCTCCAGCACTCTGATCATCTTTGTAGCCCTACGCTGGACTCTCTCCAGGAGCTCCATGTCTCTCTTGTCCTGGGGAGCACAGAACTGGACACAGCACTTGAGATGAGGCCTCCCCAGGGCTGAGGAGAGGGGCAGGATCACCTCCCTCCACCTCCTGGCAACACTCTTCCTAAGGCACCCCAGGACACCATTGGCCTTCTTGGCCACAAGGGCACATTGCTGCCTCATGGTCAACTTGTCATCCACCAGCACTCCCAGGTCCTTCTCTGCAGAGCTGCTCTCCACAAGGTCTGTCCCCAGCATAGGTGCAGGACTCTGTACTTGCCCTTGTTGAACCTCAGGAGGTTCCTCTCTGCCCAGCTCTCCAGCCTCTCCAGGTCTCCCTGAATGGCAGCACAGCCCTCAGGTGTATCAGCCACTCCTCCCAGCTTGGGATCATCAGCAAACTTGCTGAGGAGGCACTCTGTCCCCTCATCCAGGTCACTGATGAACAAGTTGAACAGGATGGGACCCAGGACTGAGCCCTGGCAGAAGCCACTAGCCACAGGCCTCCAACTAGACTCCACGCCACTGATGACGACCCTTGGAGCTCTGCCTTTCAGCCACTTCTCAATCCACCTCACCATCCACTCGTCTAACCCACACTGCCTGAGCTTCTCTACGAGGATGTTATGGGAGACAGTGTCAAAAGCCTTGCTGAAGTCAAGGTACACAATGTCCACTGCTCTCCCTTCGTCTACCCAGACACTCATTCCATCATGGAAGGTTATCAGGTGGGTTAAGCAGGATTTCCCCTTGGTGAATCCATGCTGGATACTCCTGATCACCTTCTTCTCCTCCATATGCCTGAAGATGACATCCAGAAGGAGCTGTTCCATCACCTTTGCAGGGATGGAGGGGAGGCTGACCGGCCTGTAGTTACCTGGGTCCTCCTTCTTGCTCTTCTTGAAGACTGGAGTGACTCTGGCTTTCTTCCAGTCCTCAGGCACCTCTCCAGTTCTCCAGGACCTTTCCAAGATGATGGAGAGTGGCCTGGCAGCAACATCTGCCAGCTCCCTCAGTACCCGTGGGTGCATCCCACCCGGCACATGGATTTGTGGATGTCTAGCCTGCCCAGAAGGTCTCTAATCCTATCCTCCTTGACCAAGGGAAAGTCTTCCTTTCTCTGGACTTTCTCCCTCATGTCCAGGCTCTGGGATTCTTGAGGGCTGCCCTTAGCAGTGAAGGCTGAAGCAAAGAAGGCATTCAGTAATTCTGCCTTCTCTGTATCCCTTGTCAACAGGGCCCCTGCTCCATTCAGTAGCGGGCTCACATTTTCCCTGTTCCTCCTCTTGCTGCTGATGTATTTGAAGAAGCCCTTCCTGTTGTCCTTGACATCCCTTGCCAGAGTCAATTCCAGCTGGGCTTTAGCCTTCCTTGACACATCTCTACATACTCTGACTGCATTCCTGTAATTCTCCCAAGTAGCCTGTCCCCTCTTCCACATTCTGTGTACTTTCTTCTTCTGTCTGAATTTGGCCAAGAGCTCCTTGCTCACCCATGCAGGCCTCCTGCCACTTTTGCTGCACTTCTTCCTCATAGGGATGCAGTGCTCTTGAGCCTGGAGGAAGTGATGTTTGAATACTAGCCATCTCTCCTGGACCCCCCTTCCTTCTAGGGTCTTATCCCATGGGATTCTTCCAATTAGGTCTCTGAAAGAAATGAAAGAATAAAATGAAAGAATGAAATGAAAGAATGAAATGAAAGAATGAAATGAAAGAAATCATTGCTTGCAAAGAAAAATGGATCTTGAGTTAAAGGAAGCAGCAGAGATGACGTAACTGCAGCTAGTGTATGGAAAAGAAAGAAGTTTTATGGAGAAATACACAGAGGTCCTAGTGGACAACAAGTTGACCATTTGCCAACAATGTGCCCTTGTGGCCAAGACGGCCAATGGGATCCTGGGGTTCATTAGGAAGAGTGTTGCCAGCAGGTTGAAGGAGGTGATCCTGCCTCTCTCCTCAGCCCTGGTGAGGCCTCATCTTGAGTGCTGTGTTCAGTTCTGTGCTCCCCAGTACAAGAGAGATATGGAGCTCCTGGAGATTCTCACCTATACATGAAGGCTGGGACTGTTCAGCCTGGAGAAGAGAAGGCTCGGGGGGATCTTATAAATGTATAAAGTATCTGAAGGAAGGGTGTAGATAGAATGGGGACAGACTCTTTTCAGTGGTGCTAAGCAACAGAACAAGAAGCAATGGGCACAAACTGAAACACAGAACATCAGGAAAACTGAACACGTGGAAAAACTTTTTTACAGTGAGGGTAACAGAGCACTGGAACAGGTTACCCAGACAGGTTATGGAGTCTCCTTCCTTGGAGACATTCAAAAGCCATCTGGATGCAGTCCTGGGTAATGTGCTATAGGCAAACCTGCTTGAGCAGCGGGGTGGACTTGATGATCTCCAGAGGTTCCTTCCAACCTCAACCATTCTGTGATTCTGTGAAGGCCACATCTATTCTTTCTCTCTTTGAGCTACAAGGATGGAATTCATTGCAGATGTTTATACAAAAGCTACGTGCCATGTCCTATCTTTATAGTCATTGAAGAAAAACAGGCACTCCTATGGAAAGATTCATCTCATTTATGAAAATATATTGTTTAAACATTTTCTGTACATTAATTACTGTGCAGCTCATATGGAAGGAAGATCTCTCATATGTAGAGAACTGTACTGTATATTTTTAACATCTAGTGATGTGGATCTCACAACAGGTCTTAGGAACTAAATGGAAACTGGGTACCTACGAAAGCAGGATCTAAGCACCATAATAAGGGCCAAACTCTCTAGAGGCTCCAGGATCAGAAGGAGATGACAGTTTGACTGTGATAGACCGCTACTTTCTTGATCCTTAGTAGTAATTCTATCATAGTATTGTTTTTCCAGGGTATTCATCTGTGCATCATAAGTAGAGGAAAAGATTCAACCTCATTTTAACAGAAGAACAAGGCACATATGCTATGTGATCTACCTTTGGTGGGTGGTGGGACTTTGTAGCATTCAAAACGACACTATCTGATTCATCGAACAAACTAAGAAGTCTCTCACTGACCTCTGAGCTACCTCCAGACATCCATCAATCAGTCAACTTTATGTATTTGCTATCCAGTTCCTCACACCTTGCATACTGGCCCTGGTCCCTCACAAATCTAAGCCACTTGCTGCTCTTTCTCAGGGGCTCCTGGCAATCACATATTATATTATAAACTATTCTTGCCTGAACTAGTCTGCCTTGTCTGCAGCACAAACAGCAGTGACCAGAGGCAGAGAACAGTGAGCAAAGCTATAGTTCCTTGCTGTCATGCTGTTGGTGATTCAAGTATCAAGAGACTAAAGGTCTGTGTACTAAATAAGACACACCAAGCCCAAAATACCCAGAAAGATGACATCTTCTACAATAGACTTTCACCAAACCTATCAAATCAACAACTCTATCACTATTTTATGGTCAGCACAGTGTCAGAGAAGGCAACAAATAGAAATAAAATATTGATAAACTTTTCTCCATCCGCAAAAAAATACTTTGTTACAGAGACACACACATATCCATACCTATATATATGACACACATTTTTTCCCAAAAGATTGTACATGATTTTTGTTCTTTTACTTAACATTGAGTCTGAGACTCCACAAAGTACAGGTACATTTGAGAGTAGGACAAAAAGAAAGAAATGGGTAAAATGAATTCTTGCCATGAGCCTGTTTCACGCCTCTTGCAGATGTGTAGGAGTGGAATGGTGTGCACCTTACACATCTGTGCAAAGATCGCAAGTTGTCTCCACAGCACCATCTATCGGTCTTTCATTGACTATAAATCATGCTACGGAAAACACACCTAGAAACTATATAACTCAGAGCTGAGGCAATATAGCCATTCTCTGTACACTTTCTCTTTTCCCCACCCCAGTTTCTATCACTTCTTTTCAGATAATACAAGTTAATATTTATGTGCACAACTTACCGAAGTGACAGGGGAATATAATGGCATGCATTTATCTTCAGATAAATAGAAGTTATCTCTGCCAGAATTTCTCATTAAGCAACGTCCTGAAAATCTATGCAACAAATTATCCTGCCTTTTGGTTGCACATAACCAAATGCTATCTAAATTTCTTTCCAAGATTAACATCACTTGAGGAATACAATACCAAAAATGTAGTTCAGTACTTCATTAAGTAATTTAAAATTGAGTAAGCCCATTTGATATTATTCTGTCAAAAAAGGGGAAAAAGAAAGAAAGCTCCTGTGACACTCTAAAATAACAATAAAAGCATGAACCAATTCTATTTTGGTTTGTTTTTGCTCAGCTGTATACAAGGATAAGGGACCTGGCAAAGGATATTGTTTCCGATGTGAAATAAAAACAATTTAAATCTTTAAATATTCTTTAATTTCTTTCTGATACACTCCTCCTCTCCTAATGGCATGATTATGACCTACTATAAATATATATATATATAATAATTAAGCTTAAATGTTAGTGACTCTCAGTATGCAAAGCAAGACTGATGATTTGCAATCCTTTACACAGAGAGATACCAGCTTTCAGTGCTTTATGTTCATGAAGAAGTCTAAAACAAGGATAACTATTGTTATCTAAAATGCAGAATCAGTGCTGCACCCATTCTAGGCAAATCTTGCTACGTTGTTTTTATTAACTAGGGATTTAATGGTTTTCCAGACTTCTATGGCTTCTTCCTAGGTACAGAGTGCACATTCAGAATAGTATGATAAATAAATAGAATTTCCACATCACAAGAAAACAGAATCTCAGAAACATCACAAAGGAAGTACTTACAAGGTAGGGACAGAACCTGTATCTCAGGCCTGAATATCTTCCATACTCTACTTGGTCTAATGTCCTTCTGCAAATGAGTGGATTTAATACACTTTCTAAGGCTAATACACCTTCAACACACCCCACCAACAAACTGAACTGTTGCTATTTTGCAGACTATAAGAAACAGATCACTACTGTACTGTAAAAGCTATATATTTTAAAATGTATTGTACATATTCCCCACATATTAAAAGCCTTACTGATTAATTTGTTCTTCTGAAAGAGAGGAAAGAAGTGAGAAGGGATATATTTTTAAAAGCTTGAGAAATTTGTCTGTGATTGCCATTTAAATCAGTTTTGCATCAATATTTGTTCTAAACACAGATCATGAAAAAAGTACGTCTGTTTTATCCATATATTAATTGAAAAAGGAAGTAATAAAACTGCCTTTAGGAAGGTTTTCTCTTGCCTAGTACTGCTTTAGGCACTGTGTATTATCTGGTCTGAGATGTATTTAACTCACTCTTTCAAACTGATGCAGATGTAAGACCTGGTCACACTTGGCAGGCCTGCGTGGGGTCTGCACGAATCCTAGGGAATCTGAAGTGGTGCCAATGGTCAGGCAACTGAATTCCACATTTAAAGTTCTTGTACTAAAGCAGAATGGCTACAAGCTGAATTCCTGTGCTCACACAGTGCTCTACCAGCTTTTATGGGTCTCTATCCAAAGGGAGGAATCCACCATACCCAGTCATAAAGATAAGGATAGAAATTTAGAACACCCCTTGCTAAGACAAAAGCTGATTAATTCTCCAACTTCTGATGAATAAATGTTAGCTATCTCTTTACAATTATCTTTATATAGCTATAAAATACGGAACTATAGGTCTATAACTCAAATGCCTCTTGCTTAGTCAAAACAAGCCCAATACAACCAAATACTTCTGAAAAGTTACATTACCTTACTATCCTGATGTCTAGGTTCCCTCCAGTTTGTTTACACCACTTAGCTAGAGCAAAACAATTTTTTCTTATAAGTTACATTCCTATCAATACATTGTGGAAAGTCTATGCCCTTTTTTTGAACCATTTTTTTTGCAACAGCTTTGCATGCCTCACTCTCTCTGAGTGTGTGTTCCATTATAATCTCCAAACTTTTCCTACCTAGTTGTCTGAGTTTGTAGGAACATTCTTTTTTGAAGTGCTTTGCAATTACTCTGCTGTCCTCACATGTTATTTCAAAGTAATTTTAATATGATTTATTTGAGAGGCATTCCCCTTCATGTTTTCAGCTGTTCCTCTTCATTAAGACAAAATCAAATTGATTGGTGATTGATGGTTTGAGATAGACCTCTCTTTTGAAACCCTGTTTTATCTCCTGCTAGAGACTTTTGACATGTCTGTCACCTCCTTTAGGTGGTCATAAACACACTCTTGGCAATATAACGTTGCCTTCTTTCTTTTTTCTTTCCTGAACATCCTGTACCCTTCTATATCAACACTCCAATCCTTTGATTTATCTTACAAAGTCTCTGTCTTGCCAATTAAGTTATAGCTTTGCTTGTGTAGCAAGACATCTAGTTCTTTCTGTTTATTCCACATACTCCTAGAGATAGCTAAAATGTTTGGCTAGTTGCCCTGAAATTCTGCCTCTTGTTTCCCTTTATCTCTCAACTGAAATATCCTATCCATTTCCTGGATTTCAAATGCTTTATCCAGTTACCTTTCTTACAAACACAAGTAAAGGTTTCTACTCTTTCAGAAAAGGAGAAAGGGATCATCGTTTAGGGTTATGTTCTCTTCTTTGTCTTCAATAAGCTTTGCTTTGCCATCACTGATTTAATATCTTTGTCATGTAATTGTAAGGGTTCAAAAACCTAATTTCATGCATCTACAATGCTGACGTTTATGTGTGAACTAGGGGTCTGACCTCCCATTAAAGTCAGCCTATGCATAGGTGTCCAGCACCATGTCAGATGATACAGAGTACCTGATCTAACCTCCAGAAAGATACAGGTCACCTGTAGGACAAGTGTTTGTCAAGGTAAGCCAAGACAAATCCTATCTGTCAGCCTTTTGTAGGCACCTTGGATAACTCTGGATACTCCAAGGGGGCACGAGGCATCTCTCTTCAGGTGTTTTACCCCTCCTCAGTACAGTGCCTAAAGACTAGCTCATCCTGAAGTTAAACCCCACACTCAATCAGCTGAACTTTTCTCTAAGGTCCTGTGAGACTGTACTAAATAGATTTCCGTTATCTCTAAAGAAGCTTAGACACTTAGCAGCTCAAGTGTGGGCACCTAAATTTAGATGTCTACAGTCTGGAGCCGAATTCCACTCTCTATGACTCTAGCTTTGGGTCTGATTCGTTAAACCTGTACTTTCCTAAAACTACTGCTACACTGAAAGACTGTGCCAGAAAAATCTCAAAAATGTAACAGTTGGGTGTTCTGAAAGAATTTAAGTGCTCACTGGGAAGCATAGACATCTGAGAGTAATCATGGAGGACTAAAATTAAATGGCTCTGAAAAATACCAGAAATTTAAAGGATGTTATTCTACAATTTATTAGAAAATTGCAAAAGAAAGCAGGAAAACTTTAGTGTACCAACATCCACCCTATGATGGCAGAATAATAATTTTAAATCATCCAAAAACTCTGGGAAGAGGCAGAAAGAAGGAGTTTGCAGCATGTCAGTAAAATTAACAGATGTGAATTCTGGAGAACTGACAAATGTAGGTAGAGAAAGGAAATTTAATTGGTTGTTTTACATTAAAAATATAAACTGTTGGGATTTAAACAGTAATAAAATAGGATATTTACCTAAAATTCTGCATATCCCTACTGTAATCAGTAAAAAAAAAAGAAAAAAAAAGAAAAAGAAAGAAAGAAAAAAAGAAAAAAAGAAAAAAAAAAGAAAAAAAGAAAAAAAGAAAAAAAGAAAAAAAGAAAAAAAGAAAAAAAGAAAGAAAAAAAAGTCCCCCCCCCCCCCCAAACAGTTTAACTGCAAATAAAGTTAGGGATCCACTTTATTTCACTGAAATACAAAAAGTAAATATCCTCTCAGCTGAATATCTTGAAGCCTTGAGAAAATCAGGTGAGGACCTGGATTATGCTGCCTGTGACCTGAAACTAAGATTGACCAAATACCAAAATTCTGTATTGGAAATCTTTTTCAATAATGCACTTGTGTTTGGCCTCGTCCCCCCCCCCCCTTTTTTTTTTTTTTTTTAATTAAAAACAAAAATAAACAGGAAATGTAGTTCAAGATGTTGGTCACTTGGCTTAGAATGTGAGCCTGAGGCTAAGGGTCCCACAGCCGAGGTCACTACTTGCCTGCTTTAAGTACAGAGCGACTAGTTATTTGTGCCTCTGGATCAATCTCTCTTCGTCTACTTCTCCCTCCTTTCACACATGCCTCTCTCCTTCTCTTTTCTCTTTTCTCACCCTTTCCCCCTGCTAAACCTTCATAAGAACAATTTTTTCCTCAAAACCTTCATAATATGTTTCATTAAAAATGAAATATTTCTGCTTTTTTCCCCTCTTTCATAAATTCTACATGTTCCTCATTAAAAAAAAAAATGATTTTTTTTTTTTTTTAGTCTGTAGCCTCGGAAACTTTGGCTTTGACTAATGGTATTTAAGTACATAAATGGCAATACACTGACTTGTGTGGAAGGAAAGACTTAATATTATGGAATGCCTGTTGTGGGATGGCAAGAAAAATTTACCCCTTGCAGAAAGTTCTGGCAGGGGAAAATGCATGGCCTGTAACAATAGAATTAATGGGATTAATTTGCTAAAGATTTCACAAATTAGAGTAATAAAGAGAAAAAAATGATAATCTTTAATTTTTGTAACAATATAGTAGAAATAAATGTACAAAAAATTCTGAAGTGCAGTGAGAGATACTATTGTACCGTGTGATTTCTCATTTTATATTATTTTATTAATAATTATAAAAATCAATAAAATTTTGTTTTAAATTATATGAAAACTATATGTACCTAAGGAAGTCTTCTGCCATTATCCTTTATTAACAACAATAACAACAAAGTTTTAATGAAATTATTAAATTGCTTATTTCAAATAATTGCTCTAAATTCCCTTCTAATACATGTAAATATCCTAGTGACAATTTCACAGTCTTTCATGCTATGAACTTTCATGTCACTAGTAGAAAAAAGCTTTCCTTAATAATAATAATAAAAAAAAAAAAAAAAAAAAAAAGATGCTGTGGTACTAAGGCACCTATTATTTGGCATTATGCAAATCTGGTTAACATTCCTGCATTGCTTTTTCTTCCATCTCTAAAATAAAGATAATCTTTTCAGGTAAACTGATTCGATTCCATTGATTTTCATAAAGTTGTGCTGATTTACACATGCTGCAGATGTTCTTACTTGTACCCTAGAAGTATTAGAAGGCTAAGTCAATTAGTATTTGCTAAATGCTTCAGAGTTTTCATATTTGTCAAGCTGCCTTTAATCTTTGTTTTTCTCTGTTTAGTGGTTCATGAAATAAAACAAGACATACACCCTAGTGATATTTGCACAAACTGCAGAGAAAAGAAAGAGAGAGAAAAAAAACACAGTATGCTTGATATTTCAGATTTATAATATTAAACTGAACTACAAATGGCCAGGTAGTGGGAATGCATCAGTTTATGTTCTGAGGAGAGCAGTGCAAGATGAGAGTGGAAATAGAGAAGGTCCCAAGGGAACCTAATTTGGTGTGACACTGCAAGCAGATTAAGTGAAGGCCCAGTCATGCTCTTGTCATACAACCTCTAAAACCTCAGAATGTGATACAGGATTCACAGACTGTTTAATTTTCCCCCTATCTCTCTCTCTCTCCCTGGCACA